>NC_091684.1:15587500-16218750 GCF_041296265.1 Equus caballus
TTAGCTCTTTTCATCTTGCTTCATAAATCATCCTGCAAGTCAAGTCTCTGAAAACATTCCCCTGAACTCCCTCCAAACCGTATCGAAAATACTTACCTTCTGGTAAACGCATCATAGCCAATTCAGTCTGTCACCGCCGCCTCCGTTACTGGGAGAAAGACGACGCAGAAACTGCAAAGGAGCAGGAAAGCCAGGCCCTGCGCTGTGTGTAGAGTTCTGTGTGTCTCCCTTTTTTTCCAAAGATGCTGAAACAGCATTGAAAGGACTCGGAGGTCATTTGCTTTATAGTCTTCACCGTATTGGTGTAATCTGGTGGTTAAGGGTTGTGACTCCAGCATCCGAGTGCTGGGCTTGATACCCCAGCTTCATCACTTATTTGCTCCAGCACCTTGGCCAAGTCCTTTAACTTTTCTGTGTCTCAACATCCTCAGCTATAAAATGGGAATGATGAATGTCGGCCTCACTGGGCAGTTAGGAGAATTACATGAGATAATGCATGGAAAGCTCTCCACAGGCTGTCTGGTGCTTGGTAAGCACTCAATGGATGTTAGATGTTGTGGTAGTTTTTCTACCAGTATCTGTTTTCTTCATCATCCTTATTAGAAGAACCCTGGTTTTATGCTGGATGCCAAGATACCTCAGTTTAAAAAATAATGATAATGTTTTCTGGGTTTCCTTGCAGCCAGAAGTAGGCATGTGACACAGTTCTTGCCAAGGAGACACCAGCTGGAATCCCCGGTAATGCTCCCAGGAAAGATTTTTAAAGGGACTAGACTGAATAGGCATATGCCTGTCTACTCTTCTCCCCTTCCTCCTTTCTTTCTTGTTTAGAATGTGAGTGTGATGTCTGGAGCTTCAGCAGCCATATTTTGACCACGAGCCAAATTTGAGGATGACAGCCATGCACTCAGAATGATGGACTAGAAAAATAAAAAGAGCCTGGACCTCTTCTCCAAGACAATGCTGTGGAGCTGCCATACCAGCTCTGGAGTGCCTGCTTTTGGACTTCTTGTTATCAAATAAATGAATAAATAAATAACCTCCTAATCTGCTTAAGCCCTTATTTGTCAAGTTCCTATTACTAGCAGCCATACGCAATTCCTAACTGCTACAAGCATTAGGCTCCTTCTGATGAGGAGCAACTCCAATTAGAGCTGGTTGGGAGCCTGAAGTGGTTTTCAAACTGTGTACCACAGAAGCTAGGGGATTCCATGGAGCCCCCCTCTCAGATGGGAGATTAGGGGTGGAGGTGGGACCATGCTGCCTCTCTCTGCCCCATCTGTTTTTCCAACTTTGTTTTAATGTTTCATACGGGGAGAGGTGGCCCAGTTCGCTTTTGTTTAAAGAAAAAATTCCAGGGCAAAAGAATAAAGGTTTGGAAACCACTGTTCTTGTCCAACCCCCTCATTTTACAGATGAGTGATCTGAGGCCCCAAAAGTGAGGTCACTTGCCCAGTCAAGCTCAGCCAGGCAGAGCCAAGAAGAGAACGAAGTTTTCTGCTCTTTCCAGGGGCCCTGCCAAGTGCTAGATCTGCCGCAAAAAAAAAAAAAAAAAAAAAAAAAAAAAAAGCAGATCCAAAGCATTTACAGTTGCTGAGGAGACCCCAGCGCCCCCAGCCCTGATCAGCTGCCCACTCCAGGAGCTGGACAGACCCCTCCAGCTGAGCCCAGTGGGGGCTAGGAGCGCCCCTCTGGGCCCTGGGCAGCCATCAGCCCCCTGCTGAGAGAAATTTGGACGCTTTCCTCTTCTCTCTGAACAGTAATTCATTAATTGTTTGTTTATTTTTTTAAAGCACACACGAACTAGATGTGTGGAGCAAAGGGGGTGAATGGATGGTGTGAAATCCTCAATACACAGGGGGTTTTTGTCCCTGTTCCTGTAGTTCTCTTTTTCAGAACGCCAGCTTAATCAAGTCAAGATCAATGGCTGCTAAGCTGCCGCTGCAAACACCCCTCGTCCAAGGTCAGTGAGGGCAGCCCCGTCCCACACAGGAGCGAACCGTGGCTCTCCCAGGAGGCTTCAGGAACCGGGTCGAGGCCCGGTGGGCGGAGGTTTGCCCTGTTTGGGCACACTTGGTCCACTCAGTAGAAAATAAACTGTCACTCGAGTGGAATAACCAGATGTGAAAACAATTCAAAATATCTCATTCTAGGACATGAACAGAAACTCTTCCTCACCCCTCCATCTCATCCAGTGGAGTGTGCATCGGGCACCTGCTCCCACGTCCGGCACCGGCCCAGAGGGAGACAGGCAAGGTCCTCGCCTGGAGCTTACTCTGGGGGACTGGGGAGAGACTGAAAACAAACATGTAAACAAGCAGACGAACAACGGAGCCTGTGCAAGTAGCCCAGAGAAGCGGACCCCGTCTCCAGGGGCAGCCAGGACAACGCGGCCACATCCCTGCCCCACCCCCACCCCAGGGCTCTGATTAACTGTCATATGACTATCATATCATATAACTATCATGTAACTATCATACCATATAACATCATGTAACTATCATATCATATAACTATCACACCCTATAGCTATCTGATAAGTAAACTTATCAGATGTTTACTTGTTATCAAGTGCCCAGTGATCACTTCTTAACACTGGATTCTTCTGCTTAACTCTTTTTGGAAACAGGCTTCCTTCCCCCCCGGCCACACCCCCAGGCACCCAGTGGGACACAGGGGCCCCACAGCTCTCAGGGAAGCCCAGATATCGGCGTGAGCTCAGCAGCGCCTCCCTTTATGAGTGATGGGCAGGGCCCAGGGCTGCAAAGCTTTCAGAAGAGCTGTGGGAGCCAGAGGAAAGACATCAGCATAAAGCAATCTTTCACAAATTCACTCAGCAGCTGTTTGGAAAGGCAGTGGAGAGGAGCGAGAATAGACGCTGTACTTGGAATTGGAGACCCAAGTTCAAATCCCCCTTCCACCACCCGTGCTCCTTCGGCAAGTCCTTACTTTAGTGAGGCTCACTTTCCTAACCTGTGAAATGGTGGTAACACTGTCCACTCATGGAATTGTTATGAGGATTAAAAGAAAGTGATGCTCAGCACATGTCCGGCATAGGGCGGGCTCCATAGGTGGTGTCTGAATCTGCCTTGAGGCCGAGAGAATCACTAAGAGATTGGGAGGGTGGCGTAGGCAGGCACTGAGGGTCCGACCTAGAGAGGGGGTGCTGGGAATGAGAACAACGCTGAGAAAGATGTTGAAAGTGCTAAGATCAGTCGGACTTGGCAACTACCTAGATAGGGATGGGAAACAGCCATTCATGAGAGCAAGGAACTGGGAGAAGCGTGGGAGACTTGCCGGGGAGTGGTGCCATTGACAAAGATGGGAGATGCTCAGTTTGGGGATGCCAGTGGGCCAGCCAGGTAGACATCAGTAGGCGTCTAGTGGTTGAGGGCTGTAGGAGTCAGCCACACAGCAGTAGTCATGGAAGCAGTGAGCGAGCTCTTGTAGGAGACATCTGCCATTTTTCACTGTCACACACACCCCTTTGAAGAACTGCTCCTCCTCTACTCCCACCACAGGCATCTGACAGGACCGCCATCACTGCACCCTGCCCCACAGGGTACAGGGGTAGACAACAGGCCTACTGTTAGACCCACTTAATCCCAGCACATAACTCCCTTGGCCCCGCGATGGCTCCAGCGGTGAGTGTAGGACCCAGCACAGGGAGCACAGGGTCCTCCCTCAGGACTTCTAATTTGGAGTTGAAGAAAGGCTTGGTCTTTGAGTTCCAGAGCGGGAAGGAACCGAGGGCTGCCAGGTGCCATCTTCTGTGATATGTGAAGAAAGCTAATTTGCTGGAGAGAATAAGCCAAGTGGGGGCCAGCAGAACTGAGAAACAGAAAATCCTGACAGCGACGTCTTCCTGAATTCAGTCCCCACAACCCCCAAAGCCACTGCATTGCCTGCAGTTCTTTGAGCTACTCTGGGCACATAAATCATTAAATTCCCTTTTTGTTCAACTCAGCTTGTTAGGTTCTGTTACTTGCAACCCAAAGAGTCTTGGCTAACTCAGCTCTCAAAGCAGAAAGATTAGATAGCCGTGATTTTTAACACATTACTATCCATAGATCCATTTGAGAAGCTGATGGAAGTTGTGGATATGTGCACAAATGTTGTCTATAATCTCAGAGGGTCCCACCACAAAGCCCGCTCACGGACTGCTGGAACCTCTGGGATGCAGGAAACAGCAGAGAGCCCAGGGCTGGCCAGTAGGGGCAGTTCCTTTCAGAAGACAAGAGGAGCCTAGGGCCAGAGGAGAAGAAGCAAGAGCATGGAAGTAGAAGGAGAAGGCCAAGAATTGAATGTGCTAAAGAGGAGGATACCGCCAGTGACTGACTGACGGTTGAGACAGGCCGTGGGATTTGGGACTGCGTCACAGGCGTCTGGGAGGCTCAGCAAGTGAAGCATGGGGCCGGTTCACAGAAGCCAGGTTGCAAGGTATTTAAGAGTGAGTGAAGCTTGGAAACATCATGCTAAGTGAAAGAAGCCAGACACGAACGGCCACATATTCTATGATTACATTTACGTGAAATGTCCAGGATAGAATAGGTAAATCCACAGAGACAGAAAGTAGATTAGTAGTTGCCAGAAGCTGAGGAAGTGGGGAATTAGAACTGACTGCTGCTGGATATGGGGTTTCTTTTTAGGATAATGAAAATGTTCTGGAATTAGATAGTGGTGGCAGTTGCACACTAGAGTGAATACACTACCAACCGCTAAATTGTATACTTTAAAGGAATGAGTATTATGGTATGCAAATTATATCTCAATTTAAAAAAAGAATGAGGGGATGCTGATGGATGGGAAGCAGTAAGAATAGATCTTCCTCTGAAGAGCTTTACACAAAATCCAAAAGGAGAAATGGGCAGCACCTGGAGACAAGTAACAGGATCAAAGGAATGACTGTGTAGGATGAGAAACCCTGACCCCAGAGAGAAAGTGGATGTGGAGGGCAGAATAATGGCCCCTGAAGACGTCCCTGTCCTCACCCCTGGAACCTGTAAATGTTACCCTGCATGACAAAGGGGAGTTATGGTCTCAGACAGAATTAAGACTGCTAACCAGCTAACCTTAAAATAAGGAGACTATCCTAGATTATCTGATTGGGCCCAAAGTAACCACAAGGGTCCTTAAAGGTAAAAGAAAGAGGCAGGAGAGTCAGTGTCAGAGTGAGGTGATGTGAGAAAAAGTCAACCAGTCATGGCTGGCTCTGACGATGGAGGGAGGGGGCCGTGAGCCAAGGAATGTGAGCGGCCACCAGAACCCAGAAAAGACAAGGAAATGGATTCTTCCCTGTAGCCTCCAGAAGGAAAGCAGCCCTGCTGACATCTGGATTTTGGCCCAGTGAGACCTGTGTCAGCTTCTGACCCACAGAACTCAGATGAATTTGTGTTGTTTTAAGCCACGAAGTTTTTGGTAATTTGTTACACCAGCTGTAGGAAACTAATACCATGAGATGTTCCAAAGATACAGGTGATTAAAAGTAGGGAGGAAGCTGAGTGGATGAGATGGTGGTGATGTGGGAAGCACGCTGGCCAAGAGCCAACTGATGTGTGAAACCCCAAACTGCCTCTGAACTGACTGTGGAGGCAGGGACAAGTCATCCCTTCCCTCTCCAGGCCTCAGTTTGCCCATCTGTGAATTGGGAGTTGAAGTGGACGACCTCTAAGGGCCCTTCCAGCTCTGATGTCTGACTCCATGGGCTGGTAGCCTCTGAGCCACGGTCAGTGAAGCAGCTCACACTACATCTTTCTGTGCCAGTTCCCATAAGGGATTCTAGTCTGATCTTTGGTTTGTCAGAAAGGCTGTCCTGCCAGAGAACGAGGACAAAGGAAGCTCAGCTGCCTTCCATGGAACCAGGAAAGTCGAGGGGATTTGGGACACCCCACAACCACCACAAAGCATATCTCCCCAACCCCCTGACATTCCCTCTTTGAGTTCAGGCATGGAAAGCATCTGCTTGGTAGGGGCAAGTCACTCCCTACCCTCTCCCCATTGGCAGACATTGCTAATGAGTTTTAGCTTCAGAATCCTCCTCAACACAGTGCCCCATGTGGCCACTGCAGATTGAGCAGAGCTGGCAGCTGAGGTGCTGTCTGTGTGGTCGCCTTGGGTTGAGGTATGGCTGATGTCAGCATCCTCCTTGAAACCATAGAAAGCCTTGGCATTAGGTGAAACCTTAAAATGGTTTCAATCTTGAGCAGCAAACTGCAGGGTAATTAGTTCACCAAGGTTCTGATTGAGATTCCTGGTTGCAAACAACAGAAATCAACCCTGGCCAACTAAAGAGAAAACACCAAAACCCTACTGGAGGTATGGGGTTGCTCACAACATTGAATAAGAAGAGGCGAAAAAAGGCAAGACCATGGAAGTTAACAGTGAGAACACAGTCGCAACCGTGCCACAGAAAAAGCTTGATTGAGACATCACTGTTGGCACCACTGGACACTCCCCATCACAGCGAGAGAGTTGGCAACTCAGCTGCTGCCACCCTGCATGACCTCTACCTGAGCCCACCTCGTTGAGTCACTCTCCAGATTCCAAGTCTCAGGAGAGAGGGCGCCAGTTGTCTGAGTATGGGTTAGGTGCTGCCCCCTGGTGGCCAAGAGCAGAGAGAAGGCCTCTGCCCCACTCCACCTTCCTCAATGAGCTGGGGGCCCCACCTCCCACCTTAACGCACACTGCGGGCGGATGCACTTGGTACCAAGCGGTTTCACATGCTAGATCCCCTTCAAAGGGTCTCAGGTCCCCTGCACTCAGATAATTTGCCGTAGAATTATCTGTTCCTGCTACAAAAGACTTTTGAGATCTCTAGTTCTTCACTCCTGTTTCAGCAGCTAAGAGGGGCTGGTTAGCATCAGAGCGGGGCTGGAACAGGCCTCCTGGCTCCCACTGCAGTGGTCTTCCTGCCCCACCACACTGTTCTCTAGCCTGCAACTGGCCCACTCCTGTGTAGGATCAGGATGGAGAGGAGGTGGATGTTGCCATGGTAACTGAAAGTCACAGCTTTTCCAAGACAGGATGAATTTCTTGAGCATTCATACTTTTCTAAGAAGGGATGAGTAGTAATTCTCTGTGATTTAATCTTTATAATAACCTTTGTCAACATAACTTTCGAATGAATACATTTACAATTCAGCAAAATAACCCTTTGCAGGGTTCTGTGTGTTCCTTCTGAGAATATGCTTGCTCAAGGACAGGTCCCTGAACACCACAGCAAGGGTCTCTGGGCAGCAGGGCCACAGGGGAGGGGGGGAACCTGGGCAGACAGGGAGGGAGCTGGAACTTCTAGTGACCTCATTATTTTTCATCAGGCTGGCATGGCAGCACTGCATCTTGGCTGGACAGCACAATTAACAGCTCCCCAGCTCCTAATGAGTCGTTTTCTTGAGGTTTAAGCTGCCTGCAGAGTTTCCCAAGAGGATTTATTCCTGGAAGCTACCTTCTCAAAAGTGGCCTCCTCCTGGTGCACCTGGTCCAGGGCTACTGGATTTGGCCAATTGGTTGGAAACCAGGAATTCTGGGTTCAGAGCCACGGCTTGTAATTTGCAAGAGGAGATCAGCAGTGCAACGCAGCCCAACTCCAGCGCTCATCATTGTGCCTGCCAAGGAGACTTCCCCTTCCGAGGAAGCTTAGGGGTCCTGTTTCTTCACAAGCCTCTTCTGAGACCCTCTTTCTCAAAGAGTCCACCATGCTTTGTACCTAGTTCCCCCTGGGGATGGACACAGCCCCCAAAGGCTGTTATAGTTGGCCAGGAGCCAAAGCTCTGCCCTAGAGCAGAGCCGGAACCAACCAGGCTGAGACTGAAAGGCTCTTAAGACCTCAAATTAGACACCCCGGGACCTCATTTCAGCCGCATCCTGTTCGTCAAGAAAGTCACTGAGACCTGCCCAGATTCCAGGGGAAGGGAGTTCGAGTCCAATTCTTGGTGAGGGGCAGCGTGCGTGAACAGGAAGGGAAGAAATCAGTGGTGGCCATCCTTAGAGATTATCTGTCACAGCCTAGTGCAGTAATTGCTCAGTAAACATTTACTGCATAAATTAATTCATATGAAGACAGATTAGCCCTACTGAGTTCACACACTTGATATAATGGCTAAATGAAAATAAAGCAGATGAAAAATGCTTTTGAAGCTATCAAATTCTATAAAGAAGTAAGGGGGCTTGTTAGGAGAAAATGAATAAGCTTACTCTAGTTTATAATTGAATATTTACAGGGTTCTCTCCAGGCTCTCCCTTCCCCCATGCAGAGATTCACGGCAGACATCACTAATCAATCACAGCTCTTTTCCCCTGATACTGCACATGGTCTCAGAATCCTTCTCAACACAACACTCCAGTCATCCACTACTGGATTGATCAAAGTTGACATGGGTGTTTAAACCTGTTTGCTGTCTTTGTTCTTGCCTAAATTCCTATTGCTAAACCATCCCCCAAAAGCCCAGGCCTTTAGTTGCTTAAATGATATACACAAGCTGCTTCCTTTTTTTTTGTTTAAGAGAAAAATATAAAGTTTAAGCCCTGAGGAAGATGAAATGGCAGACACTGTCACCCTCCAAAATTGGATTTATAATGGAAACAAAAGCTGATTATGGCAGTGAGCTCTGACATTATGAATTATTTTAAAAGTAAATAACTGCGTGCAAGAATAGTCATCTGACATCTCGTGAAGGAAAAAATCTGTCTACCTTGATGTATTTTCCTCTGTGAAAACTTCATTTCAAGGTGAGGCAAGCCAAAACTTGTATATCTGGATGAATGCAAGCCGTGCCGGCTGACCACCATCTGCCTCCATGCTCGCCGCCCACCTGCACATTCCCCTAACGTCCACCCTGCTGGTTATTCAGCTTCTTAGGGAATTTGGAAAATACTTTGACTGCTCAACTAAAGTCCTTGGGGAAAGACAGAGAAAAAACCTATAAGACAACCTCGGTTCGAAAGTGGCTTTCTACCATCTGATTGTTGAGGATGCGAGACCAGCAGCAGGTCACACCTTTAACAAGCTGCATGGCCCCGAAAACTGTTTCTTTGCCTTTCTTGGCCTCCAGGGTCCCACCACTGTCCTCAAGCAAGAAAACAATAGGCTGAAAACGACTGAGAGAAATTGGGGTGACCAGCTATGTGGCTAAAGGCCATGGGATTTGGAATGAGGGGACCGTGGTTCAGGTCTCAGGGATGCCCCTTGTTATGAGCAGGTCACCACAAATCTCTGAGCCCATTTCCTCATCTGTGTGATGGGAGCAATAATAAGGATGACTTGAGGGAGCCGGGCAGGTTGAAGGCAGTGCTCAAGGGGAAGCTGGGAGCCCTTTCTTCACAGCTGCACCAGGAGCCACAGGCAGAATAGGGAACCAAATAACCAAGCCGTCAGCCATCCAAATGTCAGCTTCCCAGACTGTGCAGCTGTCCTTTCCCGCATGGCGGGCATCAGGGTCTAGTGATGGGGGTGATGCTTCCTGGAGCCGCTGTCCATACTGTCTGCTTAGAAACAACCCAAGCGAAAAAGTACCAGCTAACCCACTAGCACTACACCACATACCAGCTCCTGCATGAAGTGTTTACGAACAGTCCCATAAGGTAGGCACGAGGCGTGACTGTTCTCATGCTACAGGTGAGGAAACTGAGGCACACAGAAGTTAAGTAGCTTACCCAAGCTTTCTTGCTTGGCAAACGGAGAAACCCGCAGAATCTGGCTCCAGCAGCTTTAAGCTCTAGGCCACACCACCTCTCCAGAAGATGAGGATGGCTGGCAAGATACCGGGGTCCTGCAGTTCAGTGGGAAAGAGTCTCCCTCCCTCCACTTCTTACCTTTTGGAGCAGGATTTTCAGCCTTAGACTGCAGAGAAAATAAAGGAACGACAGCGGCAGGTAAAAACACAGGCAAATCACACACTTGATGTCAAGGATTGAGTTGAGTGAAAAAGGCAGGATGGTACACTATGATGTCATTTATACAAAGTTTTTTTAAATTTTATTTTTGGTGAGGAAGATTGGCCCTGAGCTAACATCTGCTGCCAACCCTCCCCTCTTTTTTTGCTTGAGGAAGATTGTCCCTGAGCTAGCATCTGTACCAACCTTCCTCTATTTTGTATGTGAGACACCTCCATGGCATGGCTTGATGAGCAGTGTGTAGGTCCATGCCTGGGATCTGAACTGGCAAGCCCTGGGTCTCTGAAGTGATGTGCACAAACTTAACAACTACACCACCAGGCCAGCCCTGTATAAAGTTTTAAAACATACGAAAGATGACATATTAACTAGAGATTCAGCACAACAGCATCAAGACATTCCTGGGAATGATGAGCATTGCCTTTAAGACTCACCTTGGGGGCAGGTGCGTATCGGGAAGGGCTCCACAAAGCTTTCGCATACAGCTATAATTTTGAAAATCAAGTTCGATGGTGAGAACATGAATGTTCAGTAAATCCTGGTGCCTTTCTGAATGTATAAAATATTTTCTAATTAAAAAATAATTTTCAGGGCCAGCCCAGTGGCGTAGTGGTTAAGTTCACATGCTCTGCTTCGGCAGCCCAGGGTTCACAAGTTTGGATCCCAGGCATGGACCTAGCACCACTTGTCAAGCCGTGCTGTGGTGGCATCCGACATACAAAAGAGGAAGATTGGCACATATGTTAGCTCAAGGACAATCTTCCTCACAAAAAATAATAATAATAATTTTCTACCTTAGAATGCTGACATCTCAATACTGACAAGTGGTTCATTTATTGTCCCTTAGTTTATATCGGCTTCCACTCCTTCAAGTCAGCCAATTATCAGGTGACCTTAAGCATCTGCTAATAATAACATTAATAATAACAATAGCCAACATTTATTGAAAGCTTGATATGTACCAACCCTGTTAAATACTTTACAAACATCAACTCACCTAGTATCACAAAACTCTCTAAGGTAGGGACCATTATTATTCCCATTTTACAGATGAGGAAATTTAGGCTTAAAGAGATTTGGGAACTTCCTATAGTTCCTCAGCTCACATGTGGCAGAACTGGGATTTGAATCCATGTCCGTCTGATCTCAAAGCCTGAATTCAAACAAAACTCAGTTGCTAGGGGCAGGGAGAGGAAAGGAGGAAGGATGGCACAGCCTCGACCTCAAGGGGACGTCCAGTCCATAGTGAATGCCATGGTGCCCTCATTCCCCAGCTGCTGGGAGTGCTGCCAGCTGCCACTCTCAGCTGAGTCCCTCTCCTGGACTTGCCTTAGGCTGAGGAGAGAAAACATGCCCAAGGTCACGCTCTCTTCCCAGAGCAGCTGCACTCAATGACTGTTGACGTGGGGTCTATAAAGGCCCAGGCCTCGCCCAGCTCCGAAAGCCCTCCCAGCTCCAGAGCTCCTGGAGATTGGCTGAGACCTCGGTTGCAACTGTGCTGAGGCTCAGCTTCTCCCTCTGTCCACTCCTGCAGCTGTCACCCCCCGCGATGAGGTTGTCCCTGAGAGCACTCTGAAATAAGCTTCTTGCCCGCAAATCTCTATCTCGGAGGCTGCTTCCCAGAGAACTGGCCTGTGCCACAGTCTAATGGGGATGAAAGTGCTCACACAGGAGACAGGAACGAGCCCATGCTACACTGTAAATATCCCAGGGAGAGGTCAGGAGGGACCACAGAGTTACCGAGGCTTCCTGGAGGAGGTAAGGATTAAGCTGAACCTTGAAAGACAGGGAGAATTAGAATATTATTTGGCCATAAAATGGAACGAAGTACTCATCCATGCTGCAGCATGGATGAATCTGGAAAACATTATGCTAAGTGAAAGAAGCCGGTCTCAAAAGGCCACATGCCTGAGTCCAAACACATGAAACGTCTAGAACAGGGAACTCTACAGAGAAAGAAAGTTGTTTTCTGGTTGCCTAGGTCTGGTGATGTGGGCTGGGGGCGTTGGGAGGTGATAGCCAAAGGGTATGGGGTTTCTTTCCGAGATGATTAAAATTGACTGTGAAAAGCTTGCATGGATCTGTGAACGTACTAAAAACCAATGAATCTCACACTTTAAACAGAGGAATTGTATGGTATATGAACTGAATCTCAATAAAGTTGTTTAAAAAAAGACGGAGGAGAATGTGGATGGGTTGACAGGCAGGTGAGAGAGTTGCAGGTGGGAAAAAACATGAGCAAAAGTGCGGAGACCTAAGTGAGTGTGTGTGCATCTGGGTGTGTACGGGTGTGACAGGAACTAGAAAATAACAAAGGTGGCTGGGAGGCTATGGCCACGTAAGGAAGGCCTGAAGTCCATGCAGGGAGGAAGTTCTGGGGCTAATGAGAGGAAAATGGGGCTTTGGGCTGATAAATTTGTACATAAAGAATGATGGGTACAGTGGGGAGGCCAAGAGACCAGCTAGGGCGCTCTTGAGACAATCCAGGTATGAGGGCTGGCACAACGTCATTGTCATAGCCAGATATTACCTGGTTTAACACACACACACATGCATGCTGTAGTGTTCAAAGTCCTTTCATGTTTTTCTCGACTCCTTGGGCCCCTCCCTGTAGCTCTCCACCTGTCCACCTGTCTCACACACTTAGCACTCAACCACATCAGTATCCACCATAATTATGCTCCCATAAAGTCCTCTTCACCAGGTTCTGAGAGCTCCCTTGGGACAGGGATGAATTTACAAGAGTGCCCAGCCTCCCTATAAATCTTGTCACTTACCTCAGCTGAGCTTTCTCACCTCCTAAACCAAAGCTGTAATTTGGGCGGGGATTTTCGTTTGGTTAAAGATGAAAGTAACCATGCCCTTTCCCCGGGACCTCAGCCATCTGCCCACTGGGCCTCCATTAAATCACTCTCGCCCACTGTCAGGGGTAAGCTGAGAGTCTGCCCACCTGCTCACCGTGAATGAGGTCAGCCCATGCCTCAAACTCAGCTTCCCTTAGAAACACAGAACATTCCAGCAGGACAGACACGAAAGGTCCCCCAGCAACACTTGGCCAGTTCACAGCTGAGAGAACTGGGGCCTTCCACCTGTCATGACCTGGGGGGCAGAGGCGCTTCTCTTCCCTCTGAGGCGCACCACCTGAGCCCCTGCAGTCTGGCCTTCATCCCCTGATACATGGAGCACAGAAGTCAGTGGGCAAGTGTTCCTGAACAGGTCTCTTTCTGGGTCTTCCTTCTCTCTAGAAACCCTACAGCTTCCTGTATAGACACCATGAAAGCCCCTGTGCTCACCCAGCAACCACTGGGACCTGGTGATGTCAGCTGAGGCCCCCAGCGAACCAGTCCCTACCCAAAACTGAAGACCAGGCCCCTGGTTTCTGCTGGTTGTAACCCCAAGTGGTCCAGGCCTCACCAGCCAGGGGATACAATAGTGGTGACTGGAACCTACAAACCTAGTGTCACTGCTCCAAGTTCCTTCCTTCTTGGCTTCAGAAAGTTATGTGTGCCAGAAATCAACTCCCACTGGAAAGGAACAAACCTGTTTTCTTCTCTGCTGTATTCCCAGAACCTAGATCTCAGTAGTAAAAATTACATTTAATGACAAAGGAGCAAAGACAAAACAATGGAGAAAAGATAGTCCTTCCAACAAATGGCGGGAGAACAACCGGGCACCCACATGTAAAAAATGAATCTAGACACAGACCTTATGCGAAAATTAACTCAAAATGAATCATAGATCTAAATGTTAATGCAAAACTATAAAATGCTAGAAGATGACATAGGAGAAAATCTAGATGACCTCAGATTGGCAATGTCTTGCTAGATACATCACCAAAGGAATAATCCATGAAAGAAATAATTTGCAAGCTGGACTTCACTAAAATTAAAAACTTCTGCTCTGTGAAAGACAATGTCAAGAGAATAACAAGACAAGCCACAGACTTGGAGAAAATCTTTGCAAAAGACACATCTGATAAAGAGCTGTTATCCAAAATATACAAAGAACTCTTACAACTCAACAGTAAGGAAACAGCCTCATTTAAAAATCGGTGAAAGATCTGAACAGACCTCACCAAAGAAGATATACAGATGGCAAATAAGGTTATGAAAATATGCTCTACATCATATGACATCAGGGAAATGCAAATTAAAATAGTGAGATACCACTAAAGACCCGTAGGAATAGCCCAAATCCAAAACACTGACATCACCAAATGCTGGTGAGAACATGGAGCATCGGGAACTCTCATTCCCTCCTGATGGGAATGCAAAATGGTCCAGCCACTTTGGAAGACAGTTAAGAGGTTTCTTACAAAACTGAAAGTACTCTTATACAGCAGTCACACTCCTCGGTATTTATCCAAACGGGCTGAAAACTTATGTCTGCATAAAAACCCATACACAGGCATTTATAGCAGCCTTATTCATAATTGCCAAAACTTGGAAGCAATCAAGATGTCCTGCAGTAGGTGAATGGATAGATGAACTGTGGTACATCCAGACAATGGATATTATTCAGTGCTAAAAAGAAATGAGCTATCAAGCCATGAAAAGACATGGAGGAAACTTAAATGCATGTTACTAAGTGAAAGAAGCCAATCTGAAAAAACTACGTATTGTATGATTCCAACTGTATGACCTTCTTGAAAAGGCAAAACTATGGAGACAGTAAAAAGATCAGTGGTTGCCAGGGGTTAGGAGGAAGGGAGGGATGAACAGGCAGAACACAGAGGATTTTTAGGGCAGTAAAACTATTCTGTATGATACTACAGTGATGGATACACGCCATTATACATTTGTCGAAACCCATAGAATGCACAACACCAAGAGTGATCCCTAATGTGCACTATGGGCGACTTTGGGTGATGATGATGCATCAATGTAGATTCATTAATTGTAACAAAGTTACCACTCTGGAGCAGGAGGTTGTTAGTCGGGGAGACTATGCGTGTGTAGGGGCAATGGGTAATATGGGACCTCAGTGTACTTTGCACTCAATTTTGCTGTGAACCTAAAATTGCTCTAAAAAATAAATTTTATTAAAAATACGTTTTGAATAAATATTTCCATTTTTCTTCATATTTCCAAGGTCCACAGAGATGCCTAAATGTGCCCATGAATCAGCCCTGGTCACCGCTTTCCACAGAGTCCAGGACGCCACAGCCCTGTGACTGACCATCCTCTCTGAGGCTGGAACTGTCTCCAGCAAGGGTAGAAATCTACACTGCAGGCCTAATGAAATAAGGGAGAAACACAAACTTATGCTCAGTCTGGAGATGACGCACAGCAAAGGTTTCTGGGCCCCAAAGCCTTACATATCCACCCAATCTTTCTCTTAAGTCATGTCACACTGTGCTCGGGGTGGCCAGGTCAGAATGCACTTGGCTACCAGCCCCCAGGGTCCAGCTTTGATGTGCAGACCCTGTTGCTAGGTTTCCGTCTATGAGAAAAAGGCCCCTGACAATGTGTGCACCAGACTGACAGGCCTGGAAGGCTGCCTTGAACTAAAAGAAGTCCCCGGGGGCACAGGAGGAGGGATGTAGGAGACAAGGATCATCTGCCAGTTTGGGGATATCAGAAGAAGTTGAGGGGTACAGGTTGCATGAGGAAAGGCAGGGAGGGTCCCAGGAAGTGTGAGTTAGCCATTGGGCTGGTTCAGAGCTGTGCTTGCGTGGTTCTTGAGTCTGTCTTCCCACTCCAAAATGGCTGCCATGGCCATCTGGGCCGCTCACCAAGCACACGGCTCCTTGGCCTCACCTTCCCGCTGTTCTGACCCGGCCAATTGGACAAGGCCCAGCGGGGCCATGGAAAAACACATTTGAGACCGTCAGGAAACCCCAATCCTTAGTCCCTACCGCACTCCACTTACCCTAGCCCCAAACACTGTGTGATCTTGGACAAATCACCTAGATCTTCTGGGTGAAAGTGAAGGGAGTCAGCATAACAGCAATTAAAAGCATGAGTTCTAAAAGCAGACAAGCCTGGATCTGAAGCACAATTCCACCACTGGCGCCTTGGAAAAGTTACTTAACCTCGCTAAACTTCCACAGCCTCATCAAGCAGTACCTCGTGAGGTTGCCATAGGGCCCAAAGAGGAGTAAATGACTTACTACAAGGAAAGAACTTAGTCCAGGGTCACTAAAACTCTAACATCCGATGCCACTGTGTCCAGTCCGTAAGCCCATCCTACCTTCTCCTACTTTCCCCTTCCTGCCACATTTAGTGGCTGCTTTTAACACTTTTTTGCTTCTATTTTTGTTCAAGCTACACATTCATAGAGTTTAAAGAATCACACTCAGTTTAAAGCTTAAAGACATGCATTTCTACAAGGCTCCCCCTCCCAATTTTCCCTGTCTCAAAGGCAACCACTCAAACTCTTTGCTTTATAACTGTTTTGATACACCCAGAGTTGTGCCGTCTTCAGACAGGGAGGTAATCAGCCAACAGAGACGTTCTGAGCCCCTTCTTGGAAGGCTGGTTGCTAGATCAGGTCCAGAAAGCGAGATTAAACAATTTAGAGGCAGAATCCACAATCAGCAGCCTGTGAGAGATCAGGCCACAGAAACCCAACTGTTTGATTCAAATATGTGGTCACCGTACAGTTTGCTTTTGATTCATGAGGCTCTCCTGCTCCGTTTCAAACCCTAGTGCTGGCGACTCTCCACGGCCAGGGAAGACGTTCAGTTATCAGGCATAGATCAGTACTGACATCCAGTGGTCACAGAGAATTATCTACCTGACACTCCGTCTCTCTCTTCCCAGAATCCAGTGGGTGTTTGCCCAGAGAAGGAGGAGTGACGGAGGGTGACAGCTACCGATGGGTGCTATTAACTTTGGAGAACTGCGTGACTTACAGCCAGAGGTCAAGTAACGCAGGCCAAGGCCTTGCCAGTTTGCAAGATGCCCATGGGTTATTTGAATGCCAGCTCCAGAGTCATAGGGAGAAATGGGGCCATCACAGGCAATGTGGTAAGACCATGAAGAATAAAACATAAGCAGCCGCACTAGAAAACACACTGGACTTTAAGTTAGAAACCTTGATTCAAGACCTGCTGCTTCTGTGTCACCTTGAGCAAGGCCCTGAAACTCTCTGTGCCTTAGTTTCTTCACCTTTGAAGCTTTGTAAACGGCATATTGCTGCGTAGCTGGGGCTGCTAGCACGAAGGCGGTGATGCATAGGGCGGGCAAACCGGAGCTGGTGAGGAGGTGCTAAGAAGTACTAGGACTCTGGGGGCCTTGGCCAGATGACAAGTAACACCTCCAATTTCCAACTGCACTCAAGCTTCGGAAACTCAACCATGGGTTGCCAGGATAATCTCACCAGGAAGGGGAATTCTGCATTTTCCTCTGGACTTAAGTCTCTGAGATAAACATTGGTGAGTAACTTCAAGGGCCATCTAATTGCAAAACCATATCTCAAACAGGTTTTTAAAAATAGAAGCATAACCCAAAGGAAAGATACGAGGCACCATTCATTCTTAGGTCCAAGGAAGCTTTTATCGATATTAGTTGCATAGTAGACTACACTCCTCTTCATTTCCTTATAACTTGTCCCTTATGTTTCCATTTGTATTCGGCCTGAGACTTTGCCTAGGAAGACTAGTCCTGCAAAGTGGCTCTCAATGCAATTAGAAGAGGAGCAGAGATGGAGAAATGGTGTGTGCACAGGAGAGAAAATACAGAAAGGGGACTTCCGGGACTGAAGTCTACATTCCTGACTCTTTCAGCTTATGCCATCAGATTTCACAAATTATTAGGATGGAATTTTAAAAAGTTTAGTCTAGTTTCCGTAGCAGTGCTTAATCTCAAAGAAATAACCAATTCTTTCAAGTTTCCTAAAGGTATCAGAGGGCTTTGAACCCAAAATATTACTATGCTGCTTTTTCCAGATTTCCTTTTAAGTGCATCTGTTGAGGAAAAAAACAACAACATTGTAGGCCTGGAAAGGGATTTATTACAGTTCATAGAATTACAGGAAGGGCTGAAAAAAAGTAGAATTTCCAGTAACACAGAATCAGGCCACAAGTGAGTGGCTGACTCCTGTAGCACCAGGAAGCTACCTGCTGACCTGGAAAGCTTCTACCCTGCAGCTGGCGGTGGAGCCACACCACAGTGCTCCACTCCAGACCAGCAAATGGCACTCTGCTCCACATCCCCTCAAAGTTAGTGATGGGACACTGAGACTTCTGTTAACTCTGCCCCAAACAAGCCAGATCCCTCCTGGGCTGCGCTTGTCAACACGAACAGCAGCAGAGCAGCCTCAACCTCATGTGCCTCTTCCAAACCTCAAGTAAGGGCGTCTGACTGACTAACTCTAAACCTCCCCAGAATCTTAGCTGCAAGGGATTCTGGGAAATATAGTTTTTCAGTTTCTGGCTTCTGCAGTTTGGAAGGGACGCCAGAAGGACAGTATAGTGAATGGTGAGCACCAATTCACCATGCCCACCATAATGGCTTATTTCTATTTTGTTTTATAGTTATTTTAATTTTTTATTTTAATCTTTTTTAATTACAAAAGTAATACATGTTTACCATCAAAGATAACAAACAATACAGAATTAAAGTAAAAAACTAGAATTGCCCTAACCCCATTCTCCAAACAGAATCACTGTTCACAGTTTGGAGTGTAGCCTGTCAGTTTTTGTGCATCAGTGGGGGGGGGGGTTGCAGGGGTACTACATACCGGTCTATAATTTGTCACTTGAATATATATATGTAGACATATACATATATATCTCTTAGACATCTTTCCACGAGAAGACATGTCATTCTAACTCATGTTTTAAATAGAGCTGCCAGTGTCCCTTAGGAGAGGTATGCTATTAATGGACATTGAGGCTGCCTCTAATTTTTCCCTGTTATACATAATGCAAAAGACAGCTGTTCAGGCACTTGGAAAGGTCAGGTTTCCAAAAGTGAAAAACCTGTACCATGTTTTGAAGCTGTATCTTCCTAATCACTACAGTCAGGGCACTCAGTTCAGCTGCCCAAAATTTAAGATTCAAAAAAAATTAGCCTAAACCCTAAAGATTTGATTCAGCAGACACTGATGGAGCCTCAGTTGTAGGTATGAGGAGTTCACAAACATGGCCCCCCATTCCTGGCCCCAAGGAGCCTGCCCTTTGCTGAGGACAGACAGGCCTGTGCACAGCTGGTTAGTGCTCAGCCCTGGAGATGAATCACAGAGGGCTAGGAGAGCGGGGCAGAGGACATGGCTTTGACCCTGACGGGCAGTCGAGTCGGGAGTGTCAGAGAGCTAACGTTAAGAATCTTGCTCCACCACGTGGGGATCTGGGGGTCAGGAGGAAGGCTGAGTCACACACCATTTGCTAGGTTGTCAGATGGCCACCTAGGACATGTGACATCCCTTGGCAAAGTGGAATCCAGCTGCCTCAGGTCACCCCAAAGTGTGTTTCCTCTGCAGCCGTTTCTATTAATTTTTTTAAATTGAGGTATAATTGACATATAAGATTATATTAGTTTAAGGCATACAACGTAATGATTCAATATTTATATATATATAGCAAAATGATCACAACGGTAAGTCTAGTTAACATCCATCATCATTCACAGTTACAATTTTTTTTCTTAGTGATGAGAATTTTTGAGATCTATTCTCTTAGCAACTTTCAAATATGGAATACAGTATTACTAACCATAGTCACCAGGCTCCACATTACATCCCCATGAGTTGTTTATGTTATAACTGGAAGTCTATACCTTTTGACCCCATTCATCCATTCCACCCACTCCCCACCCCCACCTTTGGCAACCACCAATCTGTTCTCCGTATCTATGAGCTTGGAGGGTTTTTTTCTTTTAGATACCACATATAAGTGAGACCATAGGGTATTTGTCTTTTTCTGCCTGACTTATTTCACTTAGCAGAATGCCCTCAAGGTACATCTATATTGTTGCAAATGGCAAAATTTCATTCCTTTTTCTGGCTGAATAATATTCCACGTGTATGTATACCACATCTTCTTTATCCTTTCATCTACCAGTGGACACTTAGATTGTTGTCTCCTTATCTTGGCTATTATAAATAATGCTGCAGTGCTCATGGGGCTGCAGATATCCTTCCGAGTTAGTGTTTTCATTTTCTTCTGATAAATACCCAGAAATGGAATTGCTGGATCATGTAGTAGTTCCATTTTTAATTTTTTGAGGACCCTCCATACAGTTTTCTATAGTGGCTATACCAATTTACATTCCCACCAACAGTGCACAAATTTCCCTTTTCTCCACATCCTCACCAACACTTATTTCTTGTCTTTTGATAAGAGCCATTCTAACAGGTATGAGGTGATATCTCATTGTGGTTTTGACTTACATTTCCCTGATGACCAGAGATGATGAACGTCTTTTCACAAACCTGTTGGCTCTCTGTATGACTTCTTTAGAAAAATGTCTGTTCAGATCTTCTGGCCATTTTTTAATTGGATTGTTTGGGTTTTTTGCGATTGAGTTGTATGAGTCTTTTAATATATTTTGAATATTAATCTCTTATCAGCTATTTGTTTTGCAAATATTTTCTCCCATTCAGTAAGTTGCCTTTTCATTTTGTTGACAGTTCATTGATGTCCAAAACTTTTTAGTTGAATGTAGTCCCATTGGCTTAGTTTTGCTTTTGTTGCCTTTGCTTTTGGAGTCAGATCCAAAAACTCATTGCCAGGACCAGTGTCAAGGAGCCCACCACTTATATTTTCTTCTAGGAGTTTTATAGTTTCAGGAATTACATTCAAGTCTTTAATCCATTTTGAGTTGCTTTTTGTGTACAGTGTAAGATAAGAGTCCAGTTTCATTCTTTTGCATGTGGCTGTCCAGTTTTCCCAGCACCAT
The DNA here is from genome assembly GCF_041296265.1 of Equus caballus. Lineage (NCBI taxonomy): Eukaryota > Metazoa > Chordata > Mammalia > Perissodactyla > Equidae > Equus > Equus caballus. The sequence continues at coordinate 15,608,236 of NC_091684.1, forward strand.
TGATTGAAGAGACTGCCCTTTCCCCATTGTATATTCTTAGCTCCTTTGTCATAAATTAATTGACTCTGCTGTTGTTTTTAAAACTTTCACTTCAGCTTGTCTCTATGTGAGCTGGGCTGCCCCCAGCATCTCAGACAACCCCTAAAGCCTAAGCCTGGATACATAGTGTTCTCAGCAATAAGGATTACAGTAGACATGTGTTGCTCTGTCCATCACATCCATTCCCTGCTTCTCTCACCAACAGTATTTGATTTTCCTTTAGCGAATTCTCCCTCCTACATTCTCTGCCATGGAGTTTGGACAGAACTGTCTCTCACCCTCCCTGCAACATAGCTCCCTTCCCAGGCTGGTGGCTGACTCAAGGATGGGCATGTGATGCAGCCTGAGCCATCAAGGAAGAGTAAATCCCAGCACTTGTGCAAAATCTATGATAAAAAAATATCCTCTCTTTCTCTGAAGGTCTGAAATTGGAGCATGCTGCTACTATAAGGGGAAAGCTGAAGCCTGAAGCCTCTGGGGGTCATTCTGTGAACATCGAGAAAGGCAGATTAGAGAGGTAAAGAAACGACTTCAGGGACATCATTAGAGCCTGGATCAAGTATTACCTGAAGGTAGTCTTTTCTCTAGAATTACATTAGCTATTAAATTTACTTTATTGTCCAAGTCAGTTTAAGTTGGGGTTTTCTGCCATTTGCATCATTCAGAGATAGACATTTTCTTGCATATCATCCACAGGGGCATTTCCCCTACATAGCCTTTAAAAACAACCTGTGTGCGGGGCTGGCCCCGTGGCCGAGTGGTTAAGCTCGCGCGCTCCGCTGCAGGCGGCCCAGTGTTTCGTTGGTTCGAATCCTGGGCGCGGACATGGCACTGCTCGTCAGACCACGCTGAGGCAGCGTCCCACATGCCACAACTAGAAGAACCCACAACGAAGAATACACAACTATGTACCGGGGGGCTTTGGGGAGAAAAAGGAAAAAATAAAATCTTTAAAAAAAAAAAAAAAAACAACCTGTGTGCGAGCTCTACCACTGCCCCAGTCATTGCCCCAGGAACTGCTCCTGTTGGCCTCTCAGGAAGAGCTCTTGAGTGTATGTCCTAGAGAGTGAACCCCACTGGCTCAGACAAAAGGGAGAATCGTACTGGCAGGAAGGGCAGGAGGAATCAAAACAAGGGCCTCTGACACTTCAGGATTCTCATCACTCCTCAGACTCTGGCTTCCTTCCCCAAATCTGCTCTTTCCACGAGGCCGGAACATGACCACCCTCAGCTCTGAGCTCACATAGGCACAGCTACCACCTAAGAGGAAAAGTTCCATTCCTCCAGCTCAAAGTAAGAAACCTCCCAGACAAGCTCTGATTAGTCCAGTTTGGGTCACATGTTCACACCTGGGCCAATCATCGCAGCTGGATGAGTGAGGTACCATGACTGGCCGTGGTTTTTTGTTTCTTTGTTTGATTTGGTTTTTGGGTGGGGGGCAAGATCTACTGCCACGGCCCTACAACTAATTCATTGGGATGAAGAAGGTGCAGTTCCTTGAAAAAGGGAAGCGAAGCTGAGAAAGAGGGTAAGGGATGCAGACAAGTCATGATAAAAATATCCACAACACCTCCCAGAGCTGTTGTACAGATCAATTGATAATGAATGCAAGAGCTTCTCTAAAATGGCCTTGTTTAAAGCATGCTATGCGATGCTTGCTGTCAGTTGTGGGGAGAGTCATGGTAAAGCTGAGAGGCCAGGTGATGGGACAAGTGACCCAGGACTTAGAGGCAGGCGTGATTGGTTTGTAACGAGCACTGTAACCTAGAGTGAGTCACACAGCCTCGCCAAGCTCAGTCCTTATAAGGATTGAATGCTACAATGTGCCTGGCACAATGTCTAAGGCTTTAGTACTTTCCCCCCAACATTTAGAATCATTATAGAAGCAGAATTTGAAAGCCAATTGTGAAAGTCTTTCCTAAAGATGTCAGCAGCAGGAAACTTCAAAATGTTCAGCCCAGACTGAGTGGGGCCCAATTGTCCAAGAAAAAGCTGATGCCAAATCAGCCTTGACCTGGATAAGTTTCAAGATACAAGCCATAGCAAAGAAATGCCAAGGGAAGGAAGTGAAGGAAACATGAGCTCGGGGTGGGCATTTTTTTCCTACTCAAGCCATTGTTCTGTTAAAGCACTTTTTTTTTTTTTTAAATGAGTCTAGATATCAGTTCTTTGGGTTTCAGAGTCCAAAATTGGCTAGGCAATGTGCATGGGGAGTTCTTATGCCAATTATACACATCCTTCATTGGCCATAGGCCCACCACCAGCATGCTGGGTGTATGACCTAAGGAGATGGGCTTATAATCATAGTAGCCACATGCCCCAGATTTTCTAGGACTCTTCCAGTTTCAAATAGCCCACTCTGCTCTCTTCTCAAGCACTCACCCACTCACTCTACATCCCGTTGTGTTTTCTTCATAAGTTTTCTCTCCATTCAAAATTTTCTTGGTTGCTCATTTCTTGGTTTGCTTGTTTATTTTCTATTGTCCTCATTAGGACATCAGCTGCATAAGAATAGCCCACATCTGTCCTGCTCATTACAGGATCTCCAGTTCTCAAAATAGAACTGGCGTAGGGTGGCCACTCAGCAATACTTATCAAATGGAATTGAATTGAATGGAATGACTGAAGAGTTGTCAGACCACGTGGCCTGTTTTTGTTTCACAGGAAATAGTCAGAGCACTTGAATTTGGAATGATACTCCCATTTGAGGCTCACAATAAACTCGTCAGGTAATATTATCATCCCTATTTTATAGATGAGAAAACAGACACTCAGAGAGGTTAAGCGGCTTGCCTGACGTCTTGTGGTGGAAAGGGTCAGAATCAAGGCTCCCAGTCCAGTATTCCTTCCACCCTAGCACACGCTTGTCGAGGTTAGATGAAGGATAGAGATCAGGAGCAGCAACGAGGATATTTTGAGAACAGAAGTGGTTAGGGGAAGCCAAAAGGTGCACTTTGTTTATTTGTTTGGTTCTGACAGCTTTTCCTGGGTACCTAAGATAATTTTGATACATACACTTCAAAGTTTTGCTGAACTCTTTCATGACATCTCTTACAGATGTATGGTCTTTCTTAAGGTACAGGCAGGGGTTTGAAGAACAAAGAGGTCCAAGAAGGTCAAATGCTTGATCCAGTTTTGTTTCTGTGAGTCAGGACACTTTGGATTGCAAGTGTCAGAAACTAGCTCAGAAAAAAGGAGGTCTCACCTAACCATGGGAAGGAGAAAGCCCCCAGGGACTCAGACACCCCTTTCCTCTGCCTGTTGATTTCACTCTCTCTCCCCGCAGCCTAGTTTTCTCCATGTAGTTGAGAATGTGCTCACTCACAGCTTCTATCTCAATCCCAATGCTCCCACTTCCAAGTGGTTCCAATTTGGAAAATTCCCAGGGAAAAACTCTGATTGGCCTGGCTTGGGTCAGATGCCCACCACTGGACCAATCAATTGCATGGGTGTGGCACAGGTATGGGGCCACATAGTCCAGACTTGGTCCTGGTCCTGCATATCTGAGCATCCTCCAGAGAGGGGGGCAATTGTGATCTGGGCCTCCACCCCATCTGTATTCACTATAGTTTGGTGCCTGATAATTTTGATTGCCATGTTACTTCTTCAGTCACTTTCATAGCACTGAATTGCTCATAATCTCCATAAATTAAAACAAAACAACTCTCTCAGCCTTATTGAGTGGTAAAACAGATATGGGCAGAATGACCTCTCAGGTCCCTGCCACCTCCTCCTACCCATCTGTGGTTGTAGAATGGCAATTTCCCCACAGTCCCAACATTCTCCCCTAACCTGAGCACCCCTCTGCTCTCAACTAATTCAACCGAAAGGAAGGGTGTATGAGCTTGGGGCATTCTGGAAAATTCTTCACCTGAGCATAGGGTGTCAGGTCAAGGATAAAGTCATGAAGGCCCTGAATGTCATCTGAGGTGTTCAGACTATACCTCCTAAGACTTGAGTACAGATTACTTCCCAGGCAAGGTAACTGTGACCTGAGAGAGGAAGGGGCCTGTGAGCTGAACAGGCACAGGACAGAGGCCAGCCTGTGCTTCTCTGCCACCCCCAGCGGACTCCAGCCTGCTCACCCACCAGCCGCCTGACCACAGTCAGCTGCCTGGTGGAGGTGAAAGATAAGAGGACTGGAGAAGGGCAAAGTACAGAGGATATCAGGCCAACCAGAGAGATGGCAGATAGCAGTTTGGAGGTTGGCCGTGGCCCATTGCCTCAAGTTAGAGCTGCTGGTACCAGACTAATATTAGACAGGTGGGGCCCATCTTGGCCCAGAAGGCACTGTGCCTTCCCAGTGAGGCCTGGAGGGTGGGGCGCAGGACCACAGGTTTATAAGCCTGGACCAGAGGAAGCCCCTCCTTCTCATGCAGTGTGACTCCCTGCATGGGAAGAGACGCTGGTGTGGTCAGAGCTGCAAGCACTTGGGCAGCCCGGAGATCACCCGGCTGCTTCCTCTGCTCCTGTGATCTGTGGGGCCCCAAGAGAAACAGGCACAAAATCAGCAGGGGTTGGTCATAACGGCTGCGACGGGCGCTTGCTCTCGCTGCCCACCCCCTTCTTTAGTGAAAGGCAACTCTCCTGATTAGTTTCTGGTTGCCTGTCATTGTTCCTGACTTGTCATCAATCTCAAGGTGTGCCAGGATGCTTTAAGTTTTCTTGGAATTGCTTGCCTAGGCCTGCTGTGCAGGCAATCCTATTAGCAAGATTTTTTTTCATTGTTTGTGAAATGAGATAAAATAAAAAGGCTCTGTCTCCACAGAATTCTTCCTGCCCCATTTCTCTGAACACCATCAGGCTCTGGGGGAGAACATAAGGTCTTTTTAGGGGCCAAGGGTGCTTCTCTGCCCTTGGTGCTGGGAAGGCCCGGCAGGAGGTGGTACTGGCTCCTCCAGCCAGGGGCAGACGGATAGAAGTTCTTTCTGCCTTTAATGAAGACAGAATCCTGCTGAGGGTGGAGGAAGAGATCCCTGACTGGCCCAAGTAAGAAATCATGCAGCTGAAATCATGGCCAAGAGGCTGGTATGCAGGACACGGGGTTCAAGGCAGGGAGATGGGTCCAATCCCAGGTCTGCCCTTCCAATCTGGTGGCTTTAAGCAAGTAATTCAAGCTCTCTCAGTCTCGCTTTCCTCATTTACAAAGTGGGGAGAACAATTCCTGCCGCATAAGGTGCCCATGAGGATTAAATGAAATCTCATACATATCATTCCTTGGCACAATGCCTGGTGCAGAGACAGCATCCAACAAGTATTTCGGTCGTTCCTTTTTCTGCCTTACATTCTATAGCGCAATATGTTAGCGATGGGCTTCTGATGGTGCAGGGACAAGAGGGGACCTTTTTCTGGGTCCTCTGGAGGGAATAATAAAGGTTTAGGAAACGCTTCAGGAGCCTGAAGCATGCATTTGACTAATGAGATGAAAGGGCAGTAAGCCATCCAGAAATGGCTGCAAGGAAGTGATTTATCGCTGAGAAGCAGGAACCCAGAGGTGCCCCAGCACCACTAAGTGGGGAGAGCTTGAGAGCACTGTTCTGGGCCACAGACCTCAGCTGCCCTCGCCATGCTCCACGTGAAGAGTCTTTGTGTTAGAATTTATAATAAGTCCATTCTTAGCTGGCCTTCTTTGTGGCTGACTTCTCCATCATCGTGAGCACAGGCTTTGTGCAAAATGAAGCCCTCCTTGATTCATGCCAGAGAGAGAGAGAAGAATGAGTTCCCCAGTGAAAAGTTAGGAAAAGTTTTAAGCAATTTTCATAGAAAAGAAAATCCTCTGCAAAACCCCACTTGTATGGAAATCTTGGTACATCCCTGCAATGGGATATTACACAGTCAGCAAAAATGCTTGGGTTGAAAAAGGTCTGTGAGAAAAGCGGGGTACAAAGTTGTGCATACTGTGTGATCTCAGCCATGGTAAAATGTGTTTTAAAATGGATGATGAAGGATTTTTTTGTGTGTTCTTCCTACTTTTTTGTGTTTTACTAATTTTTCAATAAGCATCTATCTGTATAATAAGAAGAATAAGGAGAAGGAGGAAGAGAAGGAGATAAAAAACTTTTTTTTGAGGAAGATTAGCCCTGAGCTAACATTTGCCACCAAACCTCCTCTTTTTGTTGAGGAAGATTGGCCCTGAGCTAACATCTGTGCCCATCTTCCTCTACTGTATATGTGGGATGCCTGCCACAGCATGGCTTGACAAGCGGCACGTACCCGGGATCCAAACCGGTGAACCCTGGGCCACCGGAACGGAACATGTGAACTTAACCATTACGCCACCAGGCTGGACCCCAACAAGAATTTCTAAAGGCCTCTCAAGCCTCTGTGGACTGCTGGCTCCCATTTAAAATCACACTTTCCTTCTCTGGATACCAAGAAGTCATTGGAGAGGAGGAAGCACCGTGGTGACAGGGCCATGGGCATCAGACCAGAAGCTGCAACTGCAGGACCCAAAGCCACTTCCCAGGCTGCAGGGTGCTAACAATCGAGGGAATTACACACTCCCAGGTTGACTTTCTCGGCATCTCACATGCTAGAGAAAGAAAAGATCAATGAGGCCAGTGGTTCTTCAAAGGCAATCTAATACAGATGTTTAGTCCATAAAACAGGTTACAATGGAACCAGACAGCTTAGTAAGAGGGAGAGAAGGGGGAGGGACTGGGGAGCCCCAACCATCCCTTCTCAGTCCCCCACTCCTCCACTCCCCATCCCCCCGCCCCTTGAGGCCTTTCTTGTGATCTCGGTGCCTAGACACCAAACAGCTTGCAATCTTCAACTGGCCCATCATGCGGAAAAGAGAGAAGATGACGGCGAGAAAGGGCAGAGGATTGTATTTCTGAGTAATTGAGAAACATATTTTTGCTGAAAATCCATTTTCATTTATACGGCTCCATCCAGTTCTGTTTTAGAAACAAACAGTAAGGATGTTTTTACCAAACAAATATGTCCTCAGGGAAGGGTATGAGGTTTGATTTGTGAATACGTTTAAGTCCATGACTTATCTAGTCACTACACGGACCCTACAATTTATGAGATTGAATAAAATCATGATTACTAGCCATTGATTCAGGCATACAATAAGTTATTTGTTTCTAGTGAGTTCTGTGCTGGGCTTCCAGGGGGGAAAATATCCTTTTAGATTTGTTTCTACCTGTCTCCTGGAAGAATAGATTGCTGTGGGGTTTAGTTTCTCTTTTTTGTTTGTTTGTTTGTTGTTTTAATAAATGTGAGTTTGTGTATTATTAGGACCCATTTGCAAATATGGTCTAAAATATTAAAGGCTTGGGTCTTTTCTGCATTTTGATTAATTTGTCTCAGCACCTTTCCAAGGTCTGGATCCTGGGGAATAGAAGCTCTCAGCAGCCTTCAGACATATCTGCCTACACTGTCTCTCCAGCCACTGGGGCTGAGGGTTTCCTTTCTTCTGTCTTTAAAGAGATGCTGCTGTGAGTAACTGCATGGGGGCAGGGGTGCTCACAGGGTCACTGCGAGGGCATTTCTGGACTGTCATGTGCTTTGGGCACCCAGCTGAGGGGAACCACAAGAAAGAGAGATGCCAGCCTTTGCCGTTCCCCAGGAACCGGTCCGCGGGGACCCTGCACTGGGGCCGAGAGCCGAGACTAAGAAGCGTGAAGTATAGGCGCTCAAGGAAGACAGCCTGCCACCAGCCACTTCCTAGGTGACCTTGGGCAAGTTGTTCCTCCTCCCTGAGCCTGTGCACTCACCTGTAAAAGGGAGGTAGTCAGAGTGGCTTGCTATGAAGTCTTTTTACATAATCTCATTGGCATTGTGCTTATCTAAGAAAATGGCCATAACTTTTAAGGATGCTTTCAAAGTAGGTACAGATGAAATAACATGAGATCTGGGATTTGCTTTAAAATAATTAAGCAAAAATAAAGTGGGGGATGATTCCATTTACATCAAGTTCAAGAATAGGCGAAACTAATCTAGGGTGATAAAACGAGAATGAGAGCTGAGATGAAAATGAAATGAAATGAATGAAAAAAATGAAAAATGAGAAGTGGAAAAGAGCACCAGGGAACTTTTGAAGTGCTGAAAATGTTTTATAACTTGATTTCAGTGATGATTACATGGGCGTAAATATTTGGCAAAACTCATCAACTTGCCAATGGTTCAGAAAAAAAATAATAAAGTGTGTGTTCAGAAAAATAACAATAATGTGTGTGCATGTGTGTAAAGTATAATAAAGCAATTTGTTAATATTTGGGGAATTCCAATGAAGAGTATATCCGAATTCTTTGTGTTATTTTTGCAACTTTTTGTAAGCTTGAAATTATTTCAAAATAATAAAAATTTTAAAACTCATCAAACTTTGCACTTAAGATCTATGCATTTTACTGTATGTAAATTATACATCAAAGTGAAAGTATAAAAGGGGAGTTAGGAGGCATACATAGCAAGATCTTGATGAATGTTGAATCTGAATGATAGGTGTGTGGAGGTTCATTATGCTATTCTTTCTACTTTTCTGTATGTTTGACTATTTTTATAATGGGAAACAAATTTAAAAAAATTAAAAACATCCAAAATATCCTTCACACTCCTGGCCCTGTGCCCAGCACAGGGTGGCTTCCCCCTCTGAGAACGGTCCCATCAGGACCACCCTGCCACTCCTTTCTTGGGTGATCAGGGAACTATATACCTGTCAGCCTGCTAATGCTGGCATTGCCTGTGACTCTGCTTGACAAAAAATGAACTCCAAGCTGATTTTCTCTGTCCTTCAACTGAAATGGAGTGAAAGAAATAGCCAGACAACGTTGGGGGTACACATCCTTTCCAAACACCCACACGGGTGAATCCCTTTGCCCAGGTGTCTTCCGCCTGCAGAAGCTGTACTTAAGCGGCCGCAGTCACGGCAAGGCCATGAGGAAAGTCACGGAGGGCAAAGATGGAGCCACGCAAATACAGTGTTAAGACAAGCAGGAACCATTCTGGATCCAATTTCACTTTTGCAAGGTAAATATTTGACTTGGCTGAGACAGAGGGAAAAAGTGAGGGCTGATGACCTTTGAGGTGAATCAACACATCGCTTAAGAAAGTCTCAGTTTTTACGAGGATGGCGGCCACTTGTTCCCGAGGGCTGAACAGGGCACTGACCCAGGAAGAAGGAAACCTGCATGCTTTTCCCATCCACATCACCAATGATCCATGTGACCTTGGATGAGTTACCTCCTCCTCCCCCGGGCCTCTTTCCTCCACCCACAAATGAAGGTTTGGACCAAAGGAACCCTCGAGTATGTTCCAGTTTTGTGATTCTTTAAAAGAAACATAAAGCCTTAGGTGGGGGGAGGACTTCAGGTCAAGGAGTAAGCCTTGTGTGCTCCCAGAGCCCAGGCAGGAGATAAATGAGGATGCAGGTGGGGTAGACCCTGCAGGAAAGATGCCCGGTATAGCCAACTCTCCCAAATTTTCCGGAGAAGCTGAAACTCTAGATTTTGATGTCTTATCTCCTGATTTTCAAAAGATAGTAATTAGTTCAAAAATTTTTCATAAATGCTATGTGAACCTAACAAAAATATTTGTGAACAGAATTAAGTCCTTGGGCTGTTAGAATGTGCCTTTGGTGGGACGTCATAGCCTCCTGGCAGGAGGCTGGATCAGGGGTCTCTGATCTTTTCAACATTAGGGTTTTGTGACTAAGTCTCAGAGATCACCTCCTCCAGGCTGAAGGTGAATTTTAATGACAAATACTTCAAACGTTTTTTACCATAACCTACAGTAAAAAATCCATTTTATATCCACCAGTGGTCACACACACATGCACATACATATATAACACTGAAAGAAAAGAGTCACAAATAAAATCTACCCCTACTATACACGATGCCCTCTGATATTTTCTATTTTATCCTACTTTTTTTTTTTTTTTAATGCTAGTAGCAACTGATTAAACTGATTTCAAATGGCTCATGTTGGAAAAACATTGCTTTAGAGTTCATTTACTTAATTCTCATTTAATTCTCTCTCACACATTACAAGATAGGAATTATTTTCATCTCCATTTTACAGAATAGAAATATGAATCTCAAGCTTTGCACACCGGATCCAAATTTCTGTCTTTTATTCTTTAAATCAAGAAAGGCGAGAGGGAGAGGAACTAGAAGACTCCAAAGGGCAAGTCAGAGAGAAGAAATCCCAGAGGCAGAGCGGTCAAGGAGGAGCTCGGGAGAACAGAGAAATCAAGCAGGAGGGTTAAGGTTGTGGCAACGAAAAGGCTCCCCTCCGCCTGCCCTGTGAAATCTACAGTAAAACAAATACGGCTCCCCATGCCATGGGTGGGTGGCTTCTTCAAGGAGGAGCCAGGTTCGTCACCCAGGTGGCCCTGGCAGACTCAAAGAGGATGACGAGGTTGCTACTGCCTACGTCACATTCACAGACTTGAAACTCTGGCTCTAGACTTGTAGGGGTGGGTGATTGGTGGTCACAGGGAAAGAGAGAATGGGTATGATTCAAATCCAGGTCCATTTGACCATCAAGGCTGTCCTGGGAAACCTCATCGCTCAACTCTACTACCTCTCAGTTCATTATTAATGAACTGATAGAAGTTTCATGTCTCCTCCACAGGCAATGATCAGAGAGGACAAGGGACAGAAGGCTGGCCTAGGGATGTCAGTGGAGGAAATTTGGTTTCTAAGACTGATACATTTTGCTCCTAATTGGACCAGTCAACTGAGCCTAATAGTACCGTTTCTAATTAATCTTTGTATCTAATCAATCTGGACTGAGATGGGGAGGCTGGCAACACCCTACACAGCCCAGCACAGCCCAGCATGGCCCAGGGTAGCCTGGCCTTCACTTGCAGCATGTCTGGGCTGTATTCTAGAATGGTTGAGTCTATCCTCAACTCTTTGTCTCTTTTCTTTGTGTCTTCTACCTCTGGATTTCTAAAGAAAACCAGTGGCGGTGAGTGTGGGTTTATAAAACCCAGAGGCAATGATTTCAAGCATTTGTGTTGGACAGTTTTCTGTTTTCTCCAAGGTGTGTGGTACAAGCACAGTTGTTGGGTAATGTTTAAAGCCAATGAGTCTTAGATTAGCATCGCAAAAGTCAATTAACAAGGCAATTTCTTCCTTTGGTTTGTATTTGTATATTATTAATGAACTACAAGTCCTCCTGGTGCGGTAAATTAGCCTAGGTAACAGGGGAGCAGAGTACAAACATTTTTTTTCTGTTAATGGCCCCAAACATTTATCTCATACAGAGAAAACTATATACAAGCACAGGGAGGGCTCCCTGTCCCAGCAGATGAGGAAGGACAACAGAGCAGCTCTGATAAATATTGGTGTTTGTTTATCCAAATGCCACAGAGCAGGTTGGCAAGCTGCCACTCCTCCCACCCTTGTGTGGCCTTAACTGACAGGACTCATTATGCAAGAATGAGACACAGGAACCTCAATTGCCTTTGCTGACGGACTTTCAGCCTTTGTTTCCTGAACAGATACACACATGCAAAAATAGGGGAACCCGTGGGCCTGACCTACAAGAGTCAGGGATAGGACAAAAACACCCATGTCCTATCTTCAATCAAAGGGCAGAAGTATATGATCTTATGTACAAAGAGAATGGTACTTGGAGGATCTCTGCCTCAGTGAAATAATCAGCGTAGGGATATGTGAAGGCTCCCCCAAAGGACTGCTCTGTTACAAAATCAATGCCATTCAGAAATAAATTGTGCTACATATAAGTAGCAGAGCGTGGAGACATTTATGACCACTGTTGGTGAGTCACGATGGAGTGCCCACCACGTGCAAGGCAATGTGAGGAATACCCTTCATTTAATCCCATTTATCTACTTCTAAGCAACATGATTCCGCCTCAAAATGTTTGAGACTAAAGCAGAGTGTAAATTAATAAGGTCCATGTACTCGTTCCCTTAATAAATATTTATCGAATGCTTATCATGTAAATGTCAGGGGCTAGACAGAGAATAAAAATGAAAAAGACACAATCCCTCAAGGAGCCCAGAGACTAGTTGGGGAGACAGACAAGTAGGCAGAGCGTTATAAAGCAGGCCATGAGAGAGAGGTGCATCCCAGGCTCCTGGGAGACACAGGAAGGAGTGGGCCATCAGGGACGGCCAAGAAAGAGTCCTGGGAAGAGGTCAAGTGCCCCCTACTCATGTCCTCTACTTTTTCCCATGATGATCTTGCTCTGGGGTGATCAAGTTACTCCTCCAGGTGGCCTTCTCAGCAGGACGGGCACACCTCAGGTGGGCACACTTCACATAAGCACACCTCAGGGGGGAAAAGCTCAGCTATGCAGACCTCAGGTGGGCACACCTAAGATATTTAGACTTCAGATAGGAAGAGCTCAAGTGGGCATATTCCCATGCCCAAAGAACCCCATCTTCTCCCTTTAGAGACAAGATAAAAGAGAGCAAAATAGCTCCTCTTTTCAGAATTAGCTTTCCTTCTGACAAAATCTACTGTTTCCTGTCTGCCTAGGCTCTTGTGGACCCACAGCTCCTTGATACGCTCTTGAGGATGCTGACCCAGAGAGAGCCCTGAGGGCACTCAACAAGGCCAGGGATTCTGGGAGCCTCTTGCAGTGCTCTCAGGAGATCTACATGGGGTCAGAGACCTGGTGGAAAAGCTCCTGCAGCCTCTTGTACCTGCAGACGGCAAAAAAGCAGACCATAACTGCATGCTGTCTCATTCCTTCATGAGTCTGTGGGTCTCTGTATGTCTCTAATCTACATTTTATGGGTTTCTCCCTGGATGGCATAATAAATATCTGCATGCAATGTTCCCTTTGCCTGGAATATCCCCCACCTTCCCACCCCCAGGAGCTTCATCTAGTTAAACACCTACTCACCCTTCAGATCTCAGGGAAATGTGCCTCCCTCAGAAGGCTTCTCTGATCCCTTGGGCTAATTGCGCAAGTTATGCACTGTCACTGTGCCAGGCACCTCTCCTCCGTGACCTTTGTTATAGCATGCAAGCATGTCTTCACTTGCCTCATTTTCTTTATCTCTGCCTGCCTCTCCCACGGCTGTACGCTCCAGGTGGGACACGCGATGTCCAGCTGATTGCCCTCTGTAAGCCTAGCTCCAGCTCAACGCCCAGCACTTAGGGGGCACCACACAAGGTCTCCTTGATTACTGAAGGAAGTTCAAGGAATGGGACGCTCCCCAGAACCCGTTCTCCCGCTCTGCCACCCTCCTGCCTGGCTTGGATTTCTGTTTGAGGCTTTGCTTTGCTGATCAAAGCATTAAAGGCAAAGGAAAATCCTTCAACCTCCAAATATCTCCCATGGCACTTGGCCGAAAGTAGCCCTTTGAAGGCAACATGAAAAAAACAACAAACAGGAATCTTTAAAAATTAAGATCTGAGTCCAAAACAAGCCAAGTATTTTGCCAATTGTAGCACACAATTGTTGTTTCAGGAGAAGACTATAAAAGATAAAAATCAATAATGGTTTTTTTCCAGTAGATTAACTTCATGTTTAGAACAGGAAGAGAATCTAATCTTTTCGTCTGCTTTTTCCCCCCTCAGCAATATGATGGGTTTATGCTGGGGAGAGGCGTTTAAGGAGACAGAAGGTTAAAAGGCTAAGGACATTGTCTAATGCAGGACAGAAAATTTGAACAGAAGGCTAGATTCCCCCTGACCTGCCAGGTTGGTGGATAAGTGGAGGTTGTCTGCTCTTTAAAACTATATTTGGTGCTCACAGAGAAACCTTTAAGGATATTTGCCAGCAGGCTCTTTACCCACAAACGAAGGCCCCAGATACAAGTTCTCACCCGTGGACAGGAGTTGATTGGACCAAGACTGAGGGATTCTCTCTCCATGGAATTTGGAATCAGGCCACAGAGCCATTTATTGGTCTGTTAGGGACTCGAAATGTGATGTGAAGACGGGTCAGGTCAACAGCGTCTGTTTTGGCCACATGAGTGAAGAACTGGAGAGAGCCAGCCTGCAGACAGAGAGAGAATGACAAAAGAGAAGAGGTCAAGTGTCTATGAAGGAGATAGCCACTCCAGTCCCAACTTTCTAGGTCCTGGTGCTTGTGCCTTGTGAGGCCAACCTGAACTTCCTATCCTTGGAATCCACGATATCCCCTTGTGTCCTAGAAAATGCCCTCTGTCCATGTTTCTTGTTGTCACAGTTAGTGTGAATGCATTTCTTTCCTTATATATTAGTTTTCTATGGCTGCTGTAACAAATCACTATAAACTGGGTGACTTAGAACAACAGAAATTCATTCTCTCATAGTTCTGGAGGCCAGAAGTCTGAAATTAAGGTGTCAGCAGGGCCATGCTCCCTCTGAAGCCTCTAGAGAAGAATGCTTCTTCTCTTCTTCCAGCTTCTGGTGGCTCCTGGCATTCTTTGGCTTGTGGCCGCATCACTCTGTGGGGACCTGAAATTGGCCACCCCAAGATATGTCTCTTTGGCATCAGGATTATTTGAGGCTGATTGCTTTTGATAAACTGGGACAGGGAAGGAGGCTCTGAGGAATGGAACCTGCCCTTTGTTAGGACACGTTTACATTTGTAAGGTAAATCTCTATCTGTAAAAGGTGCCTCCCTCTCTGTACCAGGAAGAAGAAAGGAGATGACCTTCTCTCTCTAGAAAATCTTAGTCGATACCAAAGGCAAGGACTTAAATCTGCATTTCATTGTGCTTCTCTGGTAACCTCCTGTAACTAACTTCCCTCCCCCTCCCAACGCTGGCATTTCTTTAAGGATTAAGCATCTTTCCTTAGGCTAGGAACTGATTGCTGCACTCACCTGTGACCGCCCAGCTCCAGACAATCCACTTGCCTCCTGCTACGCCCACCGAGATAGCAGACCATTACCTGCTGTGTCCATCAAGCGCTGTGCCGACAGGACAATCTTGTGACTATTGTGGGAGGGACATTTCAATCACATGTGAAACACCCTGTTTGGGGATATATAACCACTATGTGCACCCCACTTCTTCGGTGCCCTTTCTTCCTTCGGGAAGAAAGGCCCCAGGCCATGGTTCCTCATAAAGCTTTGTTTAATTTTCTCTTGCTATTCTGTCTCATGTGAATTTAATTTGTTCTCCAGCCAGACGAACCCCCATTTGGGAAAAGGAAATGTCTTCCTCCCCTACAACTTCAATGTCTGCCTCCATCTTCAAATTACCTCCTGAATTAGAATACTCTTCTTGCTTGAGAAACTGCTAATGTCACCTCCCAAGTTGTGGGCCTGGATAGGAACTGGAGTGAAGCAGCCTCCAGGGTCAAGCCCCAAAGAGAAGGCTTCTCTTGACATGTGTCTTGTGTTTATAGTTTTCCAATCCGACCCCAGAAAAGGATTTTCTTTCAAAAGCCTCACCCTAGTCTCATAATTTCCCTCTTCTTCCTTATTGCCAATGGTACGCTTCTCCTCCTTTACTCTTAAGAGTTAAGGACACACAGCTCAGCCAAGATCGCAACTGACCTTCTCCCTTTATTCCTCTTCATGCAGCTCCATCCACACTGTCACCCAAGTCAGCAACAAGGACATCATCCTCAGCTCCCCTCTGCCCCAGAGCCATCAGTCATCAAGTCCTGCCCACCTATCTGCCCCTCTGAGACCTCCTCTCTCCCCTCACCATCTCCGCCCTGGATCAGGTCCCAAGCATCATTTTCCTGGACTCGATCAGGTCTCCCTGCCTCCATTAGCTCTTGATTTGATCCTGTTGTTCCTGGCTTTCCATTAACCTCCAGCAGTAGTTTTCAAAATGTGTCTGGGAGAACCCCATTTTAATGGGTCTATGTTAGAGTTTTAATGAGCCCAGTAAAAACAGTCTGCCTGAGTTTTGAACAAATTGAGAGACACAAGATTCAGACACATGGAAATGAAAATATCACCTTTACTATTGATAAAGCTATATTGGAGGACATGGCTAACTCTGGCCAAATAGCATGGCAACACTTCCCTGAATTAAACCACAGATTCCCTAAGCAGAATGAAGGTTCCTCCTTGAGAAATGACTGTTCTTTGAGAGGAGAGTTCCCAGGTATGGATAATGGAGTATGAATTAATGTGTAAATCCAGTGGTTAGACTCTTGTAAAAGTTGTCAGGCAGCATTTCCCAAAGTGTGTTCCATGGAAACTAATCTTGAAAAGAGGCGATCTGGGAAGAAAGTGTTCCACAGTCAAATGCTTTAGGGAAAACTGCATGCCACGTTCTCCCTTGAGAATCACAACACACATGCGCATATTAGAGGCTCCCATGTCTGCAGTAAGGAAATCAGAGGACTTTGCTTATCAGAGTTTCCCAAAGTTATTTGACTAAAAGCACCTTTGGGAGTGGTGAATCTCTTTATGTTTCCATGTGAAAGAAACTCCATCAGAATAAGGCTGTGGGCCTCTCTCTGCCCCATGGGAGGAGGAAGAGGTGAGCTCCTGATGGGAGAATGGAGCCAGAGGGAGTGTAGTTCAGGCCTTTTCTCCCCCTCTCTTCAACTAAGGTTTCTCTAAGAGGACCTGTGCTGCTCATTTTCATTGCTTCTAATAGGTTGTAGCTCTAAAATCTCTTCTGAAGTTTTGCTGTTTTGATAGTAGAATGAGCAGCATCCACTTTAATAAAAAGTTTATGACTAAAGGTAGCGCAAAAGAGAATTCTTGATTTCACAAATTAAGTGCACTTTGTTCAAGCTTTATGTATGAACTCCGAAGTCTGAAACAAAGGGTGGGGGAGGCGGGTAACACAAGGCCATTTGTAGTGGCTTTGTGGTTAAAAGTAATATGACGTCCTTTGAAGGATCTTTTGCAAATGTGTCTACATGTGGAACAGTTAAAAGCAGAAGATTCCTAACCCTCATATTACATTGAAAATATGTGTCAGTTTTATTCATTAGAACACATGAATGGAGTATTAAATCTTGTGGTGGGAAACTGTCCTCTGTCAGAGACAATTTGGCTCCTCTTCATTAAGAAAGGGATCCACCCCTAACCCCGTGCCCCTAGACCTTTGAGGTAACTGAAGAACATGGAAGAAAGCTCTGCTCAGCTCAGCAATTTTGTGGAAAGGATGGTACCCTCATCAGTCTAGAGTCTTAATTACTCTCACGCTGATGGGAATGACTATAAAAATGCATGTGGTCTAAATTGGGCAAGATCAATGTCCATAGCCAGCTCTTGCACTGTCTTCAGTCCAAAGATATTTTTTCGGTCTGAGCCAGGAAGTGAGCCAGTGAGGGTAAAAACATCTGAAACACATGAGCATCTTCCACCTATTGATCCAAAGGTCTCAGAGCCCAAGTGTGGTTTGAGGAAGCAGCTTTAGTGCAGATGAGAACAAAATTTCCTGGGGTTTGAATGAGCGTCTAGGTCGATTTGTATAGAGTTCCGGGAAAAGAGGAGTTTTGATAACCATGGGTTTATTTGGTTAATGCAGTCAAGCATTCAAGAAAACTCAGGTCCTCAAATGGATGTCTTTTAAATACATATGTGTAAAGCCTGACAAGTCTCTTAATAAACCAATACCTATCAACGAGTCCATTAATTGCCAAAGCTCCTCTTCAGTTTGTATAAGAAACACGTCCATGGATGTGCCTTCCAGGGTTAATGGTTGTAAAATCTGAGTGTGCTCTTCTACCCACAGGAGTTCACATATACCAAATGTATCCAAGTCATTCATTCAACACACTTTGAATTCCTGGGCTTGGAGGTATAAAGACAGATAAGAGGCAGTCCTTGCCCTCAAGAAGTACAGTCTAGTTGGAATGACAGGCGTATTAGCAATTTAAAGGAGTGACAAAGTCAAGGGTAGAACTATGAGAAATACCATATGATCCAGCTCTCCCATTACTGGGCATTTGTCCAAAGAACATGAAGTCAACAATTCAAAGAGATTTATGCATCCCTATGTTCATCGCAGCATTATTCACAATAGCTAAGATACGGAAGCAACCCAAGTGCCCATCAACAGGTGAATGGATAAAGAAGATGTAGTATACACACACACACACACACACACACACACACCATGGAATACCACTCAGTCATAAAAAAGACAAAATTGTGCCATTTGCAACAACATGGATGGACCTTGAGGTTATTATGCTAAATGAAGTAAGTCAGATAGAGAAAGACAAACATGGTATGATTTCACGCATATGTGGAAGATAAACAAATACATGGATAAGGGGAGCAGATTAGTGATTACCAGAGGGGAAGGGGTGGGGGAAGGGAAAAAGGGGTAAAGGGGCACATATGTATGGTGATGATAAAAACTAGACTACTGATGGTGAACACAATGCAGTCTATACAGAAACTGAAATATAATAATGTACACCTGAAATTTACACAGTTATAAGCCAATAAGACCTCAATAAAATAATTTTTTTAAAAAAAGGATAGAAGTATGTACCAAAAACAGTGAGGTCCAAAGGAAGGGGTGTCAGAATGCCTGGGAGGGGGTAGATAGTCTTCAAAATAAAGAGGGAGTCTGGTAGGAAGGCAAGGGCACTCCATTATGAAAAAACTGCTTTTGCAAAGGCCCTGAGGTGTAAAGTCTTAGTATTCAAAGGAAGGACACTGCTAATGGTTAGGCAGGATGAATATGGGAGCAGAGAGGGAAGACGTATAAGACGAAAAGTGAAGAAAAATAGAGACGGCCAGATCTTTCACTCATTGGTCCAGACAGTACTACTGAATACCTATTTGGTATCCAGCAGGCACTGTTTGAACAAGACAGATGCAGTTCCTGCCCTCATGGAGTTTGCATTCTGGTGGAAGAGACAGAGAATAAACAAGTTAACCAACAATTTCAGAGAGTGAGGAGTGCTATGAAGGGAATAATCAGGGAAATGAGACAGAGTAATGGGGTTGGGGAGCAGCTTAGAAAGCATGGTCTGGGAAGACTACTCTGAGATGATGGTTTTTGAAGACCTGAAGGATGGAAAGGCTGGAGAAGAGTCCTGAGGATGAAAATCTAGAGGTCCCTCTTATTTAGGGGACAGAGAGAGGAAGAGAAGGCAGCCAAGAAAACCAAGAATAAATAATCAAAGATGTAAGACATAAGTTGGGAGAGGACAGAGTAACGGACTCCAAGAGAACAAAGGAGTAGGAAGAAAAGAAAGGCCTTCATTACACTCATTCACTTTTCGTTTGGTATTTGAAAATAGATTGTTATCAGATCCCCAGGTAAAGATAGTGGGTTTATCCCAAGCATCTAATTTTCCTGCTTTTTTTTGTGTGTATGAGGAGGATTGGCCCTGAGCTAATATTTATTGCTGATCTTCCTCTTCTTGCTTGAGGAAGATTGTCGCTGAGCTAAATCTGTGCCAATCTCCCTCTATCTTGTATGTGGGATGCCACCACAGCATGGCTTGATGAGCAGTGTGTAGGTCCACGCCCAGGATCTGTGAACCCCAGGCCACCAACGCAAAGCACACGAACTTAACCACTATGCCACTGGGCTGGCCCCTAATTTTCCTCCTCCTGAAATCTCACTTAAAACTTATTAAGGAAATTTTTTGTAAGATCTAAACCCACAAGGACAGGGAGAGTAGGTTAGGAGACAATATCAAAATTCTGGAGAGCCTATGGATGAGTTTTAACTAACTTAACAGACACAAGAAAGCCAAATCCTATGCTGGCAGTAGGGACAGCTAAGAGCCAACCTATATAGTGGAATAGGGAGAAAATTCAGAAGATTCAGGAAGTGGTGGCACCAAGTACCTTTAGAAATGAGGGTGAAGGTGGGAGACTAAAATGAGGAGGACTGGTTGAAATAGTTAGATCTTCTCTCACTCCAGGTGATGGCCTTTCTCACCCTGGCCAGAGACGGGAGGTATAATTCTGGAGAGTGTAAAACACAACTGAGGACCGGAGTACTGTAGTAAAAACATGGATAATTAATAAACGTATGTATACGGACTTCTGAGATTCCTCCTGACTTCTGCCCTCATTCAGTTCCCAGAACCCTGACATTCTGGTCTACTCCTTCAATGCAGGAAAATCCAAGAGCATTTTCTGGGGAATCTGACTTGCCCAAGAGGAAAGGTGTAAAGATACAACCCTAAGAATGGCTGAATCAGATCATTCTACAGCAAAGCTCAAAATCTACAAGCCTACCAACATACTCAAAGATCCCGTCAGCTTTTTGGCCCACCTGTCTTAAATTTGTGCAGACAACCAAGGATTACCCAACGGCTGAGAAAAGCTCTAATATAAAAGCAGACACCAAACAAATGGTTAAAAAGTTACCTAGAAGAAATTATGCAGAGAGAAGACAACTTCAAAACTAATCCTAACTCAGAGAGTTAGACGATATTGCATCCTGTTACGAGAGCTGGATTCTGTTAAAACAGGGGAGGAGATGCAAAAAACAGAAACAAAAATCTCCAGGAAATTAAAAGCACTGCATCAGAAATTAAAAACTCAGCAGAAAGTTTGGAAGATAAAGTCGAGGACTACTCCAGGAAACAAAGCAAAAAGAATTGGAAAGTAATAGAGAAAGAGGAAGAGATTAGCAGAGGAAACAAGAAGATCCAACCTCTGAATAACAGGAGGTCCAGGAAGAGAAAACCAAGCCATCAACAGAAGGATGTGCTTTTGGTTGAAAGCCTATGAGTACTGAGAACAATGGGTGAAAAGAAACTCTCACCGAGGCACATCAGTGTAACGCTTTGGAACTCCAGGAGTTCCAAGAGAAGAGCCTACAAGCTCCCAGGGGACAAAAACAAGTCGCATGCAAAGAAACAGAATAAAAATGTCTCAGACTTCCCAATAACAACACTACAAGGCAGTGCAGCAATATCTTCAAAATTCTAGGGGAAAATTATTTCTCTACCCAGTCAAATTATTAACCAAGTATGAAGACAAAATAAAGATATTTTCAGATATGCAAATTCTCAAAATTTTACCTCTCACACACTCTTTCTTTGGAAGGTACTAGAAAATGTGCTTCATTAAAATGAGAGAGTAAATAGTAACGAGGAAGACATGAAAGATAGGAAAAAGGACATTCCAAGGAGGAGAGAGGACAAGGGAATCCAAGATGGTGATTGAGGGAGGCCCCTGGATGACACTATGTATTAGATGTAGAGAGTTACTTGTTCAGATGAAAGCCCATCAGAAGGGACACTTTCAAGAAGACACTGTGAATGAAGGTACTGAGTGGCAGTGGAGATAACTGGCAGGAGGATTGAGGTTGAATTAATATTAGGTACTTAGAAAAGCAAGGAAATGATAAAACAAAACAATCACCTCCAAACAATTACCTCCAAAGAATATAAAAAGTTATACAGAAAAGGAAAAGTATTTACTTTACCACACAAGTCAAGTCAAAACAGTTATATATGATCGCAATAACATTAAACCTAAATATTGACCTCATCAAAAGTAGATTGTAATTTTAATGTGTGAATTGGACTGTGGGGGAAGAAAAGCTAAATCTTCTTCCGTATTAAGACCTCAAGCGATAAAGCCTAAAACTGAAAAAATTAAAAGTAGCAATACAAGCACATTCTTAAAGATATGGAAGTAAATACTTAAAGTATTGACACACTAGGAATAGAAAGGAACTTCCTCAATCTGATGAAAGGTATCTACCCAAACCCCCAACTAACATCGCACTTACAGGGGAAAGACTAAATGCCTTCCTCCTAAGGTCAGGAAGAAAAGGATGCCTGGGCCGGCCTGGTGGCGCAGTGGTTAAGTTCGCACGTTCCACTTCTGCGGCCCCGGGGTTCGAGAGTTCAGGTCCTGGGTGCAGACATGGCACCACTTGACAAGCCATGCTGTGGCAGGTGTCCTACATACAAAGTAGAGGAAGATGGGCATGGATGTTAGCTCAGGGCCAGTCTTCCTCAAAAAAAAAAAGAAAGAAAGAAAAGGATGCCTTCCCTTGCCGTGTCTGTTCACCATTGTAGTAGATGTTCTCGCCAGGGCAATTAGGCAACAAAAAGAAATAAAAGGCATCAAGAGTGGAAAGTAAGAAGTAAAACTATATTCACAGACGATATGATTGTGTATATAGAAAATCATAAGGCATTCACTAAAAAAACAGAAAATTTTGAATTAATGACCAGTTCAGCAATGTGGGAGGATACAAATCAATATGTGAAAATCAATTGTCTCTCTGTAGACAAGCAACGAATAACCTGAAAATGAGATAAAGAAGATAATCCCATTAATATTAGCATAATAATAATAATATACTTAGGAATAAATTTAGCAAAAAAGTTCAAGACTGCTACATTGAAAAGTACAAAGCATTATGTAAAGAAATCAAAGATCTAAATAAACGAGAAGACATTCCACATTCATGGATTGATAAACTCAACATTGTTAAGATAGCAATACTCCGCAAATTGATCTACAGATTCAATGCAATCTCTATCAAAATCTTAGTTGCCTTTTTCACAGATGTTGACAAGCTGATGCTAAAATTCTTATGAAAATGCAAGGGACCAAAATAGCCAAAACAATCTTGAATCAGATCAAAGTTGAAGGCCTTGCACTTCCTGATTTCAAAATCTACAGCAAAGCTACTATAATCAAGATAGTGTGTACTTGCACAGGATAGACATTCAGATAAATAGAATAGAACTGAGAGTCCAGAAATAAACTCTCACATTATGGCCAATTGATTTTTGAAAAGGGTACAAATCAATGGTGGAAAGAAGAGTCTTTTTCAACAAATGGTCTGGGACAACTGGATATCTACATGAAAACAAATGAAGTTGGACCCCTACCTCACACCACACAAACATTAATTCAAGATGAATTATAGACCTAAATGTAAGAACTAAAACTAAAAAATTTCTATAAGAAAACATAGGAGTTAATCTTCAT
This sequence comes from Equus caballus, assembly GCF_041296265.1. Classification (NCBI taxonomy): domain Eukaryota; kingdom Metazoa; phylum Chordata; class Mammalia; order Perissodactyla; family Equidae; genus Equus; species Equus caballus. The sequence continues at coordinate 15,631,054 of NC_091684.1, forward strand.
GACCTTGGGTTAGGCAATGGTTTTTTAGGTGTGACACCAAACGCACAAGCAACCAAAGAAAAAACAGATAAATTTGGCCTCATCAAAATTAAAAAACTTTTATGCTTCAAAGGACACTATCAAGAAAGTGAAAAGAAAACTCAGCAGAATGGGAGGAAATATTTGCAAATCATATATCTGAGAAGGGACTTGTATCAGGAAATATAAAGAACTCCTACAACTTAATGATAAAAGACAAACAGCCCAATTTAAAAATGGAAAAAGGATTTGAATAGACATTTCTCCAGAGAAGATCATCATTAGACATTAGGGAAATGCACAGCAAAACCACAATGAGATAGTACCTCATATCCTTCATGATGGCTAAAATCAAGATGTCAAATGACAGCAAACAAGTGGAGAAATTGGCCCTCGCACACTGCTGTTAGGAATGTAAAATGGCACAACTGCTTTGAAAAACACTAGCAGTTCCTCAGAGAGTTAAATACAGAGCCACCATCTGACCCAGCAATTGTACTCATAGGCATATATCCAAGAGAAATGAAAACACATGTCCACACAAAAACTCGTACGCAAGTGCTCATAGCAGCATTATTCATCACAGCTGAAAAGTGGAAAAGCCTAAATGTTTAACAACTGATAAATGCATAAACAAATTGCATTTCTATACAATGGAATATTTTTTTGGCCATAAAAAAGAATGAAATACTGGTAGATGCTATAACATGGATGAACTTTGAAAATGTGCTAAGTTCAAGAAGCCAGTAACAAAAATCACATATTATCTGATTCCTTTTACATGAAATATCCAGAGTAAGCAAACATACAGAGACAGAAAGTAATTAGTGGTTGCCTGGGGTTGGGTGGGAGGAAATGGAGAGTGACTGCTATGGGGTATGGGGTTTTTTTTAGGGTGTCGAAAACGTTCTAAAATGAGATTGTGGTGACGGTGATACAACTCTGAATATATTAAAAACTAATCAACTGTACACTATAAATGGGTGAATTTTTTGGTATGCGAAAAATAGATCAAGAAAGCTGTTAAAAAATCTCATTAACCATAAAGATACTGACAAAACATAAAGAGACTGTCAATATCTTCATGGCACTAAAACACATGTCCCCATCTCACTACTCAAGGCCCTGTTGGCACTTTTTCAACTTGCAGGAACCTTGTAAAGCTCCTTGGTCTTCAAAAGTAAGATGAAGCAAGCCAACACTGTAATTAGAGGGAAGAGGTACTTCAAAGTTCAGTTCAGCGGTTAGGTCTTTACCCAAGAGGAAAGGGTGGGTCAGTAAGTGTTGCTTTACAACATCTTATAACCTAACACTTCAACTCATGCTTATCAACTCTTTGCACAGTGTTAATAAGAGTTGTTTTTGGGGGAACCTAAAGAGCAAGCAGGAGAAAGATGGTCAGCCGGGAGTCCTACTGAATTTTTCTTTACTAACATTGATTATTTGGTTCCTCTGGATGTGAGGGGAGCAAAGAGCCAGTGTGCCATGGTAGTCACCAGGTCAGAATCTGGACACAAATGAACCTGGCTTGGAATACTGCCCTTGCCACTTGGTAGCTGTGTGATTGTGTGCAAACTGCTTAGCTTCTCTGTGCCTCTATTTCCTCTCTGTAAAATGGGAATTCTATACTTACTTCAGTTTTTATTCAAGTGCCTAGACTGTTGTAGGGTGCCCATTAATGGTACCTTTATTTTAAAAAGGCTTCTAGTAGGCATTTAAGAGAAATACATCTTAGTGATCTTTTTCTGACTTTAAAGTAATAGTGTTGGGGGCCGGCCTGGTGGCACAGTGGTTAAAGTGCACACTGGGGTTCACCGGTTCGGATCCAGGTGCAGACATGGCACCACTTGGCAAGTCACGCTGTGACAGGCATCCCACATATAACATAGAGGAAGATGGGCATGGATGTTAGCTCAGGGCTAGTCTTCCTCAGCAAAAAGTGGAGGATTGGCAGCAGATGTTAGCACAGGGCTAAACTTCCTAAAAATAAAATAAAATAAAATAAAATAAAATAAAATAATAGTGTTGGCATTTTCTGCAGATCAATGTCTTATCCTTCTTTCATCAGTTGTGTTTTCTTTTGATACGTTTATTATTAAGCTACTTGTCAAAGTACTTTCTTGAAACTCTGCTATCAATCAGGAGATAAAGAATCAAAACATTTGATTGCTAGGTTTTTTGTTACTCAACAATTGTGGCTCTACTGCTGCAAGCAAAAGCGTATAGAGGGCGGAGTCAGAAGAGCACGCCGGGCTGAAGGACCCCATTCTTGCGATGTGTGGTGGGCAGGAAGGGGCAGTGAGGGCACAAGGTGTTGCTCATCTCCTTGGCTCAAAATTGCCTTCTAAGACTCCATTCATTCCAGGGATTTCCTGGGGGTTAAGCAGAAGTCTTTGTTATGACATAAATATTTTTGGGCCATCAATAGCACATGTACAATAATAACTAAACGCAGTTGTCTTTGACACTTTGCCAACTTTCAGTCATAGAAAAACTAGAGTTTTCCAGTTTTTAAAAAATTTGTCCATTACGAAGCCATATTTGTCAATGTAAAGGGAGAAGACAACTTTTATTTAACAGCTAGATTTATAATTTTCAAACATTTAGACCATTTGTACTCAAGCCCTGACCCCACATATTTTAAGGATGGGCCTGATTACTTCAATCAGATACTCAGATTTTTTTCCTAAAATTTACTAATAACAATTAACTTGACACTAATCATGTGTCAGATTTTATATTAAGTGCTTGCTACGTATTATCTCATTAAATCCTGCCAGTAACCCTATGTCACAGGTAATTTTCTTATCCTCATTTTACATAGAGGAAACTAAGGCCCAGAGAGTTCAAATGACTTGCTCACCTTCATACAACCATTAAATCCTGGAGCTGGGATCTGACCCAAGAAGGCCTGAGTAACTTTGGGAAAGGGCACTGTGGGAGAGGTGACCTTGATGTGCATCCCTATGCGGAACCTGGACATACAGAAGGCAACGTGGGAGAGTCAGGATGCTGGGAGAATGGGCTGCAAGGAGACGTTCCCACTGACTCCACAGTTAGACTAGAGATGTGACGTCACCTCCAGGGAACATCCCCAAGCACCAAAGGCTACCAAATGTCTGAATAGGCAAGGAGGCGTGCCACTATTGCCAACTCTTCATTTTCTCCTGATTTCAACAATGCACAAGCAAGAAAAATATCCCATTGATTTTGGTAACTCTTGAATGTTCAGCCATTTAACAGGCTAATTCAGAGGACTGACTCCTTCTTTCCTTCCTTCCTCCCTCCACCCGCCCTCTTTCTTTCTTTCTCCTCCTCTCCCTCCTTTCCCTCTCTTTCTCTTTCTTCAAGAAGATACATATTTAGGTACCACTGTGCACTAAATACTATGCTAGGTACTAAACAAAACAGACAAGGCCTTATCCTTCTGTCTAGTGGGCAGTGTTAAAAACAAAACAGGCCCCACATGGTGTCACTTATGCTAAGCCCTATATCACCAAACTGACACTTAATGCTTACTTTAATTACAGTTTTGTCTTTCCCAGAAATGGAATCTTTAAACCAGTCAATCAGGAACTACCTGGTCAGCACTAGTGAGGTATTCTGCCTGATAGACCCTGCTGTCCCCTTAAGGGAAGTGCCCTTGCTACAACCAGTGTGCTTTTTGCTGGTGTAACTTCCTTGTCTCCACTCCCTCTGCCTATAAAAGGCTTTTATTTTGTACAGCTTCTTGGAGCTCCTTTCTATCTGCTAGATGGGACACTGCCCGATTCATTAATCATTGAGAAAAGCCAATAAGATCTTTAAAGTTTACTCAGCTGAATTTTGTTTTTTAACAGAAGACAGTAAATCAACATGAAAATACTGAAAATTACAACTATGATACAAAATGCCATGAAGGAGAGGTAGAGTGCCCTAGGAAAGTGTGTCTAGGTGAATGTGGCCTGTCTCAGGGTATCAGGGAGGACTTCCCTGAGGAAGTGACCTTTGAACAGTGATCTAGGTGATAGTAGGGGTTACCCATACAAAAGTTCAGGAGAACATGCCAGGCTGGGAGCCCTGTGAGGGAAGGACCCTGTGGACTGGAGCATGAAGATGCTGAGAGGAGACCAGTGAGGTTGGATTGGGAATAGGGGGCAAAGTTCCAGACCTTCTAGACCAGGAGTCAGCAAATTACTGCTCACTGTCTAGTTTCATAAATACAGTTTTATTGGAGCACAGCCACACTCGTTTGTTTACTTACTGCCCATGGCTTCTCTCAGCTACAGTGCCAGAGCTGAGTAGTTACCATGGAGATGTTCTGGCCCACAAAGCCTAACATATTTACTCTCTGCCCTTTGCAGCAGAAGTTTGCAGACCCCTGGTCCAGACCATGGAGGTCAGGCCTTGAAGGTCTGCTGAGGATTGTGGCCCTTGTCCTGACAGCCATGGAAACCACCAAAGTGTTTTAAGAGGGAAGGGGACAAGGAATGAGGATCTGATTTTAATGAGGAACTTTCAGGAGCCAAATATTTACTTACATTTTGTGGATGTCCCAGGCCAGGCTCTCTAAAGACCCCCTTTGAGGGAATTGTAGCATTAATCTCTGCAGGAATGGGTTCTAAGTCCTCTCTTGTCTGTGACAGGTGGGCCCATCAGTTTCTTTCCACCTAAGCCCCCATATTAGCCAGACTCCTTTGGGAGCAAGTGACAGAAACACAATATAAGACTTCTATACAGCAAGAAGGGACATATTGGTTCACATAGCGGGAAGGGCAGTGGGGTGGCTCAGGATAATCCAAGAAAAAACAACAGAAAACAGAGCCTGCAGCACTTGACCAGGGACTCACCATCTCAAGAACCATCTCTCCTTGCGCTTCTCACTTTTGCTTGACTCTGTTTAGCTTCCTGCACAAACAAGAGCTCTCCACTGGGCAGCTCCAGATTCACGTTCTCCTAGTTTAGACATCCTAATAGAAAGAGAGAGTCTACTTCCTTCAGTCTGTATATTGTTCTTCCCGTTGGATTCTGATTGTCCCTGCTTAGATCCCACGAGCATCCTCTCTAGAACAATCATTATTGTCCAAGGAATTGGGTACTATAAATTGGCCAGACATGGGTCATGTGCCTATCCTTGAGGCTGGGGGAAGGGCTGGAATTGAGAACCCCAGGAGAACAACCTAGAAGAAGAAGTTCCCAAAAGAAAAGAATGCCAGACCAAAAAAAAATCCAAACAACATAATAGGCCTACAGTGTCTGCCAGGCTGGTACCCACAAGCTTTGTAGGGGAAGCCACTTCTGCTCTCGTGGCCAGAGCTGATTGGACCAGAGATCAGACCCAGAACAGCCTACAACACATATCAGATGTACACAAGGGAAGTTGATCAGCTCCAAGGTGACTCAGCACAAACATCCAGTGGGGCCCTCTACTCAGTGGCCACAAGCTAACCAATCAAACCTTCTTATTTGGAAAGAGAAATGCCAGGTCAGCCCAAAAGGAGGGCCATTTGCACTCATTGATACTGCCAACAACACTTAGCAATGTGTCCAGGTTTCCATGTAGCTCACTCTACATCCTGGGGTATGAACAGGAATTCACACAGTCAACCTCCTGGGCTGAAGGAAAGCCAGGCCTGTCTTTTCCTCCTAGGGAATTTGCCTGTCTTGATCAGTGTAATATGATGCCCTGGACATTTCTTCTCTGCCTTTTAAAAGGAAAATGTTTTTGTCATTTGAATTTCACACAGCAAGAACTCTTCTGGCAGGGAATAATATGGTCACCATAAAGATTCTCTCACTGGAAGGGAATTTAAACACTTTGGTAGGTGGCCAGGGCAGACTTAACCACAAGACTTCCTGGGGGAGGAAGCTGGAGTGGAAGCTAAGTGCACTAGAGATAGTAACCTACCGGTAGTTGAGCAGGAGTCCTGGGTTCAAGTCCCTGTTGGGGGACCACGGGCAAGTCACCTCTCCTCTCTTTCTTCTGGAAAATGAAGTGTTTCAAAATCACACATTCATTCTACAAAGCTGTGGGGCTGAATAATGAATAAGGTGCAAAGTGGGAGATGAGGCCTCAAAGGTAACAGGGGCCAGGTCATTTGGAATCTTGGATTTCACTCCTGGTTTTTGCCTTTACCCTGAGTGAGAGAGGGAACTGTATCAGTTACTTATGGCTGCTATAACAAATTACCACTAACTTAGTGGCTTAAAACAACACAAACGTATTATCTTACAGTTCCGGAGGTCAAAAGCCTAACCTTATTGCACTGCAATCAGGGTGTTGGCAGGGCTGCATTTCTTTTTGGAGGCTCTAGGGGTGAAGCCATTTCTTTGCCTTTTCCAGCTACTAGAGGTTGCCTACATACCTTGCTTCTAGCCCCTGTCCATCTTCAAAGCCAGTAATGATGGGTTGAGTCCTTCTTACATCATATGACTCTGATCTTCCCTTCTGCATCTCTCTTCCACTTTTAAGAACTCTATGATTACATTGGGCACAACTGGATAATCCAGAATAATCTCCCTATCTTAAAGTCAGCTGATTAGCCACCTTAATTCCATCCGCAAAATTAATTTCCCTTTGCTGTGTAACATAACATACTCACAGGTTCTGGGGATTGGGAGGTGGACATCTTTGGGGGCGCCATTATTCTGCCCACCATAGGAACCATTGGTGGTTTTGAGCAGAAGAGTGACACAATGAAATTTGCGCTTTGACATAGTGACTTTGGCTTCTGTGTTTGAACTGGGGTGACAGGACAGAAGTAGAAAGGCCACTTAGGAGACCACTCCACTAATTCAGGCCAAAGATGATGCTTGAACCAGGATGGTACATCTGGTAAGACATAGTCAAATTCCAAATGTATTTTGAATGTAGAGCCAACAGGAGCTGTTGACAGAGTCCACGTAGATATGAGAGAAAGAAAGGAGTCAAGGACACCCCACAAAGCTTTTGGCCTGAGCAACCAGAAGAACAGAGGCACCATTAACTAAGATGGGGAGGACTGCTGGAGGAACTAGTATAGGGCTCATAGCAGTTCAGTTTTGCTCACAGTAAGTCATTTCACACCCATGTGGAGATGTCCATGAGGCTGTTGGGTATATGAGTTTTCTAGAGGAGTTCAAGAAAGAGGTCCAGACTGCATCGACACATTTAGAAGCATAAGCATATGGATAGTATCTAAAGCCAGGAGGCTGATTAGGTCACCTAAGGAGTGAATGTAAATAAAGAAGAGAAGTGAGTGTGCCATGTGGCCCCAACAGCTACACTGCTCTCCAAACAGTACTTCTGGATCCACTAGCAGATCTCAAGGACTTACCATCTCCAAGCCTCTTGCTGCTGCCACCTGTTACTCTCCCCCACAGGTACCTTCCCCTGCTTTGCCAGGGGAGCACAGCCAGCATCAGTGCCTCTTGTCCCAGTCTAATGGGGCATTCTGGGGTCAGCGCTCCTCTTCCCTAGCATCTTCATTCAAACAAGTGGTCTCACAGCTTCAGGAGAAGAATAGGGCTGCTCCTTCTCATCAAAAGTGGAGAGTATGTCATGTAAATATATTCATTCACTTAGTAAATATCAGTTGAGCACTTACTCTGTGCTAAGACCTGTGCTGAGGACTGGGAAAGACTGTGCGTTACAAGACAGCTATTGTACAAGTGATGACAAAAGAGCGAGACAAACACTACATCAGGAGTGCATGTGGCTGCTAGTAACAGAGACCTGAGAAATAGTAGCTTGACAACTTAAAGGTCATTTTTCTGTAATGCAAAAGAAGTCCAGAGGTGGGGATTGCAAAGTTGTGTCATTGCAGCTTCAATGTCATCAGTGACTCAAGCTTCTTCTGTCTTTCTGCTTAACCATCTTTTGTGTGTCGCATCTATCCTCTTTATAAGATGGCCACTGCTGCTCTAGTTATCACCTTTGGATATTGGAGAGGGAACTGGCAGGATGGGAAAAGAACAGGATGTTATATGAGCATACATCAGGGGGCCAAGTCTAGGCTAGGTTCGGGGGAAGTCTCCTAGAAAGGAATATTTAGACTTGAAGGGTAGTGATTGCCTGCAAAGGGAAGAGGGAGAGAGTTTCAGGTGGAAGAAGTAGTACGTGAAAAGGCCTAGAGATAAGAGAAAGAGCAGGGCACAAAGAGGAATCACAAGTTCAGGAAGGCTAAGCACAGCCATGAACAGGGAGAATGCTAAGAGGTGGAGTGGAAGAGGTAGGCAAGGGCTAGATGGTGACAGGCCTGAGAGATCATGCTCAGGAATCGGCACGTCATCCACAAGGCTATGGGGAGCTGACGAAAGATTTTAATCAGAGAGTAGCTTAACTTGGTTTGGCTGCAGAATGGTGGATAAAGTAAGGAGAGGAAAGTTGGAGGCAGACCAATCAGGAGGCAGTGGCAGGAATTTAGGGAAAAGATAACAATGGCCCAGACTGGTGTAGCATCAGGGGATGGAGAAAAGTGGAACGGTCTAGAGAACAATTTAGGATGTCAATGAACAATACCAATTAAGGCCTCATCTATCTAATAAGAATCTGACTGTAGGTGTCCTCCCCCTTCTCTGGGTCAGTGCCCGTGGAGGTGACAGGCATACAGCTTGCTCCTCCTGCACCTCCCGTCTTTGTTAATGGAACTCCCATCTTCCTGCTCACTCAATTGCAAAAGTTTAGTTGGCTTTGAGTTCTTTTTCTCCATCCACTTAATTTTCAACCAAATTCCACTGATTCTTCCTCTAAAATGTCTCTTAAATCCAACCTACTGCCACTGCCTTAGTCTAGTCTCTGATCAACTCTCACCTGGATTCTGGCAAAGCTTCCTCACAAGTCTCACCCTGCTTCAATACAGACTCCCCTTGCAGTCTGCTGCCAATTATATCTTAAAATGATCTCCTTCATTCATCCATCCATCCATCCTATGAGCATGCTCCCTATGGGTGTGTTAGGGGCTGAGGATACAGAAGTGAGAAAGCCACGGTCTTTGCTCTCAAGGAGTTCACAGGTAGAGTCACGATTCAGAGCGAGTAACAAGGAATCTTAGAACATGGTAAGAAATATCTTTTCCAAGGTGAGTTCAAAGTGCACTGAGCAATTGGAGAAGCTCCTAACCCAGACTTTGAGGAGCACAGGAGGGAAGGGGGCAAGGACAGTTAGGGAAAGCTTCCTGGTGGAGGTGACATTCCAGTTCAGTCTTGAAAAAGCCCAAGTAGGAGTTATTCAGGCAATGGGTGGAGGGATGAGAAACCAAAGGGTGTTAAGGTCAAAAGGAAAAGCATTATTCATGTATCCACAAATATTTATGGAGTACCCACCATGTGCTAAGCATGAATGACAAGAGTAGGGGAAGTAAGACAGATCATTGTGTGTCTGCAAACGGCTCCATTTGGCTAATGAACAGGGCAAGCACTAGGGTGAGGTGAGTGAGATACTCACTTTGGACACATATTTAAGGAGGTGCCAAAAGGCCCAATCGTCAAGATAAACAACATATAATGAAACATCTTAAAATGCAAAAATTCACATGAAATCTATGATAAACAAAATATCAGGATTTTGAATAAAGAGAGGATCTGACAGTGTTCTTGCCAAGAAATATTGGCTCCTGAGACAAAAGGAAAAAATGTGAATCCCTAAATACACATTTTTAAATCTTAACGGCTAATTTTTTCCTGACCATTAAAGTAGGTCAAACTGTATTGAAACTCTAAATAGTAGGTATGTTAAAGTTCACATTAAGTTTAAACATTTTGTTTGTACCCGAAACAGAGTTTATTATAATTTTACTTTCCTAGCTTTAATGGAAGCAAATTCATCGATAATATCCTCAAAATCTACTTCTAGGGTAGTGAGAGAGGAGGCTGAAGTCTAAGGAAAGGCCAGATAACAAAGGGGATGGCTTGCCGTGCTAATGAGCTTGGACTGTATCCCACAGGAACACTGCCCTAAAATGAGAGGCTTTGGGGTTAGCCAGAGATTGTTCCGATCTCTGCTCCTCCACTTATTAGCCTAGTGACCTCTGGCAGGTTATTTATCTGCATTAAGTGTCTGTTTCCTCATCCATAAAATGGAGAAGATAGTACCTACCCCAAGGGGCAATTGTGAGAATGTAAATGCTTCTGAAGTGCTTTGCACAGTGCTTCCCATTTACTATGCTCTTGATGTATGACAGCCATCATTATTAATATGGCTATGGGGAACCACTGAAGGACTTTTAGCAATGAAGTGACATGATCAGATTTGTACTGGAAAAAGATCACTCCAGCAACAGTGTGGAGAATGAGTACAGGAGGCAAGACTGGCAGAGTGACTAGTTAGGAGACAACTGAAGAATTTATGTCATTGCAAGGCAAAAGAAGAGGGCCTGAAATAAGGCTCTGGTGATGGGGACAGAGAAGTGGGGACACATTTGAGATATACTAAGGAGACAGAATTAGAACGTGGGGGAGTATGGAGGGCAAGTAGAGTTTGGACAGGTGGGCAAATGGTAGGGAACACACAGGAAGAGCCAGCTTGGGAAGGATGGTTATAGGCTGAAGCAATTAGAATTAGGCTTGACTGAATATAACTGAAAACCCAGGGCTGCTATGGTAGCTCCAAGAAGTCATCAGGGATCCAGGTGTCTATCTGTCTGCTTTGCCATCTTTACCATATGACTTTCATCATCAGTTATGGTCCAAAATAGCTACTGGAGCTCCAGAAATCCTGACTGCATTCCAGACAGATAGAAGAGGAACAAGAGGGAAGAGCAAAATAGTGTAGCTTCCAGCTGAGTCAATTCCTTCTAAGACACTTCCAGAAGGTCCTACACAACACTTCTTACATATCAGAAACCAGTCACGTGGACACATCTAGATGTAAGGGCGATTGGGGAATAAGAGTCTTTTATCTAGGTGCATTGCCATTCTTGATAAAATGGGAGTTCTGTTACTAAGGAAGAAAAGGAGAAGAGGCAACCAGCATGTCCGCCAGAAGGGAGACATTCAGTTTTGGTCAAGTTGAGTTGGAGACGTGTCAAGAATAGGCAGGAGAGAGTTGTGGTGGGAGAGGTGTGAGCTGAAGCCTTTGGAATGGATGTCATCGCCTAGGTAAAGGATGCAGAGTGAAAAAAAGGCTGCCAAGGAGAGAATCATGGAATCATTCAAAATTTTATGGGCTAATGGAGGAACAGTAGCCATAAAAACAAAACAAAACCAAACAAAAACAGAGAGAGAGAAGCACAAGAAGAAATTGTTTCAGTAATGTTTAATCACTTAGGGGTAAAAAATAATGTAGAGATGTTTAGAGATCAATCAGTAAGACTCCTCTTCTGTACCTGAGTTCTGAACCAAATGAGTGAGTCTGGGTATCAAGTTGATGCTGGCTCGGGTGATGGAGAAAAATGTCTGGGTTGTCTTGAGGTTCCAAATGAGAACGAAGACCATGAATTTATATCTGCAGAGGGGAAGAGGTAGATAGCTGGACTGATCCAGGGTTGAGGTTTTGCAGGTGGAGACAATGGAAGAAAAAGGGCTAATGCCACACTCTTGCTTAAAAACTTTTGGAGACTTTACAAAGTCTGCAAAACAGAAGCCAAACTTGCCCTGACATTCAAACCCTCCATAATTTGGCTCAAGCCTACTAGACTGTCTTACCTCCATCTCTTTTCCTTCCTCTCTACACTGACACTATTCATACTACCCTCCAGCCATCCTGGTCTCAAATTCCCTAAACTCTGTTGGATTTCCAACTTCTGAGCTTTGGCCTCCTCCTGGTTAGGATGCCCTTCTAATCATCAAAGGCCAATGCAAATTCCACTTGCCTCAAGAAGCTTCCGACCTTCTGCAGCCAAAATTAATCCTTTGTCCCCTACTGAACTAAAATTGGCCATCTATGCTCATCTTCAATCCTCTCCCCCTCCTTGGAGAAGGTGCCCTACCTACTACCAGCAGCCCAGAAGAGGCAAGCCCCTTGGGCATAAATGATAGGATTAGCAGAGTCCATATGGGGTTTCTCTCCCAGCACTTGAAATTGAAATAGCAGGTTACATTAGGCACCAGAAACAGAAGACCCTCTAGACTTGTGTGCAGAGCTGGTACCTTCCAAAGCTGGCTGCATGTTGGAGCTTTGGGGTAGGAACCAAAGGCCTTATGGAGGAAAATGGCACAATCTTGCAGAGATGTGGAAACAAGATACTGGGTGGGGACAGGGCCAGAAGGAACTAGAGAGAAAGAAATAGCCCTCTCCTAGGTTTCTGAGTGATCCCCAGCCAAGCACCTTGCAGCTGAGTTCCTGGAGATACCCACCCCCTCCGCCCCCCCTCCCCCCGCCACCACCAGGCCGGTGTCCTTAACATGAATCCAATTGCAGTTACATTAGCATGAGGCAGTTTCTGTTTCTGGCAATCAACTGTCCCTGCTCCTAAACCAGAAGATTCTGTTCCCACAACATACTGGTATTATCTCTTAACATCAGATATGTAGGTGTGTGTCTGCTTCCACCGGGGCCTGGCACCCCTGAGGGCAGGGACTCTGTCCTATTCATTCAGTATCCCTGGAACCTGGCACATGCTGGATGATCAAAAATAGTTGTAATCATTCTAAACTTCTCTATGCTTTCCCCCATATTTTGCTATATTTGCACTATTTTATATTATTTTTAACAAACTGGTTTTCATGCTACTCACAAACTTTCCATATTCACATGCTTTGGCTTTCTCATCCTATTTGATGGTCACCAGAAAGGATTCAGAGTTTCGGAGCTGAAGTGATCCACGCCTCTTCCTAGTTGGTGAGAATGCTAGTCTTGCATGCATCTCATCTTCCAGCATTCAACTGCCTTTACTCTTGAGGTGAATACTTCACAGGAAGGCTGTTGGGGCAGCTTAATCAATGACGTTATTTAAAACTCATTAAAAGGTCAGCAGGCAGGCTAAGTACAAGTTCTTCCTTCAAAAACATACTCCAAATTACAGATTTTCAGAGCTGGGGCCAAAGGTTCTCAGACTTTTGATTTTCTATGAACTAGCATAAATAAATAAATAAATTTTTTTAAAAGGTTGCTGGGTTTATATTCTTCCAGGGAATGCCATTAAAAATAACAAGCTTCTCTTAACCTAGCATCACCTCCTGCAATGCACAGGACAGCCCCCAAAACAAAGGATTTCCTGGCTCCAAATGGCAAGAGTGCCAAAGTTAAAAAATCCTGGGTTAGGTGAATGACCTGGTGAAAAGCAAAAGCAGCAAAGCCCCCGAGCTGGTGGACATTTGCAGGCTGAAACTCAGAGTGGATTGGCCAGGTGGGTTGTGATGGGTTCAGCCAGCTGGGAGCTGGACCGGCTACCCTAGGCCTGGGTGGGGTGGAGGGACAGCGCCAACACCTGATGATATTTTGATTTTTAAATGGGATAAGGCACATAAAATGCACCGTGCCTGGCACAGAGTCAATTCTTTATCAATATTACTATTTATTATTGTAAGAGTTCAATGAATGTTGCCATTTTTAACACAAGGGAAAAGTATTTTTCTTTTATCTTCCCAAAAGATAAAAATGCTGAACTCCTGGAGCTGAATTTGAAGTGCACCCCTCAGGGGACAAGTTTTGCTGGGGAATCAAATGACCCTGTATAACGGATTTCTAAGATTTGGGATTCCCAGAGGTAATCTGAGGAGTGAAAAAGAGGCGCGAGGACGGAAGGGGAGGGAGGAAACTTCGAGATGGAGTGAGACTGAGGACTCGCTCCCATGAAGACCACCAACTTTCCTTGTTGGAGAGGAGATGGCTGAAGAATATTTTAAGATGCAGGATGAATCAGTATACAGTTTGAGGATTTTGTACCTCAGTAATGTGAGGAACTATTCCTTTACTCCACCCCTCCTCTAGCTTCCGTGATATTTTCTACAATGGTGCAGGAGTATTATGAATAAGGTTTTTGGTGATAATCGAGGAAGGGTCCACATTTCCCATTTGGGTTGAAACAGTGTAGAACTGAGGCAGCAGCCCAGAAACAGAAGCCAGGAGCCGGAGGCGATCACAAGAACGGAAGTTGCCTGGGACTCCCGGAAATCCCAGCAGGGCTTTGGACTTCCACAGGATGTGGAATGTGGGGTTTGAGCCTGGTTCCTCAGCCGGCACATTTTCATAGAAAAGGAGTCATTCTGGTCTTACACACGGGCATGAGTAAGTAAGATGAGATAGGTCTGGTTCCAAAGTTCTGTGCTTGCTCCAGCTGGATCAGAATGGGGTAAAATTCTGTTTTTGTTCTAGAATCACCCAGAGTCAAGACAATTACTGGCTTGAAGATCTTCAAGGGCTAGAGAGGAACGTTGCCCTGTCTCCTTAGGACCAGCCAAATTGGCCTGACTTTTAGGTATGGAATATTTGACCCTTCTAGGATTAGAGATGGAACTGTTGTAGTTTCCATATGGTTGGAGCCACATACTATTTAAGATGTAACAACCAAGTAGACAGAGAGCATGAGGAATAACATTGGTGCTGGGCAACCTGGTTTCATTAACTCCGGCTTTGGTCATGTGCAAAGCTCCCTAAAGTCTCTCCTGACCCCCCTCCCCGTGTACCAGGGAACCGATAAGCCTCCTCCCACCTCTAGCAATCTCAGTGTCATGAGACAAAGGAGTGACCAAGGGATTCGAGTTTAGTGTTAGACAAACCAGGCTCTATTGTGCGACCCCAGGCAACTTATTGTGCCTCTCTGTGGCAGTGTTCGCATCTGTAAAATGGGTAGGGGCAAACAATAACTGCCTCATAGACGGACTAAATGTGGTAACAGGGGGGCTTAATCCGCCGCAAGAGCTTGACAGTGAGCCACTAATCAGCTTCCAAGCATCTGGCGAATTCATCTCCCTCAGCATTCCTCCGCTCGGCTCTTTTACTTCCTTCTCATTTAAATCTCGAATATCCACCTGGGTAGTAAAGTCAGTTCGCATGTTATGCCTTTTTTTTTCTCTGTCCCCTCCTTCCCAGGGCCCACCTCCGCGGACGCAGAGCGTCTGCTGGCCGGATTGAGGGTCGGCGACAGCAGTCTCTGAGGCAGTCAGTTCTCTCTCTTCCTCGGTTTGGGAAATCCGCGAACGGCCAGCTCAGATTCTCCGAGGAGCTGCCTGGCAGGGAAAGCCGCTGCCAGCCCATCTCTCAGGGGCGCGAGTGGAAGAACCACACTGCAGCAGAGGTAACACACAGGGACCGCGGCCAATGAGGGAGGATGGGCGCACTAGAGGATAACGGGATGACAGGGATGAAGCACGCGCCACGCCATGTCCGCCCGGCCACCTTATTCTCCAACCGGTGTCTACAGTTACCCTCCCAGATCCCGACAGCGGCTCCAGAAGCGACAGCCACGTGGATCGCGGGGAAATGGAATTTCGGCGTGGGGGGCGGGGCTGGAAGGGCTCCCGTGAGGTGAGGAAGGACCCGCGTGCGCGCGCCCGGACGCCGGCTGCCAGGCGACGCCGACGGGAACGAGTACGTTCCTGACGTCACGAGCTGTGCGTCCAATGAGCGGAGGCCGGAGGGAGGCGCCGTTCCACCCCCTCCCGCCCCGCCGCCGCCACAGCCGCCGCGGCGGGGAGCGTCTGAGGAGCCGCGGGTTGTTGCGGACTCGGGCGCCGTGCCGCGCCGCGCCGCGCCGGCCGGAGCCGCCGGAAGAGGCCCAGGGAGCCGCTCGCCCCGACCCCGCCGCCCAATGTTCTCAAGATGGAGGCAGCGGGGGCGGCGGCGTGAGGAAAGCGGCGCTGTGGGCGCGGACGCAGGGGCCCCGGCGGCCCGGGCGGAGGCGGTGGCGGGATGGGGCTGCTCCTCATGATCCTGGCGTCGGCCGTGCTGGGCTCCTTCCTCACCCTCCTCACTCAGTTCCTGCTGCTTTACCGCAAACAGCCCGAGCCGCCGCCGGACGAGAGCGCCCGCGCGGGCGACGGCTTCCGCTACCTCAAGCCGGTGCCGGGCCTGGCCCTGCGGGAGTACCTTTATGGCGGCGGCGGGGCTGAGGAGCCCTCGGGCGGGCCCCCCGAGGGCGGCGCGACCCCGGCCGCGGCCCCCGAGACCCCCGCCCCGCCGACGCGGGAGACCTGCTACTTCCTCAACGCCACCATCCTGTTCCTGTTCCGGGAGCTGCGGGACACCGCGCTGGCCCGCCGCTGGGTCACCAAGAAGATCAAGGTGGAGTTCGAGGAGCTGCTGCAGACCAAGACGGCCGGGCGCCTGCTGGAGGGGCTGAGCTTGCGGGACGTGTTCCTGGGCGAGGCCGTGCCCTTCATCAAGACCATCCGGCTCCTCCGGCCCGTGGTGCCCTCGGCCCCCGGAGAGCCCGACGGCGCCGAGGGGGAGGCGCTGCCCGCCACCTCCCCCGAGGAGCTGGCCTTCGAGGCGGAGGTGGAGTACAACGGGGGCTTCCACCTGGCCATCGACGTGGACTTGGTCTTCGGCAAGTCCGCCTACCTCTTCGTCAAGCTGTCCCGCGTGGTGGGGCGGCTGCGCTTCGTCCTCACCCGCGTGCCCTTCACCCACTGGTTCTTCTCCTTCGTGGAGGACCCGCTGATCGACTTCGAGGTGCGCTCCCAGTTTGAGGGGCGGCCCATGCCCCAGCTCACCTCCATCATCGTCAACCAGCTCAAGAAAGTCATCAAGCGCAAGCACACCCTCCCGAGTTACAAGATCAGGTGAGAGGGAGGCGGGGGCCGGGCTGCTGCCCGCGCAGAGCGGGCAGGGCGCAGGCGTGTCCCCAGCCCCTGCTCGCCCGGGGGTCTTCCCAGGCCTGGACAGGGCCCCAGGTAAAGGCGAGTCCGTGGTGCACACGTTCTTTGCTTCCAAAAGTCGTGAATAGGATCTAGAAACTCTTTCGTGTGTTTCGCACCCAGGGTGCTGGCCGCGCGCGTGGACGCGGCTCGCCGCACGTGGAGGCGAAGTGCACCCCGATCCCAGGAGCCGGCTCCGGGACGGTTGAGAAACTACTCCGATATGTGGTCCCTGCATTGAGGGCAGCTCTGCAGCGTTCCCTTGGCCGCGTTGAGAAATTGTTCCTGGTTACAAAGTGCAGACACGAAGAATGTGCTGGTAGCCCAGGGCTGTTAGGTTTTGCAACTTCAGGCCACTTTGGCTGTGATGCTTTGGCAACTTTCAGGGCAGAGGTAGCGTGGACTGTGAAGGATGACTTTGCACAGCAGACTGGAAGAGAGTGGGGCGCCTGCACACGTAGTTCCCTGGGCATGGTGTGGTAACGTCATCTGTCCTTTGGGGTAGGGTCTGTAGTACAGACCGGGCTGTGCTCCTCCTGGGTCAGCTCTGTGGGTTTAGGGTCCCCGCGCAGTACCAGAAGTCTCCCTGCGGGTAGTATTTTAATGATGGGTAGCGATTTTAACTTTTTAAAGACCTCCTGTGGCTTAGTTTTATGTAGTGGACTGTTTGTGATTAATGTACGAGGTTCGTAATATTGTGGAAGAAGTGGAAGGGGAAAGGAAGTTTTGTAGGGCTAGAGGCTTCATCCACTTTGGTGTGGGGAGGCTTGTTGTTGGAGTGGAGAGGGTCATCCATGGCTATTTCTTCGAAAACAGCTGAATTTTTAATTTCACTTTCTATCCTTTAATTTCGAGTTCTTCCAAATGTTTGGTCCTTTTGGATTTTGTCCTTTATTTTAAAATTATGTTAGTCTGGTATTTGCCTTATCTAGTGCCCTTTAGTAGAAGTTGCATATTTCTAGATCAGTAGTTTTCTACCACCGTCTCAAGCATGAGTGGCCCAGATAATCCAGAAGTGTTTTTATGTTTGGATTTGGGATCGATTATTGACCTTGTATGTGGCAGATTTACCTTACTAATTATATTTTGTTTAGGCTAATAGCACAGAGTAACAGCTTAAAACTGTGGAGTAGCAGGAGAAATTTACTTTGTAATGGAAATGTTTCCTTAGATTTGCAGAGGATGGTGAACTGCTGGTTCACTGTGTTTGATTTCCTGTTCTGCGAAGTAGAACATATTTTATGAAACCTACTATTTAAGCTCTGGAATATGTGACGAAATTATAAATGCGTTCTAGTGTTTAAACACGGAGAGGTTTATTTATAGCAGTGTGTTGCTAAGAAAGTCATGAGAAAAAGTTGTTGCAGATTTTGATACTCTCTTGCAACTTAAATTCTGATGTTTTTGAGTAACTTTCAGATATAAAATTTGACTAAGTTATTATAATTGGGCATTATTTGCAGAATAGCCAGTGGCAGTGAGGTTGCATATCATTCTGAGGGTTTTTTTTTTTTAACGTAGACTTGGAATTCAGTTAAATCTGAAGGAAATTATGCATAGGAGTTATGGAGCCCTTAATAGGTTTACTGCTTTGAAGGAGTTTTATCATCTTTATCATTGAATACCATCACCATTTAAAATGTAGCAAAATTGCTTTCATTTACTGTGTTCAAAGAGATTTTTAAAGAACATAGCATGTTTTTGATTATGTATGATATTTCACCTTTTAAACCTTAAACATTAAATGTTCACCTCCAGAAATGTACACATTTGTGCTCTTTATGTTAGAAGGCATTTCGAGGATCTATCAGTAAATGCTGTGCAGGCCATGACACTCAGTCTGCCAATATTTATTGTACATCTGCTATGTGCTTACTGTTGTTCTAGCTGCTGGGGCTTCAGTACTCAATAGCTTCAGCCTTTGTGGAGCTTAGAGTTTAGTTAAGAATTGAATAAGTTGTACTTAAGATTTAATCTAGAATGTGATTGATGGGGTTGAAGTAACTAGGAAGCTGATTTTAGTTTAGTAAAAGAAAATAATAGAAGTATGAGGATGAAAAGGCTGCTTCAGGAAGTGTTGAGTTCTCTTACGTGTGTAGCTCTTCTGCCCGAAGTGTTTAAACTACTGATGTGGAGCGGATTCAAGTTTCAGCTGAGAGAATGAACTAAAATACATTTAAGGTGTATCACAGTTCTCATAATGAGAATTAAAGTAGCTAGTGTTTACTTTTTTTGTAGATGAGGGACTAGTGCTCAGAGTAGTGAAATAACTTGCTTAAAGTCACACAGCTGTCAAGTGGTGAAATCCAGCTCTGATAAAGCCAGGCTGCCTTTTTTCTTTAGACAATCCCACGTTGTCCTTAAGGGATTTTTTTTTTAAGTATGCCATCAGTATAATCACTATAATACATATGTATAGGGGTATCTTTCCAAATTAACTGAGGACTCTGAGAAGAGTATGACTGTAAAGCTTTTTTTTCCCTTAAATTGGAAATTTTGAGAGAAGATCCTTTTAAGGTTAGATCATAAGGTTAAATCTTTGGGTACTGCCCCACATAGCATTTCTTTTTTAATCCAGCAGATTTTGTTTCCAAATAGGAGGTCTTGCTAGTGTATCCTTTTTAGCCATCTGATCTACTTAGTAGAGCTAAAGCAGTAAAGATAGTTGTAGGTTGAGTTGGCACTTTTAATTATTATATAACAGAAATATTTTGCCAGTTAACGTTGTTGTCACTTCTTTCTCCCTTATTTGTTTTTCCATTTTCATGTTGCTAAAGGGAAGGTGGCCCATTAGGGCTTCCACTTCCTGATGTCTCATCCAGAGATGCAAAGGGGCTCAAATGGTTGCTTTCCAAGGACCCAGCTGATTGACACTTCATTTTGCCCAACTAAATTAAAATGAGTTATAATATGTATACATTTTCTACACATTATAATTCTAATTTTACTAATAAAATTCTAAATTCAGCCACCTCACATTGTTTTCTTTCCTTGAAATGTATACTTTAAAATAGTAAATTAAAGCAGTAGTATTTTTAAAAAATTAACCCAAAAATTAGTCTTCAAGAGAGAAAGATTACCACTAATGTTCTTGACCAGATAGAGAATCCATCTTCAGCATGAAATCTGAATAATAGTCCTGGGGAGTTTAGGGTTTGGCAGTCAGTTATTTGCAATTCTTACTGATGCTTCTGTTCCTAAAGTTCTGTTGCTATGTAGCCAGCACTGGTTGTATACCGAAAGGCCAAATTCATTTTGCAGGTACTTTTTATTTGGCCTGCCCTGTGTTTTTGTTTTGTTTTGTTTTTCAATTGCCAACATTTAAAAATGGAAGATTCTGCATTATTTGGATTTCTGGCTCCCTTTCGTAAAAATTGGAAGATCTTGTAGCACCAAGCCTGCATTCCTCATAGCAGTGATGGACTGGAGAGAGAGTCCAGTAGCAGCTGCAGTAAGCTCTTACTCCTAGTTTATAGTCCCTATCTACTTGCTGCACTTACTAATGGTACTTGTCTAGCATTAGGTGAATTTGAGACCATTACTAAAGAGGGAGAGTTAATAGCTGGATAGTAGAGGGTGAGAATTTTTACCCCTCTTAAAACATTATATCTTTGAAGAGATTTTCACTGAGTAATTTTATTTGTAAAAGCCATTATCAATATAATGTTGAATTTTAAAAAATCTTTCTACCAGAAATTTAAAAAAAAATCCCGTGAAACACTTTCCAGTTCTCTACAGTATAGTGATAGTAAGTAGATGGTGGCTGCTTTTTGCTTGAGTTTGGTGGACTTTTGCTTTAGTGTGAGGTGGATCTTTTAACTACATAAGCATTTTCTTCTCTGATCTACAAATAAGGGGATATCTACTTAATAATACTATTTGAATTTAATGAATGAGTATGGAACAAATATTTGGGGAAAACTTCACCTTTCAGGTTCATGGAATGTCCTTTCTCTCTCTCTTTCTTTGGTGAGGAAGATTGGCCCTGAGCTGACTTCTGTTGCCAGTCTTCCTCTTTTTGCTTGAGGAAGATTGTTGCTGAGCTAACATCTATGCCGGTCTTCCTCTGTCTTGTATGTGGGATGCTGCCATAGCATGGCTTGATGAGCCATGTGTAGGTCCATGCCAGGGATCTGAACCCACGAACCCCAGGCCACACAAGCAGAGCAGGCAAACTTAACCACTGTGCCACCAGGCCAGCCCATGGAATATCTTTTGAGCATGACTATTTTTGTCATAACTGATTTGTTCCTTTACTCCTGAAAAACATTCTGATACATATTTGTGGAAATTTTTCAAATATTCTTAGTGACTGAAGATCAAAGAGGACCACTATCCCCACTAAGTTCCAGGCCAGGGCTGTATTTAGTTAGATAGGGGCTTTTAGCATCTTTGTATTTATCTATATCTACTCTAAATATACCATTTACTTCAGAGAACTAAATTAGGCTTGGTCTGGAAAGCCTCATACTCTATAATGTGGTTTGTAATTAAATTATTTCTTCCTTGGTCTTCTGAGATGAAGAAAAACATTTATTGTTAATATTAATTAAAGCTTTTTTATGTTATTGATATTTGAGGTAAAGATGATTTTGAGTAATCCATGTCTTTAAAACTTTCAAAGTAAATTCGCTGAAAGCTGATAAAATCATTTGTAAGGTTAAGTGTAATGTACCATATTTATTCACTTACCCTTTCATATTTTCTTTATATATATGGACAACTTTTAAAAGGTGTCTTAGACTGGAAAATACTTTAAAATAGCTACTCAAATTCCATAGTGACTGTAGGAGTCATAGTTTTACTTACTAATGTTAGTAGGAAATATAACTAACCTTTGATACTTTGGGAGAGTAGAGACATTGGAGGATCACTAGCTGTTCTGGAGTAATGATGTAATGTACTAGCTAATTTTTTTTATCTATTGTGCTTTCTCTTGTACTGCTGCTCAGATGAATATCTCTGTGTAAATGGACTTGAAAGACCATTGTGTTAGAGATAAATAATTAAATCGTTTTTAAAATAGTCATTTATTTTCAGAAACTACTTCCTGAAGACTGCTATAGCTAGTGTGGTGGTGGGTATGGTGAAGGTGTTAAAATGGTTGTAAGACAGTTCATGCTCTCAAGCTGGTTAGTCTTTCTGGGGGAAACAAAGAACCATTAAAGCGCATTATAATGGCATTTGGATTCAGTTTTGTGAGAAACAGGAAGAGGAGAGATCAGTTTCTCTGCTAAGGCTCACACCTGATTACTTTGTCTTGAATAATATTTTGTCTTGAATAATATTTTGTGATCTGTCTTAGGTTCCTTGGTACACCTAAGGATACTACAGTTTAGTGCTGGTTTTACTTCTCGCAAGTTGGGTTTTCTTAAGCTGCTTTGAGTTATTGTGATTTAAGCATTTGAAATACTTTAGATGGAAAAGAATGTGTTGATAAATTAAATCTTTGTTCTAGAAATTTGATTTACACATTGAAGGGAGAAGAGTAATTATGAGGAGACTGTTAGATTCTAATCAGTAATGTACAGGTCTGTTGTCTGTCCAGGAAAGCCCCCATTTGTTTCCGGAAATAGCCAAAGCAGATCATTATAAAGTAGATTGTATTGGAAGAGCATGCTTGATCAAACACTTAATATTGACTTACAAATATTACTAATCTATAATCTGAGGTGGAGGCAAGAATAATAAAATCAGTTTGCTAAATATGCCAGGCACCATGTGGGTAGTTCCATATACTTGGTAGCTCACTTAATAGTTAAAATTAATAGTTAAATCTACTGCGTAGGAGAGATCGGTATCTCATTTTTACAGGTGTGGAAACTTAAGAGTTAGAAGAGGTTAGTGACTTTCTCAAAGTCCTAAAAAAGTCATGAACTCCCAAAGCCCATAATGCATTATTTCTGTAGAGATAAGTTAACTTTTACTCTAAACCAGGGGTTTACAAATGAGCTGGTGTTAGGCCCATGAGTTAAGAATGGTTTTTACATTTTTAAACTTTACATCTAAAGTTGTTCCCCAAAAAAGAAGACTATACTA
This sequence comes from Equus caballus, assembly GCF_041296265.1. Taxonomy (NCBI): domain Eukaryota; kingdom Metazoa; phylum Chordata; class Mammalia; order Perissodactyla; family Equidae; genus Equus; species Equus caballus. The sequence goes on from NC_091684.1 coordinate 15,653,806, forward strand.
CAGACCATATGTACCCAGAGATTCTAAAATATTTACTATTTGGTACTTTATGAAAAAGATTTACTAACCCCGGCTCTAAACGCTTAAACAAAAAACCTTTAAAAACAAAAAAAAAATGCTTAAATTGCCTACAAAAAAGGAGCATATATGCATATACATTGAAAGGTACTTTTAAACCTCTTTTTGAGGGTCCTTTCTTTTTTAGAAAGCTAATGAAAACTGTGGATACTTTCTGTAGAAAAGTGCATAAAGAAATTTTCATTTAATTTCATGAAATTTATAGTCCCCTTGAAACCTGTCTATGGTCCTTCGACTCCAGGTTAAATAGTAAACACAGAAGGATACAACTTTGTTGTGTAAATATAACTAAAACTAACATGCCAAAATAAATATTAAGCACTTCATAATTTTCCTGGCCTTCTTTGATTATATACAGGATTCGTATGGCTCATGCATTTCTAAAAAACCTCTTTATCCAAGAAAGTGTAATCTGTCTCTGTTTTTTTTCCTCTTAAGGTAAGATTCCCTATAGCAGGCTGAGACGTTCTGAGTCAGTTGTTCATTAAGAATATCTGACATTTCAAGTTAGAGTTTCTGCCACTAAATGCCTTGTTTAGAAGTTAAATACTGACCCAACATTTCTTCTCACATTCTTCATTTTCTCAGAACAATGTCAGCAGGAAACAAGTGCTATTAAATCCCTTTGTTCCTTCCTAGTCATAGGATCTACCTGACACTTTTGGCCTGGCTGTCAGAGCACATCACACTTCATTGAAAAGTCATAAAGTAACCACCTGGTCATTAGCAGAAGTTTTGCAGAGTGGTTTCAAAATCTTTCTTGCCTAATTGCTAAGACTGGTGTAAAACCACATACTTACCAAATTTGTACTAGGAAAAAATGGGGTGTAAGTGTTATTTACCTTGAGATGAGTGGAACTGCAGGTGCTAAGTAGAGACTGCCAGCACTATGGAATTACTTCATTCTTTTGGGTTGAGGCTATAGAGAAGTACTTAAGTTGTCTATTCCAGTAAATACAGCTTTGGAGTAATGTATACTGACTTGAGCATGATACCCAGCAAGAGATCTTGGACAAAAGGCTGTATCCTCACCTAGTCTGTTTTCATATCTATAAAATGGAACTGGAGATAATTTCTATCTGATTGGAGATAATAAATGTCACATATATGATACCTGCTGAATAAATGTATCTTTCCTTTAGTAACTAATTGAATATACACATTTATTGGTTGTCCTACATTTGTCAGACATTTTGCTAGAGAGATGTCAGGCGTTTTACTAGATAAGTGTCATACATTTGCTAGGTGACACATTAAAATATTTTCCCTTTTCGAATGAGTGATAAGATCATTGTAAAAATTTGAGCAGTTAGAAAATATGAAATATCAAAGTGAAAAATCTCCTGTAATATCTATTCTTAAAGAAAACTATTAAATTTGGGCACTTTTATTCCATATTTTTCTCAATGTATTCTAATTTGTTATTAATTTATAAAAACAGAATCATAGTTGGTACCCTACTGTAGCGTCTTGCTGTTTTTTTTTACTTGCTGTATCTTGGGTTTTCTAAGTATACCTGCCTCGTGTATTTTAAGAGGAACTTAGAATTACATTGATCAAAAGTACTATAAGTTAACCAATTCCTTGTTACATCCTTCTCCCTATATCTTTGTGTAGATACTAGGTTTTTTCTTTTGATGTATTTATGGGTTTTTAAGTCAGTTTTTGGCAAATGTTCAAATAGTATTTAGGAGCATAAAGAAGTTAAAAATGTACTCCTCTTCCTTTTAATTTCGACCCCCCGATGTACCCAGTGTTAAGTTTGAGGTGTAAACCTAACTGTGCTCAAACACATATATACAAGCCTGAGGTGCCTCTCTGTTCCTCCCCCTCTCCTCCTCCCTTTCTTCTTAATAATAAAATGGCGGAGTATAATATAAATGTGACCCTGCAGATTGGTTTGTAAGTGTAACATGGATATCCCTCCTGGCAGTATGTACGGGTCTAACTCATTCACTGCTTTACTTCACTTCTGACCATTCTAGCTCTAACCTTCTAAAACTCTTCTTCTCGCTTAGTCTGTTCTGGCCTTCTGGCTGTTCTCACACTCCAAGCATGCGGCCATCATAAGGCCTTTGCTAGTCCTTCTTCAGGAATGTTTTTCCCACAGATAACCAAAGAGCTCACCCCATCACTTTTTAGGTCCCTGCTTAAATATCACCTTTTGACTATCCTATATGAAAACGCACATTAGCCTTTAAATGCTAGAATTTTTTTTTGTGCAAATTTTTTGTTGATGTGTAATATATATGCGTGTGAGTGTTTGTGTGTGAACTGCCCAGATCCTAAGTATCTTCCTGATAAATTTTCACAAAGTGAACTAAGCCATGTAACTGAAGGGCTGAAATTTTGAATTCAGTCCATCTAAAGAATACCTGTATTCTTTGAATTTCTTAAACAGAATGTGTGGAACATTTCAACCTTTTTTTTTTTTTAAATGGTTGAAGGTTGTCATTATAAACACCTTATGCTGGTGATATGTAACCCAATTCTGATTGTAAAATCAGTATTGAAGAGGAATGCCTCTTCCCCCTACACACACACACACACACACACACACTGATTTCTTCTAATTGAGGTCTCCAGAAGGCTTGGTTTTTAATTGCACGTTTTTAGGAAAGGTCAATATCAATAAGCTATAGATTATGCTTTCCTTGCACTGATGTAGAATAATAATAAAACTTATTGTCACTGGTCTGGTGCATAATTACTAATTTTCATGAAATCAGCAGAATGCTTTAGAACATGTATTTCCTTCTCTAATCAGCACATTGGGTATTTATGCCCATGAATTCTTCATGTATTATAGGGAGCATGGAACTGATATGGTGGATGGAGTACTGAGATGTCTGTATTTTGATTTGCATAACTTTGATGAAAGAGCTAGAAAATTTCCCACTCCCCAGCATAATTAGTTCTTGTTGATATATACTTAAAAATGCTGTGATTAGCTCACTAAAAATGTTTTAGTTGAGTTTATTCTTTTGTATTAAGTACCTGTTATGTGTACTTAGTTCATTGGTAAGCTATGTGCCAGTTAAACAGGTATTTCAGACCTGTGTGTGTTTAAAAATGGTGTTTCTCCTAGGATCAACTCCATATCCTACCTGTATAATTTGCAATTATGACTATTGTCCTTTGCTGTAAAATCTTAAGTAGCAGTAATGGGGAGATATCATTTCTGTTTAGTAGCTGGCTATAGCAATCTATATTTTGAAAAATGACTGTGTTCTCTTCTTAGATACAGCTATTTCATGCAGGCATCAATATCTACTAAATAGTGCATCTGCTGTTTGCGTTGTATGCTAACTTGTCCTTCTCACACAGTAGTCTTTCGTGCATACTAGATTATACTCATACTCATTATTAAGGACGATTGTGATTGCTGACTACACTGTCTTCTACCTTAGTCATTTAGTCAAGCAAGTAAATAATTCAAAGCTTTTAGTCCTGTGAAACTTGCTGTGGCTGAAGTAAGAGCCATCCTATTCTAACTAATTTCATTATATGATAATTATTTTTATAGTGCACTGAAAATCTTACTTTGTTCTTACCATTATTAAGTATAATATTTTTTGTAATATTTAGGATAGGTGATATCTGGTCTGTTTTAATATTTGGGAAGGTTATTAGTTCTCAATATTTAACTTTGGATTTTAGTCAGGACTAGAATTGCAAACGCTTTTTTTTTGTAGGGGAAGCTTCACTCTAAGCTAACACCTGTTGCCAGTCTTCCTCCTTTTCCTTCCCTGAAGCACCCCAGTACATAAGCTGTGTATTGTTGCAAATTCTAGTTCTTCTCTGAACTACTGTCACAGCATGTTTCCTGACAGATGAGTGGTGCCATTCCACATCTGGGAACTGAACCTGGGCCACCAAAGCCCAGCACACCAAACTTTAACACCAGCTAAGCCATCAGGGCTGGCTTGAATTGCAGACTCCTGACATGGGAAGAATTTAACTAAATGTTTGTAGCAGAATATTTGTCCATTTGTTTATTAATACTGGAGTGGTAAATAGTACAGATTGAATTTAATTCAGATATTATGAGATTAGTGAAGTGGGAGGAGAAAATTTGTGATAGTCTTAGTCTGTAATAGAGCCCATGAATACAATTTATCTAAATTATAGGCCATTTTTAGTAAATTGCTTACTTAAAATATTTGAGTAAATTACTCAAAATATTTGAATTTTTTAGTACTATAGAGTTAGGATTTAGATGCAGTTATTTTGAGATTCATGCCTGTCAACAAGCATTTACTAGACCAGCCTTGGGTAATAATTGTTGGAAGCTTGGGGATACTCTGTTTTTAAGGTTTCCCTTAAAAGTAACTCAGCCTCTTACGCTGAAACAGTAGTATTAGATGATGAGGGATTTCTATTTTATTTGTGGAATTACTGTTGATTTGTTCATAGTATATCCTTGGGCAAGTCATGCAACTTGTTATTTTTCTTTTTTTTGGTTTGGTGAGGAAGATTGGCTCTGAGCTAACATTGGTGCCCATCTTCCTCTATTTTGTAATGGGATGCTGCCACAGCATGGCTTGATGAGTGGTGTGTAGGTCCACACTTGGGATCCGAACCTGCAAACCCTGGGATACCGAAGCAGAGCATGCAAACTTAACCACTATACCACTGGGCCGGCCCCATACAACTTGTTAAGACTGAGTGAAACAGGGGCTGGCCCCGTGGCCGAGTGGTTAAGTTCGCGCGCTCCGCTGCAGGTGGCCCAGTGTTTCGTTAGTTCGAATCCTGGGCGCGGACATGGCACTGCTCATCAAACCACGCTGAGGCAGCGTCCCACATGCCACAACTAGAAGGACCCACAACGAAGAATACACAACTATGTACCGGGGGGCTTTGGGGAGAAAAAGGAAAAAATAAAATCTTTAAAAAAAAAAAAAAAAAGACTGAGTGAAATAAAAATCTTAAGCTTTTAAAGTTCATTGAGAAAAAAATTGTGCAAATATAAGGTGGCATTATTCACTTCTGTTATTTCTGTGTAGGTCTAATGTAGAGATTTCTCTCAAATAGGCAGGTACAAATCATCTTAAAAATATTTTTATTTAATAGTTTTTTGACTTTAGGTAATTATGAACTAAGAGGAGCAGTTATAACCTTAAAGTATTAACTTTCTCATTTTTCTTGTTTAGATCTTTTGCTATTCCTTATTTCATATCTGGAATGGAATTTTTATCTATTTGGTACGTCTCACTGGCTTAAGACCAGCCCTTTGTATTGTATACTTCATTGTTTTCATGTCTTTACCATAGTAGGGAGGTGATAATTTTACCTTAAGATGTTTTTTCTACCCCATCCACTAACTTCAGAAGAGATTCAATTTTAAGAATTTAAGAATTGCCATGAAGAGTTGTTACTGTCCAACTCTAACTCATTGGTTTGAAAGTGTAGTTTGGGGACCCCTTTGGATCTCCAGGACCCTCACAGGATTGGTTTACCAAGTTAAAACTATTCTCGTAATAATACAAAAATGTTATTCGCCTTTTTCACTCTGTTCTCGCATAGAGGTATACCATGGTGTTTTCCAAGAGTTACATGATGTGTGATGACATCGTCATCCTGACGGCTAATGAAATGTAAGCTTGTGTATTCTTATGGTTAAAGGTGTTATCATTTTTAATTTCTCATATGGTAAATATCAATAGATATAACCCACATAAACAATAGATCTTTGGAGTCCTTAATTTTTAAAAATGTATAGGGGTCCTGTGAAAAAATACTTGAGAACTCCTGGTCTAACCTGAAGTTTATTTATTTTTACCATATGTAAAGGAGGTATCCCTATTGCCTCATTTCTGAGTCAGCTTTAATGAGTATTACATACACACATTATTTTCTGTTGGTTTATAGCATTCCTTGTATACCTTAGTGTTGTAAGGAACACAGGGTCGAGTGGCTCTGTTGCAGTTTTGACTGTACCATTCACTGTGATCACAGAAACCCACTTGAACTTCATCTTTAATTTCTTCATATGTAAAATAAAACTAATATTGCCGTACATTGTCATGAGGCATGAAAATTAAGGATCTATATGAAAGTATTATGTAATTTACAGACATGCTAGAAATGTATAAAGTGGTAATTTTTATATTTTTCAAAGGCGCGTGTTGGGGAAGCTGGTAGAGAGGAATAGGAGTTTGGATTTGAGGATGCTTCTCATGGTTCTGCCTTTCTTTTTTAGCTTTGTGAAAGCTGAGATTTTCCGTTTACTTGATCATAGGCTATGGTAGGGAACTCTCATGTTGTGGGTTGTGATGAACATAAAAAAGATAGCAGATTTATCAGACATGGTCAAGAGAATTACTTCAGTTCCCTCCCTGGGCAGCTCATCTCAATTGATACTTGATCTCTCTGGTGAAAAAGATATCAGTTAACATTGAGTCACCTTTGAGTCACCACCTATTGAATTCTGTTATGAGGGACGTGCAGCCTCTATTATCAGTCTTCAGTGTATATATAAAACCACTTCAGAATATGGAGAAGCATTTTAGATCTTGACTATTCTATGCAAGTTTAGGCGTTTAGATAAAAGTGAACATTTCATGTTAGGTAGAGGGTATATGGATGAGTATGGGGAAGGTTCTCTTCTACCAGTGTTTGTTCTTCTTGTTCTTAGTAGTTTCGTAACTACTCAGAAGTACGTTTTTCTCCTCAGCAGTATGGAAATTAAAATCATTTTCGTAAGTATGGACTTTGTCAGCATAGCGCACACCAAGAAATTCCATAAATAGAACAGTTCTCCATGGGGTTCCTTAAGTCAGTTTCTTAATATATTCAGTTTAATATAAGCTTTAGTTATAAAGCTTAGGGAGACAGAGGTAGAAAGGTGATACCTAAGGTAGGCAGGCATACTGGCTATTGTTAATGTATTTCCTTGCCCTTGCAAGTTGATGTCCTCACAAAGGACACAATTTTTAAAAAATCAACTAGTGTGGTGACTAAAATCATGGCCATTTGGAATCTGAAGTCTGAGGAAGACAAACGGCTATGACCTTAAACATCATACATGGTGAATGCTGAGTTCCGAAATGGTTCCATGTAGAAGGATAGGAGTTTGCTGTCTGACATGTCTCTAGGAGACCAGCCTTAAAATAGATAAGTAGGAAGTTTGATAGGAAATATTTCTAGAGCACCTCACTGTGCCAAATGCTTTATGTGAACTTTATGTGAACTTTCTCATCTAATATTTAGAATAACCCTGTTAAGATAGGTGCTAATTATTATTTTTACCCGTCAAGAAACCAAGGCTCTCAGAGTTGAAGTAGCATGCCCAAAGTCTCAAAGCTAGTAAGTGTTAGAACCAAAATTCAAAACCAAGTACTGACTCTAAAACCTGTGTGCTTAACACTGCTTTAAAATAACTGCCTTGTCACAAAGAAGCTGAGAATTGAGGGATGTTAAGTGCTTTTCATTATTTCATGTAATCCTTATAAGAGCACTGTGAGGTAGTTTTAATTATCATCTGCCTTTTACATAGGAGGAAACTGAGGCTTGAAGTTAGAGTTTGCTTGAGGTCATAATGCTGGAAAGTGGCAGAACAGGATTCCAAGCCAAGCTGTCTGGCTCTAGGGTCTGCTTTAATCACTATTCTCTACTACCTGTCATGTATATTTCTTGTCCTCAGGCAACTCACAGTTTACTTGGGAGGAGGGGCTGGTGTGGGGAGAGCTACAGAGAGACAGACAGGTAAACAGGGTGAGTGGTGGCCTAACAGAAGTGTGTATGAAGTGCTTTTAGAACACAGATGAGGGAGCAAGTACCGGATGCTAGAGTAGAGGAATAGGGCCGGGTTAGAGAGAGGAGGTGTCTTTAAAGTAGAACTTGAGTAGAAAAAGGAGCTTACCATGTGGGGCTAGTTATGGTATCACATTGGTTAGCAGGCAAACAGTCTCTGAGGAGAAATTATATGGCAGTACTAACCTTGGTAAGCATGGAGGAGCTCGTGTATGAATTGTCTGTTTAATGTAACATCAATTGAATTGTCTGTGTAAAATAGAAAAATGGAAATTTAGGTTCATAGTTTACCTGTATAGAGAATTAAGAGTATTTTGAACTACTTGTACTTTGTTTTCTTTCTAGCTTATACAATTTTGTATTGGTGTGCTGTACTTTGCGTAATAATGTGCACTGTAAAAGTTCTGGCTAATTGGGTTTTTGTAAGGATATTTAAATGCAGCAGGGAAACTCATTATTTAAAAGAATACTGAAGTGCCTCTGAAGAGCAGTAAATGAAGAAACATTTTGAAAATGATCACCCCCGACTTATCTAGTTTGTATACTTGGTTTAGTAGAATTTGGAGCACAATTATGTTTACTAGTTCCTAGTGTGAGAGAGCCAAGATTGTCAGGCTGAAAGGCAAAGACCACATACATCTCCCAATTGCCTGTTTATAGCTAGCTGCCTGCTTTACTCTCTTCCTTGGGCAGGATATAGTGTTGTTTGAGTTCCTGAGCCTGAAATAAGACTAGTCTCTGAGTATCTACCTTTGATTGGTCTCTAGTCCCAAGTGGGTATATTTGTTGAAGGGGTGAGGTGATATTTGAGCTGTTAAAGGATAATTTAGCTTTAGACATGGGGAGATGGCATAGAAGTACAGGGTAGGTAGAAGAAATAGTAAAGGAATAGAATCGGGACATTATATGATATCTTCCAAGATTCAGTGAGGAAGCCAGTTTGATAGGATTCCAGCATAGAGAAAGAAGAAAACCAAGATTTGTGTGCCTGTTACATGCCAGGAACTCTACTAGATGCTTTATGTGTGGGAACTCTCCAAATTTTTGTGATAGTCCTGTGAGGTAGCTTTTTATTAAAGAAAATAAAAGAGGCTTTTATATTGGGTTTAAAAAAATACTCTTTTTAAGGAGAGGAAACATAGTTTCAGAAATCACAACATTCTAAGTAATTAATGAAAACTTGAACCAGACCAATGGGGAACACAGAAGGGACCAGTAAAAGAGATTTTTTAGCAATGTGACAGGGGAATGGAGGTGGAACTGCTTGGTTGCTTGAAGGGGAGGAATAAAAGGTGGCTTCGGGTTTCCAAGTGTTTATGAAATTGATGGTGCCAATAAGAGAAAACAGGAGAGGAGGAGCAAGTTTGAAGAAAAGATGTTTAATGTACTTTTAAGCATCAATATATGGAACGTATAGAAGCTGTGAGAGCAAGTGATGTTGCTAAGGACAGTGTAGAAGAGAAAGGAAACAAGAGAGAGCCCAAGTCGCTTTAGTTGACAGAACAAACCTCTTCTAATTCTTCATTATGGAAAAAATCAAAGAAGTTAAGAGAATAGTTCAGTGAACTCCCGTTATCCATAGCCGGACAGTCATTAACTTGTGGCCACTTTTGATCATCTATATCTCCCCACACTCCTCTCCCTGATTATTTTGAAACAAATTTCTAGGAGTTGGGACTAAAATCTATATTTGTATGATTCTAAATTTTGTATTCTTTTTGCAACATCTTCTCTCCTTCACAGAGCCTCATCCAACCTCTGCCTGAATATTTCTAGAGATAGAAGGTGTGCAGTGCATTGAGATAGCTGTGTCCTTTTTTGACTAGCTCTAATGGTTAGAAAGTTATCCCGTTTACTGAGCTGAAAACTCTGGCAGATTTATTACTTTGGCAAAGACACAGAAGCTCATGCTGAAGTCAGAGTAGATGTAGACTTTAGAATATTTTTACATGGCGTTTGTAGTAAACCCTTTTTCTCTAAAGATCACAGTGTTTGCAAACAGTTTTACTGCTGCCATGTGATGGAGATGTCACCAGCTGGCATTCAGGGTGCTTATAGAGCAGTCTTGAAGAAACATCTTAGTCAGAGCAAAAACATATGTTAGACATTAAAAAAGATTCTCTCACATCCACATATGAGAAGGCTTGGCTTTTCTTGTAGGTGTAAAATTTAAAAATATATATTTAAAATGTTACCAGAGTAATGTACATTTTTAAATTAAACATATTTTTCTTTTAAACTTTTACTAAAGTATAACTCATGACTTAAAAAGTGCACCAATCATAAAAATTTGGTTCAGTGAATTTTTACAAAGTGAACAGAACAGCATTCAGAGCAAGCAATAGAATATTACCAGCAACGAGGAACTCCCACGTATGCCACTCAGTCACTACCCTCCCTGCTATGCCTAAGAGTAACTACTATCCTGACTTCTACCACCATTGATTTTTTTGTGGGGTTTTTTGCCTGTTTTTGAACTTTATATAAATTGAGCCATAGTGTATGCAGTCATTGTTTTTCTGGTTTCTTTGGCTCAACAGTGTGTTTGTGAGATTAATTCATGTTATTGTGTATAGATGTAGTTTGTTCATTATATTTGCTGTGGAGTAGTCACTGTGTGATCGTACCTCAGTTTCTCTCTTGTCTGTTTATGGACAGTTGGATAGTGCTGTCATGAATATTCTTATTCACGTCTTTTGGTGAACATTTGTGCACATTTCTATTGGATATATCTAGGAGTAGGGTTTCAGGGTTATAGATTATGCATCTATTCAAGTATAGTAGATATTGCCACACAGTCTTCAAAGTAGGTATACTAGTCTACACTAGCAGTTTCGCATCCTCTCCAACGTTTGGTATTGTCTGTCTTTTCCTTTTAGTTAATGTATATAATTTAAAAGTCAAATATTGTTTTAAGGATTAAATGAGCAGATAAGTGTTTTATGTAGTCAGTACCTGATGTGGTAACCATTTAATACATCTTTGTTTTTCATAAACCTTAAAAGGGGCTATAAGTTATTTTAATGGAGCTGTGTCATTTATGGTTTTGTTTCTTATTTAATCAGATAATTCTGACCAAACATTTACATATCAAAGCAGTGACACAAGAAATTATTTTTGAGGAACTGGGTTGGGTTTTTTTTTTTACAGCTTTATTGAAAGATAATTCATATTCCATACAATTCACCTATTTATATCTTAGAAATTCAGTGGTCTTTTAGTCTATTAACAGATATGTGCAACCATCACCATAGTCAATTTTAGAACATTTTTATCACCTCAAAAAGAAAACCCTTTACCCTTCAGCTATCATTCTCCTAACCCACCTGTCACCCCGAACTCTAAAGAACCACAATAGATTTCGCTGTTCTGGATTTTCATATGAATGGAATGATACAGTTTGTGGCTTTGGGGCTTACTGGCTATCTCTATTATTTCTTTTAATATTTTTTCTGCTACTCTTTCTCTCTTCCTTTTCCCTCCCCTCCCGTTTCCCCCTGGTGCTCCTATGATGTGTATATTGGTATACTTAATGGTATCCTACATTTCTCTAAGGCTCAGTTCATTTTGCTTCATTCTTTTTTCTCTCTGTTCTTTGGCTTACATAACCTCTATTGCTCTATCTTCAAATTCACTAATTCTTTTCTTCTGCCAGTTCATATCTACTGTTGAGAGCCCTTTTGGTTATTTTTTAATTTCAGTTATTATACTTTTCAACTCCAGAATTCCCACTTGGTTCTTTTTTTTATAATTCCTGTATGTTTATTGATATTCTCTATTTGATGTGACTTTGTCATAATACCTCCCTTTACTTCTTTAATCATGCTTTTAAAGTTTTTTGTGAACATATTTTTAGTGACTGTTTTGAAGTCTTTTTCTGTTAAATCCAACACCTGGCCACTCACTGGCAGTTTGTGTTCATGCTTTCTTTCTACTTTATGAGTCATGCTTTCCTGTTTGCATGCTTCATAATTTTTGTAGGAAACCAAATATTTTAAATAATGTATTGTAGCATCTCTGGGCACTGGTCCCCCTCTCCCAGGGCTTATTATTTGTTTGGTTTTTAGCGATCGCCTGGATTATTTTAGTGAAGTCTACCCCCTGCAGTGTTAAGTCTCTGACATTGTGCCTGTTGTTTTCAGCAATGCCCTGGAGCATGAATTGTTCTACAAATGAATCCAATCAAATTGTGGCTCCTTTGAAGGAATAGTTTCTGAGGTCAGTGTTTGACATTTGTTCTGACTGCAGGAGAGCTCCTGCCAGCTCTCTTATTTCCTGGTTCTTCTCTCCTGCAAACTAGGCAGCCTTTATTGTAGGCTGTATCTTCATTAAATCCGTGACTCTTCTCTCTGTTGCCTCTCACTACAACCGCTGTTGTTCTTAAAAGTGCCTTTAGGTTTGAGCTTCTCCATATTCTATTGTAAATGAAGTTATTTCCTTTGGGAAGAGATTAGGAGCTATTTTATGGCCTGCCTCTCCTTCCCCTTCTCCCCTCCTCAGCAAGATCTTTGAGCCAGGGATCTGGAGCCTACTGGTGAGGACAATGGCAGGCTTCTCTCTGAGTGACACCCCTACTCCAGGAGTTGGGCTCTAGACGAAGGTGGGGTGGGGGGGGTGTCAGCAGCCTGTGATCATTTCGGCTTGCCTCTCTTGGCATAGAACCACTGTGTCACGAGCCAAGGCAAGGCCAGTATTCTCAATGCGCTATGTCCAAGGTAGTGTCCATTCCACAAATGGGGGCAGGGTCAAAGAAGGGAGCTCCTGGAACTTAGCCTCCGTGACAAGTAGCTGAGGGCTGGATGAGAAACACTGATGTCCTGCTCCTCCTGGGAAGAAAGCCCTCCAGAGGAGAGGGGCAGGGCAGCCTGTGTTCTTGGCTGCAGCAGTCTGGAGTGGAATCCCTTCCTTGCTGAGTTTGTTGGAGGGAGTGGTCTGGGTTCAGACACCACACTCTCTCATCTTTCTTACCAAATTTTTGTGGATTTTCTTGAATAGAAGTTTCTTCGTGTACTGTTTGCCCCTAGGACCGTTTCCAGAGGCTTTAAATGTTTTGTTTCTGGTTTTGTTTTGTTTTAATAATTTTCACAAGTTTCATTGGTGAGCAGGTCAGTGGAGCTCCTCGTGCCGTCATCCCAGAAGTCGATTTTCCCAGGTTGGTTTTTAAAGTTTTCTTCAGGAGGAAGTACAGGTAACTTGCTAAAGAAGGCTAGTTTTCTGGGGACTTGAGTGAGACAACAGTGACATTTTTAAGTTGGTAGGTTACCAGAAGATAGAGGCTAATGAATTCTGAGGAAGGATAATGTGTTAGGATGGGGAGATAAAAGGAAGTGATAGAAGTTACCTGCTTCATTGTTTGGATTCCTTATGGATTTGGGATACTTAAAGGCATAAACTTAAAAGTTTTGAAAACCGAGTGTTCTTAGAGAATGCGAATGTGTGCATTCTCTTCATTAGCTTGCTGAACAAATAGCTTTATCCCACTGTTTAGTGTGTTATTTTATTTTATTTTTTTTTAAAGATTTTATTTTTTCCTTTTTCTCCCCAAAGCCCCCCAGTACATAGTTGTATATTCTTCGTTGTGGGTCCTTCTAGTTGTAGCGTGTGGGACGCCGCCCCAGCGTGGTTCGATGAGCAGCGCCATGTCCACGCCCAGGATTCGAACCAACGAAACATTGGGCCGCCTGCAGCGGAGCGCACAGACTTAACCGCTCGGCCACGGGGCCAGCCCCTAGTGTGTTATTTTTTTAATGTAGTATGTTTTTCTGATTTTAATTTTTTTTGTGCATGGACACTTTTTAGCAAACCCCCCAGAGGCATTAATAAACCCAAATTAGACGTTACTCCATGTAATATTGAAGTCACACCCCTGTGAGAAATTTTTATTGAATTTTAACTTTATACTTGACAAGAAAAGTTGATTAATAGAGCAGCTGTGATTTAGCAAACTTGGATTATTCGAAGTTGCTAGTATATATAGTGATATTTAATTTTTTGCAGTGACAGAGTTATATGTTCTTCAGGAGCCATAAGGCTTGTGTGTTAAAAGCACTCAGCTGCAACATTGTATTGACATGATAGATTTAGTTCCTAATTTTTTTTCCTTTCAGAAATTTGATGCCAGTCTGTCTCAATCAAATGACTTCAAATGTAAATTAAGAAACTGAAGGGGGCTTTCTGTTTTCCATCTGGTTCAGAAGCAAGAGAAAAGCACTGAGCACTGTGTACCTGCTTATCTTTCCCTAAAACGTTTTCCCCTTAATCCTGTTCTTTGGGGAACCATAAAACAGCATTTCTCTCCCTCTTCCAATATCTTTCAGTATAAATTATAGCAGGCTATTAATATTTTCTTAATGTTGATTTCATTTTTAGTGTTGGATTTTTATATATCAGCTCAACACATAACTTGAGTTTTGATAGTGTGTGTGAGGGATACAGGTAATTGTAAAACCAGGTCACATTTGAGATTTCAAGGCATAAATGAACAGCAATTTAAGTGACTACCAGAAAAAGAAGAGTGAAAGCAGTGCGTGTGATGTCTTATGATCTAGGACCTAAAGCCAGTTATCAAAAGCGTCTGGGATTTGGATGGGCTTTGAGGAGTAGGGAAAACCTACAATTGGTACAAAAGGTCTGAAAGCAGAAATATGCATGGTATCTTCTGGGTGTGTGAGGTTACTACATTTCCTAGATTGTAAGGTTTCTAATAAGGAAAAATACCATTGGAAGTATTAATTGTGGTAGACCTTGAATGTGAAACCAAGAACTTTTGGCTATTGACTCTCTTTTTTGTGTGTGGTTAGTGAGAAGCCATTAAAACTTTTTGAGCAGCAAATGTCATGTCTAGTGACAGTGTAGGGTGAATTGAAAACTATAGCCTCTAAAGCTTGATTTTTTCCCTCATTTTCTTTGTCCTTTGCTTTAATGGAGGAATATGAATTGTGTTTCAAATTAACGTTTTTTAAAGCCTACCATTTATAACCTCACACAAGCTTCGCCATAAAAACGAGAATATCAACGATGAACACGTAAAGGCCTGAATAATTCATAGGTAACTGAAGTGTTATGTAGTTTGGCTTTGATGGAGTCAAACTAGCTTGAATCTTGGTTTTGCCACTCACTGTATAACGTTGAATAAATTCGTTAAACTTTTTAAGTCTCACTCTTTTCATCTGGAGAGGAGAGCTAGTAATATCGCCTTCTTGGGATTGTGAACCTTAAATAAGATACAGCATGTAAAGCTCTTAGCACACTGCTTGGCAAATAGTAAACGTCTCTGACAAATAGCTTTGCTGCTGTTGATTGTTATTGATGTTGTTGTTGTTATTATTATTCTCATTATCATGTACTAATCACCATCAATTATATTGTTTCCATGGAACAGTGCATTCTGAATTTTCATCTTGCACTGTACAAACGGTCTTCCCATCTGGTCCAGAAAGAATCTCTCTCCTGCCCCTCCAAGTTTCAGGGCCTGCTGGTGGCCTCTAGATTTTCTTTTTCTTTGTTCTAAGTGTCCTGCCTCGTCATTGAGGGCATGCCGAAAAACCAGGTCTGGATACCACAGAGAAGGCACCATTTGCTGCCAGTTATGGGAGAGCATGTGAGTTTTGCTTTTGTAAGGCCCATGCAGTATTAGGTGTTGGTTTTGTGTTGTTTTCTTACAGGTAGGTTTTGTTATTATGCTTTAAACTGTGATTTTTGTTATTCAGAAATTTAGACTTCTCTTTACTTTTGTCAGGTTTAAGCCGTTTTTTCCATTCCAAACCTTGCAAGGATTTGAAGAAGATGAAGAAGAGCATATCCATATACAACAATGGGCGCTTACTGAAGGTCGCCTTAAAGTTACATTGTTAGAATGTAGCAGGTATGTTCTTTGTTTTGTCATTACTACATTATGGGAAAGAGAGCAGTGGAAATGTACTAAAAAGTGTTTGTGTTTATTCCCCCTTTGTGTTAATTTAATTGTATTACCTGTAAATTCTTGAATCGTAAATTTCATAAAAGTAGTCCTTTCTAGCTTGCAAAATATATAAACTGTCTCAGAAAGCATTCTAATGGGGGGATCATTTATTCTGCCTTAATTCCCAGATTTTTTTAGATCAGGATGCTCTGTTGGCATATTTCTGACTTACTGCCTGTTGGAGAACTGTTCATAACAGTTTTGAAAACTGTTTGTGGTAATTGGAAATATCCTGGAAAGTTGCAGAAACAGACTTGGAAACCCCTGATTCTTAAAATTTTAGAGTTGGAAGGGATCTCAGAAATAATCTTGCCCAGCCTCCTTATTTTACTTTACCAGCCCCGTAGTCTAAACTTCTATCTTGCTTGAGCTACTTTCTACACTAGTCTCCTTATGCTCCTAACGCTGGATACTAATACAACAACCAGAATGAACTTCAAAATGCAAATCTAATTGTCACTTTCCTACTTAAAATTCTTTAATGGCTTCCATGTTACTCTTAGAATATAGATGCAAATCCTTGCCGTGGCCTCCATGCCCCTCTTACCTCTCTAGCTTCTTTCTCTACCCAGTCCCTTGTTCACACTGCTTCAGCCAAATAGGCCTTAAGAAGGTTATAAGAAGTTGGCAAACTTTTCCTCCAAAGGGCTGGATAGTAAATATTTTAGGCTTTATGAGTCACATGGTTTCTGTTGCAACTACTCAACTCTGCCTAGTAATGTAAAAGCATCCATAGACAGACAATAAGTAAATGAATGGATGTGGCATGGCCGTGTGCCCATAAAACTTTATGTATGAATTTCGTAATTTTCATGTGTTGTGAAACATTCTCCTTTTGATTGTTTTCAACCATTTAAAAATGTAAAATCCATTGATAAGCCCACAGGCCATGCAAAAACAAGCAGTGGGCCAGATTTGGCCTATGGACTGTAGTTCACCATTCCCTGCCTTAGATATTTTAAGTACCAAGCTCCATATGTTGACTCCCCGCTGTTTTCCAGGCTGAAGGCCCTACCCCATTTTCTGCTCCTTGACACCAGCCTTTCTTGGTTCATCTCAAAAGCTACCTCCTTAATGTATCTCCTGATCATTCCAAATACAAGTGTACTGTCCTTATGCTTCATTTCTATGGGACTTGTTTGTACCACTTATTTGGTACTTATCACTTCTATTTTTATTTCCAATCCATAATAAAAATGAGTGCTTGAGTACAGAGGTTATATTTTGTACCTAATCTTTGTGTCTTTGCTAATAGGTTAATTTTGATTATGCTAATATGCTAAGTATTTTGTTGTGTTTGTGTCTTAGAGTGACTCAGTATTGTGTACCATTATGTCAGAAAGTCTGATTGAAAAGGAATTCTTTTATCAAAGAAAGACTAAATATGCTGTAAATTTTGTAAAAGGGACAGCAATGTATAGTAAAATGACAAATACAGTAAAAAATATGGCTGTACACAAGACTAAATTTGAAGTAGCTGGGTTATGTTAACATTTAGAAGGACATTTTTCAAGTGGCCTATGTCTAAGGAAACTTTGAACTGATGCTTTTTTTTTTCTTTCAGTGAATTTTCTTGTAGATTCACATGCATCAAAATCATACCATTGGATTACCTTTTCCAAAATAGTCATAGCAACTTATAAGCAATTGAAGGGCAGCTTTAGACAAAATTTCTTGACTCTCCTTTTGTTAATTCCTATCTACCTACTTGTTCACCCATCCCCACACCTGCAAAGATAGCCTTGAAGGAGATTGATTCATTCATTCAACAGATGTTTGTTCAGTATAGCATATATGATGTGTAATAGGTTCTGTGCAAGGAATTTTAAAACACTGGTTCTTTTGCCTTAGTGTTGCTGGTGGGGCTGTGGAATGACTGTGTCTGTTGCTTGTGGCTGTTTTAACCACTAGCTATTGGTGTCATCTTTGCTCACCATTCTCTTGCTTTATCTGAGATACTGCTCACGTAAAGCCTTGCTGTTGGACTTGAATCAAAGACTGCATGATGGCATTGAGAAAGTGTTAAGTCAGGCATTGTTTAGGTCATGTTAAATTGAGAAAAATGATACAAAAGAAAAGGATTGCAATTCATGGAGTGTTTGTATCCTACTTTATTTTAATAAGGAACTGTGTAATGAATCTCTGAAAGATTACACTAGAAACCAATAAATTTTCTTATGGGGCAAAGGGGCCCAAAACTGAGTTGATGATGGTGGACAGAGTGAAGGTGAGAGCCAAACTTCTATTATAAACTTTTTTATATTGTTTGATTTTTATAACTGTAGCACCTGGTTAAAAAGTTTTGAAAGACCAGTATTTCTAGAGAGTGCATAATTGAGTTGAAGGGGAAAGCACAGACAATAGTCCTCTTTCTCAGTCTGCTTATAAATTAGTCCTTTAGGCTTGGGTTATATTGCCAGCACCTTTCCCCAGGTGACAGCTTAATCTTGGGAACAAACATACTATCTAAAGTTCTTTCCGGTTACTATCTTCATAAACCTGTCCATGTAAAGTTACTTAGTGTTGTGGCAGTATGTTATCATTCACATAATTTAAGGATTACTTAAAATTGTTTATGAGGGAGACTCATAAACAACTCATCCCTGCTTGTCATTTTGAAATCTAAACATTCTTTTCATATTCTTCACATTAAAGTCTTACTTTGTTTTCTTCTAAACTTTTGTCTTAGTATAAAAATAGATGTAAAAAAGGGTAGATGTAGCTTCTATTATTATCCCTTAATATAGTACTTATCAAGAAGAGAACAGATCTTTAAACAAAACTGTATTATTTTTGCATATTTGGTTATGAGAACTGGAATTTGAATTTTATTAATTTGAAAGGGTCTCACATTAAAGCAAGGTTCTTTTCTAATTATCTGAAATATAGTTTTGAATTTCCCATTAAAAATTTGGGAGTAGAAACACAATCTTGTTTGTAAAAATTGATTTTCATTTTTTAAAAACGCATTCTGAACACATTTATAGTTTTTGCAAATATAGAAAAGCGTTATTTTTTTGCTTTGACTAAAGCTAATTTTTTTTAATCACAGATGAACTCAGTTGCTGTATTTGTAGTACCGCTATTAGAAGACTAAATTATTTCACATTAGTGTTGCAATCATATTGTTAAGATTATTTTTAAGTTTATAGTCCATTTTCTGTCTCAAGAATTTGAGGTATTTTGCAAAGAAAATATATGCCACGTGCAGTTAAAGAGAATATGAATTAAATAAAAAACAACCACATAGAAAAGAGAAGATCAATTTCCTGGCAGCAAAGGAAACTGGATGGATTACTTACCTATTATTTTCTGATAAACTGTGCATATTCCTCAGGGGAAAAGAAATCTGGCATGAAATTCTAGGAGGGATTTGTCACATACTTTTTTATGTAAAAAGACATTGAATGATGTAATGGATATGTTTTCTTTTTGCGTGTGTGAGGAAGATTTGTCCTGAGCTAACATCTGTGCCAGTCTTCGTCTACTTTGTGTGTGGGATGCCTCCACAGCATGGCTTGATGAGTGGTGTGTAGGTCCACACAAAGTATTCGAACCCATGAACCCTGGGGCACTAAAGTGGAGCGTGCGGAACTTCAACCACTTGGCCAAGGGGCCAGCCCTGTTTCTCTTCTTTTTTTTGGGCTGGTTTTCTCAACCAGTTACATTTTTGGAAAAGCAACCTAAGATAATAGTAAGTGAAGGCAAAGTCTATAAAATTCTGTTATGTGGGAGTTCTGTATTCTAAAGCAGTATATTTAGGTTAGCCTGTCTTAATTATAGATAGAAGAAGTTTCAAATTAAGGTCAGTTCTTCACGGATTCACACTTAAAGCGTTCTAAAGCCTGTATTTTCTCAGCAGCTTTTAGGTGTTGTTTTGTTTTACTGGGTTCCAAAAGTACATCATTAAAAAAATTTTTTTTAATATTAACACAAATACAGAAAACCACAGCAGTTGATATTCTACTCTATTACCAAGAGTCTTCTTCCCTTGTAGTCTCATTATCTGTTATCAGGATGGACTCATGGATTCCTGTTTTTTTCAATGGGTATGATTCTTACTATCATTCATTATTTTGGTGCCTAAATTGTCACAGATTTGGCCACTAGGGCCCCTTCACACTGGCTCCTGTATGTGCTTGTGACGTGACTCTTGTTTGGTTTTTTTGATGTCTTCACTATTCTCTGGTATATATAACAAGCTGTTCTCGGTTCGTTTTGTGTCTTCTCTGCCGCAGTCCTAGAATCAGCTATTCTTCCAAAGAATAGTTCCCTTTAGTAGAGAATGATATTAGAAATCAAGGTCTGGGTGTTGGGTGTGTTCATTGCTACTTCATTAATTCATAGGTTCCTTCAGCAGACAGAGTTAGGAAATATATATATGTGCAGACACTTATACATATATACATACATGATTTAGAAATCATGAATTCACTCGGTACTTCCAGTTGCAGTCCATTCCCGTAGGGTTATTCCTTACCTTGGTTTTTCCCCTTTTCATATTTTTATGTCCCTTGAACCCTGGCTCCCAAAACGTCAGCATTTTTACTCATTTGCTCAATCTTGTAATATATCTCAAATAGTTTCAGAATTGCTTTGTCTATACAAGACAGAAAACATACTAAAAGGAATTCAGGATTTATTTGCAGTTCTCCCCTACCCTACCCAAGATTGAGGGCATATCGTAAAGTACTATATTCATAAATTAGATTAATTTTTCCCCTTCAGTGTCATTATGGTATTCATTTGAAATATAGTTGGGATTATTTGTTTCAGTTTCAGTCTCTCCCCTACACCTGCCTTTCCATCCTTAATGATTCTCACTTTTGAATATATAGAGCATTAACAGTCTTCTAAAACCCAAAACGATACAAAAATATATACAGACAGTCCTTACTCAGCATGGCTCTGTGTTAACCAGAACCTTGTATATCAGAGCAATGCAGAGTGGAGATACAATTCTGATATGCAGTTAACAAGTGAGGACTGCCTGTACTGTTATTTGGATCTTCTGTATCTTTACTGATTTTTTTCGTCTAGTTCTGTCAGTTACTAAATGAACTGTGTTTAAATCTTAAACCATGACTGTGAATTTATCTCTTTTTTGTAGTTTGGTTATTAGGTGCATATTTCTTCTTGATATGTTGACCCTTTTATCATTACAAAGGGTCCCTCTTTGTCATAATATTCCTTGTCTTGGTGTTATTTAGTCTGATAGTGTTATAGCTTCTACAGCTTTCGTATCTCTGGTTTTCATGGTATGTATATGTATGTATTTACAACCTTTGACTTTCAGTCTATGTGTCTTTATATTTAAAGTGTATCATATATTACAAACACTTGGTTCTTGCTTCTCTGTATAGTCTAATAATCTCTGCCTTTTCATTGGAGTTCATTTACGTTTGATGTAATTACTGATGAGGTTATATTTAGGTCTGCCATTTTGCCATTTGCTATTTATCTCATCTGTTTTTTCTGCTTCTCTCTCCCTTCTTTCCATCTTTGCTGTTTTGTGAATCAAATATTTTTTAGAATTTCATTTTAATTTCTTTATTGGCTTTTTAACTATATAGTTTTGCATTTCATGTGTGTGAGGTTGTTCTAGGAATTGCAGTATGCATCTTTCATGTATCCCAATCTACTTAGAGTTAATATTGCATTACTTCAGGTAAACTACAGGAACCTCACAACAGCATGTTCCCATTTATGCCCACATCATTAGTGTTGTCATGTATATTACATTTATATATGTTATTAACCCATCAAAATGTTATTTTTTGCTTTAAACAGTCATGTGTCTTTTAAAGAAATTAAAAGAAGAAAAGGAAAAATTAATTTCTTCTTATGTTTACTGTATGTTTACCATTTCTATTGCTCTTCATTCCTTCCTGTAGATCCAGGTTGTCATGTAATTTCCCTTCCCTTCTGCCTGAAGAACTTCCTTCAGTATTTCTTGTTACTTAGATCTACTGGCAACAAATTCTCTCAGTTATTGTTTATCTGGAAATTTATTTTTCTTTCAATTTGGAAGATAGTTTTTGTGATATGGAAGCCTAGGTTGATACTTATTTTCCTTCAGCTCTTTTCATTATGTGAGTCCCATATTCTGATGAGAAGTCAGCAGTTAATCTTACTGTTCCTCCTCTGTGTGCAGCATGTCATTTTTCTGTAGCTGCTTTCCAAGTTTTCACTTTGTCTTTGGCTTTCAGCATTTTGACTATGTCTAGGGGTGGTTTTCTTTCTGTTTTTTCTGCTTCCATTTGAGTGAGCTTCTTGGATCTGTGTATTAATGTTTTCAACCAAATTTGGGGAGTTTTGGAGCATTGTTTCTTCAAATATTTTTATCTGCCTCTTTCTTTTTTACCTCTACTTATGGGATTCCAAATTATATGTATGTTGGGCTATTTCATTTTCCCCATAGGTAGCTGAGGTTCAGTTTCTTTACACTTTTTCTTTGTGCACTTCAAATTCAGTACTTTTAATGATGTATCTTCTAGTTCACTGAGTCTTCTGTCATCTCCAATCTAGTAAGTTTTTAATTTCATTTATTATGCTTTTCAGTCCTAGAAATTCAATTTCATATAGTTACTATTTCTCTGTTGAGATTCCCTGTTTGCTCATTATTATGTTTTCTTTAATTCTTTGAACATAGATTCTTTCAATTCTTTGAATATATTTTTTTCTTTGAAAGTAAATATGTAAATGCTGCATTAAAGTCTTAGTCTACCAAATCCCAGTGTCTGGGTCCATGAGGAGTCAGTTTCTATTGACTGCCTATTATGTTGACTATTGATCGTGTGTGTTTTCCTTGATTAAAAACTGGACATTGTAGATAATGCAACTCTAGATTCTGTTATGTTTTTCTGAGGATGATTGATTTATGTTCTAAAGGGCAATTAACTTGCCTATTCTCAAATTGTAAACCTTGTCTCCCTACTCCTCCTGCCCTCCCCATCCTCCCAGTAACAGCATGTATTTATGTTCTTGCCCTTGTCTTCCCACTCCTGCCTTTTTAGACAAATGCCCTGGGATCTTCTTTATTCAGCAGTCAGCCAGTTCTTTTATAGAGAAGGCTGTTCCTTTTCTTTTTTTTTAGATTTTATTTTTCCTTTTTCTCCCCAAAGTGCCCCTGGTACAAAGTTGTATATTTTTAGTTTGGGGTCCTTCTAATTGTGGCATGTGGGGTGCCGCCTTAGCATGGCTTGATGAGCAGTGCCATGTCCATGCGTAGGATCTGAACCGGCAAAACCCTGTGCCACCAAAGAAGAGGGCGCAAACTTAACCACTCGGCCACGTGGTTAGCCCCCTAGAAGACTGTTAATATTCTGGAATTTTTAAATTCATTTACAAGATAAGCTGTTTCAGAAGTTATAACCACAAAATATTTCTACCTTGCACTTCTTTGTGAATCCTCCATTTATTTTAGTATTGAGTTTGATTACATCTACTTGGTGATCTTTCACTTAAATGGTAACTCTTAAAAATATATCTGGGGGACACAGTGTCAAGATGGTGGCATAGGTCGACTCAGAACTCACCTCCTCCCACGGACACAACGAATTTACAACTCCTCTTGGAACAATTACCCCAAGAGAGAACTTAAAACTGGATAAAAAGAACCCCAACAACAAGGGACAGTGCTGACTGAGGTGGAAGAAGCAGAAATTCCTTTCTAGAGAGAAAGAAGCCACTTGCGAGCCATGATGCTTCATGCCTGGCTGGGAGCAACCTTAAGGTACAAAGCTTTCCCTGGAGGAGTAAGGGATCTAAGTGGGGGAGTGTTACCACAATAAGCAGCTTTTGGACTCAGCACAACCAAGACAAGTGTCATAATGCCTGGCTTTACTGGCTATTAACTACAACAGCGAATACTCCCAGAAAAACTATGGGACATAAGGGGGAAAAAAGCCTATTCTTAAAAGGCCCACACACAAATTCACCTGTCTTCAGAAGGCAACCTAAAATCACCAAAAAGAAAGGTGCACAGTCCTTTGGTGAAAAGAGATTCACCTAATATGCTCTGGGTGCATCTCGGTGAGAGGTGAGACCTCTCCAGGGACTGAGACATTTGTGGCAGCCGTTATTGTGAGCTAGTGCAGGGGTGCTGACACAGACGTGGGCAGATGTCATTGGAGTTCTTCCCCTGGCCTGTTAGCCCAGGGATCTGCCACACCCACTATAGCACCAATTTAATCCAGCTCAGCCCAGGGCAGGCAGCCCACCCTAGGGACTGGCCCCATTCAACAGCAAGCCCTTGGGCAACTTGTGGGCCAACATAGGTACGGTGCCTGGAACCTCTGCAGCCAGGCGAGTGGATATGCCTCTGCAGGGCAGGGAGTGCATGAGGGGGTGGGCCTGCATTGGTGGAGTGTGTGGTGCCTCTGCAGTGGAGTGACTGGGTCCACTTCAGTGGGTTGGGGCGTACACTCAGGACAGGACTGTGTTGACAGGTTATGTGGCCCTGCGGGGGGTAGTGCCTGACAGCTTCAGCAGACTTGTGCTTCTCAAACAGCCACATAGGGGATTGGCCCAACCTTCCAAAGCCTGAAACAATTGGGTGCTCCCATGCCTGGGGCCAGCCCCACTCAGCTGCAGCCCTGAGAGAGCTGACAACAGCTTTGCAAGCTGGAGGCCTACAGCAATTGTAAGCCCCTGAGCCCAGCAACCAGCCACACTGGGGGCCTACTCACTTAACAGAAAAACTGCAACATGACTGTTCCATTAGACCTTGCAGCCAACTTTGCTGTGGCTTCCCATACCCAGTAGAGTGACTGAAAGGACCATGGCAGCCACACACAGCTGAGCATTACAATCAGCCAGCCAGGGGAACAGCCTAGCCTCTCCTGGAACCTGCAGCAAGAGCAACCCTGCCATAAAAGAAGGATACACATAGCCCTCGCAGGGGACATTCCTGAAACATTTCGAACTCACGATGAGAGGGAAGCATACTGTTGGGCCTCATAAGGCATCTATATAAGGCCACCTCTCCAAGATCAGGAGATGTAGCTGACCTACCTAATACATAGATATAAGCACAGAGAAAGAGACAAAATGAGGGGACAAAGGAATACATTCCAAGTAAGAGAACAGGATAAAACGCCAGAAAAAGTACTAAACAAAACAGAAATAAACAATGTACCTGACAAAGAGTCAAATAAATAGTCAAGGATGCTTGCTGATCTTAGGAGAAGAGTGGATGAACTCAGAACTTCAACAAAGAATTGGAAAATATAAAAAAGAATCAGAAATGAAGAATACAATACTAGAAATGAAAAATTCACTAGAGGGGCTCAGTAGCAAAGTAGATGATATGGAAGAGTGGATCAGCGAGCTAGACAAAAGACTAGAGGAAATCACCCAAGCTAAACAGATAAAAGAAAAAAGAATTAAAAAGAACAAGGGCAGTCTTAGGGACCTCTGGGACAACATCTAGCACACTAATATTCATGTTATAGGTGTCCCAGAAGGAGCAGAGAGACACAAAGGAAGGGGCAGAGAATATATTTGAAGAAATAATAGCTGCAAACTTTCCTAAGCTAAGGAAGGAAACAGACATCTAGGTACAGGAAGCACAGAAAGCACCAAACAGCCTAAATCCAAAGGGACCCACACCAAGACACATTATAATTAAAATGTCAACAATTAAAGAGAGAATCCTAACAGTCGCAAGAGAAAGGCAGCACATTACATACAAAGGAAACCCCATAAGACTATCAGCTGACTTCTCAGCAGAAACCTTACAGACTAGAAGGGAGTGACACAATATATTTAAAGTGCTGAAAGGAGAAAACCTACAGCCAAGGAATACTCTACCCAGCACGGTTATCATTCAGAATGGAAGGAGATATAAAGAGTTTCCCAGACAAGCAAAAACTAAAGGAGTTTATCACCAAGAAAGCAACTTTACAAGAAATGCTAAAAGGACTTATTTAAGTGGAAAAGAGAAGAACTTCAAATAGTTCAAATAGGAAGACCTTCATCAAAAAAAAAAGGCAATAAAATCACTGGTAAAGACAAACATACAATAAAGGTAGCAGATCAACCACCTGTGAAGCTAATGTGAAGGTCAAAAGACAAAAGTACTAAAATTATCTATTTCCATGATAAGAGAGTAACAGTTACACACAAAAAGAACTTAGATATGATATCAAAAACATAAAGCATGAGATGAGGCGAGTAAAAGAGTAGAGCGTTTAGCAAGAGGTCAAACGAAAGAGTCCAACTTAATACAGGTTGCTTTATACGTAGGTTATTATATATGAACCTTATGGTAATCACAAACCAGAAACCTGTAATAAATTACACAAAAAATTAAGAGAAAGGAACCCAAACATATTACTGAAGAAAGCCATCAAACCACAAGGGAAGAGAGCAAGAGAAGAAGAAAGGAACAGAGAAGAACTGCTAAACCACCCAGAAAAAAAGTAACAAAGTGGCAATAAGTACACACATATCAATAGCTACTTTAAATGGCAATGGACTAAATGCTCCAGTCAAAAGGCATAGGGTGGCTGATTGGATAAAAAAACAAGACCCATTTTTATGCTGCATACAAGAGACATACTTTGGACCTAAAGACACTCACAAACTGAAAGTGAAGG
Organism: Equus caballus; assembly: GCF_041296265.1. Taxonomy (NCBI): domain Eukaryota; kingdom Metazoa; phylum Chordata; class Mammalia; order Perissodactyla; family Equidae; genus Equus; species Equus caballus. The sequence goes on from NC_091684.1 coordinate 15,680,200, forward strand.
GGTTGAAAAAGATAGTCCATGCAAATGGCAATGAAAAGAAAGCTGGGGTAGCAATACTTATACCTGACAAAATAGACTAAAACAAAAACTGCAACAAGACACAAGAGCACTACATAATGATAAAGGGAACAATCCAACAGGAGGATATATAACACTTGTAAATATCTATGCAAGCAACATAGGTGGACCTAAATATACAAAGCAATTATTAACAGACATAAAAGGAGAAATAGATGGCAATAGAATAATAGTAGGGGACATTAACACTGTACTTACACCATTGGATAGCTCATCCAAACAGAAGACCAGTAAGGAAACATTGGCCTTAAATGACACATTAGAACAGATGGACTTGGTAGATATATACAGAACATTCCATCAAAACCCACAGAATACACATTCTTTTCAAATGCACATGGAACATTCTCCAGGATACATCACATATTAGGCCACAAAACAAGTGTCCATAAATTTAAGAAGATTGAAATAATAGCAAGTGTCTTTTCTGACCACAATGATATGAAACTAGAAATCAACTACAGGAAAAAAATCGGAAAAGCCACAAATATGTGGAGATTAAACAAAATGCTAATGAACAACAATTGGGTCAACACAGAAATCAAAGGAGAAATCAAAAAATACCTGGAGAGAAATGAAAATGAAAATACAGCATGGCAAAATTTATGGGATACAGCAAAAGTGATTCTAAGAGGGAATTTTATAGCAATATAGGCCTGCCTCAATAAACAAGAAAAATCTCAAATAAACAATCTTACAGTGCACCTAAAGGAACTGGAAAAAAGAAGAACAAAGCCCAAAATTGGTAGAAGGAAGGAAATAATGAAAAGCAGAGCAGAAATAAATGAAATAGAGACTTAAAAAAACATAGAAAAAAATCAATGAAACTAAGAGCTGGTTCTTTGAAAAGATTAACAAAATTGACAAACCTTTAGCTAGACTAATGAAGAAAAAAAGAGAGAAGGCTCAAATAAATATGATCAGAAATGGAAGAGGAGAAATTACAACGGATGCCTCAGAAATACAAAAGATTATAAGAGAATACTTTACAAAGATATATGCCAACAAACTGGATAACCTAGAAGAAATGGATAAATTCCTAGAGTCATACAGCCTTCCAAAACTGAATCAAGAAGAAATAGAGAATTCGAATAGACCAATCACCAGTAAGGAGATCAAAACAGGAATCAAAAACCTCCCAAAAAATAAAAGTCCAGGACCAGACGGCTTCCCTGGTGAGTTCTACCAAACATTTAAACAAGACTTAATTCTTATCTTTCTCAAACTCTTCCACAAAATTGAAGAGGAGGGGAAGCTTCCTAACTCATTTTACAAAGCCAACATTACCCTGATACCAAAACCAGACAAGGACATCACAAAAAACGAAAATTACAGACCAGTGTCACTGATCAACATCAGTACAAAAATCCTCAACAAAATACTAGCAAATCGTATACAACAATACGTTAAAAAGATCATATACCACAATCAAGTGGGATTTATTCCAGGGGCGCAGGCATGGTTCAGCATCTGCAAATCAGTCAGTGTGATACACCGCATTAGCAAAATGAAAAATAAAAATCACATGATCATCTCAGTAGATGCAGAGAAAGCATTTGACAAGATACAGTATGCATTTATGATAAAAAATCTGAATAAAATAAGTATAGAAGGAAACTACCTCAACATAATAAAGACCATATAAGACAAACCCACAGCTGGTATCATTCTTTATTGTTTTTTTTTGAAAGTTTGGCACCTGAGCTAACAACTGTTGCCAATCTTTTTTTGTTTTCTGCTTTTTCTCCCCAAATCCCCCCAGGATAGTTGTATATTTTAGTTCTGGGTCCTTCTAGTTGTGGCATGCGGGACTCTTCCTCAGCGTGGCCTGAAAAGCAGTGCCATGTCCACGCCCAGGATCCAAACCAGCAAACCTCTGGGCCACCAAAGCAGAGCGTGCAAATTTAACCACACAGCCATGGGGCCAGCCCACTAATATCAGTCTTAATGGATGAAAACTGAAAGCTATCCCTCTAAGAACAGGAACTAGACAAGGATGCCCACTTTTACCTCTCTTATTTAACATAGTATTGGAAGTCTTAGCCAGAGCAATCAGGTAAGAAAAAGAAACAAATTTATCCAATTTGGATGAATTGGAAGAGAAGAAGTGAAACTGTCACTATTTGCAGATGACTTAATTTTATACATAGAAAACCCTAAAGAATCTACAGAAAAACTTTTAGAAATAATAAATATATATGGTAAATTTGCAGGATACAAAATCAAGATATAACAATGAAGTAGCAGAAAGAGAAATTAACAATACAATCCCATTTACAATTGCAACAAAAAGAATAAAATACCTAGGAATAAATTTAACCAAAGAGGTGAAAGACCTGTACACTGAAAACTATAAAACATTGTCAAAAGAAATTGAAGAAGACACAAAGAAATGCAAAGATATTCCATCCTCTTGGATTGGAAGAATTAACATAGTTAAACTGTCCATATTCCCTAAAGCAATCTACAGATGTAATGCAATCCCTATTGAAGTTCCAACAACGTTTTTCATTCAAGTAGAACAAAGAATCCTAAAATTTATATGGAGCAACAAATGACCGTGAACAGCTAAAGGAATCCTGAGCAAAAAGAACAAAGCTGGAGGTGTCACATTCCCTGACTTCAAAATATGCTACAAAGCTATAGTAATCAAGACAGCATGATACTGGCATAAAAATACACACACAGATCAACGGAACTGAATCGAGAGCCCATAAATAAACCCACACACCTATGGACAGCTGATTTTCAACAAAGGAGCCAAGAGCCTGGACAAAGGAAAGTCTGTTCAATAAATGGTGCTGGGAAAACTGGACAGCCACATGCAAAAGAATAAAAGTAGACCATTATCTTACACCATACACAAAAATTAACTCAAAATGAATTAAAGACTTGAATGTAAGACCTTAAACCATGAAACTTCTGGAAGAAACCATAGGTGGTACGCTCTTCAACATCAGTCTTAGCAGCATATTTTCAAATACCATGTCTGGCCAGTCAAGGGAAACAATAGGAAAAATAAACAAATGGGACTACATCAAACTAAAAAGCTTCTGCACAGCAAAGAAAATCATCAACAAAACAAAAAGACAACCTAACAACAAAACAAAAAGACAGCCTAACAGTTGGGAGAAGATATTTGCAAACCATATGTCTGAGAAGGGGTTAATATCCAAAATATATAAAGAACCCATACATCTCCACAGTAAAAAAACTAACAACCCAATTTGAAAATGGGCTAAAGACCTGAACAGTCATTTCTCCAAAGAAGATATACAGACAGCCAAGAGGCACATGAAAAGATGTTCAGTACCACTAATTATCAGGGAAATGCAAATCAAAACTACAGTGAGTTATCACCTCACGCCTGTCAGAATGGCTATAATTAACAAGACAGAAAATAAGTTTTGGAGAGTATGTGGAGAAAAGGGAACTGTCATACACTGCTAGTGGGAGTGCAAACTGGTGCAGCCACTATGGAAAACATTATGAAGATTCCTCAAAAAATTTAGAACTGTCATACGATTCAGCTATTCCACTGCTGGATATTTATCCAAAGAACATGAAAACACAAATGTGTAAAGATATTGCATCCCTATGTTCATTGCAGCATTATTCACAATAGCTAGGACTTGGAAACAACCTAAGTGCCCATAAAAGGATGAATGGATAAAGAAGGTATGGTATATATATACTGTGGAGTACTATTCAGCCATAAAAAAGCAATGAAGTTTGGTCATTTGTGACAACGTGGATGGACCTTTGAGGGTATTATGCTAAGCGAAATAAGTCAGAGGGAGAAAGTCAAATACCGTATGGTCACACTCATAAATAGAAGATAACAACAACAACAAACAAATGCATAGAGACACAGATTGGATTGGTGGTTACCAGAGAGGAAGGGGGAAGGGAGGGGGTTGAAAGGCGTGATTAGACATGTGTCTGGTGATGGATTGTACTTAGTCTTTGGGTGGTGAACATGATGTAATCTACACAGAAATCGAAATTTAATGATGTACATGAAAAATTTATATAATGTTATAAACCAATGTTAGCACAATAAAAAATTTTTAAAACCTATCTGAAGTAAGGCTAAATATTAATATTTGGTCTTTTTCTGAGTAGTTGGTATATGGTTGTTACTTATATTCTCTGCATTCATTTTAATGTTTGACGTTTTATCTTTTTTAAAAAGAGAAATATCTAGCTACATTTGAAGATATTTGGGGCATGACTCTACAAATACTATTATTGTTATTAATAGCATTTTATTATTTACAGTGTATCGCTACCGTAGTAGGCACTTGCATTCATTATTTCCAGCCCTCAGAACATCTTTATGAGATTCATATTATATCCATTTTATAGATGAAGAACTGAAATCCATAAGTTACTTGCCCAAGACCACGTAGCTGGTATATGAATCTAGGTTTGCCTCACTCCAAGATCTGTGTTTCTGTTATCTGCTATCTCCATATCCTTTTTTTTTTAACTTTGAAAATTTGGTTCTGAAATTTTTCATATTATCTTAGAAGTAGATAAATTTTGGAAATTTTTTACCTACTTGAGAGTAAGTTATTATTTAAAAATATGTTGTTTTTTCAAGAAGATCTTGGTATACAGAAATATGTGTTAGTAGTGGAGGATCATTTAGGCGAATACTGAATGTCTGTTTTCTTCCTGGAGGGAGAAGGAAGAGGAAATTAGCTCAAACATGAGACATTTGAGTTTATATAGGGAAAAACTTCAATTCAAAAGTGAATGCTCTTGAAAAACGGAAAGAATTACTCAGGGCTGTTGGTGAATATTATTCCTAGAGGTCTTTAAAGCTATGTAGATTTATAACTACAGAGGTCTGTAACTCTGTGAATTTTGACATAACCCCACCAGATGAGTTGAATTGCTATAGAGATCTTGAGACTACACCTGTATTTATTTAGCTAAGTTCCTCTAGCAGTAGGAAAAAAAATTGTGATGTTTTCACTTAGTTTTTGTACATTTCTTTAGGGTATAGTTAAATAATCTTCCTTATAATTAGGTTGCTTTTGACAAGAAGCAGACTTTTCAGAAGAGTCCAGATTTGGAGTTCATCTGTCCTGGGTTTGCATAGGTTCTCTTTTCTTCCCTCTCCCTTTCCCTAAGGTTATCGTGTTGGAAAATAGTATTGTTTCTTTTGTAATTGTATATTACCACTGCTATTTCATATAGCAAAACATAACTGTTTTAATCCTTCTGATGTCTGAAGTGTAAAAGAATTTAAGAAAATTAAATAGGTACCCAGCTGACATAAAACCAAAGCTGTATTTTAAAATGCCACATTCCAAAATGTTTTAAATGTGATGTTGGCATGCTACATACACCTTCAACAAAAGTGAACTGTAAAATGAACTGTGGTCAGAAAATGATTCAAAAGAATATTGTGTCTTTGAATTTTCCCTCTGCACCATTATGCCATAACTGTCAACCAGTGCTTCCAATGTATTTCATTTGCAGGTAAGGTTTATGATTTTAACTAAAAGACTGCTTTTTTTCTGTCAAAATATCTTTAACTCATTCATCACAATTTATGTAGTCCAGACTCTTCACTCACTGTGTGATTTTGGGCAAATTACGCAACCTCTCTGTGCCTCAGTTTTCTAATCTGTAAATTAGGGTAATAATATTACCTATCTCCTACAGTAGTTGTGAAAATTGAGTGAGATAATAACTGTAAAGGCTCTTAGAACTGCCCTACAGTAAATGTTTGCTGCTACTACTGCTACTGCCACTACTACCAGTCTTCTATGACTACCACCGTCAGTAGTGGAAGTATTTGTCTAAGTACTATGGTGAATACAGAAACATGTGAAGTCCAGTGCCTTCCCTCTAGAAACTTAAAATGTAATTGAAGCTAACAGACAAAAATCAATAACATAAACAAGTCAGCTGTATGATTTGAATTGAGGCTTAGGTAATACATACTAGGAAATACATACAAGGAAAACGTATTTTGGAATTGAGGCTGTTATGAATCTTAATAGATAAGAGAGAGATGTATCTTCCAAGACAGGCAGACAGATGGATGGTCAATTTTATGTAATTGGAAACAGAGCCAAAAAGATAAAAGTGAGGATTTGTGAAGTGTTTTTAAGGACCTGTCTAAATGAAGTATACATGTTTCATGTGAAAAACCAGGGCCAAATTCACTGTCAAAAGAAGTCAAGATTGTTATCTTTTAATCAGAGGGAAGTTATTGAAGATATCTGAAGGTGACATTAAGAAGCACTTATTTTCAGGAGATTGCTATTTTAAGGGTGGATTGCATAGAGAGAGAGATTGAAGCCCCAGAGACAAATTAAGAGGTGTTGCAGGTTAAAGGTGAGGAGCTCAGTGCTTGAAAGACATATATTAGAAACAGGAAAGAAGGGACAAATGAGATAACTAAGACAGGTTTAGTGAGTGAGTGACTATGTGGATGGGTGTAGGTGGGGGAGGCAAAGAAATACTAAGGATTTGAGTCTAGGAGAGTTACGGTATCACTGACTTTGATTTGGTCAAGTATTAATTATATTCTAGACACTGGGGGCTATAAAGAGCAAGAAACAGCTTCTGCCTTTCAGGACTAGTGGGAGAAATAGAGGTGCTTGTTTCAGAGGAAGATGAATTTGATTTTACATATCTTAAGTGGTAGAGCGTAGTTAGATTTCCCTGTAGAAGTTTTCTGCAAGCTTGGGGTTTTACAAGTGGAGCAGGAGAAAGACGAGGACTGGAGATTAGGTGTGGAAGTTTTTATCATAGGTTGCAGAGTCGAGTCCTGTGTGGGCATGGTTTCTTCGGGGGAGGAGTGTAGAGAGGAGGTGAGCATGTGTACGTGGTCAGCCTAATTTGATTCTGTTCACTACCGGTGAGTTGATATTTGACTCCCTTCAGGTACAAGATTCTCCTTTCAAATTAAGTTTAATCATCAAAAAAAAACCTTTTGTTTTTCACTTTTGATTGTAAAAATGACTTTCTTATAGAAGGGTGCATTTGGAATTACTTTCATTTCCTCAGTTTGGTCTTGAGTCATAAATTCTGTCTCTTTCCTTGTTTCTTGGTAGGTGGTAGGTGGTGTTTCTGCTTGTCTATAACATGAGGTTTCAGTAAAAATAAACATTTTGAACTTGGAAAGAACTTTCACAGAGCCAGTAGAGCTCTTTCAGGAGACAGAGGATCTAAAGGCAATTTCTTTAGCACTATTGGACTCTTCCTCCCCTCGTGGGAAGTAGTAATAGTAGAAATTTGTTTGTACTCATTTCTTGCTTATTCAGTATATGCTGAGTGTTTATTTTACTCAATATATGTGTTAACCAATGATTGTTACTACTTGTTTCTGGTGATTATATCATTTGAATGGAAGCCTTTGTTTAAGTCAAGATTGAATTGTAAATGCATAGAGATGTAGAATGAAAATTGATACTTTTGTTTTAAATGTTCTGCCTAAACTAAAGCAGATGCTTTGTAAATTCACCTAACTGCCTGGTACCAGTGTTTCCAATGGAACTCCTTTCTGGCATTTCTCCAGAAATTTATGTGTTTTTCCAAATCTCAAGAGATACTATTCGAGAAATCAGGAAAGTATTATAATTCTTCTGTAAGACTTAAAGCTTAATGGTTGTCATAGGGTCATTACTGGTTGAAGGAATCCACTGATTGCAAGTCGAATACAGGCCCAGGAAACAGTGACATATGAATTGTGTCCTGGGAACCAGATCTAGAGCTTGTAGGAGAGAAACAGTCATGATCTAAGCAATCAGTCTTGGTTATAGATTTGCCGTGTCTGTTGCTAATGGTGAGTCATTCTTGCAAACAAACTAAATATTGGTAAGTTTATGGACACAGTATACTTTATATAAATCCTAAGAAATATTTTTTTTTCCCCAAGAAATAACAAGTTTTGTAAGCAAAATAAATCTTAAATTGACAGTTTAGACGCATGCTTTCTGTGTAGTGCTGTTAACTTTTCTAGGACATACTTTGTTAGAGTACTAATGTTTGCTGGCTTTTTCCAGTATTTGAATATTTGCCATAGACTACAGCTCTTTGTAAGTACTTTAACAGAAGAAATGTAAAGAGAAGAAGATGTGAATGTCATGGAATGCTGTGACATAGAATCAGAAATTGATCTGAAATCAGAATTAATAGAAGTAGTATCCTTTTCAATGGCAAAACCAAATTCAGGACAATCACAAAATATTTTCATCATTAAAAAAGAAATAAACTTAGGGGCTGGCCCAGTGATGCAGTGGGTAAGTTCGCATGTTCCATTTTGGCGGCCTGGGGTTCGCTGGTTCAGATCCCAGGTGCGGACATGGCACTGCTTGGCAAGCCATGCTGTGGCAGGCGTCCCACATTTAAAGTGGAGGAAGATGGGCACGGATGTTAGCTCAGGACCAGTCTTTCTCAGCAAAAAGAGGAGGATTGGGAGCAGATGTTAGCTCAGGGTGATCTTCCTCAAAAAACGAAACAAAAACAAAAAGAAAGAAAATTATCTGAAGCAACATGTAACCTAACACCTAGTCTGAGGTGTTTTTGGGAGTACTCTCCAGTACTTCCAAAAGTTGATATTCCATTCAATATCAACTCAAAAATGAAGTTTTCTACATCTGGAATATTCTTCACAAAACACAGATCAAGACTCTTGGATAGGTCAGTTAATGCTCTGTGTACTTTAAAATTTTGTTGTTAAGAATGATAACTATTAAATATTTGTGGTATTCTCTTTCAATATTTTAAAGGATTTTTATTTAGAATTTATTTTAAGATACCCTTCTTTTAATGTTTTCTGTTATCAAATGTCAACACCACATAAAAATCACTTTTACTTATTGAAATATGTAATCTTGTGACAATATATTCATAGTAATGATAAACCAAGCATTTATTATTATATCTTTTTGTAACAAACCTTTGAAACTTTTACTATAAACCTAATGGTACACTATTTATTGTTATGATCATTCATTATTCTTTTTTCTTAAAATAGTTGTATTGAGATATAGTTCACATACTATACAATTCATCCATTTAAAATATGTGATTCGGTCTATTCTAGTATCTTCACAGAGTTGTGCAACCATCATCACAATCTAATTTTAGACCATTTTTGTCACACTCAGAGAAATCCCATACCCATTATAATGCAGCCAATCTCTATTTCCCTTAGTCCTCCTCCTCCCCCAGCCCTAAGTAGCCATTCATCTACTTTCTGTCTCTATATTGCCTGTGCCAAATATTTCATATAAGTGGAGTTATCCAGTATGTGGTCTTTTGTGTCTGACTTCTTTCATTCACTTAGCATGTTTTCAAGGTTTATCTCTATTGTAGCATGTATATTACTTCATTTCTTTTTATTGCTGAATGATACTCCATTGTAGGTATATGCCACATTTTATTTACCCATTCATCAGTTGATTTGAGTTTTTTCCACTTTTTGGTTATTATGAATATGCTGCTATGAACATTCATGCCAAATTTTTCTGTGAATGTATGCTTTCATTTCTCTTGGTTATATACCTGGGAGTGGAGTTGCTGGGTCGTATGTTAAGTCTATGTTAACTTTTTAAGGAACTGCGTAACTATTTTTCAAAGTGGCTGCACCATTTTACATTCCTTCCAGGAATGTTTGAGGGTTCCAGTTTCTCCACATCTTCAGCAATACTTGTATCCTGGTGGGTGTGTAGTGGTATCTCACTGCGGTTTTGATTTGCATTTCCCTGATAGCTAATGATGTTGAGCATATTTGCATGTGCTTATTGGCTATTTTCAGATCTTTGGAGAAATATCTATTCGTATCCTTTGTCCACTCTTAAATTGGGTTATACTAGACCCTTATGAGATACATGATTTGGAAATATTTTCTCCCATTTTGTGAATTTTTTTTTGACTTACTTGGTGGTGTCCTTTGAAGCACAAGAATTTTAATTTTGGTGAAGTCCCATTTATCTATTTTTTCTTCTGGACTTGTAGTTTTGGTGTCCTATTTTAGGAAACCATTGCCTAATCCAAGGTCCCAAAAATTTGCTTTCATGTTGTCTTCTCCTATATTTAGGTCTGTGATTTCAGGGGAGAATTCCAGGAATTGTGCTTTTTCATTCCTAAATCCTGAAGCTTAATATCTGTTAGGAATTTGGGAGCACTAGCTGGTACACAGCCTTCTCTGCATGATGGTCAAGGGGCCCTTGGGTTGTTTGCTCCTTTGAACAGATGGTGGCAGCAGAACTCTGACGAATGAAAATCTTGTTTTTCTAAACTTAGTATTTTATAATTATGAATCTTCTTAATGTTTTTGGCCTGCCTTCTGTTTGGAAATAGGTTGATAAGCAGTAAGTTTAAATTTCCTTTTAAGATTAAAAATTATTTAAATTTAGAGATTTTTTTGCCATGAGTTTATGCAGGCTTTTCAGGTTATGAGCTTGTGAGGTATGAACATGATTTGCTTGAGGTCTCCAACCTTAGGACACAATTTTCTCATATTACTCTAGTGTGTTTTATGCACTTTTCTTTCATTTTCTCACTCCTACCCACCATGATCTTCATGCAGAGATAAAGTAAGGGGATAGCAGTCAAAACATTGAGTAACGCTAAAGCTATTCTCAAGCTTAGTCCTGAAACACATTGGCAGACTTAGATTCTGGTTTAGAAAATAGATAATATGTATAGAAGTTAGACGTATGGGTAACATTTTTTTCCTTCAATAATAAAAACTGCTTTATAGCATCTCAGATTTGGACCTGAGATTTCGTTTTTAGATCTGAATATTAAACAGTAAGATTAGGTGGTGCAATTATTCCTTGACAGTCGTTTTCAAGATAATAGAAATAATAAACGTTTATTTAGCACTTACTGTTTGCTGGGCACTATGCTAAATGCCTTACCATACCTTGTCTTCTTTTACTCACCAGCTCTAAGAGGTAAGTACTGTCTTTGCCCTGAGTTTTCCAGAGGAGGAGATGGGTTTGGAGAAGTTAAAAAACTTGCCTAAGGTCACATTAGTAGATGGAGAAGTGTATCTATGTGTGTGTCTATATTGTACTGTTTTATGTGTGTTTAATTTTTACAGAGATGGTATCATATTATATGCATTACTCTGCAACTTATTTTTTAAGTTCAACAGTCTGATCTGAAGATCTGTAGCTCTTACTACTACATGTAGACCTCATGAGTATAGATTACTTTCTGTTTGTTTGATTTAGCTGGTGAAAAAGCTTATGTTGGAATTTTGCCTAATTTTAGCTTTTCGCTTTTCCACTAGAGGGTGTCCCAAGATTTAATTTTTTTTCTGTTACCAAAATTATGATAGTAATGGAGTAATTTATTACTTCTTAGTGTAATGATCAGAAAGAAAAGTTTTAATGCATATGACTGATATAATCTCCTTGTTTTACTTTTATGCTACAGGCTACTCATTTTTGGATCCTATGACAGAGAGGCAAATGTTCATTGCACACTTGAATTGAGCAGTGGTGTTTGGGAAGAAAAACAAAGGAGTTCTATTAAGACGGTAAAATGGATTTGCATAGTTTTACATCTGTGTAAAGTTTGTATTCTATAAGCATGCTTTTATTAATATTCTATATTCCTAGAGTTATTTTTGGTCATGTGCAAATAATTATGAACATCTATTATTTATTTGTCTTGTTGCAGTACAACATCAGTAATAAAATGAATCACATAAAATAATAGTATTCAGATCGCTTCCTTGTGTAAGAAACTTAATCTGACTAAGTTTCCTGCCAGAACTCTAAAATTGTTTCACGGTTATGGAATTGGAAGAAACTAATTCTAAACACCTTAGAAAGCATGTAAATTCAGAGCATTCATTCATTCAGCAGATATTTTATGAGCGCTTACTTTTTACTAGGCGTTCTGTTAGATGCTGAGGAGACAGTTCAAGACAAGAAAACACCTTGTTTTTGTGGTGCTAGTACAGGGTAGAGGTTTGGTGTGAGGGTTAGAAGAGAGGGGAGATGAACCACACATTATAGGATAGAGGTAGAACATAGCAGTAAATGAGTAAACCGAAGAAGTGAACAAAGTAATTTCCAGAGATTGACTGTGTACTATGAAGAAAATAGGGTTATGACAAAGGAGACTTTAGATCTGGTGATAATAGGGAATCCCTCTAAAGAGGTGAAACTGGAACAGACTGGCCGGCCCATGACACTGGAGCAGAACGCCCAGTTAAATTTGAATTTCAGAAAAACAATGAATAATTTTTTAGTATAACTATGTCCTCTATTTTTATTTGCTAAATCTGACAACCTCACACTGGAGATTCCTGAATCATGAAGAAGAGTGAGCCATTTGGAGAGTTTTGGGGGAATGAGGGAGTAGAAGGCATTTTAAGCAAAGGGAGCAGCAGATGTGTGAAAGCAGGTGTATTTGAGGAACAAAAAGAAGGCTAGTATAGGGGCCGCCCTGGTTGCGTAGTGGTTACGTTTGCATGCTCCACTTCGGCCGCCTGGGGTTCGCAGGTTTGGACCCCAGGTATGGACCTGCACATCCCTTATCAAGCTATGCTGTGGCAGGCGTCCCACATATAAAAAATAGACAAAGATGGGTACAGATGTTAGCCGAGGGCAGTCTTCCTCAGCAAAAAGAGGAGGATTGGCAGCAGTTGTTAGCTTAGGGCTAATCTGCCTCACCAAAAAAAAAAGAAGAGGAAGGCTAGTATAGCTAGAGCATGATAAGTGAAGTAAGAGTCATGCCTAATCTTGTGGGTAAGGAGTTTGTATTTTATTGTTTGTGGCTGGAGAGTTTTAAGATGAGGAGTGACATGAACTTGTGTACATTTCATAAAAATTTTTCTGCCTGTATAGAGAAGGATTGTAGGAGGACAAGAGTAAACCTAAAGAGAGATCAGTTAGGTGGCACTTAGGGGAGGTGTTGATTACTTTAGGCAATAGCCGAGGAAATGGAGGAAGACTGGCACAGATGTTAGCTCAGGGTGAATCTTCCTCAGCAAAAAAAAAAAAAAAAAAAAAAAAAGATCTATTTAGCATATCAGTAGTTTTTTGTAGACATAAATTATAGTTGTATTCTTTAAAGATGTATTTAATAACTTAGATATTTATTTCTATCACATTTAACTCTTCATGGCAGTGTAACCAATTCTATGATTATTATTTGTATCCAATATTTGGGAAAACTATTTCTCTATTTTGTCTTTATTATGCTAGTGAATAGATATTTTTAAACTGTATCACCTAGCTGTTTTATAGTAGTAATATACTACTATAGTTGTAGTGCTTTTTGGTATTTCTAGATTAGTCTGTTACTCTTTGTAGCATTTTTTAAAATAGTCACAATTCTCAGTTTTCTAAATAGGTCTGTAATAAGCATATTGCCGTGCTCTTGAAGAGTATGACTTTTATTGGTTATGTGCTATTTTTATGGATGTTCCTTTGACTTTTAAATTGTTTCCAGTTTGTTTATGTAATAATTGTTGTGAAGATCCTTAAATAAAAATTAAGCAGTGTCAAATTCTTTTGGAACAAATAGAGTAATTTTGATCAGGGTGGGAAAGTAGGGGGAAATAAAGCCAGAAAGGGAAGATGGGCTGACCCATCAGTTTGAATTTACGAAAGAAGTAGGGAGCTGTTGAAGATTTTGAGCATGGGAATGACGTAGTCAAAATAGTGGTTTTTAGGAAAGTATCCCTTTCTTTGGTGGTTGCTCATGCCCCAACTTCCGTTTAAGTTATATCTCAAGCAATTTACAAGCAACTCCTCAGGAATAAAATAACCAGTTTTACAGTTTGTTCTGAAATACATAAATACATGAAAAAGCATTATTGTTTTGTCTGGATATGAAATGGTCATAACTTGCCATGCTTTGCCAGTTTGAAAACTGGCATTTTCAGTTTCCTTTATTATGTTTCTGAAGATATGAGATTAGGCAGCTTTAATATTTTATATCAAAGGTTAGTGAGACTTCAATCTTGAGTCATAATTTTAGATCTTTGCATATGTCATAGGTGGTTGTGGAGAAAGAATTCTAGGTTACTAATTACATTTGGTGTCAAAAATGTCAGCAGAAGTTAAGTGTCTCCAGGCATTAAATTACATATGTCTGAATTTAATAACTCTAGGGAGCAGAATTAGAGTGTTCTTCAAGACCATGTAAAGCATTGCAGAGTAAGATTTGATGATTTGGGATATAGCAAATTTGGATAGAAAAGCATCATTAAAAAGGATGCTAAAGTATGCGATGAGCTTAGAAGCTGTCTTTGTATAAATATAATCTTCAGGTTTAAATCAGTTTTTTAAATTGAAATTTATTCAGTGAAGTTAGCCACTAATTTCAGTGAATATGCAGAATGAAAGAAACTTAATTCCTTCCATATCTTAAATGTGCCTTTGAGTTTTTAAAGCATTGTAATGTACCTTATCATGCTGTTAATAGGGTAAGATCAGTAATAAGTGGAAAGCTTTAGATTTGTAATTCTTGCGCAAATGTTGGGAAGTGGAGATAGATTAATTGTAATATGTTAGCTGCAAGTATTACCACAGTCTAATGAATGGTGACTTAAGTAAAAAAGATGTGTCTTGTATGATAAGCCCTGGGATAGTATGGCAGCTCAACAGTACTGTAATCAAGGAGCCTGGTTCTTATTGGCTTCCTCCTCCATCATCCTTAGCATGGGGTTTTTGTCCTCACAGTTGCAAGATGTCTAATGTGCTCCTAGGGATCCACTTTTAAAGAAAAAGAGTGAGGTCTAAGGCATGCCAAAGGCACATGTCAGTCAGGTTTTGTGCTTTTTAAATGCTTTCCTGGAATCTTCTCCCAGGGATTTCCACTTATAGCTCATTGGCTAGAACTGAGTCAGATCATCTCCCCTAGCAGCAAGGAAATATGGGGAATCATTGCGTTTTTCAGCCTTTGTAGAAGTAGAAGGCAAGGGGAAAAGATAATGGATGCCATTTAGGTGGCTAGTTGATGATCTTGCTGCAAAAAAACCCAATTCAAATGTATTTGATGACTTTATTTTTAAAGGAATTTTTCTTAAATTGGGATATCAGGGAATAGTTGAAAAGAATAACAAATAGCCTGCATAAAGCTAACTTGCTACCTTATTAGAAATCCAAGAAAGTTTGGAGCAAAATCAGACACTCAGATCAGTGCCTTGCTTATTAGCTCATTTGCAAAATAAAAGACCTCGTAGGATAAATGAGGTACTTTGTGGTGGGGTCTTTAAAAATAATAAATAAAAACAGATTCCTTATGGGAATCCCATAAAATGCGGAGGTGAGAATAAATTGTATGTTAGGCTCAAACAAAAATTAAAGGATCATCTTGCAAGAGGTGACAAAGTTAATACTAAAAATATGTTTGCCCACACCAAAAGAGACATGGCAGTTTATGATTTATTTCAGTCCATAGTGCTATGCAGATTTAGGATGATAATTTGCCTCCCTTTCATTAAGGAGCAAATTAAAGGAGTTTTCAGATTTTAAAAAAGTTTCAGGCCATGATATTTCAGTAGAAAACTATGAAGACAACTATATATCGTCTATAATTTAAGTGCTTATCAAATAAAATTCACAATAAAATTAATCTGACATATAAACATATTAAAGCACACGTAATCATTATTGTGTACATGGTGAAGCAAACAGAGCACATAAATCTCACATAAATACACATGGTTTTAAAGAGAGAGAGAGATCCTGAGTCTTACTCTCCCAGAATTAGAGTTCCTTCACCATTGACCACCCACTTGCTTTTACCTTTAGTTCCAGACATAAAATAGGTTGTCAGTAAATATTCTTTTCTCTTATTCTCTCTCTACCTGTTTCAGCTAACCTGCCTATGCCTATGTCTGTGTCTTCTATCAGTTGTCCACACTGTCACTTGATTCTTCAGACTGTTTTATTCTTTGTGCAACCTGGAAGGCTTGAGGCTATTTGGGGAGAAGAGAAGGCACCACGAAAATGAGCTGTGGAACCTCTGAATCTGAGAGTTCTGGGGTAGAGGAAGAGGCAGTGGGGACCAGCTGGCACCCAGCTGTCCTGTCTGGCTCTTTCCCTTGTTCTCCATTCTGAATAAAAAGATGAAAAGAGTTTTAATTTTGAAAACAAGCTTTTTTATGTACATTTTCTGATGCTGACCCTACTCCCTCTCCTTCCAACATACCGCACTCTACTGTCAGACACTTGATAGCAGTTCTTTTTCATAAGAGACTTGTCTTTTCTTCTATAATTAGAGAGAGAAGGTTAAAAATCCAAATAACTATTAAATCACTACATTAGCATAAATATGTCACTATCAAAGAGGAAGGAAGAGTATGGATTTCTTCCTGTTTTGAAGTAGAGAAGGAATTAGAAAGGAATCTGCTGGGTTCCTAAATATACAGTACATGGGCAGAAGAGAGATACTGGATCAATCATATGTTCAGTATAAATAAAAGCAGAAGCACTTCATGTCTTGTGTAGCCCACGATGCAGGTACCAGAGGGAACTGTGGTGCATTAGGAGATGTCAAGATATTTCAAATCTGTTGAAAAGTAAGTAATAAATCCCTGAAGAGCATTCAGTTACAGCTGGGGAGAATCCATAAATGATAATTTGGAACTCTTAATCAGAATGAGTATATTCTTTTCAGAGGGTTATATGATGTCAGCTGGCAACTTGCGACTGGCTATAAGAAGGGCTTTTGTTAGGGTCAGCTGTACCCCAAATTATAAAGTCAGAAGAATTCACCTCCTAGATTCTGGACTTCATCTTTCGTTATCAGTCTCCCTTCAGTTTTCTGTTTAAACACACCCATAACAATTAAAGAGCTTTGAGCAGATGATGTCTACTTTGTAAAAACTACAGTCAATATATAAAAAGAGACATGCAAGTCAAATATGTAACATGTAACACTTTAGTCTGTGAAATACTTTTGCCATATACAAAGAGCCAAAGTCTTCTGCCTATAGAATCTATACTTGTTCCATTAAATGCCACTACCTCTAACAAAAACTGGATTGTGAATGGTATTCTGATAATTAGGAGACAGTTTGAGAGTGGTGATAGTGAAATCATTTTAGAGGAGAGGCAAAGAGAGCTCTGAAACTATGAGGAGATAGGATTTGAATGGAAGGGCCTTCATAATAAGATCAGCCATGTTTTAAGCCATGTTTGAATCAATTGCCCAAGGTTGAGCCTGATTCAGAGACAATCTACCTTATTATAGAGCCCAGTGAGTCTTCCTTTACTTCTAGAGTAAAGGTTAAGGCAACTGAATACAGGAAACACTTGGTTGAAACAGTTGGAAGAAAATACAGTGTATAGGGCCTGTCTAATATGAAGATGCTAAACAAGTGTGTAGAAGAAATGGAAACAGTAAATGCATTTTCAACTTTCAGAAAGCTTTTGATAAAAATCTCTTCTAAAGGTTCTCAAATCATCTAATTACTAGAATATTTTGTCGCAGATGGATCTGCCTTAAGGATATGGGAAACAGGGTAAAGATGACCAGGTATGATATCCTGAATGATTGAGTCCAGGACTTTGATCAGTTTTCACAAATGATCTAAAATGGCACTGTCCAATGGAAATAAAATGCACACCACTTAGGTAATTAAATTTTCTTGTAGCCACATTTTAAAAAGTAAAAATAAACAAGTGAACTTAATTTTAGTAATGTTTTGTTTGACCTGTAGACCCAAAACATTGTCATTTCAACATGTAATCAGCATAAAAATTATTTTATTTTTATGCAAAGTCTTTGAAATCTGGTGCATATTTTACAATTACAGCACATCACAATTCATCCTAGTCACATTTCAAGTGCTCAGTAGCCACATGGGCTAGTGGCTACTTTATTGGAGCACAGACTTAGAAGAAGAAACGTACAATATAATATTCAGATTTGCACGTGGCACTAAACTTTTCTAAGATGTGCCAAGTTAAGAGGTACAAAATGAAGAAAGAGCTCTCAGGACAAGTATGTTAGAAAGAATTCCAAACTATGCTTAAAATATATGTGATCTAGGATCCTAAAAGAAATAGACACTATGTCATAGTGCCTCCATAACAAGAAATTCAGCTTTTCATGAGAATGGGTATCACAAAATGAATATACTTATTTAAAAACCATGAAATTCTCACAGAGAGAATTATTTGTTCATTTCTGGTTTTTGTAATACAAGAAATTTATAACAGCTGGATAAGGTGGGGAGAAAGAGCTAAAATAAACACAGAAATGAGATAGCCATATAAAGATAAATGGATGGGAAAAAATTCTTCAGCTGAAAAGACAAAGGTGAGTGAATGATTAATAGAAGCATATAAATACAAAAACTAAGTAATAGGATGATCAGTAAATTTACTGAGCAAGGAACTAAGTCTGTGGGGTTCTGAAGATAAATCTCGTGTCCCTGATGCTAATCACATGGTAAATACTAAAAGAAGGATGCTTAAAAGGTCTTTGATAGTACTGCACACTACATACTTCCTGGTGGACTTTGCAGGCGCACAAATATTCTCTATTCTTTTTATGCTATGTGTCCTGCACCTAATGGAATTCCTGGCATATTGTAGTTGTTCAGTGTATGTCCTCCGAGGAGGAGGGGACC
Source organism: Equus caballus (assembly GCF_041296265.1). Classification (NCBI taxonomy): domain Eukaryota; kingdom Metazoa; phylum Chordata; class Mammalia; order Perissodactyla; family Equidae; genus Equus; species Equus caballus. The sequence goes on from NC_091684.1 coordinate 15,698,861, forward strand.
GATAAGTGATCTGTTTTGAAATAGAAATCTTATTCTATTGATTGCCTCCCTAAATCTCTCAGTGGCTTTTTATAGCTCCTAGTATAAAGAAAATTACTTGATGTGAGATACCTCCCAGACCTGTTCACTATCTTTCTCTAGCCCTCCCTGCTGCCCTCCCATTCTGCTTTAGCTGTGCTACCCGTATTTCACTTGTTTATACTTGCCATCCTCTGTCCACTACACAGCCTTTGTACATATGCATCCTTCCCCCAGCATATTTCTCCACATGCATACCTGTACCTATCTCCATTCTTCAGATCTCTGCTTGTGCCAGACCTTAGCTTGTTTGCCTTCAGATACATTCTTGGGCCCTTCTCCCGCACTATGTCAAGAGAGGGCTGACCTCTGCCGGCTGTATTTCTAAGGCTTCACTGTCAGCCGACTTTTAGCTGGGTGGGAAATGGGAGTGGACTAGGGGAGCGAGGGTATTCTTCTTCTTCTCCTCTGCCTTAGACAACATGTCTGGCGGCTGCTATTTCTCCTCCGTGGCTCCATGCTTCTCACAGGACAGGCCTGCCATGCTTCAGCTTATCCTTGATGCTCCAGCCCCTGACTTCTACAAAAGTCACTTCTCCCTTCTACCACTTACTCCCTTTGTCCTTCCAGCCTGAGGTTGGTTGCTAATGTCTGAATTGCTTCACTGTCTCCTGTTTTGTTCTCAGTTCTTCCATCACTGAGTAGCCATTTCTCTGCTTTAAAATCCCTCTGTTTCAAATACTTAGATGTTTTCTGTTTCCTTGTTAGACTCTAAGTGATACACCAACCAATCATCATTCTGCTGGGAAACCACCTGTAATGAGCATTGAAACTCCTTGGTAATACTTGTCACATTTATATTTTTATGATAATTTTATCACTGTTATCTCCACCAGTATCTTCCTTTCCAGCAGATACCATGATTGTTGTTGCTCACAGCACTCGAGGCATTTAGTGGGTATTCAGTAAGTGTTTCTGAGAAAACAAGCTGGGTGTCTTGGCCATGAGCCTCCATTTATCTTCAACTCTTTTTATTTCACACTTTCAGGTTTCAGCATGACTTAGTCATACTTCTTTCTTTTTCTCCCTTCAAGGCTATCTCTGATGTATGTTTTGACCAAAAAAATGTTTAGGTTGAGAAAAGTGCACAAAATGAGATTTACTACTCAATATTTCTTCTGTGAAAAACCTAGTTTTTAGAGTGTATATTTTAGTTTACAGATATGGTACATAATGGCATTATTAAAAACATCAAAAGAACTTCTTACTCTACGTGTATGTAATTCAGTGTAGCCTAAATAAACTGACTGTCATGTAAAATTTTACTTGTCTTACTTCTCTTTTAGTTTTAGAGAGTTTTAGAGGTCTTGCTGAATGATCTGTTCAGTTTTATCCACATATTGTCAAATGTACATACAAAGAATCTGAAAGAGCTCCCTAAGGCACTGTGATTTCAAGTAAGAATATCTTAGACAGACAAATTTATAAATTACATTAGGCTAGATGTTTCAGAGTTGGCATTTTGGTGTGTTTGTTTAAGGCCAGATGCCTTGCAGATAGCATTTTGGTGCTCCTGTTTAACCATTTGCCATTTACAGCCTTAATCTTATCAAAAGGAAGGGAAAGATTAAAGCAAATAAAGCTTTTGTGAAAATGTCAGTTTTTATGAAAACTCTGGTTGGTTGAATTTGATAATATTTGCAAGCACAATAGGGACTCAGTGAAATTTTAACCATATATATTGTTCTGTTATAATGTTCTGGTTTCTTAAATAAATTAAATGCCTTTGAGCTTTAGTAGTAAATCCTATGCAGCATTTCCACTCTTAAAGTTCACCTTGGTTAAAAATGAGGGATGCAGGTCTCTGTCTCTTATTTTCTATGTGTGTTTAATATGTATGTGAAATACTGTGAAAAGAGTGGGAACTTAGGTTAAAATATAGAAATATCAATTCTCCAGATCAAATCAGTGTAAGGCACTGTGAATATGATAAAGAAGAAACTGAGTATGAGGTATAAGGCAGTATGAGTATGGTCTTTTCCTTCAAGGAAGATAAACAATGAGGAAATAAGATCAACAGTATGATGAGCATCAATATTACCGTTAGCATATGAATGCTCTAAGTTTCAGAATAAAGCACTATGAGGTTCCAATGAAGGGGAGATAGTATTCTTTTGGGAAAACCAGGAAAGAATATGTTAAGGAGGTGACATTTGAGCTAAGCCTCACAGTATATGTAGGATTTCTGATGGTAGGGTAGGTAGGATTTTGTGATGTGACAGTGAAGGACATGCGGTAAACCCAAGTAAAGAGTGAGAATATTTGAGTATGTTTAGGATACAATGAGTTATCCAGGTTGGCTAAAGAATACGGTAGTGTAGGAAGATTATGCAAAACAAGAATAAAAAGAGTTGGACCATTCTGTAGAAGAGTGTTAAATACTGCACTAAGAAGTTTGGCTGTTACTCTCCAAGACAGTAGGAGTAATGGAGGATTTTAGAATGAAAGTGAGCTTATCAGAATCTTGCTTTAGACAGACTTGCCTCTGAATTTGAGTCTTAGCTGGGTCACTTTTTGGCAGCATGATCTTAGTCAAAGTCCCCAAACTCATCTCATCCACAAGTACGTAATTCCTCTATAAAATGGGACTGATAGTGTTTCACATGGTTGTGTGAGGGATAAGTGAGATTCTATATATTAAAATGTCTAGTGTAGTACCCAGCATATGGTAGGTAGTAAATAATATGTTTACCAAATCTGGCAGCAAATGGATAAAGTCAAGGATGATTTGACAAGGGAAAGACTTGGAATAGTGGAGGTAAGGGATAATCAAAGTCTGTACCAGAATGATGGCAATGAAAATGGAAAATAGAGTCACTGTGGCTTGGATACCACTGGAAATGGAGGGGTTTTTGGAGAGTGAAAGAGGAAGCCAGAAAGACTGAGCCGCAAAGAGGGAGAAGGAAGAGGAGAAAGATCTCCTTCTGGACACATCAGGTTTGAGGTACAGTGATTATCAAAGGTCAGTCCAGAGATGGAATTTTTTTCATGTGCTGCCTTGATCTACTGTTTTTTGTTTTTGTGTTTATATTTTTGGTGCTGTTATTTAAAATTTCAACATCTTACCTAATACGTTGAACACTTTATTTGGTGTATATGCTCTGTTTTTGATATCTTTTCTCAAATAGAATAAAGAGAAGCAGAACAGTTTTGTCAGCCTGCAAAAAGAGAAACCAGTTTAAGAGGCAAAACGACTATTTGGGATCAAAGAATTGCAGTTCGGGGAGCAAGATTCAGGTGGAAACCCAGATAGTAAGGGAGTAAGTCGGGGGCTTTGAAAGGCAAAGGAGGGAGGTTGCATTCCGAAGATTTTAATTGGAATTAGAGACAGAGAGCTGGTCTTGGCTAAACATTGATTGACTATTGATTCTATCTTCAGAGAGTCCACAGTCCTCAGTCTTTGTGATCAAGATGTCAGTTCTCCTGCTGGCTTCTCAAACAATTGCTTGTAAAACAATTGTCAGTTTGGCCCTGATCCCAAGATTTGGCCCAGTTGAAGGTTCAAGACAGCAAAGCAGTTTCTCTGGAAAGGCAGTTCCAACTCCATTTTAAAATGGCTCCACTAAAGTCATTTTTGACACTTTCACAATGAAGTAGTCAGACACTAAATATTTTTTTAAAGAGATTTTGAGAAAAAGTTAAGGACATAATATTAATGAAACAAATATTATTTTTGGATTATGTTTCTCAGGACCCTCCAGTTGATGGTGATCCAAGTAAAACTGATTCAGTTTGTACTTTGTCATGAACTAAAATGTCCTATTCAAGGCACAGTAGCACTTCCCCATAGAAATCCACTTAGTCAAATAGCTCGTTTTCTGAGTCATACACTCAGTGCAGGATGCAGAACTAGGAAATAAACAATTTAGGAAAGTGTTAGGAAGGTGTTATCAGAGATCCTGCAGTAGTATAATAACTCCCTGCCCATAGGTATTCAGTCCAGTGGTAGGAGCAATTAACAAGATGAGCAATTTCTTTCTACCAGTCATGATTTTAAGACTTTATATGTGTTAACCATATAATTCTCATAACAACCCCATGAGAATAGGCACTATTATCATCTCCATTCCATATAAGGAAACTGAGACACACAGTCAGAAAGTAACTTACCCAAATCACCCAGGTAGCAGATGGTAAAGACAGTTTGCAAACCCAGGCAGTGTGACTCCAGAGCTGATATTCTTAATTACTATATCATCTCCATGAATGGTGCATTCAAATCTGCCTTCTTCCACTCTGGTTCTCTGACTATGAACAAGTTATTTCATAATCTGTAAACCAGAAATAATAGTAATGGAATATGGGTTAAATGTCTGTAAAACACTTAGCACAGTATGAGGCACACTGTAACTGTTATTATTGAACTTGACCTAAATGCCACCTCTTTTGCCCCTGTGTTTTTAGTGCTATCTGATATTTTGTGTATCCTTATAAATCCCCTGCCCCTCCCCTCCAACTCCCTTTTAAATCTTTCCTGTAACAAGGTGAGGAAAACAAGAGAATGGCTTCCTCAACCATGGGAGATGTGGTTTTTTTAAGACAAGAGGCCCAAATAGTAACTTTTAAGAATATCAGCAAGTTTAAGGGCTGTTATAAGAAGGATGGAGATCAGCCAGCTGCTGCCCATCTCAACTGAGAATAAAGCATGGACAAACATTTAAATTTCATGAAGGTTTAAGATAAATTAAGAATTTCTTAGGAATAAAGAGTGTTAATGTCATAGCTTGGGAAAAAAGCCTGGATACTTGTAATTACTAATATAGTTTTAGAACATTTAGGAAGTAGTTCATGGTACTAAACTGTTCGGGCTCCCAAGCACTCACTTTTGCATTTCACTGTAAATGTGAAGTTCTACCATTTACTGATTGAAGGTACTTTAGAATGAATAGGCTAAAAGTAAAACTAGGTTGAAATTTTTATTATCTTCAGACTGGCAAGTGGAAAGGGCAGCAACAATAACACTTAATTCATATGTCCTACATAGTCTTTTTCATATTTCCATAAGGTGTTGTGTATTTCTCCACATAAGCATTGAACATGAATAGAGTTTAAAGTGGGTTTGGGGACAGCTGTGTTTCCAATTTGTGAGCATGTTGATTTACATTGATATGGGATTGTACTAGACAAATAGCAGTTATATTTGAAAGCTGTTTATATATAAACAGTATGCTCTATACTGGAAGATAAGGATGTTTTATTAATCACTGTAAATAAGACTACTTGTGGGTAATTCATTATATTTCTTTAAAGGTTATCAAGTAATTCTTAGAGTGTAGACAGATGGCTTGTTTTCTAAATGAATGTGAATTATCTTTTGTAAATTGATCAAGACTGAGAATGTTGTCAGAAGTCTAAGTAGGAAACCATTAAGCATAAGAAGTAGGTATCATGAAGCAGACTTTTAATTTTTGTGTTGATACACTCATTTGTGAAAATTGAGGAAACTTGCATATTTTAACAATACAATCAGCAATGTCTATAAGATTAAAGTGGTATATGTTTGGAAATTGATATGAGCTATATTCTTTGTGCCCATATAAAAGAAATTCAGGAAGCTGTAAAGGAAATTACAAAAGTCAACCATAATCTCACTACCCAGAGAAACCACTGTTAATGTTTTACAAGAACTGTATAAAGACAAGCATACACACACTATTCACAGGGTATATTTATGCATTCATTAAAGAATAAAATGAGATCATGTACTTTATAACCTGCCTTTTTTCCTACTTAAAAATATACTGAGGGCATATTTTTATCTCCATATATATGTGTCATTGTTTTTATGTCTACATGATATTCTACTATGTACCATAATTTATTTAACCAATCACCTATTGGTGAGTATTTAGCCTTTTTTCAGTTTTTTGATGTTGTAAAGAAATCTGTAATGTCAGTGCACATTTGTTCTGTAAGTCAGGGTTTGCCATACTTTTTCTATAAAGGGACAGATAGTAAATGTTTTAGGCTTTATAGTCTACACAGTCACTGTCACACCTACTCAACTCTGAAGTTTTAACTCTAAAGCAGCCAGAGACAATACATAAACAAATGAACATGACTGTTTTCTAATAAAACTTCTTTAAAAACAGCCCATAGGAGGTCAGCCCGTGGCCAAGTGGTTAAAATTCTGTACACTCCGCTTTGGCTGCCCAGGTTCACAGGTTCAGATCCCGGTTGCAGACCTACTCCACTTGTCAGCCATGCTGTGGAGGCATCCCACATACACAGTGGGGGAAGATTGGCACAGATGTTAGCTCAGGGCGAATCTTCCTCACCAAAAAAAAAAACCAAGCCCACAGGCTGTTTGGCTAACTCCTGATCTAAGTGATTCCTTGGTCAAAGATTATGCAGAAATAAAAGGTTATTGGTAAATATTTCAAAATTGCATTCCAACTAGAATAAAGTTTGTACATTCGATAATAGTAATGTATCACTGTTAATTTTCTGACTTTGCTCATTGTGCTGTGGTTATATAAGAAAATGTCTTTGTTAGAAAATACGCACTTAAAAATTTAGAGGTAAGGGAGGATCATGTCTGCACCTTATTTTCAAATGGTTCAGAAAAAAATACACAGAGACAGAGAAACAAATGTGGCAAAATGTTAACAGTTGGGAAATTTGGGTTCAGGATAAATGGAAATCCTTTGTACTGTTTTTGTAACTTTTCTGTAAGTTTGAAATTATTTTAAGATAAAAAGTTATACAAAACACTTTGTCCCTAAGGTTCTCACAATTCCTTAGTAAGATGTAAATTACCCTGCAGAAGTACAAAGCTAATATATGAAGCTGAGGGTTGACTTGGTGATTCAGAATCAGAGCTGTTTCTATTTCACAAAGGAATTAAAAAGGGCAAAAGTGTTCTACTCTCTGGTTTCCATGGCAACCTCAGGGTTTGGATACTTTTCAGAGCTTTTTATTTCACTGGAATGGTTGTATAAAATTTAAATTACTTTCAAAGCAAAACATTAATGGAGACTTCAGTCAGATTTAAAAAGAGAGAGAAGAAACCTAAGTGTATTACAAGGTAATCATTTGGATGTGATTACTATCCTAATAAATAGCCTTTGAACCTCGGCAGAGGATCATTTTTGTTCTTTAGATCTCTTACATCAGTTGTATTTGTGTAATGGACCTTACTTTTTCGGTATATTTCTAGATCCTTGCTGTCTCTTAGATTAGAAAAGCAAAGGATGCAGTCCCAATTTACCATCCAGTTGCTTTAGAGACCAGGTTATCAGATGGCCATGCCGGCATTCTGTTTTGAAGATTGAGGGCCCTCTCACTTGTATTTTCACTCCAGAAAGAAGTCTTTCTAGTTCACCTGAGGAGTAATAATGGAACTGCCTGGATTGTGCTAGAAATTTATTTCCGTAGTTTTGTTTAATCTCGAGAACAACCCAGTGTGTTAAACATTAGTATTCCCGTTTTACAGTTAAAACTGACAGAGGCTGAATCACTTGCCTGAGATCACAAAACTAGCAAACATTAGAGCCTGCATTCAGACCCAACATTGAATACAAAGCCATCCCAGACATTCCAGTTTTTTCCTTCAAAAGAGAATTTTGAATCTGCCCTGGTGCTAAGGAGGGGCTGATTGCAGTGGGTTGTTGTTTTTTTTTTTAACTATCCTTTAAGAGGTAATTACTGAAAATTTAGTTATTCTCCTGACAAAGAAAATGTTTACATGTAAAACCCGTGTGAGAGAATTTAGGATTTATACCCTGTACTATTCAAATATGCTTCTTTAAGAACTTTTTTTAAAAAATAATTTTTGTCATCATTTGGGACAGGGGGCATGAAAATTTACTTCTGCAATGCACTTCTCTTTACCTGACAGATTCTTTTTCGTTTAGCCGGCTTATGAGTTTAAGAACTGTTCTGATTTAAAACTATAAATTGGTTAGGGGCTGGCCCCCTGGCCGAGTGGTTAAGTTCGCGCGCTCCGCTGCAAGCGGCCCAGTGTTTCATTGGTTCGAATCCTGGGCGTGGACACGGCACTGCTCGTCAGACCACGCTGAGGCAGCATCCCACATGCCACAACTAGAAGGACCCACAACGAAGAATATACAACTATGTACTGGGGGGCTTTGGGGAGAAAAAGGAAAAAATAAAATCTTTTAAAAAAAAAAAACTATAAATTGGTTAAACTTTAATGACAGGTCTTTGAAAAGTTCTGTGGGAGTTGATAGTAGCTTTTATACCAAGAGATAAAAACAAGACATTTGCAATATGTCTGTTTCAAGAGTTATACTTTCCATGAAAAAGACAGTATGATCATGTGCATCCAAATTGTGAATCCTCTTTGCTGGTAAGAGACAGTTCTAAAGAAGATAGCTAATAAATACAGTATCTCCTTTTTTCTGTTAGAGTGAGGGACCTGAGTGGAAGGTGTTGAGAATGTAGTTGAGTCCTTGGAAGCAGCAACATACAGAGTTACCGAGTAGTTGACTCTATCCTACATGAACTATTTCAGTTTGCCTCTTCTGTGTTGTTAAAACTACCTGTGCTTAAAAGTAGGTTAGACTGATACAGAATGACCCTTCAGAGACTCAGTATTTTCTTTCTTTTCATATGTGTTTCCTTTTTCATTCTAGAACCTAGAAATTGTCTTATTAACTTCTTAGAATTACAAATTATTGAAATATTCTTTATAAGCAGAAATTGAGTAATAGTACTCTAGTTCTAACTCAGTCACTTCAGAATTGAGCCAAATGTTGCTTGTGTTACTGTATACTGAAGTGTGTTTATGCGTATATGGGAGAGAGAGGGAAAGGAAGAAAGGGGAGGAAGGGAAGAGAATAATAGGAACAGGAACATTTGCTCTCCTTGTGAGTGTTTAGTATGGCGCTAATGGAGCCAGTGGCTCGTCGTTGTGGTTGTGATTTTTAAATGTGATGGATGGTAAAATATGAAATCTGGCCCTAGAAGCAGCTTTGTTACTGCTTCTAATTGAGATGGAGAGTAAGCTACTGGTCTCTGGCCTGGCAGTAATTTGTGCCCTCTATCCATAAACAGATTGATCTGACATCTGATGTTCAGTGAGATGACCAGAAAGTTACACGTCTAACACATTCTGTGCCTAGTTTGTTGCATATAGAAATATTCCCCTTGCAAGCAGCTCAGTAACTTATTTAATATGAAAGTTGTTCTAGTTAAAAAAAAAAAGTTCTAGTTTAGAAATCTTGACCTCTCAATTATAATTCAGAGTTTGGGGATAAATCTTTAATACTCTAGTCATAATTGCCTGGGTCCCTTTTATTCAGTGTTCAATTGTGAAATCCCAAAGCAAGCCAAGTAAAGGTGATCTGTAAAATGGCCCATCAAAACGATGATTTTTAGTCACCTTCCAGAAATCCTTAGCATGTAGAGTTTTGGTTACTTTGACGAAAGCTGTATTATATTCTAATGAACACGGTGACCAAAGTTGGTAAATCCAAGTGGCCTTCTGACAGAAATGTTTGGATGCTACACTAATAGAATGATTTTTGAAGACCATTTTAAAAATTTGAATAATCCCAGGATATTCATGGTATTTGGTAGCATAAACAAATAGTTCTATTTTCCAGGCATGTATTTTCAAAAACTTCAATTTGTAAGCTAATTGTTTTTAGAATCTCTGTACTTGTTCTTCTAATTCTATCCCTGCTTAGGACGTTTACCCAGCCAGAGGCCCCATCGACAAGAATAGTGCACTTTTCTGGAGTAATAGGAATTAGGTAGCCAGGACAACACTAGGTGGTAGCAGTTTTTAAAGAGGGGAAAGCAGGCCAAATCTCTGTAACCTATGAGAAAGGTGGAGCTGGAGAACTGGCCTGGTACTGAAAAGAGACCTGGAGGAGGAAGAGAGGGTAAAGGTGTTGACTTGACAGAAACATGGAGTTTCCCTTATAAGCTGCTATATAGGTTCCTTAGCCAGTCTATAAAGAGCCATGTTAGAACTGAGAGTATGTTTTCAATTTTTAAAAAATGAAGGCAGTGAAACCACTGCAATTCAGTGCAGTAGTAGTTGAATACTGCAATGAGTAGGAAATACCATTCCAAAAACAATGGTGATTGAACTGTGTACATGGCTCCTTCTTTAAGGCTTCGCTCTTCTAGAGCCAGATGCTATTTGTCACCTAGCTATCTCATATCACCAAGTTTTTCAAAAAAGAAAGCTCCTATTGGAAGCTCTTTTGTTGTTCCAGGCCATTGCTGTCCTGAAGTAATCCAGTCCCTGGCCACCTGTGAAAAGAGCTGAGTTAAGTGTAATTTCTCTTCTCCATTTAACCATGTTGTCCTGGGTCTTTGGTGGCAGGCTCAAGGCCCTCATCCACTGCACAAGAAAAGGAAGGAAAGGAGAAAGGGGAATTAGGTTTCAATCTGCCCAGATGAGTGGGAAAGAAGTATTCCAGAGACTTTTCCCCTTAGATACCGGCCCTAAGGCTAGGCAGGCAGCAAGGGTAGGCTGAGCTAGTCCTCTGGAATTTAGAGCTAACACTTGTGCTGCCCAGAGCAGACCTGTTTCTGTGCTTCTTGCCGTTTTGTCCACTATGTTTAGGCATTCAGGACTTGGGCGTTCTTTCTTTCATTACTACCCATTAAGGTTCAATCTGAGCAATCTCTCCAAGTCCCACTGTGCTCATCTCAGTGGCAGATTTCTCTGAGAAAAAGGAGGAGAACTTTGTTTATGATATTTTGAGGCCTCAGCCTTCAGCCTTCAGCCTTGATTTAGCAATTTATGAGGTGCATCTTTCTCAACATTCAGATTTTGGTTAAGTAAATAAAATGTATCCATGGGAGTAGTCAATTTTCAGACTCCCTAGGTTTGTGCTGTCATGGCCTTGGGTTTTAGGTTTATAGTAGTTGAGCTGTGGGGATGTGGATAATGTAGAAGTGGCCTATGAAGAAAGAGCTCTTAAGTTTACAAATACATGTATCTTTATGAAATTTTTTTGTAAATGGTAGTTTTATAGCAAGCAATCAAACTTTGAAGCAATTTGAAACATTTTTAAACATTCTACTTTTTAGATTTTTTTTAAGGGAAAAACCTTCCTTTTCTGCTAATATTCATGAAATTGGGATTTTTTTTTTGTTAAGAAAAAGGGCTTGAATGGATCAGTGTGGATTAAATATTATTTTCATTAGTTTCTAGTCGCATTATAGCGTTAATTAGCACATTCAAATGCTTCTTATACCGTAGTTACCATTTATTAACTTTGACCATCTTGGGCATGAAATTAGTGGGGGAGTTGATACTGTGCTTCTTTCTTTTGCAAGATTTTTTTAGTTGAATGAACCAAGGTTCCCTCCCTCTTCACATAGACTGAACGTGTCAAAGAGCTATAATATCTGAACTTCCTTCACTTCTTCAAATATATCATGCTAGCTCTCATCTCCTCCCTTCAAACCTCCTGCTGTTTTGGTTAGATATATTGCCTTCATGCCTGGCCTGGCAGACTCCTAATCCTTCAAGTGTCGGTTAAATTTGTTTTTTAGGAATGCCTTCCCTGTCCTCTAATTGTTAGTTAGTGACTCCTGTTAAATCACACAACAGATATTGTAATTATTTGTTCATGCCTACTTTTCCTGCTTCCATGAGGCCAAGAAAGCTCACCTGTGTTGTTCACAGCTGTGCCTCCCAGACCCGGCACACAATACCTAAGCATTTGAAGGAGTAGGTGAATGAATTAGTACATTTCTTTATTACTTTTCTTCCTTAGTAGCTTTGCTATAGGTTATGTTAAATGTGTGTTTCTTAGCTCACCATCAGCTTTTCTGAAAATGTTACCAGTATTTCATTTTGGGGAGAGGAATTGTAGAATACACCAATGTGTCTGAAGATTGTGGGCATCTTTTTTTTATTGCAATAGATTGAGAATTCTGGTAGAATAAGTATTGGTTTACATTATGGGCCAGGAAGACTGGGAATGGCTATCTGCATTTAAAAGCCTGCTGTTAAAAGTTCAGTCTAATACAGGCATCTTGTACGTACGTGTACAGATTATTGTGTCTTTCTCCCTTCCCCGCCCTACTACTCTACCAAAAAAGCTAGGAAATGGTCCTCATGATGTCTTTTTCAGAAACTTGATGAAAGAATGTTCAAAAGTATACCTGGTCACAGTAATTTAGAGTCTTTCACTTAGTGATCCTTTTACTCTTTCTTGCGTTTTTGGTTTTTTGCTCAATGTTACAGCCTCATGTAGGAGAGAGTTTGTAAAAGAGTTATATTGATGTGTTATTACAATATATCCTCTTCTTATCGATTGTATAAAATTATGTCCGTGATAGGAAAGGATTAAAAAATCAGTATGTTGTTTTTCCCCTTAGGTGTAAATAAGGTATCCCAGCTGGGTCCAAGAAAGGCTAAAAGGATGTCAGAGTGTGAGAGCTCTTAAAGGCTATCTTGGTGTTTTTGCTAAATCGCTTTCCACAAGATAGATGCACATACAGCTGGAATTTTTTACCTGTGTCTGACATTATGGGTGAAGTTAAATGCAGGCTGTCTGCAATCTTGAATGTATTGACTCATGATTCAGCTCGTGGAATTGCTGTTTAGTTAGTATGTGTCAGCAGTTCTTGACAATTGATAAACTTTTTTTCTTTTGTATGTCATAGAATAAAATACTAGAAATAGTATTTCTACTCCAGTAGAAATCTACCTTTTGGTTGACACAGGCTAAGCCACAGAGGAAACACTTTATATCCTCTATAATGTATAGTCACACACTGTATGATGATGTTTCAGTCAATGACGGACCACATAAGTGACAGTGGTCCCATAAAATTAGTACCATAGATAGCCTAGGTGTGTAGTAGGCTGTACCATCTAGGTTTGCATAAGTACACTCTATGATGTTTGCACAACAATGAAATCCCCTAACGACACATCTCGCGTTAACGTTTCGCCGTCATTAAGTGATGCATGACTGTATGTGTAGCTTTCCAGTTTAATAAGTATAGCACTTTAATGAGATATTGTGTGTAACAATCTCTAACACAGTGCCTGGTAAGCTAGAACCTGTTCAAAACAGATGCTTATTAAAACTAGCTTAATCAAAAAAGAGGTTCTTATTCTGAAGATACCATAGTGCTTCATGGACGCCATGGGTGGGTGTCAGGGCCACGGTTCATGGTTGTGTGGCTTAGGCTCTGCATAGCTTTTAGCAAGTGTGCAGCCAGGCCTTTGGAACAAACTGGAATGAGAAACTAAACCACTGTTAGGCCTTTCCCTCAGTCTCCTCTCTGCTCCTCGCTGTTTATGTGCTTTATTCTTTACTCTGCAGACTGTCTTTCTCCGTTTCCCAGCCCATAGGAAGATACACAGATGCCTACAGCTACATATATGTTTATTACATTCAAGGAATCTTTGAATCTGAATTCCCACCATCCAGAAAGGAATTCCAGTTGATCCAGCATGGGTCAGGTGTGTACTCCTGTACCATCTAATGAGACAGAGCAGTGGAACCATGTTATATAAGCATGGCAATCCCCCACTGTAACCATACTGGGGACTAGAGGGTTGCAGAGATAGTTCCAGAGATGGGGAGAACTTGGCAAACATTAGTGTCTATTTTACTAAGCATATAGTAAGCGTTTAATAAGTATTATTAATTTCACTTTTTCTCTTATAAAATATCAGTCATGCCATAAAGTACGGGTTTAAGGAACGTGTTTATAGCAAATAGATATTAATAGATGTTTGCAAATTCTATATACATTTATCACAAGATAACATATTTTAAGAATTTTTCTCTATTAGATAATCAGCATACATAGGATTCTGTGATATATTCCATGAAATGCTGCTGCTTTTTCCTACTAAAATGTGTTCTCTTAGAATTGGAGAAGGAATTTTCTCTCCTATTACATCTCAACTGATACTATCATGATGGTTTTAATTTTCTGATGTGCCCTGAACTCTTGTCTCCATCTCTTTGCTCTAAAAATGTTGCCATGCCTAGAATGATAGCCTCTCCTATCCCCATCCCACACCCCTCACCCCAACTCCACGACTGTCTGTTCAAATTCTTCTCTTACTTTAAGATATAACCTAAATACCATCCCCCATATGAAGCCTTCCCTAGACCACTCACTCAGAGGCAATCTTCATCTCCCCCAAATTCCCATCACACTGTATCCGTGTCTTGTGGCACATCTTGCTTCAATCTTGGAATTAACTTGATGCTCTGTAAAACAATGCTAATCAATGTGTAGATATTGGCCACAATGCTTCCAACCCTCGGATGAAGATAGGGTCCTTGTGGTCAGAGCCTTGGAGTTTCCAGTCTCAGGACCTTTGAGTTTATATAGCTTATATAGCCACAGATTTGGACTTGGAGGATTTGGCCTAAAACTTCCAGACAAATTCCATGGATGTAACCACATGACTATTTCAAAGGGGAGAGCTGTTGTGACCCCGTTTATTACCTCCCCTGCAGCAGAAATCTTGATCCTCACTTGCAACGCTAAGGGTCCAGGTTTTCCTTGTTCTCTGAAAGAAACATAGGAAGCAAACTTTTCACTGTATACAAAGATTTGGAGTGAGAAGTTCTATAGATGTTAACTTTTCCTTAATCGGATTTGTTAGCTTATCTTTTGGAATGGGGAGGACTCAGATTTTGGTGGAATTTAAAAAACATCTATTTGGCTTCTTATGAAAAAGAAAAACTTACTACATGATGATTGTTGGAGTTGACCAAAGGCCATAGGCCATAGTCTATACCCGTATTTGTTATCACAGACATTTTGCCTTCACTTTCATTCCCCCCTTTCTCGTTTTTTAAAAAAGATTTCATGATCAGCAACCTAAAGGACAATATAATACTGTTCTATGTTTATTTTTTCTTCACTGTGATTTTTTTGTCCATAAGAAATAACAGTTTTTCCCTCCCTGCTGTTTCCTTCTTGGCCCCTTCCTTTTCCTTTTGTTTAATATATCTTTAGTCTACTGCATAAAGGAAATTTTCTCACAGGATGAAAACTTATAATTTTGTGAAGAAGTAGGTGTTTGTCACCATCAGTATAATTTCTACTCTTTGGAAGTAAAGGCCATGCTTAATTAAGCCCATTACTCCTAGTGGGTTTGAACTGGCTGTTGTCCTCTTGCTAAATGTCTGTTGACATCAGTCACCATCTTTGTCTTTTCTAATAAGACAATTTTTGTAATCATATAATCATAAAATTATTTTAGCTTCTCAATCTTGATCCCGTAGAAGTAAATTAATGTTTGAATGATTTAAGATAGTTTACATATTGTGTTGTCCTGAATTGATGTTTGTTTCGTAATATGTTTGCCTTGTTTTGCTCAGCTATATGTTGCCTTGTTTCCTTAGCTCAATATACAGCTGAGGAACAGCAGAGTGGTTTTGCATCCCCATTTTTGACTAGTAGTGCTAAGTCTTACTAGTAATAATAAATACTGAACCTTCATAGCTCCACATCTGAGATAGATCTCATTTTACCAGTGATGTTCAAAGAAGTTAACATTTACTTGAAGTTATAGGCAAGCAGTGTTGTAGACATCATGATAATTCACCCCTAAATATTTCAGTATGAATATTCTAAAAATGAGACATTTTACAAACCATAATCACCATTATCACACTGAAGAAAATTAATAATTCCCTAATTTCACCTAATTTTCAGTCTATATTAAAATGTCCCCAATGTCCCATAAATGTTTTCTGTAGCTTGCTTTTTTCCTCAACCAGAATCTGATCAAGATTCATACTTTACATTGGGTTGTTACATCTCTTTAGTCTTTCTTTGTCTTGGTTTTTTTTTTTTTTTTTTTAATCTAAAACAGTCCCTCTACCGTTTGGGGGTGTTACAAAAGGATGATTTTTCTAATCTAATCATTCCTTCTGCATTTATTAACTGGCTTCTTTTTGTCAGGAGTGGGGTGGGGGTAAAGGAAAACTTCCCTTCAGCTGAACCCTAGGTAATTTAATACATAAATGAATAGGTAGATGAATTTAAGAGCTAATCGCAGAAGGAGTACTTAAGTAAGTCCTACATTTAAAGTGAACGCTATGTCATTGAAAGAAAATACAACTACAAGAAAAACAAAAGGCTATATAAGACAGAAAAATGTAATGATGCCCAGCTTTGCAATAAATAATATTTATATAGTCACAATATTGTAGACAATGCTGATTTTTAGCTTTTAGAATCAGTCAACTTTGAAGCTTAATTATAGTTAGAAAATGTATACAATAGTTATGAACTTTGATGGTAGGGTTTAGAAGGTAGAAAGTGTAAAGAGAGGTGAAAGGAAGAATAGCAGTCCTTATAGCAATAGAAATATTGTCTATAGTTGATGAAATAAGAAATAGGGATGTAAGCGTATTAATTAAAGTTATAAAGAGGTTATGTAGAGAATCTAAGAATAGCGACGTAGCTCTACGATAATTTGGGGGAAGGAGAATGGGCTAACATCCTAGTCTGTTATAGTCGGGAGTCAACAGATTGTCTAAATTTTAATATATTAAGAAAAATAATGTATTATCTAGAGAAAACAATGGTAATCCCCACAACTAAAAACAATTAAATAGTTTAAAGGTGGTTGCTATGGCATGGGAGTGGGGGGCATGGGCAGACAGAAGACAGTTCCTCTTTATTAGAAGCTCTATTGTGTATTTGATGTTTTTAACCACATGCAAGTATTTGATAAAAATTTAAAAGTTTATTTCTTACTCTTTTTTTATTTAACAGTAAATAAAATAAAAACTTGGGTTACATTTTTCAAGTATTTTTTCTTTCAAACACAGTTTATTTTTGCTTCTCATAATTACGTCTGGTTTAATCCTGCATCTACAGTCTAGTAATTCCAGTTATCTGTAGTTAAAAGTCAGTATGCATTTGATTGACATAAGTTAAATGGAAAAACCGTCTAAATGTTGCTCTCCTTCCTAATTGACTTAAGGACCACCTAAATTCATCCCAAGTTGTTTTTATTAAGTAAATTGGAAAACTAATGGTTATCTGAATGAATTATTAGTGATCTGTATATTTAAGTATATTAAGACAGAAATGGCGTGTTCAGGGTTTTGTTTGTTTTTGCTTTATTTTTAATAGCTTTATGAAAGTATAACTTAAATGCGATAAATTCACTAAGTGTAAAGCTGGTGAATTTTGGTAATTGTGTGCAGTCGTGTAGCCTTCACCCCAATCAAGATATAGAATATTTCTATCACCTTGAAAACTTGCCTTGTGCTATTTGCCCTCAATCTCCAGGCCCCAACCCCTAGTCCTTGGCAAATACTAATCTGCTTTCTGTCACTATAATTTTGCCTTTCCTAGAATTTCATACAAATTAAATCATAGAGTATATAGTCTTTTGTGTTTAACTCCTTTCACTCAGCATGTCTTTGAGATCTGTCTATGTTGTGTGTATTAATATTTTATTATTTTTTGTTGGTGAGTATTCCACTGTGTGGATGTACAACAGTTTGATTATCAGTTCACCAATTGGCCGATTCATTTATGAATGATGCTTTATGAATATTTACATACAAGTCTTTGTGTGGACGTGTTTTCATTCTCTTTGATAAATAACCTAAAATTAAGATTGTTGGGTCATATGGTAACTTATATGTTTAACTTGATAAGAAATTGCCAGTTGTTTTCCAAGTTAGCTGTACCCTTTTATATTCCCACTAGCGATATATGAGAGTTCATTTCACATCCTAGCAGCACTTGTCAGTTTTTAATTTTAGCCATTATAGTATTATCTGCTGTTCAGTAGTAGTAGTAACAGCAGCAGCAGCAGTAGTAGCAGCTCATTGTGATTTTAATGTGTGTTTCCCTAATGACTAAACATCTTTTAATGTGCTTATTGGCTATTTGTTTATCTTCTTTTGTAAAGTATATCTATTCAAATATTTTCTGCATTTTTTTATTGGGTTATTAGGGAGTTTTTTTGGTTTAGTTCTAAGAATTCTTTATATATTCATGGATACGAGTCCTTTCTCAGGTAAGAGTTTTGCAAATATTTTCTCCCAGTCTGTGGCTTGTCTTTTCATTTTCTTAACTGTGTCTTTCAAAGAGCAAAAGTTTTTAATTTTATGAAGTCCATTTTATAATTTTTTTCTGGTATAGATTGTACAATTTGTGTCCTGTTTAAGAAGTCTTTGCTTAATCCAGTGTCATAAAGGTTTTCTCCCATGTTTCCTTCTGTACATTTAATAGTTTTAGGCCCATTTTCGTTTTCAAGTAAATTTTTTGTAGTATGTAAGGTAAGGTTTATGTTCATTTTTTTCCCGTTCAGCCATCCAGTTTTTCCAGCATATCTTTTTCCCTGTGAATTAGTCTAGCACCTTTGTCAAAAATAAATTGACCATATAAGTGTGGGTCTCTTTCTGGATTGTTTTGTTCCATTAATCCTTTTTTCTATCCTTACACCAATACCACAGTGTCTTGATTAGTCTAATATTTGTAGTAAGTCTTGAAATCAGGTAGTGTAAGTCCTCTAGCCTTGTCCTATATAAAGATGGTTTTGGTTATTCTAGATACTTTACCTCTCCAGAGGCCTGCAGGATTTGATTAGGAATGTGTTGAATCTGTAGATAAATTTGGGAAGAATTGGCATCTTAATAATGTTTTCCAATACCCATGAACAGGGTGTATTTTCTCCATTTATTTAGGTCTTAATTTTCCTTTGCAATATTTTATAATTTGCAGCATATGGGTGTGTACAGCTTTTATTAAATTTAATTCTAAATATTTTTTATGTATTGTAAATGAATTTTGTTTTTTTAATTTCCTAATTATTTGTTGCTACTGTATAAAAACTAATTTGCCTTTTGTATATTGACCTTGTAGTCTGTGACCTAATTTCACTTATTAGTCCTAATAGTTGTTTTGTAGATTTCTTGGAGTTTTCCATGTTTAGGATCATGTTATCTGCAAATAAAGACCATTTTTCTCCTCCCTTTCCAATCTTGGTCTTTCCTTTTTTCTTACATTATTATGCTGACTATACCCTCCAGTACAATATTGAATTGAAGTGGTGAGAGCAGAAATCTTGTTTTTGTTCCTGATCTTAAGCAGAAAACATTGTCTTTCACCTTTTAGTATTACATTACTTGCAGGTTTTTTGTAGATGCCCATAATCAAGTTTCCTGTAGATGCCCATAATCAGGGTTAGGAAGTTTCCTTGTATTTCTGGTTTGCTGAGGACTTTTATCATGAATGGATGTTGGATTACTTATTTATTACAGCTGTTGAAATATTTATATGGTTCTCTCCTTGGTTTTCATAAGATTGATTCTTTTTTTTTTTTTATTGAGTTAATGATAGGTTACAATCTTGTGAAATTTCAGTTGTACATTAATGTTTGTCATTCGTGTTGTAGGTGCACCACTTCACCCTTTGTGCCCACCCCCCACCCCACCTTTCCCCTGGTATCCACTAAACTGTTCTTAGTCCATAATTTTAAATTCCTCACATGAGAGGAGTCATACACAGATTATCCTTCTCTCGCTGGCTTATTTCACTTAACATAATTCGCTCAAGGTCCATCCATTTTATTGCAAATGGAATGATTTTGTTCTGTTTTACAGCTGAGTAGTATTCCATTGTATATATGTACCACATCTTCTTTATCCATTCTGTTGCTGGGCACTTAGATTGCTTCCACGTCTTGGCTATTGTAAATAATGCTGCAATAAACATTGGGGTGCATAGGACTTTTGGGATTGCTGACTTCAAGCTCTTTGGATAAATACCCAGTAGTGGGATGGCTGGATCGTATGGTAGTTCTATTTTTAATTTTTTGAAGAATCTCCATTCTGTTTTCCATAGTGGCTGCCCCAGTTTGCATTCCCACCAGCAGTGTGTGAGGGTTCCTTTTTCTCCGCACCCTCTCCAACATTTGTTACTATTAGTTTTAGATATTTTTGTCATTCTAACGGGTGTAAGGTGATATCTTAGTGTAGTTTTGATTTGCATTTCCCTGATGATTAGTGATGATGAGCATCTTTTCATGTGCCTGTTGGCCATCCGTATATCATCTTTGGAGAAATGTCTGTTCATGTCTCCAGCCCATTTTTTGATTGGATTGTTTGATGTTTTGTTGTTGAGCTGCGAGAGTTCTTTATATATTATGGATATTAAGCCTTTGTCAGATATATGGCTTGCAAATATTTTTTCCCAGTTAGTGGGTTGTTTTTTTGTTTCAATCCTGTTTTCATTTGCCTTGAAGAAGCTCTTTAGTCTGATGAAGTCCCATTTGTTTATTCTTTCTATTGTTTCCCTTCTCTGAGAAGGCATGGTGTCCGAAAAGATCCTTTTAATACTGATGTCAAAGAGTGTACTGCCTACGTTTTCTTCCAGAAGCCTTTTCATAAGATTGATTCTTAGCCACTTGAATCAACTTTGAATTTCTGGAAATCAACTCCACTTGGTTATGATTGTTGGATTGAATTCCCTAAAATTTTGCTAAGAAATTTTGCATCCATGTTTGGACATTAGGAATATTAGCCTGCAGTTCTCCTTTCTTGTTTTGTGTTTGTCTGGGTTTGGGAATTAGGGTAACATTGGCCTTATGACCTTAACACTTAACATTTGGGAAGTGTTCTCTCCTCTGTTTCTGAAAGATTCCAGGTAAGGTGATTATTATTTCTTCCTTAAGAATTCACCAATGAAGCAAGCTAGACCTGGAGGGTTTTTTCTGGAAGCTTTATGAATTTGATATATTTAATTGATCTAGAGATATTCAAATTTTCTATCTTTTTGGTCAGTTTTTGTCATCTGTATCTTTCATGGAAATTTTTTCCAGTTCATCTAGGTCAAATGTATTGGCGTAAAGTTGTCCATAATATTGCCTTATACTTTTAATGTCTGTAGATTGTGTAGTGATACTCCCCTCTTATTTTGATTTTAGTATTACGTGTCTTCTTTTTTTCTTCGTCAGTCTAACCTAGAAGCTTATCAGTTATTGATCATTTCATTGAGTCAGCTTTCATGATTTCTCTGTTGTTTTCTATTTCATTGATTTCTGCTCTTTATTCTTTCCTTCTACTTTGGGGTTTCTAATTTTTTAAGGTAGGAACGAAGATCACTAATTTTGGATTTTTTCCCCCCAATATAAGCATTTAAAGCAATAAATTCCCTCTAAATACTGCTTTAGTTGCATCCAACAAATCTTGATAGGTTGCATTTTCATCATCATTCTATTCAGAGTATTTTTTAATTTCCCTTCAGTTTTCTTCTTTGACCATGAATTATTTAAAAGGGTATTGTTTTACTTTCCAAATATTTGAGGTTTTCCTAGTTATCTTATTGTTAATTGATTTATAATTTAATTCCATTCAGAGAACATACCTTGAATTTCAGTCTTTTTAACTTTATTGACATTGTTTTATGACTTAGCACATCCTGGTGAATTTAGTATGCACTTGAAAAGAATGTGTATTCTGCTATTGTTAGGTATAGTGTTCTATAAATGTCATTTAAGACAGGGTTGATAATATTCAGATCATCTGTGTCTTTGCTTATTTTTTCTAATGATATTGGTTGCTGAGAGAGTAGTGGAGAAACAAGTTACACCTCAAATGGCAGATGTGGTAAAGTAATAATTGCAAAGGGATGTGCATACAAGGATAGGAGTAATTTGTGACCATATTTTATAACCTACCATAGGGTTCTTTTACCTATTCTTTGTGCTTTTGTATATATTTAAATTTTCCATAATAAAATCTTAAAAACTGAAACCTCTTGGGTAATGATGTCATATTTCAGGGAGTGCATGCCACATGTTCCACCAGCTGTAGTGTTTAAAAACGAAATTCAGCCGAGTAAATTTGGCAATCTAATGGGCTTTATTAAATGATTCATGAATTAGACAGCATCTCATCTGGCAAGCAGAGAGATACTCCCAGCGGCTTCTCTCGAGGAGTATCAGTGTGAAGGCTTTTATAGTAAGGAGGGTGGGACAAGGAAAGGAAGTCATCAGCAACGAAAAAACGAAAGTTCATTGGAGGAATAGTAAAAGTTCAGGTGACAAGAGCTTCTCATTGGCTGAGCTGCAGCGTTTCTACTGACTGGGCTTATTGCTGGGCAAGAAGAAAATCTTCCTGCCTCCCGCTAAAGTAAAATATTTGTACTTTATGTTTGGGAATGCCAAGTACTCTCTTCCTGTTGGGGTCTATAACTGATGCTGTAATTAACTGACTCTGTAACTGATATCTTCCTGTTTGGGATAGTTACCATGTAGTGGTAGAGTTGACAGCTCCCTCTACGGGCCTTCCCAACTCCAATTTTAGTTGAGGTTTCCTTTTTTAATTTTAACAATAGGAAAAATGTTTGGGATTTCTATTTATGTTTACCTCATCATTTAAAAGGTTCTGTTTCGGCATACGTTTTATAGTGCATGGTATATCCACTAATCTTATATATAATTTTTACATATTGATACAAGTGTTTAGGGGAGAATTATATAATATAATATATTTTCTGGCTATTGTTGTTTAAAAATAGTAATTTTACCCCAATGGTGATGTCAGTTTTGTTCCAAAAGTCATGGTATCATTTGGATGGTCTTGTAAACCTTATCTTAAATTTTACATTAAAATAAAATTTTGTGTGAGATATTCATTTTTAAATGCTTTGTTTTGTCAAGTTTTTAATTGAGGTGTTTTTATACTCTAAAACTTTTGACTCACTGTCAGAACTTAAAGTTTTAAGTTTCTGTTTCAGAGAAGGCTGAAACTGTAATTCCAAAATTAGATGAGTTAGCAGTGTGATCTTACAAGGAAACAAAACAAGCTTCTGACAAGAAAAGAGATGAAAGAAATAGTGTCTGAAGTTCTGTTCCTTATATAAGTATGAAATTAAGAGCATTTTCTAATAATCAGTAGCAAAAATTCGGGGGAAAGGAATTTAGTCTTTGCCCTTATTAATTATTCCTACCGAAAACCTTATCTCTTTTTCCACCTGGAATGTTTACTTCAAGCATCATTTGAAATAAAAAAAGCAAAGGGAATAATATGACTGGTAGGCAGAAAATAAATTAAGAAACGGAATTATACCCAAACCTGTACTAGCCTCAGTTCCCTTCTCAATCCCATCCCCCCAACCTCCATTCTACTTTAAGCACAAAGAGTAAATCACAAAAAAAAAAAAAACACATTCCAAATGTTAGTTTTAGAATTTACAGTACCCGGACTCATACAATTTAGTTTTTTATCCATTTGCTGCAGTTAGCAATATCAACAGTTTTCTAATATTAGGAAGATTTACATTCTAAATTTTAGCTTTGTCACTCTGTATATTAAGAATATATTTATGTTCATGGATCTGAGAGAATGTTGTTAAGGGCTTTTGTTAACTAAAAAGCACTTTCAACATTATATGAGGTGATTACTATATCATAAGGCAAGAACTGGACAAATGTTTTTGGCAGTTTAAATACAAATAATGTTTTTTTGGAAGGGGTTTTTGGTTTTTTGTAAACCTTTAGGTGATAAGAAAACTTGACTACATTTCCCGTTTCTTGAGCATAATATAATTAAGATTTTCCTTAATCTAAAAGCAACTTTGTAAAATCTGTTAACACTCAGAGAATAATTTACAATAAGGGCTCTTTTGCAGGCCAATATCATTAGGTAGGAGAATTGAATTTCTAGCTTTTAAATGGGATTTATATATTAAAAAATACAGACAGTGATATATTTGGATATTAGCAGGTTATTTGGCAAAGTTCCTCATGAGATATCTTGAAGAACAGTACTAAGAGACGTGGGCTGAATAATAATACAATTAGACTGATTTGTAATTTAGCTCAATAAACACAGATTGAATTCTTGTTATCCAGAGGAATATGGCATTCTATCCTTTTTTTTAAAATCAGTGACTGGAATGAGGACAGATAGCATGTGTTTTTGTTTTTTTAATTCATAGATGATGTGAATCTGGGATACATACTCCTGATAAATTGGATGACATTCATTTAGAAAACAAAATGATCTTGATGAGTTAGAACAGGATATCTCATTAACAAGATAACTCTTAGTAAAACATAAATGTAAACTCTTACTTTGCCCCCCAACAAAAAATTTAACAGTACACCATAAAAAATGGAGGTTCCAAAGCATATCTAATGACGTAGAAGCTTATTCCTATTATATTCCCAAAAAGCAAGATTCAGAATTATATTCACAATGGGATCTCAATTTTGTGTTAAAATATATATATATATTAGAAAGTACAAAATATTAACAATATTTCTAGATAGTATGAGTAGGCGTGGTTTTCTTTTCATTTTGCCTTTCTGCTTATTTCCAAATTCTCTACAGTGAGCACGGATCTTGAATAACACACACCAGAGATAAGAAAGTGTTTAAATTTTTTGATGGTGCAAATGTGTAGTCTGAGCATATGTTGATTTATATTGTTACAATAAAGATGTCCTTCCTCCTCTCTGTAATAATAGTCCCCGTGGTACAAAAATCAGCATCAACTGTAGTGCTCTCAGTGTGTCAGTGTTTCTCATTCTGTTACTATGAACCCATTGACTCTTACTTTGATTTTTTTTCTCTTCATCAAAGGCTGAATTAATAAAGGGGAATTTACAAAGTGTCGGACTTACGCTTCGTCTTGTTCAGTCAACTGATGGGTATGCTGGGCACGTCATAATTGAGACTGTGGCCCCAAACTCACCTGCTGCACTTGCAGATCTTCAGCGGGGAGATCGACTGATTGCTATTGGAGGTAATTATACTAATAAGCAATATACCTTACATTTACAGAGGTACCAGAGAGTAGATATGGGCATTTTTCCTTTCTTCCTTCTTTATTTCTATACACATGCGTTACTTTTATAATGGAAAGAAAGTAATAACTTTATTATAAATAAAAATCTGAAGGAAGCCTTAAAAAATTAATTTAAAACACATATGCTGTTTTAGTCCTAATGTATAAATCTTTAAAATACTTTATCTTTAGACCGCTTTTCTATAACCTCTCTAATTTTCCTTTCCTTCCTACCTTCTACTCCTCTATTTTTTTTTTATCAAATGTGAAAGAAAGGGCAAGTCATCGGTTACCTTTCTGTATGACCCACCACCATTACTACTCTGAGCCTAAAATTGACAGTATTAACATTACTTCCTGCATCACACAGGACTAGATAATGAACAGGAGAGAGACTAATATTCCTTGTCCAAGAGGGCACACCTGAACTGTCCAGTGGCCCCATATTGGTGGCCCCATATTTTCCCTAATTGGTCAGCCATTTGTTAATATGCTGTCATTCAGAGTGCAGCCCAAATCACTATTGCTGGCAGAAAAATGTGTCACCTGCATGCCTTCCTATCAATTGGATTGATAACAACAAAACTCTCTGTTGATAGGCAGATTATTTACTTGGATATTTATGAATAAGCAGTAGGACTCATTGTGCACACCAGTGGGAAAGAAGTCCAAACCTTTTCAGAGTTTTGTACCTGGGCCACCCATTCTAGGCTTGTCAAGAGATTTTCTGAACACGAAGTTTGTCATAGTTGACCTTTTAAAGGCAGTGTGTGGTATATTCTCTCACAGCTAAGGCAGTAAGTAACAAGGTAGATCAGTTCCTAAATCAAGGAGCAGTTACCCTTGGTACATGTCAAAGAAACTGCCTTTGATTCAAATCCATCATGACAATAAAATAATGACAATGATTTAGTTGCACTCACTCCTAGAAGACCAAGTCAGTCAATATTTTCACATGGAAGTCCCTCTGATCATGTCGTAAATAGCACTTCTCAAACTTTCTTATATAATCCAGTCACCCAGACATGGTGTTAAAGTGTAGATTCTGATTCGCTAGACCTGGAATGGGGCCCAGGAGTCTCCATTTCTAACAAGCTCCCCCAGATGCTGCTGCTGGTCCGTAGACAGACTAGCAAGGACATGATATAGACCTCATCCATTACCTAGTTGTTTAACATAAATATACGAGTTATTCTCCCTCAGCTTAAAACTATAATTCAGTATAAATTTTTTTATATCCGTACATGCTCTGTTTTGGTTTTACCTACAGGGTAAAATTAATTTTTTTCTTTTTTATGTCCTTTAATGAAAGTTTTTTTTTTTTTTTAATTACACAAGTAGTAAATATCTATCAAAAATAAATAAATTCAGGGGCTGGCCCAGTGGCATAACAGTTAAGTTCGCATGCTCTGCTTTGGCGGTCTGGGGTTCACCAGTTCAGATCCCAGGCACAGACCTATGCACCACTTATCAAGCCATGCTGTGGCAGGCGTCCCACATATAAAATAGAGGAAGATGAGCACAGGTGTTAGCTCAGGGCCAGTCTTCCTCAGCAAAAGAGGAGGATTGGTGATGGATGTTGGCTCAAGGCTAATCTTCCTCAATAAATAAATAAATAAATCCAAGCAATATAAATGTATGTGGAATGAAAAATCATAAGTCATCCCTTCATAATCTAACGTTTGTAAAAAAAAATAATATTTATTGAGATAAGGGGCAGGTGTAATACACATTTCTTATAACTGTAATTCATTTATATGGGTATACAATAAATATTAAATAGTAACAGGATTGATGATAGTAGAAATAAGATTGGTAAAATGTTTGTTAAATTTGAAGCTCGATGATGAGTTCTTTTATTATATTTGAAATATTCAAAAGAAAGGGAATCTAGATTTGACCGACCAGTCCTGAGAGGCACAGTGACCATCTCCACAAAGCTCCTGGTGGTGGGGAAGAGATGATATGAGGGCAAGTGTTAAGTCACAAAGAATGGATTTAGACTGAGTTGACCTTTTTGCCTACTACAGATCATTAGATGGACTTATTTTTCATTTATGCAAAGGTCAAGCTACAATTTTGCTGGGACATAGTGTGGTTAGAAGAAAGCAGTAGAAGTTAAGGCTGGATAAATCATAAAGAGCCATTTTGAAAAGCTCTGGATTTCAGTGTGATGAGTTTGTAGCCTAAAGGTTTTTGAGCTGAAGCTTTAGGAAAATTGGACAGCAGTACATTTGGTGATTAAAATAGGGAAGGACTGAGTAAAGGATCACAGCAAAGAGTTGTTTATAACTGTACTTGAAGCCAGTGATCAGGAGGATCTGAACAGGGGATGACAGTGGACTGGAACTCCGATAAAATTGACAGCTGAATGGATCTAGGGAGTCAGCTATCTCCAGGATTCAAATTGGGTTAACTGGGAGAGTGGCAAGTTGATTCACATAGTAGTTGAAGACAGGAGGATGAGAACGTCAAAGAGAGGTTTTAACTATACTGAATCTGTATGTCAAAGAAATGTCCAGGTGATGATATCCAGAAGTAATTGGGAATGTAGGACTAGAGTGAAGAAGAAGGGAGACCAACCAGAGAAAAAGTTGATAGTTGAAACTACTGAAGTGAATGTAATCCAGGGAGAAAGCAAAAAAGGCAGAGAAAACTAATGACAGACAAAACCATGAGAACATTTGCAAACAATGGGCAGATATAGGTGGAGAAAAAGAAAGTGGAGGAGAAATAATCAGAACCAAATTAGTACAGTGTTGTGAAAACCAAGGAAAAGGAAGGTTTTAAAGGAGAAGGAAGGGAATAAAAATATGAGCGAGGAGAATTGATGGAGCAAAGTCCTGAAGGACGGGAGACAGGAGTAGGAGCCAAAGCACCAGTAAAAGGATACTTCTTCCTCTGATACTGGCAGGGAGAAAAGGTGGCTTCTTGCTGGTCTTTTTCGTAAATAAGGCGATGTTATCTACAGAAGAAAAGAAAGTAGAAAGGGTAGACTTCAGGGGGGAATAGGAGAGGTTTAAAGCTGATGTTTTGGAGACAATTGTTTAGAGACTCAGTCAAAAGACTGCTAAAGCAGCACTGAACGCCTTGCTGAAGGTGGTTTTGCTAGCTCGGTGCTAGATCCAGGTGGTAAGCTCAGGAGCAGAAAAGGGAGATAGTAGAGCTAGCAAAGCTGGAGATGAAAGACAGGTAGATAGGAGAAAAGCAAACGGCTAGGGTAAAAGAATCAAAAATCTTGATGTGAACATCATTGAAACCTTGAGACTGAGGTTGGGGACAAAAGCAAGTCGTATCGGGACCAGCTGGACCATGAGAGCAAAAGAGGAATGATTGGACCTGGAAATTACCTCAAAACAGATTGTTAGCAGACAAGATTGTAAGAGGTAGAAAACAGGAGACTGTGATCAGAGATTTCCAAGTGAAAAATCTTTGATGTGGAGGTTCCAAGTGAGGAGCATGTCTAAAGCATGGTCTTGCTTGGGCAGCCGAAGTAGGAGAGGATATAGGCTGAGGAAGTCTGAAGTCAGGTTACTAGATGGGGCTGATATTACTTTGGTTTATTTAGGATGGCCCTAAGACCTTTGGAAAGCAAAGACCCCTTCTCACCTTTCTGTAAGTCCTACAGAAAGGGGTAGCTTGGGTAAGTACTGTTTTGGGGAGGGTGGGGAGAGGGCAGGAAACAAATTGAGCCTTTAAGTAATATACCTAGAAGATGTCTAGAAGAATACCCAGAAGCTGCTAGCATGCCTAGGAGACGGAGGTAGAAGGGAGATTTTTCACTGTACATCTTTCTCTACCTTTTTAGTTTTGAACTATGTTAATGTAGCACCTGTTAGAAAATAATAAAGTGAAAACTTTAGATATTACCAATATAGGTGCAGATGGTAACCAACTTGTTCAACTTTAAAGCAATTTATGCCTTCCTAATCCTGAAAAACATCACTTTAATGGGTAGGGCTAATAAAAAGAATCTGTAAAAGAGTCCATTATTCATAGTATAGTATTTTTGCTAAATTTATTTCAAGGATTGGTCTCTTAATTTGAATCATTCACCACATAGTTGTAATCCCTGGTATATTTTGGAATTTCCTTCAGTAAAATCACAGTTTCCCATCCTTCTAAGTCTGGTTTAATCATTAGAATCCTTTTCAATAGGGCTCACTTACTCAATTCAAACAGAAATAATGTCATTTAAACCTGTGAAGGAACGGAAGGCAGTTAGGAGTTAGCAGCTTGGCACCCTGTAGGGATTTTTAGGTCATCATTTGGTTTGTAAAGGTAAACATTTCCAGGACATCAGTGCATTCAGGGTTTGAGAATGCATCCAAAAACTTAGTAATGTATTTTGGAGGTTTCCCTATTACTTTTCCATTAGTTAAATAATCATGAATTAATGCCAGTTATATTTAGCAAATTTAGGTAATATTTTTTACATTAATTTATATATTTTCCCTTGTAAAATCTTAAAACAGGTGTGAAGATAACATCTACACTGCAAGTGTTGAAGCTGATCAAGCAGGCTGGTGACCGAGTCCTGGTGTATTATGAAAGGCCTGTCGGCCAGAGTAATCAGGGTGCAGTGCTGCAAGATAACTTTGGACAGTTGGAAGAAAACTTTCTGTCAAGCTCATGCCAACCAAATTATGAAGAGGAAATAACTGGGTTGGCAGTAGACGCTGAAAATAGAGACCTGGATTCTGAATTTGAAGACTTGGCAAGTGATGTCAGAGCACAAAGTGAGTTCAAAGATGAGGCACAATCACTAAGTCATAGTCCCAAACGTACTCCGACAACACTTTCTGTTAAACCCCTTGGAACTATATCGCCAGTTTTAAACCGTAAATTAGTTGTAGGAAGTCACCCACCACCACCAAAAATTCCATCCAAAGAAGGAAGTAAACCCTTAGCCCTAAAAACTTGTGAGATAACAGACCCAGCGCACGTGTCAAAACCCACCCAAGGATCCATTTTCAAACCACCCGTGCCACCACGACCACAAGTGAAAGTTCCTTTGCCTTCTGCTGATGCCCCAAATCAGGCAGAACCAGATGTTCTTGTTGAAAAGCCAGAGAAGGTGCTGCCTCTTCCTCCTGCAGATAAGCCTGTTGAAAAGCAAGCAAAAAATACAGATCACGTAGAAGATGCAGCTGCATGTAAGCAGTTTTTAGCAAAGCAAGAAGTGGCGAAAGATTTTCCTTCAGAAAGTTCCTGCCCTCCAAAGGACAGTTCGGATGATCCTCAAATGTGGGAATCATCAGAAATTCCTTATCGTAATAAGCTAGGAAAATGGACAAGAACGAGAGCGACCTGTTTCTTTGACATAGAAGCCAGCCACAGATACTTAAACGTTGCACTGTGGTGCAGGGATCCTTTCAAGTTAGGGGGCCTCATCTGTTTGGGGCATGTTAGCTTAAAACTTGAAGAGGTGGCATTAGGATGCCTAGCTACATCAAACATGGAATACCTTTCAAAATTCAGATTAGAAGCCCCAACACCTAAGGCTATGGTCACAAGAACCGCACTCCGCAATCTGAGTATGCAGAAGGGATTCAATGACAAATTTTGCTTTGGTGACATTACTATTCAATTCAAATATGTGAAAGAAGGAGAACCAGACCACCATATAGTTTCTAACGTAGAGAAAGAAAAAGAACTCCATTTGGTTGAAGAGGTTTCTGCCCTACCTAAAGAGGAGCACTTTGTTGGACAGATGGGTGTAACAGAAAATAAACATAGTTTCCAAGATACTCAGTTCCAGAACCCAACTTGGTGTGATTACTGTAAGAAAAAAGTTTGGACTAAAGCTGCTTCCCAGTGTATGTTCTGTGCTTATGTTTGCCATAAAAAATGTCAGGAAAAGTGTCTAGCCGAGACTCCTCTTTGTGGAGCAACTGATAGGCAGATAGAGCGGACCCTGAAAACCCTCAGAGTGGAAGGACAAGAAACCCTCCAAGGCCTCCCGCCTCGTGTTGACTCCGAAGCTAGCAAGTCAGTTAATAAAACAACAGGTTTGACGAGACATATTATCAATACTAGCTCTCGTTTGTTAAACTTGCGTCAAGTCTCTAAAACTCGCCTATCGGAACCAGGAACTGATCTAGTAGAACCTTCACCAAAACACACCCCGAACACATCAGACAACGAAGGCAGTGACACAGAGGTCTGTGGTCCAAACAGTCCTTCTAAACGGGGAAACAACACAGGAATAAAGTTAGTGAGAAAGGAGGGCGGTCTGGACGACAGTGTTTTCATTGCAGTTAAAGAAATTGGTCGTGATCTCTACAGGGGCTTGCCTACAGAGGAAAGGATCCAGAAACTAGAGTTCATGCTGGATAAACTGCAAAATGAAATTGATCAGGAGTTGGAACACAATAATTCCCTTGTTAGAGAAGAAAAAGAGACAACCGATACAAGGAAAAAATCACTTCTTTCTGCTGCTTTGGCTAAATCAGGTGAAAGACTACAAGCTCTAACACTGCTTATGATCCACTATAGAGCAGGTATTGAAGACATCGAATCTTTAGAAAGTCTGTCTTTAGACCAGCACTCCAAAAAAATAAGCAAGTACACAGAAGATACAGAAGAGGACCTTGATGATAGTGAAATAACCCAGCTAATAGACTCGCAGCCTTTCAGCAGCATATCAGATGACTTATTTGGCCCATCTGAGTCTGTGTAACAGACAGTCTCTTTAAACTTTCCACTGATTGGGGGAAAGCTGCATCTAAAGTACCACAGATAAAACCATGTTTAAACCCTCTTATAATGCACTTGGACTGCTTCTCCACAGTTATTGCTTGTTTAAGAACAAGAATGAAAAAGATGGTTTTCCAGCAGAAACATGACCAGCTCACTAAATTGGTTGTTGCAGATTGCATTTATAGCTGTGCTTTTGGGTTTATACTGGGAATTTATTTTTACTAATTTATTTTTAACTTTTTCTAATTATGTAATTATGTAAGCTAACTTTTCATGTTTATGTATGTGTGATGTCTGATGTTATTTTCCTTCTAGTTTTTGAATTAGTGTTAAATAGGCTACTGTCCAGATTCTTGAAATGTTTTCATTTCCATCATGGTTATAGCAAATTTGTTGCATGCCCAATTGACAACAGCAATCATTGAGGGAACAGGTTTGAATCTTACCTTGCGTTATGAAGTTTGTCATCTCTACTTACTGGAGATTTTTGTTGTTTTGTGGTTTTGGGGAGTGCTTTTGTTTTTGCCAAATGTAACGCGAAAGCAGATGCTGCAGCTTTAGTTGGTTATGCTGATTTAGTAAAAAAAAAAAGTTTTACATATATTGCTTGCTTTCTATGCTTCTGTGAAATTTTTTTTCTGAAGTTTTTATACATTTGAAGTATAGTAAGAATATAGTGGTTAATTTGAAGAGCTTGCATTGAAAAAATGTAATAGGGAATAAACATGGAATGCAGTTGGTCAAGAATTTTGTAGAGAGGGTAAGAAGATTACTAAAAAACAGTAACCGGTAGGATTTTGAAATGTCTTTCAAAATGTTGATGCTTTCTTTTTAAATGAAAGTTCTAAACATTTATGATTATTTTTCATCTTCAGTTCTCCCATAGGAAATAAAGCATGTGCAAGGATATTGAAAGTTTCAGAGGACTGTTCTTAAAATGATTGTGTTGATAACTAGTTTTGGCTGTTTTGTGTTAGAAACATTTTCATGCAGGAGAATGTTGTGAAGGAGAGGAGTTATGCAAAATAGATTCAGTTCTTTGTCTGACATCCTCCAGGCTTAAAAAATGAGGATCATTCTGAATGCTTCTATAATTCAAACTATCTTTATTTAAAAAAATTAATAAAAATAGACAGTACAGATACATAGGAATTGGGGCCAGTTCTCTGAAAATGAAGATCTACTCTGATACTCAGTCCATCATGTGGATCCCAGTAACATATGACTGAGGGAAAATGTGAGCATGACATCTGTTGGTATACCATAAAAGTTTTGGCCTTTCATATGCCTATAAAATAGATATGTATATGTATTTTCCTTTTGTAGTTAACTACTATGATAATTGATATATACTGAAACTGACATGAATTTAAAACTAGTTGGAGCATCTTTTATGGCTGGCAGGAAAGGGCATAGTACAATAGTAAAGATTCTGGCCCAGTCTATAGCTCAGGACTCCGTACAAAAGTTCAAGCTCTTCCATTGGCCATTGATGAACTGTGTAACAATAGGCTAGCCACAAAAGGGCTCTGTGCCACCGTCTCCCCAGCTCTAAGGTAGGATAAACAAGACTTACTCTAACTACCTCACAGGATTGTTGTGAGGAAAACAATAGCATCACTGTGAAAGTGCTCTGAACAGTAAAAAGCTATTCAAATAAAAGGTATGACTTATATGGGTGATAAATACATTTTTGAGGGTAGAAAAGTTATTCCACTTTTAAAATCAATAGCCAATTCTCATTCCTGTTATTTTATTAAGTGAAATATTAGGAAACTAAACACCTTTCTTGGCCAAGTTTATAACAAAAATATATCTGTGTATACCCCCCTTTTTTGTTTTCTATGTAAGCATGTTTGCATTTTAAAAGAACACTGCTATAGAAGTCTTTATACACCTTATTCTCTGAAAGTTAAAATGCTGTTCTGTAACATATGCTTGAAACAATCTACCTAATGTAATAACCAGCTTTCATCTTATCATAAAAAATAACTTACCATTGATAATGTGGAAGGCGGAGTGTCTGTAAGTTGCTGGTGTTTATGGGTTATATCATGGAAGTTTTAGTGACATCCAAGCATGCTGCTGCAACTGACGCATTTGAAAGAGCTGTAGAAATAATGCAAAACTTTGGTTTTATGAAAATCTACTCGTGTTAAAAGTATTTAACTCTGTAGAAGTACAATTATGGAAAGCTCGGTAATGCTGCTATTGATATTTGTAAAATACACCTTTAATGTAGTGCACTATTTTTATATCTACTGGGAGAGGCAGTAGAGGAATCACAGTTGTCCTTTAATGCAGAGGGACACTCCACATAGCCTAGTGGATAGTAAGGTAGAAGGCTTCAGTGAAAACACTTGTACTATACTACATTCCTGATGTAATCTTGCTGCCATGCTATGTTATCTATAGCTAAAAAATAATAAAAACTACCACAGAAAACAAGAATATCTTCATTTGGTGACATCTGAAAACAGTAGTTGCTGCATCTCTATGGAATTATCGCCTGGTGTAATTTGGCCATGCAAACAAGCGTAACAAAGTCCACTTTTGCTAAACAAAATTGCTTATTTTGAAAATTGCCTCAAAACATTAAATACTGGTTTTACTGTTTCTTTAATGAAATACCAATTATGGATTTGCCTCTGCTATTAGTAATTAGACTAAAGTATATTTTCTACATTGGTATTTAGATGAATGGGTTAGACATCAAGATGAGCAACATCTGAGCATTATTTTGGAGTCAGAATTAATAGGCTACATTTCTTAATATCAAGCCTTTTATTCTTCAGTATCAGAATTAGTTGAAATACTATGTGGCCATTTGGTGATTTTGAGAGGAGAAAACTAAAAATTTGAGGGTACTGTCTAGTTCTAAATTTAAGTATATCTGAATTTTTTGAAAGGCATTTGAAAATATTTGACTCTAACAGTAAGATAATAAAATCTTAAGTCCCCTAAAAGTGAATAAATTTACAATCTAATTTTAAAAAATATTGTCTTTATTTCTAAACTGAGATAATAGCTTTTCTTTTATTAAAAAGGGGGCAACAGGAAATTCCCCTAAAACTGTGGACACTTACCCCTGAAAGATACAAATATGCACACCATAGAGTTTATGGAACTTCTAGGGGTCCATGGGCCACAGTGTCAAATGGCTGGTATTATAGTTATTTGTTCCTAGCAATCAGGAAAACAATATAACTTTAGAACTGCAAGGATCACTTACTGGTTTTTCCACATTGACATCATGTGGCTAGTTACATATTTCAATTTAAAACATTTTCCAAAGTCAAAAAGTCTGGTTCAAACTAACCTGGAGTGGATTTTACCTGATGCCTGCAAGCAGAAAAGAATAGTTTTTAATTGAAGATCCACAGTCAAAACAGTACCTTATGTATTTTATTCTAACAGTAATGTCTTGTTTATAAAGGAATACAGCAGGCACAGTAATGTTCAGAAGATTTATTAAGTAAAACTAAAAACATGATGTAGCTAGATACAGTTAGCAGTCAAAAGAAAATTGAACATTCATTGCTACCTCATTAAGGTTTTTATATCTGTTTTGTCAGGTACAAACATAAAAACCACCTCTGCTCAAAAGATAAATGTTCAGAAAGCTGTATATTCTTTGTCCTGATACACACATTTTAAAAAAAAAAAGCCTCTCTTTTCACAGTCTTGCTAACTCCAGAATATAGTCATACAAAAGACCTTACAATTTCTTTTTTTATCCCCTCATATAACAGATACCTTTTGCTTCCAAAACAGTTCTGAAAAACTCATCTCTTTTCTGTTATCTCTAGGGATCAACAGTGGGCATGCCTTTGCCAGTCATTCTTGAAGAGGCTGAAGTCTTAAAGGCAAAAATAAAATAGGAGTAAGTTATACGGTATTGGGAGCGGGGAGAACCACAAACCCTCGAAGGAAACTGTCATGTAGCATGTTCTTTTTGAGGACTCTCCCCTACGGAAGTAGAGAATAATCTGCCTTTTTACATTAGCCATATAAGAGTGCCTCCAAAGCCATCTTCCAAAGCAGTGGACTTGTGCAGGTTGCCCAGTGCAAATACGTCACGAGGGAGCATGTTTGCTTCCAACACACTGCACTTGAAAACCAGACTTCAAATCATTCCAAAAAGCCCCACAGAAAAGCTTCATAAAGCAAATGTAATTAAAGTATTAGCTACTTTACTAGAGAATTATACGGTTGAGGAGTCCTTGTTCTCAAGTTCTTTGCTCCTTCTCCAAGTTAACAGAAACGTAATTGTAGCTTAACAGAGAACATTAGGTAATTTTTGTTTACAATTACAGAACTACAGAATTAAGTATTTGAGACATTCCACAGTCTTCACACTCCAATCACATCTCATGCAAAACTTGATGTCAACTGACAGTGTTCACTAACAGTATTGGCTGTTACATCGAAAAAGCACATCAATGTTGTCATGCTTAGGAACACTACATTACAGCACTAGATGGTACAGTAATACATAGACATTTTTAGATGTTTGTTTTTTTCTGCCTGTGAAAGGGGTGTGTCCTGGCCACCTTATTATTTTTACCTGTTTTCCTAATGTGATTCAAGATATAATTTCACTCCTTCATGTTCAAAGTTTGTGTTCACCTTGATGTGAACAACTTTCAGCAGTCTAGAAAATAATAGTTTCAGACAACTCCAAATTAATAGACCCCTAGAAAACACTGGGTGACCTCCAAACAGGTCGAAGATTATGGTCTGGGTTTTCCATGTCATAGCAGCTATTAGCCTTTTAAAGTTCTTTTCTAAAATTTGAACTAGATGTTGATACAGCTTACCACGCTTAAACAACCTTGACAGTATAAGGTACATCTACCCTCAATTTGCTTCCATCTGGTAAGACAAGTATATGTCTTAAAGGGAAAGCTTCTAGTTGCCCATAACTATGGGTGCTTTTCACTGCTTTGAGAACACCCACTGTTTTTCCCTTATTGGCTTTAATGTTTGCTGCCGAGCACATGACATGTGAACATATCATTTACAACCATCTGTTTCCAGGTAGGTGATTACATAGAAAACTAATGCCAGCTAAGATTCATAGATAAATCCAAAAGATGACTGACTCCAAGTTCTTGTCTCTGCATTTGAGATAACTAGCTTTTAACTCATAAATACATTGATAGTAATTACAAGTTTAACTCAGCACTCAGTGTCACTACATAATATATGCTGTCTTAATTCTGTTTTTTCAGAGGTCCTAGTTTCTCATTGTTGGAAGTGTCTCGGAGATAATGTGTGCTTTAGTTTTAAACACTCATTACCAATACTCAGAAAAAATACAAGACTTTTTGCCCAGGTGTCTGTGAATGTAAGTTAAAAAATTATATTTGATTTGAATTCAAATATTTATAGATTTACACTATATTTCGTCAAAATATATTGTATAATATTTAAAATCAAATACATAAAATAAAGTTTTCAACACTATTTATACAAACCCCTAGAAAAGCTGCTTTTTCTTTATAAGGCTGTTGGCAATCGATCATAACCATGGAAAAGAAAGAATAACCTGTCACCAGGGATGAATGGTATGCCTAAGACAGTTCTGGATGAGTCATTTCACTGGAAACACTGTTTTATACAATTAAATACATTGATGACTTTTGAAGGTCTCAGTCACTTTCAGATTCTTCATCATCACCTATCGGATACGACTGGATATTATTCTGAGTGTACATTTTTGTTTTAATGGGGCAGTTGTGATCCATGAGAATAGCCTAAAAGAGAGCAAAGTGCAGATAGATTAACTTATTATTTCATAAAGATAGATGGTTTTAACCTACTGTTTTTAAAGATTACTAGTTTGAAAGCTATATATAGTACCACCCACTATTAGCCAGTCATTTGGTGCCATTGCCGGGTGTCTGGCCTAGAAGACCTGGACTTCTACACTTAGTGAAAGTTCCAGACAATAGGAGATGCTGTCTCTGCACTATTTTTGTTAGACCTACTGGAGCCATAAGTCGACTCAAACCTGTAAGCTAGGAAGAAAGGGGTACGCAGATTAGGGTTTTTATACTCAGAATCTTGGAATTAGGGTCTGGGGATCTTGGAGGCCACCCAATCCTGCTTCTGTTCACCAACTTCGTTGTGGCAATACCCTCAACCAGGAGGTACTCTCTCCTTAATGAGGCAAGCTCTCATCTTAAAGATGTACCCGAGGCTGGACTAACACCTGTCTCCATTGTTTCCATTCACAGATCCAGTTCTGAGACCAGCCATCTTCACAGACCGCCCTTAGAATATTTTAAGACCATTGCCATGGCCCCTTAGATTTCCCTAGACTAAACATCACAGGGTCTTCTCTTTTCATAATGACATTTCTAGAGCACCTCTCCCCAAATCCTGGCTGGCCTGATCTTGCTCAAATGTATGATTTTTTAAAAAAATATATTCCTCTTATGAACATCAAAATCTCATGCCTGCCCTCATTGTTATTGAAAATTAAGCAAAAATAGCCACTTGGTCCTCAATTGATAAACATCTTCAACCGATAAGCACTTGTAGTCATCATTCCTCCTGAAAGTGTACAGACCAAGCACATAGTCTGATAACACAGCGAATGTTTATCTTGCCAGAACCGTGTTAAGCATTTTCGATGCAATGCCTCAACTTCACAATAACCCTCTGGTAGGTTGATAACCCTCTGTGTAAGCACAGAGGTTACAGAACTGACCAAGGGATGTACAGCTAGAATGGGGCAGATGGGAGCCCAGGCAGCCTTACGCTAAAGTCTACTCGTGCAACGCTCCACGGTAGAGTCAGGAGTACAGAGGATGGCAGTGGGACACTAGGTGCCACTAAAATGAATTATTAGGTATGTCTTTCAGAGTTTTCCTCCATGTAAAACTATTCCCCTAGTACCTTTTTGTGCAGTTTGAAAATCTAAATGGAAACATTTATCTATATTAAAATTTACCTTACATTGGCCTATTGCACCCTATCTTGGTGTTTGTTAGCTACTCCTCCCAGCTCTTGTCCCCAGATTTGATAAGCTTCTATGAGTCCACTCAGTGCCTAACCCATTTATCATTTCCCAAGAAATTCCAAAATGATCTGCCTGTGTGACATGTTAAGATAAGGACTTCCTTGAGCCTCTAAGTTAGGCTGCCAGCTCAAATCGTCAGCTGCAAATTTAACTCCATTTGTTTTTATTATGCTTCTTACTATGAACTGATCCATGTGTGTAATAAAGAGTTCAATTTCTAAAAATAAGTAATTAAGGCACTAGACATTGTACACCAAGACCATCTTCCCCACGTGGATGTGTCCTTGTTACACAAAAAGCTTAACCCCAAAGAGCTCAATGTCTCATCTCCCTAGACTAGTGATCCTCAAAGAAATGTGCCCAAGAATCACTTGAGGGAAGAAGGTTAAAAATGAAATTCCAGGTCCCTA
This sequence comes from Equus caballus, assembly GCF_041296265.1. Taxonomy (NCBI): domain Eukaryota; kingdom Metazoa; phylum Chordata; class Mammalia; order Perissodactyla; family Equidae; genus Equus; species Equus caballus. The sequence continues at coordinate 15,737,819 of NC_091684.1, forward strand.
CCCTCACATGACAGTGGTGTCAACATGCTGTGAGAAACACTGCCCTCGTTATGTGGCATTATCTAGGACTATCACAGAGTGATAGAGCTGACAACAGCTTACTCCTAGGTATGTACATCAGTGCCCTCAAGGTCCTATACCAGCAACTCAGTGACCTCACTGCACGAGGAATGAAGGTTCCACAGGGTTCAATGTGGCGTGCTCACTGTGGGGTAGGTGCTCAGGGAAAGCGATAGGGAAGAGAGAGGAGCTGAGGTGAACCTTGAATGACGGAAAGGATTTGCACAACAAGGGAACTGGGAATGAGTGTAGAATGGATTATTTACCAAATAGGACATTAAGGAAAACAGGGACACTAAGTAAGCCAGCCTGGCCACCACAGAGATCTGATCATGAGGCACAGGGACAGAGTGCAGAGCCTTGAATGCCAGGCAAGGGGCCTTGACCCTCAGGCCACAGGCAGTGAGGCAGCCTTGGAAAGGATGGCCATCATTCTACCTTCTTCCTAACTGCCTTCTGTCTCTTGGTTCATCTGCCATTAGACCTGACTGTACATATATGTAGACTTAAGGACCCCCCGGAGCTGAGCACTGGGCACATCGTATGGATTTGACTTAAAAACTGCAGGGTAAGGGAAGAAGTTAGTCAGACTGATTATTTGTCATCATACAGACTTAAATGGTCAGAATTTATCGGTTCAGCCAAACCACATTTGTTGACACGACCTATCTGCTTCAGGTAAAGAAGTTTTCTTCCTTGAAATACTGGTTTCTAGCTTTTAAAACCTAGGTTACTGGCTACTGAACCTCTTTTGAAAGACTTAATATGCAATAGTTATACTTTGACAAGAAGTTATACATGAATAAGGGGTCAGCCCTGTGGCCAACTGGTTGAAGTTCCACACACTCCACTTCAGTGGCCTGGGTTCATGGGTTCGGATCCCAGCACGGACCTACTCCACTCGTCAGCCGTGCTGTGGAGGCATCCCACGTAAAAAGCACAGGAAGATCGGCACAGATGTTAGCTCAGGGCTAACCTTCGTCAAGCCAAAAAAAGAGGAAGATTGGCAACGGATGTTAGCTCAGGGCGAAACTTCCTCCCCGAAAAAAGAAAAAAAAAAGTTATATGTGAATAAATAAGCCGGATGGCATGTAACATTCTAAAAGTGCCATGAAAAGAGAGACATGAACAGCATCAAGTAGGTAAGTTGTGTGCGTGAGGGACGTATATGGCGTGGCCCGTGGAGCAGCCAGGTAATTGAAAACAGCACTCTGCACTGCGGTGGGGAGAAAGGTGCATTTGACTCTCGACTGAAGAGAAAATAAAAAGGAGGTGGTGGTGGTTTGAAATCAGAGCGAAGCCCATTTACTGAGCGTTGAAGCCCAGCCTGGTTTCCTCTCACACGCAGAGTCAGGATCTTCAAAGCGGGAAAAACATGGTGGACCAAATGAAGTGCAAAAGTAACGCAAATACGAAGCTGGAACAGGGAACCAGCAAAACCATTAACAGGCAAGCAATCCAGGCTCCGAGACTTGGGTAGATACCAGGCCTGCACGCTAGAAAAGTTTTATTTAACATAAGAAAAAATTAGTGATGATTTTGCATAACTACTATGTAAATGCCCTGCAAATGGACGCATTTCCATAAATAGATTATATACGCAGAGCACATTCAGTCCCCTTAGCTTCTAGCCAGGCAGTCCTTGCCCAACCCACAGCATCAACGTCCGGCACCCAGAAAACAGAGCAGCGGGAAGAACTACATGGAATGACTCAGAGAGCCCAGAGCCACCCAAGAAACGAAAGCTGCAGCCCCAAACCACCTGGTTTCCTGTCTGGGCAACGATTAGAAGCTTCAAGAGTAAGATGTAAGAAAGGTGCCCTATCTTTAAAAATAATTTTTCAGCCTGGGAAAAAAGATCCATACCAGAGCACAACTATTCACAACTGGATATTTTGAGAGTTACGCGCTGTGTGTAATTGTCATATGACTGGAACAGTTTTCCTCAAATGACAGTGTTGATATTTCTTACACTTCCAGAGGAACTTGAGTAACAAACAGGGTTTTTTCTCCACCTGTATTGATAATTCAACACATTATAAAAAAACAAATCCAATATACCAAATGGAAGAAAAACTCAAGTGCACACCAACTAGTTCGTGGTTCTCTGCCTTGGGATCCATGGAAACAGCGTTAGACCTTTCAATACAGAATAGCTTAGGTCCAAACACCTCATCATCAGCATGTTGCCTAATGAAAGAATTATTTGCTAAGGTCTGTATGTCTTATTCTGGCTCTCACGTCCCCCTGCATTTGGGAACTGCTGATCCTGAACGTCAGCATTTGTTTGCATTGGATTTTCTCAAGTGGCCAGTCATCGATCCTTCCTCCTCCGGCGCCCGCTGCTGCCCTGCCCTCACTCCCCCTTATCATTAGGTGCTATCGGATTCCACCCCGTTCCTTCCTGCTCTGCTTGCACAATGAGTCGGCAGCAGCTGTTGGCCGCCACCCTCAAATGTTACCATTATGCCAGTCAAATGGCATCCAATCTGACGCCTTCAATTATGTGCATCAATTATGGCAGCGAGATGCACATTTTCTCAAGATTTTAATGACTCATCTTGCAAGGCACTTATTAAGGATTTTGACATTTTACAGTGAAAGTGGCTTTCTGGAAGCCTGTAATTCTTGTTGCTTTTTAGGACTGTCTCTTCCACTTCCTTAGGCATTTTTCTTTTTAAAGGAACTAAAGCATGGTTTAAATGTGAAAAGAGAAGACGTACTGAGGCCTGCCTCCTGCCAGTCATTTTGTGGATCGAATGGTAGCTGGCTGGGCAAGCTTACCCCTGCTCATCCTCTGACCTCATCCATTTCCTCCAAGATAAGCCCTCATGCTGCTGCGGACAAAGGGATAAGACGACAGCTGCTAACGTCTACACCTCGGCTGGGGAAGCCCGTACAGCAGCTCAGGGGCCAGAATAGCAGAAGGAAGCTCTCCCCGCACAGAGAGAAGAAAGGGAGGAGACTCGGGGACCACTGGGCTGACAAAGTCAGTCAGAGAGTTAGTAAAGCAAGAAAGAAAAGCGGGCAGTATTGGAAAGACACTGAGCGTTTACTGTGTGCCAGACACGAGGCTAAGCACGCTATTGGGATTCTTTCATTTAATCCTCACAGCAACCCTGCGAGGCAGATGCTATCATTTCCCCCTGCGACAGTTCTGTTCCAGCCCCTGTGCTAGCCCTTCACTCTCTCCCAAGAGTCTTAAACAGTCTCCTGAGTGACAGAGCATTTGTAAGTGATTTTTTTTTCCATCAAGAAGGGTTGGAAGTAACCTTCACTCAGTCTTAATCAAATTGATGCGGTGGCTACAGAATGACAGTTTTCAATTGTTGCACTGAGAATTTTCTGACCCTGGTTTGGGCAAGGCACTGTGCTGGGTCCGCCAAACAAAGATGGATAGGGACCCTACCCAACAGGCTGCAAAACGGATTCCCCAAGAGCTGTGTGAGAAAGCGCCACGGCGTTCAGAGCTGGAGAGGCACCTAAGCTGGAGGAAGGAAGAGGGGATGGCTGCCGTCAGAATATTTCCACAGCACCTCCCACTCCTCTGAGTCAAATGGGTCCTGAGTAATTCAGCATTCTCTAGTGAAATCCTACCTAATAAAGGGCACAAGACCAGTGCTCAGTGCTAGATATATTTTTTAAATATATCGAACAAATTAATGAATGCAAAAAACGCCCCAAATAAATAAAGCCTGCACATAACCTAACCTTAGGGTCCGTGTCTGTCCTGAAACCCACTCTTTGGGGAAAATCATAAAAGGGCAGTTCAAGAAATGCCAAAGCATTAAGACCTATTTCAGTTCAATGATCAGAAAGAACTTCTGATGTACTCCCAAGAGAAATCACAAACGAACCTCACATCCATTCATAAACACAAAAAGACGGTCTCCCCTTGCCTTGTTTATCTCATTCATTCTAATCCCAGCCATTCTTCTTTCAGCTGGATGAGTATCTATCACCATTTGATGTTTAAAAAATCAGCAATATCACCACCACCAGGTATGGACAATTATCAGAAAGGTTAAAATAACTGTTACATCTCAAAATTCACATTTAGAATCAATAAGTTGGAACTTGTTCAAGAGAGGAACACTTTATACTCAATACCATATCCTGCCTATAGCTATGATTCTGGTCAGGAAATTATAAATTTAAAGGTTCTACATGCTCACACCTGGCCAAAGGTGCATATATGATAGTTTTCCATACAGGTCTGTTACCTGCACTAAAACCACCTCTAGAATCTTCTACAGTAAAGACTAAGACACTACTACTAAAAGCTGTGAGGATTAGGAGAAATGCAAACAGCACCAAAAATGGCTAATCTTAGAAGAAAGCACAGGAGGCAAAAAATTATGTCCAAGATTTTCAAGAACCATAGAAAATCAAATTGAACTATCCCATGTTTATATTTGGTTGACAAAAGATCTATACCGACTGCTAACCTATGTACAAAAATAACTTCATTCTTCACATTTATAAAATCATGTTTGGTATAGTAAAAGAAGTAGCTGTCCTATGTGGTATAAACGAAAAAGGAACTTTCACCATTTATCTTTGGAGAGTTCTGGCCAAAAGGAGCAGAAATATATTTTAGAACTAAACCATGAGGAAACCATCCAGAAGACCATGCTAAAATGATCATGAAACACTTTATTGTATCCTAAAAGTTTCTTACCATTTTTTCTTCCCTGGCAGGTGGACTTCGAAGAAAAAAGCAGAGAGGAGCAAAAAGGATATCAATTATTCCAATAATTGTCATGAGCCATGGAAATCCAATTGCCTTTGCGATAGCCCCACCAGCGGAAGGACCTTTAAGAAAACAGAGAATGAGAGAAAGTTCTCTCCAGATGCCTTGTAGACAGAAAGATGCAAAGGTTTAAATAATTTTTTGTAGGCATTATCTATCATGCATTGAGATAAAAGGTCATTCTGAAGAGCCAGTGTCCTTACCTATAGCGTAGCCCATACAAAATGCCACATCTGCAATGGCATACACACTCCCATAGACAGACACGTGCCTCAGGTCTACCAGGTAGCCCATGATGGGCATCATTGAGGAATCCACCATCCCTGTGGGCAGAGAACACAGTCCATAGAAAACCAGTGTGAACCGAAAACGGGCTGAATGTCAGGGACTGCGTCTTAAACTAACACCCTGCAGGCTCTTCCCCGTTTGTCATCGCCACCTGCAAGTCTTGAGGCGGACTCCCTGCAGCGAAGCCTTCAGTAAGGACAGATGGCAGAAGGCGGCTGGGACTGGACCCAGGCCCCCGGTTGCCTGCTCTCTGCCTCGCCGCACTCTTCCTCCACTGTCTGAATGGTGGAGGGCCCTGGTCCTCTGGTGACTCACCCGCCATTCCAGATGCAGAGGGCTGCTGGTTACTGGCTCTGTGGGCCCCCAGCCTGCTTCCTGCTGGTGCTTTCCTGATTCACCGTTTTCTGCTCCACTCTCCCTTGCCCTGAAAGCGTGGGCACACCTGACATGGCTCCCCCATCTCCTCCCCATCCACATCTTGGCTTCATACTTAGACTACACGAATTAAAGTTGGAAAGTACTAGGGAGGATCAGAAGGTACCAGAACATGAAGGAGTCTGAGGGATCATCCGGCCCTACTCAGGAAACTAAAATCAAAAGAGGTTGCTCATTTTGTTGGCTAAAAAAAACAAAACAAAACACTACCGCCACAATCAGTATTAGAATCTCTGGTCTCTTGAATTGTCGGGGAAGGTAGCATAAAGAAAGGGCACGTGGTTTCAGAGTTCTGGGTTCAAATCCCGGGCTGGGTGAGCAGGTCATGTCTTATCTCTCTGAACATCAATTTCCCCATCTATAAAACGAGATGATGATGACTGGCTAAAATGAGACAGGGTCTTTGAACACACCCCGCGGAGCACTCAAATGTTAGCTCCCTCACCTCCATGAGTACCAGAAGCAGGAATATGAGGGAAATTGTTTCATTCAACTAGTATTTGCCAATCACCTAATATGTACAAGGCGCTGGGGCCACAGGGGTGAACAAAATGAATATAAGAGTTGGGCGTTAGGCGATGAGTTGAAAAATGGATTACCATTGTGGCTGATGCTACGAAGGTGCTGTGAGAGGACATGTTTTTACCACGGGGACCTAACCTGGTCTAGGGGCTCAGCAAAGGCTCGGTCCTTTGTTTCCACTGTGCCACTCAGAGAATAAACTCCTGACTTTATCCTGTGATAGACTTAGCATTTACTTTTATCGTGATCAATCTGTATATTACAAATGAGAAACAAACATACTATTTATCCAAAATATTAACCGGATTCTTCCTAACATGTGAGTTATTGTTCCTCACATTGCAAAGACTCGCCTCCTGTGCCCGTGACAATTTCTGCAGCACAGGTGGTCATCAGCACATCAGTCCACCTTTTCTGTGCCAAACCTTATAAAAAACACACTCTGTCCCCCAGCATCATATGAGGTCTGTTCACAGATCTGAACCCAAACAAACGTGCTCTGAGGGACGGAGTCTCTTGTTTGCCCAAGCTCAGCAGCAGAGTATCAGCTGGTTTGTGTAAATATCAGGCTTTTAAAAACACTGCTTTTCCGGAAATAAATGACTAGTATGTGGAAGCAGGTATCTTTCTGTGGATGATCTACAGGTTGTACCTGAGCTCGGCTGACCACAGCCTCCTCTCAAGTTTCTAGAAATTTAGGTTAAGCAACGATAGTCTGCTGGAGTAAGACGGAATCTTTCCTAGGAATAGGGTAGACAAAGTTTTACGTTTAGGCACAAGGCTTGTGTGACTTACCAATTGCAAAACCAACTCCAAAGTTAGGAGCTATGAGTCCATAAATGTTTTTCGCAAAAGGAATCTGTAAGAGGAAATAAACATTATGCTAAAATAACATGATATTCAATTCTAAATTGTCTTGGAAAGTCTTAAAAATGTTTTCTTTGGCCTGGTATGTGTTCCCTTCTGAAGGAAAGAGAAGGCAGGAGGAGGGTGGGGCTTGGGGAGAACGGGACCCTCCAAACCTTTCAAAGTTGAAGCTGAGACAGATTTTGTGACAACCATGAAAAATTAGTCAATTGCATGTGAAAGCCCAGCCTGATCCACACTCCACTTTTGACAAGGACCAGAGGACTCATTTGAGATAGATATCGGTCATTGGTAGAAGATGTTTTATTGTAGAAAAATATCTTGCTGTTGTTTCAGACTAGATGCCCTAAAGCATTTAATACATTGTAATGTTTAAGATAATAGTGGGGGGAAAAGTGAAATATAAACTATGTAATAAAACATTCAAACAACTTCCAACTGACATAAAATGAAAATCTATCCCTTGGAGAGTCTTGTCTAAAATTTTTAAGAAGATAAAAAAAATTGGAAGAAAATGAAAGATGTAACGGAACTAAACATCAACAAACTTCAAATTGCTATAAAATACTTCTCAGTGATTCTTGCCCAAAGCAAAAATTTTATTTACAGACTGTTTCCACTTGTCAAATGTCATCTTTTACTCACACATAAAATGCTGATTCCAACAATTATCATTCCTAGAAGAGCACAAAGCCACCTATCAAAACACAAAAAAGCACTGTCAACAAATGACGGTTCGATCTTTTTTCCCAGTCCACATTTTCAATGGAAATCAAAATAAGTACTTGCAATAGCTAAGGCAGAAACACTTAGAATTTTTTTAAAAGAACTCTATTATTATAACAGAGTGCTGTTTCCATTTCATCTTACCTCCCCATTTTGTGAGCAAGTATCCCAAAAATATTGGTTCCAATGAGATAAGAGATACTAGCTGGCAAGAAAGCAATGCCTGTAAATTAATGAAAAGGACACCTTATCAGTACTGATCTCAGTCAAATATTAGAAAAACTAATAATTGTCAACACCACCATGGTGATTAGAGCAGATGAAATGAAGCCCTGGGGCCTCCACCCACGCAGCTAATATCCGGCGGCTGACGATCCAGTCTGGACCCCATGCAGCTTATCCGTCCGCACAAAGCTGCCGAGACACTCCAGAAAGGAAATTCGTTCCTCTATCAACTGCTTCATCTCGCCTCCATCTCTGCCTGGTGGGGAGCTGGACCCGTGGACCGAGACCAGCAGACCCCGCTGTCGGAGGAGGCAACCACAACCCCACAGGTGCCGTGAGCAGGGGCGGCACCTGCCCCGTCCTCTTCCCCTCCATTATTTAGTATGACAGGAGTGAGACACGGGCATTGAAGAAATTAGGGAACATTAAAATAAGCACAAAGAATAAAGTTAAAATTATCCCAAACCCCATCAGTCAGATAATCACCACCATTGTTTTCCCTTTTAGGTTTATGTGTACAAAAATAAATGTGTGCACACGATTTTTTGTCTTTCAAAAAAAAAAAAACGGAATTATACCTACTGTTCTACATCCAGCTTTTTTCAATGAGCTTTATGAACATCTTTCCAGGTCAAAAAATAAATATCTACGGGGTCATTTTTTGTGGCCAAGTCACACGTGGTTAACATTTTCATGTCCAAGGTTTACAGCTCTCCCAGGAGAGGGACCTCGCAACCCCCAGGTCGAGCCTGAGCTGATTTCCAGCTGCTGGTGACGATGCTCGCATTGAATGTCCCCTCTGCACTGGAGAGGAAGGCATACTCGAGCCAGCCTAGGCTTGGCTGCCAGGGCTCTCTGGTCCTCACCATTATTAGGAAACTGGGCCAAAAGACAGATTTTCAAACTTTTAACACTTTTAGTGTTTTTTCTTGAAATCAGATATATCAGATTTGATCCTAAGCCTTGCCCGCAAATGGTAAAAGCTGCTTTGTTCTCAGTCATATGACTGCATAAATTAGACACGCATGGCAGATACGAGATGGTCAGCAGGTACCACCGCACTCCAAATGCACAGGGCCCTTTCTTGTCCAGGCAGCTCGTCACACACAAACGGACAAGTGTGGTCTTGCCTCTTCAAGGACACACTAGCCTTTCACTGTACGCTGTAGGCACTAATACAAACCATCAAGTCTCCAGAAAGGTTAAGCCTTCCAGCACAGTAGGGACTTCAAAATGATCGCTTCCAGGAGTTACATCCAAAACCAAACCATTCCAGACTTAGTGATTCCAGGAAATAAATATAAAGGGCAATCTCATTTCATCTTCCAGGAAACCATTTCTGTCACACTTTGCAATATACGGCGGCCAAATAATTGTTGGGGGTGATCGATTCAGCAGACATGACCTACGGCACGTACCCAGCTCAGTGCTGGGCTGCAGCAAAGACAATGACCACAATGGGGCTCTGGTCACCAACGAGAGCATCTTCAAGGGAAGTACACAGATCACGTCTGAACTGTGACATGGCCACATTAGAGATACAAAAAGGGACACATGCAGTGCTCTGAGAACCCAGAGTCTGCAGCTGGCGAAGCTCCCAGAGCAGCTGGTATTTAAGCCTGACCATGAAAGGTGTGTATAGAGAAGTGAGTGAGTCTGGAGACATAAGAAGTCACGGGGGCCTCTGTCTCAGGATAAGCATCTACGGGGGCCAGTGAAACAAGCAGAGAATAAGTAATTGGTACCATGATAAAGAACCACTGGCTGGGTCTCAGCATCAGAGAAACAAAAGGAAAACGGAGGGGGAGAGCCCAGACCCCAGCTAGGAAGGCAGCTGCTTTCTCCCCAGACAATCACTGCCCTGGAGGATGACTGCTGTCCCAGATCAGAAGATCTGGTTTTTCTAGAAAAGCTGCAACTCTGAATTCTTACGTGAAATCTCCTGATTCTTAAGTTTTGGCAATTAATTTTTTTAAAACATAATCCCTGTGCAGGCTGATGCTGGCCCAGCCAACCAAAACCTACCTATGAGCTGAACTCAGCCCACAGACACCCATCGTAAACCGGGGCCGAGGAAGTGGCTAGCAGAGAGCCTGGCCAGAACTCCTTCCTGGTGAATCCTGACCCCAGGAGCAAAGCCTGGGATGACGCAGCTCTGAAGTCGAAGTTCCAGAGGAAGCCACAGGTCAGCGACATCTTCCCGACCTATGAGTGGGCTGCTCAGCTCACACGTGTGACCCGGGAGCAGAGGGCACCCTGTTTTCCATGGTCAGTAAACACTCTCCGGCAGCAAACCCCAATTTCATGATTCTCGCACAAAAGCACTGGATTCGGAGGCATGAAACAAAGTGTTCATTTCAGCTCGGAACTTACTAGCTGGGCCTTCAGTGGGTCACTTCAACCTGTTAGAGCCCGAGAAACAGCGCCAGGTCCTACTGCACACACCTCACAGGGTGGCTTTAGGAGCAAATGGCAAACTGCTCAGGAAGGCCCTTGTTGAAGTGCCCTCCCAGTCTGATTCCTCCGCCCTGTCACCCCATGGAGGCCCCACCTCACTGGCTTCTCACCCTGGCCTTCCCTAAACTGCAGGCAGCTCCTACTGGGCAGGGACCCCCTCCATCTGTCTCCCCCCGGCCCAGCTCTATGGTGGCACACAGGAGGTGCCCAGAACACGCTGACCACTCAGAGGAAAGATTCTGTGTGAGGACATTCACTTCAAAGGACCCAAAGTGTTGAGGGAGGTCCCCGTCCCTTGTCCGGCAGCCTGCCCATAGGGGTAACGGACGGTGGCGTGGTCTGGAGCCCCGAGTCCTCTTGTCTTCACTTCCAAGCTGGGGACAGGGCCACTTGCTCCTTGGACCTCGGGCTCCAGGTTCCAGATTCCTGTTCTGACACTGCTTTAGCATCCTCTGCCTTCCAGGGCCTCCACCACATCACACAAACTCAGACTCAGCCTCTGGGAACTCAGGGAAACCTCAGTGCCTCACGCTGCCAGCAGCCCATCTGGTGGCCTGAGAGGGGGCCATCAAACTTTGCTTAGAGCCCACTGCCCTTCCAGATGGCCCTTTCAGAGACGACTGCCACCAAAAGGTAGGTCTCCTAACACCAAGTCCTTCCCCTGTCACTTCCACCCAGAGGCGTTCTGGAGCCAAGACAAGATGGCTCCAACCTCCTCCCTAAGCCCAGCCACCAGCCCAAGAGCAAGACACTCCCATCCACAGCTTGGCTTCCCAGGTGAAACCATGAGGGCTCTGGGTGTCCTCCAGGGACAGTGTGCCCACCACCGCCCCTCTGTACAAGTTCAAGGTGTTTCTCTACCTTCAAACATGATGCGCAGAACTGACCAGCCCAGCTGCATGCTGGGTGTGCAGCACATGATCACTAGCGTCTGAGGAAGGAAAGAAGGACCAAATGAATCCAAGGGTCTCTCCACGGTCTGGCTCTCGGCCACTCCCCTGCTCCTGGCAGCCCGCACCGGTGCCAGCATCTCTGGAGCCCCAGCTCACTGGCCCTCACTGGGCTCTTCCTCACAGACCTGCTCTGCCACCAGCTTGCCCCACCTGGCCTTCAGAGGGGTGTCTTCACCCCTAAGGCAGGACTTCCATCCTCCCCAGAGGAATTTCACCATGTCTTTTTCAGGCCTTTGTTTCTGCCCCTGGAAATCTTTTTGAATCTGTGACTAATTGGCCATCTGTATCGCTCCCAAATTTGTATCACTGCAAACGCAACAAGAAGTCTTTCCAGGCCTTTTCCCAACTCAGTGAGAACAGCATTGACCGGGCTGGCCTACAAACAGCGCCCGGGGCCACACACGCAAGCCCATCCTTCTGCGGGCTCCTGCTCTCCTCAGAGGTCTGCCTGTGCCTCCTCGCTGATCTCTGCTCACCCAAGAAAGTTCACCAACAGGGAGAGTCCACCTGCCCACTGCTAGTGCTTTTATAGGAAGCCCGGCTTCCCCGACAGGCTTGACCGGCACATGAGGGAGAGGCCTGGACCATCACGAAGCCCCCAGAGAGCTGATGCTGGACACGCAACCATAGAAGTGACTGTAGGGTGAGTCCCTTGGCTGCTTCTGAGCTCTAGAGGACCCCTTCCTGACAGCCCCAAGGGCTCGGCTGGGAACCACAATGGGGTAATGGTCCCAGTTCGCCCTATGCTAAGGGAGGCTCAGGAGGCAAAGTCCTCACATCCTGGAACCACAGAATGTTGGCAATCATCTTGTCTTTTGGTACCCAGCCAGGCTGGCACACGACATGCCCCCAGGTCACAGCTGGCTGGGAGCAGAATGGGTCCCCTGCCAAGCAGGCCCATGTTCTTTCCCCCAGCTCACATCTCACTACAGACAAATGGGCTGGAAGAACCAGAAGAATGAGTTTGGCTCCAGCCTTGCTGGGACCTGTTCCCCACAGCCTAAGCTTCCCTTTTGGGGTCTGAAGGCCTCACCATGGACTCTGAGTCTCTAAGCCTGAAGGGGCCAGGGAGAGTCCTTTGACCCAGGACTTGAGGTAAAGAGAGATACCATGAGATGATTCTCTCTCCAGCAACCCAAACCCAGGGCTACCCCCCAAGTGGCAGCATGAGGAGTCTGGGGACAGGCTCACAGCGAGCCCTCTGGAATATGGATGGGCTGCCAACTTTATCTCCCCTGAAAACGATGGGCAAAAACACCACGTTCACATGATGTGTCAACCACGCAGCTAGGCAGACTGTTTTGCTTTGACTTCAAATCTTATGGTCTTTCTCCAGAAACGATCAGGGAAGCATAAGGGCAGAACAGCTTCCCTTTCCACACTGGACTGGAGAGAGCTCACAAAGACCCTGAACGGGGAGGGGCTGTGCCCGCCTCCTGGCGCTGGGTCCTCACACCGTGTCACCCACAGGGCCCTTCTCGCCAAGGCTGAGGGGCCTGAGGGGCTCTGGGAGAGCTGGGCCACAAGCTGCAGACCACGTCAGGCGGGTTTATCCCCTCACGGTGGAGATGATACAGCATCAGGTATAGAAATGCGATTCTCTTGAAGAAACACAAGTCTCTCTCGGAGGCAGGGAAGGAATGACCTCAGTAGGGGAAAAGCTGTGGTGAGCTGGTGGGTGAGCATCTGGCCTGGGTGATAAGCCCCACGAGAGGATCTGCTGATGAAATCTAGGCAGCCTGTGGCCTGCTATCTGACCCGGATGGCCCTGGGTCTCTGAGCGACTTTAAAGACTTTATAACTAAAGCCTCAGGCTGTGTCTGGCGAGGAAGAGCACAAAGCAGCTTGAGTGCCCTGCGCACGGCCAGGAGGCGCTCAGTCAGGGTAATGAGCGTTTAAGTGGAGACATCAGAAACACCAGCAAAGCATTTCAGCCCAAGAGCGGGTGCAAAGCCAACCTGGAAGCTCCATTCGGCACCACTGGACACGGGGCACCTGAAAACACCTGGAGCCCCAAACCATCGCAGGGATCAGAAAGAAAGAACATCTGGAAAAACAGCTTCCGTGATGTTACAGCCAGCATTCGCAACCAGACAGCAAGAGCATCTCCTCCTCTTTTGCAGAACTGCTATTTGCTAACTCGGGGTTAGAGAAAGCACCCCCCTCCCGCACAGTGGTTCAGGAGCTTGAGAGTCCTGGCTTTCCTCTGCGGTCTCCACCGCCAGGAAGTTCGGAGCTAAATTTCCTAAGAATTAGGCCCCTTCTTCACGGGATGACTCTTGTTGTCTGGGGCTTGTTTCTGGTTTTGTTTTATGACATAATTCACATACCATAAAATTCACCCTCTTAGAATGTACAGTTCATTGGTTTTTTTGTATATTCCCACGGTTGTGCAACCCCCACCACTATTTAGTTCTAGAATACTTTCATCACCCCAAAAAGAACCCCACACCCATTAGCAGTCCCTCCCCACCCAGCCTCTCCTCTCCAGCCATTTGGGGCTTTTTAATGAAGGACCATTTGATGAAAGAACACAGCAATTCAATGCAGAACCCAAAAGGACTGGTGTTCAGGCCGGGTCAGCTGCAAAGAGGCAGGAAGAACAGGGACAAGTCTGAACCAGGAGGCAGGGTCTGGCAGGACACCAGCTCAGAGGGATTGTGAGGTCACCTGAGGAAGGCGGGGGCTCTGTAAATGCGGCTTAATTCAGAACTGAGAGCCGCCCTGTGAGGACCTCCATATGCACGCTGAAACAACTACGAAAGGAAAACATACCTCTAGGAAGGACAATCAATCAATCCTCGAAGAAAAAGATGCGTGTGCAGGGACTAGCCTTCCAGATATTAAACAATATTCTAAAGCAACAGTAATTAAACAGAAGGGTACTGACACAGGAACGCATGCAGATGAATGGAACCAAAGAGAGCATCCAAAAATAAACCAGAGAATACAGTCATTTTGAGCACGACGGAGGCGGGAAGAACAGACGGACTCCTAGGGCTACTGGTGACCACAGAGGAAACAATAACCCCAGATCCCTATCACACACCTTATAGCAAAATTAATTCCATGTAAATCCAAGATCTTCATGTAAAAGACAAATCAAATTTATTAGAGGAAAACATGTTTGATTAAAAAAATCTTGGCATGGGAAAGGTTTTTCCAAGCTTGACTGGAAGTGACAATGACATTAAGAGGAAGACTGCTAAATCTGACTAGTGGCATTTTAAATGTTCTGGGTTGCCAAAAAAAAACAAAAAAATCCCATCTATAAAGTCAAAAGACATACAACAAAGTGAGGGCAATATTTGTGAAACATCTGAGAAAGAATTAATATCTTGATATACAAAGAACACTTAAAATCAGTAAGAAAAGGACAAATAACTCCACAGAAGAAATGGGCAAAGTAAACTAATAAGAAACACAGTAAAGAAATAGATATGGCTAATAAACATATGAAAAGATGCTCAATTCACTCATAAAGAATTTGTAAAACTAAGTCAAAATGACTTACACACTTCCTCTCACACTTGGGTGGGAAAGCCTGAAAGACTGATAGTACCTCTGCCAGTGCCACGCTACCAAATATTAAAATGCCCATGTCAGTTTGAGAAATGTGCCCTATGGATATTCTTCCAAACACGAACGGGAACCCACGTAAAGCATATTTCACTGCAGTATGCTTTCTAATGGCAAAAAACTGGAATTTTTCAAATTTAACCCAAATGTTCAGCAATAGGGACTGGTTGAAAATTTGTGGTATCGGGGCCGGCCCGCTGGCATAGAGGTTAAGTTCACACACTCCACTTTGGCAGCCTGGGGTTCACGGGTCCGGATCCTGAGCACAGACGTAGCACCACTCATCAAGCCACGCCGTGGCAGCATCCCACACTGAGTAGAGGAAAACTAGCACAGATGTTAGCTCAGCAACAATCTTCCTCACACACACACACACACACACACACACACAAATAGTAAAATTTAAAAAATAAAATTTATGGTATAATGTTGCAATAGAACATTATGCAATCATTAAAATGAACAGCAGACTTCCCGCTAAACAGGGCAAATTGAATCTATAGACTCTTCTCCATTACCACCGCAAATTCCATTTAAATTTTAGTAAAGGAATAAAAGAAAACTAGAGACCCTCCCTTCTATGCCCAAGGGGATAAAATGAGAGAGGAGAAAAAGCAATAAGGGAGGAGCAAGCAGAGGGAGAGCAGTGATGGACACAGCAGAGGACACTGG
Organism: Equus caballus; assembly: GCF_041296265.1. Lineage (NCBI taxonomy): Eukaryota > Metazoa > Chordata > Mammalia > Perissodactyla > Equidae > Equus > Equus caballus. The sequence continues at coordinate 15,753,356 of NC_091684.1, forward strand.
AACCTTCCATCTGTACATGGAGTGACCGACAAGAAGCAAGACCTTTTGTGCCACAGAACCCAGAAAGTTCAGGAACTGAAGGCTCCAGGCACTGTGAATGTAAGGCTGAGGGCTGGAGCTGCCAAACGGAAAGAGGGTTGAAAGGCCGTTTTAAGAGCAGTTGGACCCCCTGCCCTCAATCGCTCACCCCAGCAGGAGGGTTTCCTTAGAGGAACTGAACTGAAAAAGTTCAGGAACCCAGGCAGCATGAAGACCAGGGCTAACACAAGAGGCTGAAGTGGGAGAATGAATGGAAATCTTCCTACTAAATGGTAAAGGGTTTTATTTCAACAACCCCACAGACACATACACAAAACCACTCAGGGTAAATAGAAAGGCCTCTTCAAATTTAAGATATGATGACAGCAATTATAAAATTTCAATAGATAGATTAGAAGATGAAGAAATCAATGGAAATAAGAAAAGCAAAGGGCCGGCCCAGTGGCACGGTGGTTAAGTTCGCATGTTCCGCCTCTGCGGCCCTGGGTCCACTGGTTCGGATCCTGGGTGCGGACAGGGCACCGCTTGGCAAGCCATGCTGTGGTAGGCGTCCCACGTATAAAGTAGAGGAAGATGGGCACGGATGTTAGCTAAGGGCCAGTCTTCCTCAGCAAAACGAGGAGCACTGGCAGTAGCTAGCTCAGGGCTAATCTTCCTCAAAAAAAAAAAAAAAAAAAAGAAAGGCAAGATAAGAAATTAAAAGGATAAAATGCAGAGGTCCAACATCCAACCAATTGGAGTATCAGTAAAAGAGAAGAGAGAAAATGGTGGAGGGGGGAGGATGAATTAAAGAAATAATACAAAAAGGTTTCCCAGAACTGGAAGAAGGGGTTTCCCAAGTGAACAGGCTGACCAAGCAAGTGCCCAGCACAGTGGAGGAAAATGGACCCCACCGCAAACCAGCATCATGGACACTTTAACCTAGAGAGGAAGAGAAGATCCCTCGAGCTCCAGCAGAGGACGGGCAACGAGACACACACTGGCCTCCTCAACAGCAACCCTGGATGCTAGAAGACAAGAGGACACTGGCCTCAAAACTGAAGGAAAATGATTTCCAACCAAGAATTATACACCCAAATAGACGAAGCTAACCCAATGTGAGGCAAGCACAGAGACATCTGCAGAGATGTGGGATCTCAGAGAACTTTACCTGCCACGCACCCTCTTCTTAGCAAGCTGCTGGAGGATGTTTCCACCATAAGGAGGGAGTAAACCAAGAGAGAGGAATACAGGAAACGGAAGAGAGGCAAAGAAGATGCCCAGGTACCGGAAGAGGAAAGGCCCGGGATGACCTGGAGAACAAGTCTAGACTGGAGCAGGAGGACAGAGTGATCTGGGACAGATGTCCACAAACAAGCAAAAACAGGAAGGTTAGGTTTGCTGATATACTTGGGCACATTTAGAGGGCCTTTCATCTCTTCCAGAGAATTTGGGGGATAGAGTCATAAATGCTCCATAGAAAACTAAGAAAAGGAAAAGACAGCAATTAGGGACTCCAGGAAAATCGAAAGTTTGTAAAAAGAATCACAGAAGCCTACGTAGCTCATCCTAGAACAATATTTACATAGTCACAGTAACATCAACACTGAATGCCAATCTACGCAACAAACGCAACACAACTGTTTCAGGAGAACCAAAGGTGAGAAAACATGTGAGTTGATTCTTTGATATTTTCAGGTGGAGATTAACAGCATGAATCCTCATCTACTAAATTAGAAAGCTGATGGACGATGTTAGAAATTGGCAAGTTAAGAAATAAGAGTGTACACATACTATTTAGAGACATAAAGGAAATCTGCAGAAGAAACAACAAAAAAGGTTGAAGGTGACTGAATCTGAGGCAGGGGTTTGGAGAGGGGGAGACACGGAGCAAAGATTCCTGATTTTTTCATGATAACTCTTATAATGCTATTTATCTTAAAAATTATATGTAACCGATAAAATTTAAATTTAATTACTTTTGAAAAGGAAATCTACCCATTCTGACGTGGAAACATGGAAAAACAGGAGGTCACACAATGATGTAAATGTGTGACCCAAAATGTGTCAACCCAAGATTCCACTTGGGTTGAGTTTTTAAGCATATCACATATGGTGATAAACATAGAACCATCTGGAAAAGGACACACAGAATTGTTAACAATGACCATCACAGAAAACTGGGCTGGGAGAGGGGAAAAGATGAACATGAGATTTTTTAAATTTTTACTTCAACCTGTGTACTTTAACTTTTTTTAAAATAATAAGCATGTATTACTTTCCAAATTAAAAATAGTTTAAAAAATTCATCCTCTTAAACACTAAGTTTGTTGTCTCTTTCACTTAAATTTTATTGCTGTCCATGTATATTTAACATAACTAGTCCAGTTCAGAAACATGGGGAGATGCTGAATGCGTTTTCCCTCTCATTTCTGCCCAGGTCTGATGCCTCTATACTAATTCTGCATCTATCATGGATGATACAAAAAGTGAAGCCGAAACACACTCCAAAGCTCATTGCTACCCTAAGAATTGACCCTATTACGTGTCAAACAGAAACAATCCATTTATCATCTTCATACCTGCAGCTTGGCAGGGCTACAATGATGGGACCCACCCTGGAGACAAAAGTTCTGAAATCAGAAGACTTGCCCCAGTCCTTACCCAGCTGCCACTTGCGGGAACACATGGTCTCCATCATCCAGATGGGCAGCGCCGGCTCCAGCATGGCAATCGCCATGTTTGCAAAGCAGATGGATCCTTTAAGCGAGAAAGAGTAACCGGTTAGCGTGCTGCTGTTTTGGGTCTCGAGTGTCCCCTCCCGTTTCCAAACACGGTTAAACTCCACGTGTCCACAGCCAGAACAATCAGCTGGGATAGCCAGAACGTCTCCTACTTATGCAAGAAAAAGATAAATAACGGGTCAAGAGGATAGCGAGGAGGGTCAGTTTATTGTTATGATGATGATGATGATGATAATTACTATTTTAAACAGAACCCCAGAGTCATAAAGTTTGAAACTAGAGGGAGCCTTAGAGGTCATTTGGTGGAGGTCATTTGATGGATTAATTTATTAATCAAGTAACTTGCTTGAGGGCACCCCAGCAGCCCAGGCCACTTCCAGGCCACACAGACTCGTGCAACGTGAGGCTCCTGCGCTTATGTTTCATCGGGCGATGAACACAGATATTTCTAATGATGCGCTGGGATCTGAAAATCCAGCGCAGTCAGTACAGATGTGCTGCTGAGGGATTTTTTTTTTTTTTAAATCAACTATACATATAGGTTATCTTTACAAATAGCCATTATCACTCTGTTAACCAGAACCCTTTGTAAATGTAGAACCAACTGGAAAAAGACACACGGAGCTGTTCCCCATTGTTCTGGGGTTCTGCAAGCTTCCTGTGCGGCACCCTGTGGAACCTCTAATTTGCTAGAATCCCGATTCAAAGAACATTGTGCAATCATGATCAAGGTGCTCACATGATGAAGAAAGATTTTTTCCTTCTTTGTGACATTTAAAGGCAGAACATAGAAATTATGCTGGAATGACCAGACTCTCCTCACCCACCTGTTCTGTTTTCTTAGATTCGGTATTTGTCTATTTGCCATCTTTTAACTAGGGCCAAACAGCCAAAGTTATTTACATCTCTCCTGCGATGCACAGCCCATACTCTGAACCCCCTCACTGTCTAATTCTCACGCACCAAGCCAACATCCCCCTGCCCTAAATCCACGCAAATGGGGACAGCCTGCTGGAACTATCCAAACTAGCCAATCCTAAGCGGTTTACCCTGCCCGGCTTTGCCTTTCCCATGGAAACCCCAATAAAGGCTCTGGCCTAGGGGGCCTTCCCCTCACCCCTCTCTGCCTCCTAACCAAACCCGGTACTCTCCCACGTGGCCCTGAGTGACGAGGCATGCCCCTTTTCTCGGGACCTGTAAGTAATAAAATCTTTTAATGGCGCTGACCTCTCCATGTCATCAGTCAGTCACCTCCATAAATTAAAATCCCACTGGAACAAATGAGATACTGCCTGGCCCCTGACTCCCCACTTGAGGCCGCCAGGACCTGTCCATCGCCTGACATTCAATGCCAGGTGGATCTCCGTATTTCCTCCATGAGTCAGGGCGAGACAGTGAAAGTCAAAGAAAGCCCGAGGCAGGAGGGGGCCTAGCTGCACAGCCTGCCCGGACGTCCACCCCAGGGTGCAGGGAGTCCCATCCCTGGGCCCCCACTCTCACCGCACATCTCCTCATCCCCCCTTGGACAGCCAGGGCTCCAGGAGCACCTTGGCTCTGGAATGCTCCCTGCATCTTGTCAGGGGCACAGAGAGGTCCCCCTACATGAAGAGGTCACCACACCAGGCTTACAACCCGTCAGCCAACAAGCATGATGGACAGGGTCTAGACCGGGGTCACATAGGTGCCGCCCTGAGCAGACCCAGCAGCAGAAGGCTGAAGCAAAACCAGCCTGGGTTCTGAATAGGCTGAACTGGAATGCCCACAGGCAGGGTGTGCCCGGTCCACCCAGGCTCCCCCAGCCCCACTTGTGTTTGTGACCCGTGCTTAGACAAACCTAAGCCTAACTGGGTCTGATGCCACACTTCAGGGCTTCCCTCTCATGGCCCGAACCCAAGGGCTGCTGCTGACCACAGTATCCAGGCCCAGGCAGCAGAAGGCTGGCCCCTTGTAGGCCGCCCCCAGCCTGTGCCACTGGGATGGTCTTGAGGGGACAGCCCCTTAGATAAATGCATCCCTTTATCCTCCCCGGGAGCCACAGAACTCCAGGGCTTCCTCGAGCCCATCTAGGCTAAGACCCAAAGGCATGACCTTCTTTAGCCAAAGGGTATTTTCCGCCGGCTTCTCTGCTGCTGCACAGGGTGCCCTGTGCGGGAAGGGAGGCACCCTCTCTGCCCTCTGGGGCTCCGCTGTCAGTCTCTATTCATACACGCCAAGACGGATCAGACCGCCCACCTAAGATGCCTGCCCTGAGGCCACAGACTCCTTCTGGAAGTTCACGTCCAAACAACTATGGCCTTTGACACAAACACAGTGAGCAAGCTTGGGCCAAAACAAACCTTGATGGCAGGGCATCTCCATGACCCAACATCTTTGCCCCAAATGAGAAACAACAAAAGAACTTCTCTTGCTGAGTGTCAGAAATTAATGATGGAAGAAAACAATTTCTTGTGATGTATAACCTCTTTGCCTTTTATGTTTTTCTACAGCTCAACGTTTCCAGCAGCAAAATGAACACTGGTCCTCGTCATTCACCCCTTGGCTGAGAACCAGGAGGACTGAGGGGAGCCCCACCTGCAGCAATGAGGATATACGGGTCCTTCAGCAGGGTGGTTAGTGGTGTCCCCTTCTGGCTCTGCCAAACGAAAAACAGGGGTTAGAAGAGTCGACATGGCCACTGCAGCCCCCTCCTTTCCCAGCGGCTTACCTCTGGCTGTACCCGGGATGGCTGGAGCACAAAGAGCTGAATAGCTATGAGAGAAAAAAATAGTGTGGCCCCAAGCACCTGCCAACACAGATGCCAAGGTCACAACCACTGAGGTCATGGCCAAGGTGCCCACGCGGACTCACTGACCTCCATCGAAGAGCACCAGGGTAGCTAGCACCAGGAACGGAGCCGTCTTCCCCACAAATTCATAGAGCACACTCCCGAAAGGGGGTCCCACTGCGAGGAGGAGAAAGAGGGGCCAGTGCCAGGCTGGGACATTGATCCCCTCCACTAGAACCATCCATTTGTTTTGTGTGTTTTCTCTACTTTGTCCCAAAAACTATTTGGGGTGGCCACCCTGCATCCTATTCAGTAGGGCTAAGCTGCCCTGGCAACTTCCTCCGGGCGGTTCTACCTCTAAGACGTGGGCAAGAGACTATAAGGGTCATCCCAAAGGTAAAGATGAGAGGGAAATAGGGTCCAGGCCACAGAACCGCACTGCTCAAGGAGGACAGGAAAATGGCTCAGCGAGGACTTCATTCCTTATAAACCAGCAGAGACAGGACCTTCGGGCTCCCAAATGAAGGCCAGGAACAGAACAGAGAAGGGAGAGGACCCGGATCTCCTCTCAGGGAAGATATTTGCCCCTGCTCTGGGGGGTCAGCAGGGCAGGTAGGGGAGGCAGACGCGGAAGCTAGGAAGGTCCTCAGGTGGGATCGTAACTCGGAGAATGTTCGAGAGGAAGGATCTTGGCAGACCATCCTGTTCAAGCCTTCATTTCACATCTGGGCCCGGAAGTCTGGGGTTTGTTTGCCCAAGGTCACCCAGCAAGTTAACGGGTAGAGGCAGGGGAGGCCCACATCCTCCCAGGTCAGGACGCTCCCATCATTTTTCAAAGGCCCCATGAGAGTAGGGAATAACAAGGGGATAGCTGAGGACTCTGTCAGCGTGAATGTGGACTCGCCGTCCGATGCCAGACAGACCCCTCCTCCCAGTTCGCCTCCATGGTGGACCTTACCCACCTAAGACCCCCATGGCCAGGCCTCCCAGGGCAATCCCCATGGCATTGCCTCTCTCTTCGTCATCTGTGTACACACTGGCCAGCATGCCCATGCCTAAACAGGAAAAGAAATCATCGATAGCCAAGCTCTGGGAGCACCAAGAGAACAATCTATGCCTCGCCTTCCCTCTCCAGCCCAGACATGCGATCTTCCCAAACCTGTCAGATTAATGAAAATACGAGATTAAGCAGAACCCAAGGAGGAGGCGGGTACTTTCTCTGAGAAGCCACCGCCAATCACCACCACCAATATCTTGATTCCCTAAATGATCCAGCTAATTCGGTAAGGGGCCAGCCAGGCAGGGCAATGCTGGGGGCCCCTCCGACAGACCGAAGCCCCCCAGGGCACTGACTGACTCAGGTATTCCCACACCTACCAGCTACAGACGAGCAGGAGGAGCCGATGCCCTGTAGCGACCTGGCGATGAGCAGGAAGGCGTAGCTGGTGGAGAAGGCGAACACTGTGGAGAGGACAGGGCCAGGACCGCGCATCAGGGCAGGCTGGCTGATGCTATGACCAAATTGTCTCAAACGGGCATTTCTGAAGCCCCCCTTAACCCAACGGTGCATTTCCATACTAACTACGCTGTGCTTTTGGTCCAGGAAGACCTCTCTCCATCGACTCCTTTCTGCAGTTTTTGCCAATATACAACCCCCCACCCCCAGGTTGTATTCTGAATTCCCAGCTCATGGTCATTGGAGCCCACCTGGTGACCCACAGCCAGAAGGCAAACATCAGACACTTACTAATCGTTGAGATGAACATGATGCAGAATCCCGCAAACATTGGAATTGGATAGCCGATTCTGGAAAACAGAACCACAAGGAAAATCTGGTGAGGGCTTCGTATTTTGTTAAGGCTTTATATTGAGTCTCTCCTGCTGGCCCTTTGGGATCAGGGGGATGAGTGTTTGGTCAACTTTTCTAAAAACTCATACAGTTGGTGCTTCCTACGTGACCTTTTCGTGTTTGACTATCTTGGAACGTGAATACATTTATGGATTGCCATTCGGAACAGAACTTTCTCTGCAATAAATGTTAATGCAATATTGGCAAGTCACCCAGAACACGTCCAAAACACACGGCCCCAGTTTCCGTTATGTTATTATTATTTCTTTAATTATAGTCTTGGCTGGAGCTTCCCCAGAGGTCCCACGGCAATCCAGTGATTCTGCTGAAAGGTCACCGAGTGGCTCAGCTGGCAGCAGAGACAACTGCACAAGATCTAAACGGCATTAGGAAGCAAGAAGATTCCCGATGAGGACAGCACAGAAAAACAGGCTCATCTTCTGTGAAAAAATTCCACTTCCTAGTTGTTCTGTAGAAGACCGTCCATACAGGGCTCTGCCACCAGGCCGATGGAGGTGCTGGGAAGACCCTGGCCTTCCGGTATCTCACCCCTGCTAGGACACCTTGCCCTGCCACTTAACCCAGGCAAGTCTCCCCTCCACCCCACGGAGAGATCACTGCCCACCTGCCAGCACCGGAATATAAAATGGATGTGGATGTTAATTTCTACCAGGGGGCCTGGAACATAGAGGGTGCTTCAGAAATTTCACTTCCTCCCTCGAGTTCTTCCTTCTTGCCTCTCTGTTTCTGCGGATTAAGGAGACAGCTTGGTCCCCTGACACGTGGGTGGGCCATGAGGGTGAAAGGAGCTTCCTGGTCCCCCACCCTGAGAAGAGGGCCAACAACGACTGAGCCACTGCCCTCTGGGAGGTCTGCGTCAACCCAGGACAGCCCTGAGCATCTCTAGGCCTCATCTCCCTCTGGCCTAGACCCCCACAAATCCTGGAGAGGAACCAAATGAGGACCAAGGGGTCCTGAGCCCCATCACTCAGCCTGGAAGGCCTCTTCTATTTTAGGCTTGAATAAAAAATCATAATAACGCAACCTTCATTTAAAGTTCCCACTCAATTCTCTAGCACTTAATGATTTGATAAGGGCAGACGACCACCTCCCCATCTTACAGAGGAGGAAACTCAGGCACAAAAAAGTGACTTGTCAAACCTACTAGGGCTAATTTTGCTTGGGGCCATTCCGTCCAGTCGAGGGCTTTTCCTTGCAAACTTTACCATCGCACCAGGAGCCAAGGGCATATGTGGCTTTAAGCAGAACCTTTCCAAAAGTTCTCCTAGTAACACTCTTTTTTTTTTATAACTGCTTTATGTGCATCCAGAAACCAAATACCAAAATCACAAATAGCAACTCAAAATCATGACCGATTCCCAGGCATGCCCCTCCCACAAACCCAGGCAAAGATTCCCCTGCTGTGACCTGAGATGAGTTTGTGGTTCACAAAGCGGGGCTCAAAGCCATTCAGGTGAACCAGGAAAGACACCAGGGTTCTGAGCTGCGGTTCAGATGGCCCAACAGCAGCTTCTCGTGTCTCAACTAGCCTGGCGCTGACTGCTCTGTACTCTTTATTTACATAGGCAAAAGAAACCCATACACAACAGGGAGTCCCACACAGCACTGCAGGACACCAGATAAGGAAACTTCGAGGAGGCTCTGTAAGGAGCACTCGCAGGCATTGTTCTCAGCATCTATTGCACATCTGGGGGAAGAATGGACATTACTTGCAGTTGCCCTGGAATAAACAGAGGCTTCTCACCCCTTTCAAAGTACTCCTTGGGAAACAATCTATGTGTCCCAGCTGTTGGAATATTAGTGATGCCATGCCCAGTCTGCAGCCTGGCCACTGGCCACGGTCGCCTGGCAGGACACAGGTGGGTTGGGCCTCTTGTCACCAGGAGCCTCCGGCATCCTCCGAGGCTGGAAGTGGAGAACCAGCGTGCAGGGTCACCTGTGAGTCTCCCGGCAGTTCTGTGAGGCAGCTGGCTTTATCCCTGTTTTTCAGATGGCTACACTAAGGCTCAGGGAATTTAAGTAACTTGCCCCAAATTCAGAGCAGTGGGCATAGCCTGAGTGTCTAAGGCATGCCAGGTCCTGCTGGCGTACACTTTGGTGGGGAAGTCAGTCACGGGAGCAGAGGTTCACACAGGCTGAGTGGAATGGAGGGTCCACAGTTTCATTTAAAACCAGATGGCTCAGTACCCATGGGGCTGTGTGCTTATGGAGGATTCTTCTCACCAAGCCCAGGCGCTGTGTTTTCTTCAAAAACACGGCAGCTATTTTTTTTTAATTCCTTTGGGATTTTAATAAAGCATGTGTGGAATAACCAAACGGCAATGCTGGAAGGAAACTCAAAGGCAGGGCCGGCCAAACCCTCATCCTGGGTGAGAACGCTGAGCTCCAGAGACAGAGCAGGTCTCCCACAGTCGCAGATACCCACGCGGAGCCAATCGCTTCGGGTACCACTCAGCTCACGCTGACTCCCTCTCATTACTGGACACGTGTACCTACACTTTCAACACTGGCCAAGCTGCTGGTGGGACACACTGTGGCAAGTGCTGGGGAGCATCTCTCCCGGGAGCTCAGCCCCAAGTCAAAGATGGCACGATGGGCAGCTCCTGCATCTCTGTTCTCGAACTCCTCTGGCCCCCGGAACACCCACCTCAGAAGCAAGGCTGTCCAATGCCTCAGGGTCACTGAGCGATGGGCAGATGGCCAGCGCCCTCTCTCCTTCCCCACAATGTCTCCTAAATGGACAGAAACTCAACTGACATTAGTCATAAACGTCTGAGGTGGCCTCTTGTTCCAATTCCATGCCATCTCCATTAAGTATGGCTAAGCAGAGCTAGATCTGACGTAGCAAACCTTTAACCAAATGTCCCATTATCATCCCCTAGTGAGTCATCCTGGCCCACGGTCATCCTCCGTAGAGCATCAGGGAGCAGTTAATCCAATTAGAAAAAGACTAAAAATCACATACTGCATCCCTGGGGAAAAGTGTAAAACAGTAAAAGTCATGCTCATTATAAAGACCTAGTCAATGGAGAAGTCCCACACGTTCCTAAATCATCACCGACAATCAATACTCTAGAGAAAGTGCTAATAACTAGTTTATCTTTGCCACAGAGACTAACGCAAGCTCCATTCTCAGGCCTGCTAAGGCCTTGGTTCCCTCTGCCGCGGTGACAAAAGCAAGGACACAGAGTGTGGAACCCAGCAGGGTACACACTATCACCAGATAAGACAAGAGGTGACATCTCTCTTTCCAATTATCTCAACTTGCTCCCGAAAGGTGGTAGGGTAAGTAAACACGAGTAAATGGAATGGTACTTTAGATTTGCTAGGATATATGAGGAAGTTTACTGTCAAGCATTTTTGTAAATAAAACAAAATCCTTAGGTTTAGCCCCGAGGGTCTTTTTCAGCTATTAGAGGTGTGTGGGGAGTTATGGAGCCATGGATTTCTTACTCTCCTGGGTGTTACTTCTATTCTCTGACAACACACAGCTCAAGAGGGGGCTTTGCTCCCACAAGAAATGCCCAATTCCACGGCCAGCTTCTGATTTCCGAAACGAAGACTTGTCACACCATCCCTACCATCCTAACAACGTCTAGGACAGGAGATCCCTTTCCAGAATAGCTGGTTTACCCGTCCAAGGAGAAGCTGAAAAGGTCACTGCTTCTTCCTTCAAAGCCCACTTCAGACTCACCGGCTGAAGCCAGAGGAAAAAAAAAAGAACCACAGTAGATTTCATAGAGATTTCATGCCCTGTAGCTTCCTCCTTGTCGTTCTGATGTTGGCTAAGATTTGTGAGGAAAAATAACTGGCTTTCAAATATACTAGGTAACTATGGAAATAAATTAAGCCACTGACACTGGCTTGATAAAAAGCAGAACACTGAGACGATGACAAGCTAAGGAGGGAGCCGAGGGAGCCGGCCCAGTACCCAGTTAACCCTTTCCCAAGCCACACAGTCCATCTGGAGTATCTTTCGGTTCTAAAGACGTGAATACTATTTAAGCCTCATGTTAAGCAAGTGAAGACCATGATGCCACGGTCTTAACCTGATTTATGGGAGACAGAAATGTAAAGCCGTTTGTTTTCACATCGTTTACCTGCCTAGAACACTCCTCTTATGTGTGTGTACGTCTAAAACTCACTTGCTGGGCCAAATGATAACAGGTGTTGCCAGCATAATTCTTCTATTCCCTTTTACACACAACTGCAATCGTGAAACGAATAGGTAAACTGGAATTATAAAATAAGTCACATGAGCCTCATAGACAGAAAGCCAGTCAGCCAAGGCACCCGCAGGTTTTGGAAAGTGTGTTAATGGGTATGTGATCACTACATTTGCCAAAATCAAAGGTCCTCTGCTTCCTATCTGGTCACATATTTCTCAGTAAAAATACAGTACCTGCAGAGCAAGTGAAACAGGAAGTATGGGTCTCATATCAGCAGCTGGATGAACACATCGATGCTTCCGGAGAACTGCTTTTATTTTCAGGGTTTGGCATGAGATCTTATCTAATATTTAAAACAACAGACAGGCAACCTGCCTCTTGTGTCACCCACCCACAAAAGCCACTCACACAGCAGTATCAGGACCACAAATATGAGGGTCCAGGTCATAACACAGGGGTTCAGGTTGCGACGTGTGATGTGGGGTGTCTCATTGCACAGTGGGTCCCGCTTACGGCAAGAGTCTTTAGAAGGGAGCAGTTCCCACCAGCCTGCCTCTAGGCAGCTTCCCCAAATCTTTCCACTGTCAGAAGCACTGCACAGATGCTGGGAAGCTGGACCAGCTCACATCAGGGGCTGGAAAAAGGTATTATTTTTCTGGGGCCAGGGAGGTGAGGGAGGACCCATGGTCAAAACACCAGGCTGATTTTTTTCTAAACTCTCTGCCCACTGATTACAAATAGCAATCACTCACTGTTTGGGCCTTTACTCGTTCAGCCTGGTACGACCAAGGAGAACCCAGGAAGATGCAAGAAAGACAGATTTTGACCTGTATTATTTTTAGCAGCTAGACATACAACCTTCTAACAGGAATGGGAAGGGAGGAAGACACCTGGACAGAGAGTCTGGACACCTGGCTTTACTCCTGCCACTGGTGTGGGCAGATGCTTTCTCCTAAGTGGCAAACTCCTTTGCCTATAAAATCCTAGGACTGGCCCAAAAGCCTTTGCTAAAGTCTCCTCCAGTTCAGATGCTCCTCTTTAATCGGGAACATATTAACCAACTGTAAAATGCTGTTTTAAACACTCTTGTTTACAACACCGAAAACGTGAGTCACACATCTTGTGGGTAATTGAAGATGTGATTGGCACAAATTACATCAAAAGACTATTTGCAATGGCTCACAAGGGAAGACTGTGCAACGGGAAATGGAATGAATTCATCACTTCTCTGAGCAGAGCCATGGAGCCCCCAGAAACGCTGCAACTCCCCAAATTCACATCTACCAGGCTTGGACAATAGTAGGAAAATTACAGATCATGATCATTTCGGAGAAACAAGAGAGTTCTCTCTGCTGCTTAAAATTTGTGTGCGTTTCCACATTACGAGGCAGCGCTAGAAGATAAAGAATCTTTTGAAATTCACTTGGTAGCAAGAGTGAGGGAACCAGTTAAAATTTTGCTCCAGATAAGTTCCAAAGTGGATTACTCACCACAGAATAGACTAAATTTCACAGGTCACAAAACAAATTAGGTTTTTCTCTTGGAAGACAATTTTTTTTTTTGGAGCCCCAAACGTGAGCCAAATGTCAAAGAATTTGGAGTATTTAATAGGGGAAAGGTCTCCCTGGCTTCAAGCAAGCTTTTTCCCCATGGCATAAGCAAAGCATTAAAAACAAGAATGGGATTTTTAAAAAGCTTTTCATTTGCCACTTGCATTTGGAACCCCGGGACACCCACAGCACTTCAGCTGAGTTTCTAACTATTACACCGTACAGCTAGCAACGTTCACGCCCAACTGACTGGCAAAGGCATCATTACAATAATGCCCTCAATTTTCCCATACAGTATTTGAGCTGTTTGCTTTCTCAGAACACAAAACCCTGAGCCGTTTTCTGTAATTATACCAGATGTGTTTTCAGAAGTGCTCTTGGTCTCGAAAAAAGAAAGAAACAGCCCTGCCTCTACTGAGGTCTGTCTGGTTTTCCTTCTGGAGAGAGGAACTGCCAAATGTCCCCTTGACAAGGGCGCTTCTTGGTGGGCTCACGATCAGCCCATCCTCGCTGGGTTAATTTGCTTAGCATACTTTATGTGGCAGCTTCATAATATTGCTTGACACAGACTGGAGGGCTGGACGTGGCTTGGGATGGTTAAAATTGATTCAACGGCATTACTTGGTCCAGAAAATCAAATTGCAAAAGTTTATAATGTGCTTCCTTCTGACTTGCCATGGGTACATTACCAGCAACCTCCGTGTGTTCAAGGGCAGCTCGTGCTGGCGGAAGGCCAGATCTACTGTACCCTTTCTGAGCCTCTACTACCCCAGGCCTCATCCTTCATTGACCCCCCCTACCCCCAGAGCTGGCCCCGCTCTCAGAAGGGCTCCATGCTTGGTTTAATGCTCTACTGCTGCTGTCTTAAAACACTTAATAATATCTGAAAAGAGGGCCTGCAACGTACGTAGCCAGTGCTCCTCCTCCTTCCCCAGGCCAAAGCCCAGGTGAGTGTAAAGATGTCCCTGCTCTCAGCTATACGGGATGCTTGGCTCCCTGACTCTTCACCTCGGCTTTGGAACCTCCAATGGCTCCCAAGTACCCCTGCAACAAAAGCCCACTCCCTTCTCGGCCTAGCACCTGGGCCTCTTAATAGCCTGCCCTGCCCAGTCCCCGCTGCCCTGCCCTCCTTGTTTCACCCTGGCCCCTCCTACTTCCTCTCTTCCAGCTCTAGTCTATGTCTTTGTTCACGCTTCCAGGCCTGGTTCACAAGTGGGACTCTGCGCACGGCCCTCTGCCATTTGTTTGCATTTCTGCCTTTGGGGCCACACCATTTACACGGCAGCCCACCCCCACCACTCGCACTGTGCCAAGACCCTCTCTTTGCAACTGACACCTTCAGGGGCTGCCTGTTCCCCTCCACTGCAAGCCCCTGTCCTGTGCTTTGAGCTCCCAGGGACCAGCTGGCTCACCTCAGCTGCAGAAGAAAGGTACTTGCTGGATGGCCACCAACAACGGCAATGTGAACAGTCACTCAAAACAACGTGAGTCCAAAAAAAAAAATCCAGAACATCCAGATTAATGTAAAGGTAGGGTGGGCATTATGTGGGGCATTATTAGCTAGTTTGAATTATCCAGAAAACAGCTTCGGTTCTCCGTCCTTTGTGCACATGGACAGAGCTCAGTGACTGGTGAGGGAAGAGCTGTTACACCATTACCTGTTAGCAGGACCTCAGGTTGGCTAAGAGTTTTGTCTCTGCAGCAGGACAACCCATCTTTTCCCACGTCCCCCACCCCAACACCTACCCGAGCCTTTGCCACGCCAGCTCTAAAGAAACCATCCTGGCTTTCTATAGGGAACAGCATGACCAGGGGTGGAAGAGATGAGAAGAGAAAGCAGTGTGGCACACAGAAGGCGATGAGGATGGCCGTGGTGGCTACACAGTTCTTGCTGCCCAAGGGCAATGGTGACAAACAGACCTATGCAATCTAGTGTTTGGACAGAATCAAAGTTCTCCCACTCGGGGAGGGCCTCTTTATTCTGTTTTCTTTAATATTTTCTTACTTTTTAAGCAACAGAGGTGGCACTGAAAAGGTGGAACAAATGGGAAATCACAATGAACCAAGGACAGAAACACAAGAGCAGGCGATTGATTTTCCCCTGGCAAACCCACCACTGGTTCTCCAGACCCTGCTCAGTGAATGAGGAACAGAAGCTCAGAGGGAAATGAGCTCGGGACGAGATAAATATAAAACTCTTTGGCCAGGATAATACAACCTACCTGTTGGTCAACAGCCCCACGAATGGGTTGGTGAGGAGCTGGACAGTGGCTTTAGAGGCAAACAACAGGCCAACTTGCACATTTTCATTCAGGAGGTCTTTGTCTTCACTGGGACAGTCGGGAGGTGCAGTGGACGTGTTAGTCACCATCTGCTGTGTGGTGGTCTTGAGCAGCAGCCCGCCCTGAAGGTCTCTGGTGGTGTTCCCAGTGACCACGGTGGAGTTGTCATAATAGGAGAAGATGCTCTGGAAGCTACCTGAGGTGGAGGCCGTGAGCACGGGCTTGGCAGTCTGGATCTCTGTAGTGTTCTTCTCATGCTCGATGCTGTACAGGTAACTTGGGATGATGGGGACTGCGGACGAGCAGAACAGGAAGGCTGTGATTGCACCGAAATCCTCCTCGGGACAAATGCCAGCAAAACTACGGTCAGGGCAAAGGCCAAACGAGGCCCAGGGAGATGATGTATCTACCTCAGGAACAGGCCCCCCGTGCCAGGGGCCCGCACTGACACGGGAACAACTTCACACGGCTTAGCTCCCTATCAAGAACAAAGCCCCCACGGCTCTGACAGCTCATCCGCCCTCAGGGTCAGCGACTGTGCAGAACCGACCAGCCCCACAGATTCGAGTCCTTTGTGGAGTTTCTCAGTACAGGGGTCCTTCACGGTACTATTTTAGGAAAGCAAAATGCGGTCTGAAGTCTAGCCAGTGCTGCCCTGGGGTCAATCCGGGCTTCTCAGATTCTCAGGAAGACCTTTAAATGAATGAAGCAAGGAAACAGAAACCTAAATTTCATTATGTGTCTCAGAAAAAAATAAACCTGCAGGAAGTAATAATCGGGAAATTCTGCAAAAGACCCACTTTATCTTTCTATTACTTGAGTGGGAATCTGCAATTTTTCACACAACCTGGAAGACAGAAGAATTTCTGAGACTTTCATAAAGGCAAAGAAAAACTGTTTCATGTAATAAAAGCTTTGAGCATGTGTATAAAAACAGCATTCACCACAAAGGCGAACTGAGGCCCGCGTTACTGAGCTGGGATGGGCCCACCATTTTGATAATCCTTGAGGTGAAAACCTGACTATTTGATGCTCTGAAACTGTCATGAGGGAACCTGCAAATGCAAAGAAGGGAAATAACCCACCCCTGAGAGTCCAAATAAAACATCTTGTTTTATTCACTAAAAATTTGTATATTTTGAAGGGAAAACTTGGAGAATACTTTGCTGTTAACGGAGCTAATTAAGAGATCCGGATTTCAAGTATTTAGTTTTTCACAAAACTCTATTATAGGAAAAAGGCTAAAACCAAAACTGTTCAAACTGCTTTTGAAACGATCCTGAAATGTTTCCATCTCTAGTCATTCACTGTTACAATATATGTAAACGTCAGTTCTCTGTTTTGTTGGGAAGGATGCTGACTTGTTCCTTTAGATGTTACCAATTAACCCACCTTTTCGGGGGGCATAATAATAATTATAACATTATTTTGAACCCTGGGAGTTGCTAGTCCTTAATAGAAATCTTTTTCATCGCAGTGAAAGTGGGCAGGGGGGAGCAGGAAATTATCAGTAGGAAACACAAGTTCTGGGTCTTATCGGATGTCACATTTTTTGACCTGACCACCAGGAAAACGAAGCCACAAACGCGGTTCCTACTCGCCCAGGCGCTGCAGTCTCGGGGGATGTATTTTTGCAAAGCCTGTTCTCCCGCTTTCCCGGACCGCGCTCGGGTAAGTGGGGCGCCCCGGGCAGCGGCGCCCGGGGAGGGCGGACCCCGGTCGGTACGTACTCACGACGGTGAGCAGCATGTTGTCCAGCAGCAGCGCGAGGAACACGATGAAGAGGATGAGCTTCTGCGAGTGGCGCCTCTCCTGCAGCCAGCGGAGCACCGCCAACTCGCTCAGGGCCATGGCTCCGGGGCGCGGCTGCGGGCGCGGGGCGCGGTCAGGGGCCGGGCGGGCCGGGGGATCCCCGCACCCCGATGCTCAGACTTCCCGGGTCGAAGGGGCTGTCCGGGAGCCGCGCGCACGGGCGGCGCGGGACGGTCCCGGGCGTCGCCCCTCGGCTCACCAGCCGGGCGTGCGTCCCCACGAGCACCCGCGCTCCCTGTTCCTAACGCCCCGTGGGCCGTCGGGGCCCGAGCCCGGGCCCGCGCGGTGCGGTCCCGCTCCCCGCCGCCCCCGAGGGTCCCCTTCTCCCAGTGCGCGCTCGGAAAGCCCCGCGCACTGTGAGCCTCGCGCCCCGCGCCCTGTTTTCCCGGGCCACCCCGCAGCCCCGGGCAGCGCCTCGTCGGGTGCCCCTGCCCTCCGCCGGCCTCGCGGGCAGGAAGCGGGGTCGGCGCTACCTCGGGGTCGCCTGCGGCTGCCGGCCTGGCCACTGTGGGCTCCGTCCGTCCGTCCGGCGGTTCCGGGTCGCAGTCTCCGCCCCGGCGCCGCCGCTCGGTTTACCGGGTCCGGCTCTGACGTCACGGGCGGCGCGGGGAGGGGAGGAGAAGGGGGCTGGGGCGCCCCGGCCTCCGCCCACCCCGCCCGGCGCAGCGCCTCGGCCCCCTGCCCGGGCCCGCTCTCCTGTCGGCTCTGCGCCTGGACCCCGAGGCGCCCCCGTCCTAAGCCGCCCCGAGAGCAGCCCCTCGCCCGACCCTGCACGTCGCCGCGCGCCCTGGGGACCCGGCCCAAGGGGAGCGACTGAGGCGCAGAGGGAAGAAGTCAGGGAGCCCAGGACCATGGGTCAAGGGCCCCAGGTGAAGGGTCAGGGGCCAGGGTCAGAAGTCAGGCCTTAGTGCTCTCATCTGGCCCCAAATAGGGGTTGGAGCTGCTCTTTGAGCCTCACTGTCCCTGGAATTGGCCACGAGGACATGAAAGCTACTGGGTGAGTGTGCCAGGGAAAGGCGTCATAGGGTGTTGGGAGCCAGGCACTGTTCTCTCTTTCCTGGGGAAGCCCACCCCAGCCCACCGCCCCTCCCCTCTCCCACCTCTGGAGCCCGTGCAAGATGCCACTTGGAGTCCTTGACCCTCAGATCCTTGGGTACCCTCAAGCTGGTGTTGTGGACACCTCTGGGTGTCACCCCACAGTGGGAGTGGGGATGTGAGGGCCCAGGCCCATAAGTCAGGTCTCAGAAAGTAGGAGCAGTGGGCCTGGGCCTTTGGGGCCACCAGGAGCACATCACCCTGGGCAGGGGACACTGGAGACTAGGTGAGTGCCTGGCGCCTTGGGAAAAGTGCTCAGGGGCCAGCTGCTGTGGCCCTGGGTGCTGTCCTCCCTGCCGTGGCTGTGTCAGGGGGAGTCTGGCTAAGAGATGGTTAAGACAGGCCCAGTGTCTGTCTGTGGCTGATGCAGAGCTGGAATCCTCACCAGCAAGGGTGAGAGCCCACCTTTGATTTCCAAGTCCCTCCATTTTATAAACAGAAAAGAAGCAAACAGACATGGTCCCCCTGCCATAGCTGGAACTTTGGAGACCCTTCTAGGAGGCAGGAGAAACAGGAGCCATTTTCTTGAAAAGCCACTTGGAATAAATGTGATCCCGTGGCGTCTCTCAGCCATAGAGTTGCCCCTGGTTTATTAATGTTCGCTAGTCGTCAGCGGGAGGCTGCTTAGAGCAGCAGGGCTGCGAGGGCTGCTCCGCTCTCTCCACCTCCGCACTCCCTTCCAGACCCCCGTGCTTCCCGCCGCTGCCCCTGCTGTGTGAGAAAGATGGTTGGATAAGTAAGTAGGTCAGTGACATGGGGACTCCGGGATGTCCCAGGATGTGCGCCACTTAAATATTAAACAGAGAGGAGAGAAGGAAAACCACTTAGGAGGAGAGAGCAGATGGCAGAGAGCTGTTTAAGATGTGGCTGTGAAGGGTGTCACCTTCATGGACTCCCCCAAAGTGCCTAGAATTTCAGAGCCCGAAGATGCAGGCCCTGTCCCAGAGCTCCCTGGGCAGAGAGGCATCAAGGGTCAGGGATCATGTCAGGATGCCCCGGGGCCCCGTCTGCTGCTTCCTGGATCGGTGACCTTGGGCAGATTGTGTGTCCTCTCTGTGCCTTAGTTTCCCCATCTCTGGACCTACTGCAGAGTTGTCGTGGGGATTAAATGGGAATGCACAGGCGCCTCTTAACACAGTGCCCAGCACGACGTGAGAGCTCAGTAGGTGTCTGCCATTCATTCATCCAACAAATACTCCCTGAGTGATTGCTACGTGCCAGGCGCTATGGTCGATGCTGAGGAGACGGTCATGGCCCAGACAGACAAAACTCCCCGTCCTCAGGTGCTTACACATTCTGGCAGCAACGCCATGATGGTGAACATGGGAAGCCACACTGACTCCAGCCCGGCCAGCTGGAGGAAGACGATGCCAGGGAAAATGCCAGTCCCTGTGCTCCTGCCTCCTGATCTCTGCCACCACCCCTAGAGCACCATGGCCTACAACAGCATCTTCAGACTTTTTGTTGACACCTGCCAAAAGAATTTTTTAAAAATATGTATGCCTCACACATTTTTAAGTTGGCATCTAAAATGGTTTTTTATCATAAATTTAAATAGGTTGGGTTATATCATATATATTGACCTATATATATAAAACCCTTATAACTTCTTCTTCTTCTTTTTTTTTTTTTTTTTTTTTGGTGAGGGAGACTGGCCCTGATCTAACATCTGTGCCAATCTTCCTCTGCTTTGTATGTGAGATGTCACTGCAGCATGGCTTAGTGAGTGGTGTGTAGGTCCATGCCTGGCATGTTAACCTGTGAACCCCAAGCCACTGAAGCAGAGTGCGTGAACTTAACCACTATGGCACCAGGCCAGCCCCTAAAACCATTACAACTTTTAAATGTACCCAATGGAATATAAATATTATAAGAATGCAGAACTACCATATTATACTTATACAAACAAGATTTTCTTTAACAGTCAAAAAGTTTACATTGTTTTCTTTATGCCTTCAAAGTATGCACTTCCAACAGAATTTTATCCAACTGTAATGTTTTTATCATTTCTTTAGTCATCACCTTATCTATTAAATGAACTGCAACAAATACGTGAATATACATTAGCTTTTTAAATTTTTCTTAAGGCTGTAAAGCTGTCAGTTTTAAATTTCCATTTAGGATTGTGTTATTGTAACAATTATTCACAGTACATAAATGATCATGCATATAATGTGAATTTTGGTAAATAATTATTAAACATACAAAGAAAAATTGTGTTAGAAGTACATTCCTTAGTGAGATGGATGGGAGAGGATTTCTGGAGCCTTGATAAAAGAGACACCAGTATTCTCTCTGGATGTTTTTATGTCTCAGGACAATGTAAGATGGTAAGACTCAGGTTGGGTGAAAAGTGAGACTTTCATTTGTCCAGTGGGAGACAGGAGATTGTTGAAAAGGAAGGGGATAAAGGAGCGTCCTCATGTCTCCACCTGGGTCCATCTCTGCCAGATCAATTTTAAAATAGAGGACATATGGAAATCAAGAGTCCCCAGTGGCTTGGGAAGTCTTCATATATACCCAGTGTCCTGGTGTTCCAGGTTGAGGAGCCAGCCTGGGAGGCCCTGCCTGGTCTGGGTCTTTGGGACTCCACAGCCTCCTGTTAACCCACTTAGTTCTCACCTTCCCCCTGCAGCCACACTGATTCCTCTCAGTGTATCTCTGCCTCAGTGCCTTTGCACATTCTGTTTCCTCTGCCTGGGAAGTTCTTCCTCTTTTCCTAGTTATCACCCTCTCATTCTTCATTACCAGCCCTAATGTCACTTCTCAGGGGAAGCCACCCTTTCATGGACCCCACCCCCAGTATCAGACAGGTACTTTTCTTACAAACCCTCATGGAACCATTACTTCCTCCAGAATATGTCTCTCGTATCTGCCCATGAGGAACAATACTCCCATAAGCGTGATCAGTTATCTCTGTCTCCCCAGGTATCAGGACTGGGCACACTCTTTTTGCTCATCACTGAGATTCCAGAACATAGTTAGTGCTCCTTAAATATCTGCAAAGGGGATCTGCACTGGGCAGGTGGGCTTCCCTTCTGATGCAGAGCCATGAGAACCAGAGAGAAAAGCACCTTTGCCCGAAGGGGAGAGTACGTTCCTGGCTCCATCTCCCCGGCCGGAACCACTCCTCAAGGACCAGGCTTTGAGGATGCCCATTGTGACCACAACCTTTATTTATTCTCCTGGGGAACTCAGACGGGTTCAGCCACCCAACCCTCTTCCTCCACCCTTTTCAGACACTAGGGACTGAGAAGGTACAAGGTGCCACCGGGGTTGACTTTCTTCGCTGACTTTCAATATTTAGGAATGATAAGGCATGGAGCCCCCTGGAACATAGCAGTTATGTGAAATAGGCATTATTAGAGATAAACTAACATGCATTTAAGCTATAGATAGCATCCTGACTGGGTCACTTTTACAAGTTATGTGACTTTGGGAGTGTTACTAAACTTTTATGTGCCTCAGTTTCTCTTCTGTCACTCCAGCATGATGAGGCCCCCCTCACAGAGTTGTCATGGGATTAAGGAAGATGATTCTTGCATGGCGCCTGTCACAGAGCCGAGGCTCACACTCATTGAGCGTTCTCTGGTGTTGGAAAAGTGAGGGTGCTGAATACACGCAAGGGGTAGGCGGTCCATGGGGAAATCTTCAAGTGCTCCCCCAAACAGAGAACTTGGAAATAAGGGAGACAGACTTCTCCCTTGGGCATTAAGCTGTGAAATGCAAATAATGCGTCAGAGAAGAAATGAACAAAGGTGTCCTAAAGAAACACGATGTTTCCTAGGTTAGCAAAACCTGATATACTAGTTCCCACCTGGGTAGAGAAAGGAGGTGGAACACCCAGTGGAAAGCTGGGCACAGGGCGGAACAGGCAATTCATAGATGGGGAAGCCCAAATGGCTACCAAGCTCATGAAGAGACACTCAGACACACTAGTGATCAGAGAAGTGCTGGTTAAAACAATAGTGAGCTATGCCCGTTAGACCGGCAACAATGAAGAAGTTGGGTAAATGCCGTTTGTTGGTGAAGATGTAAAGAAATGGGGACAGTGCAGCCTTTCTGGAGAGGAATCAGAAGTGCCTGGTGGAATGAAGTCAGTGCACACGCTCTGATCCAGCCGTCTCTCTCCCTGTCTATGTCTCAGGGAAAACCCTCCAGGGACAAGAACAAGGAGAGTCATTGCAGTGTTATCTGTGGCAGTGGGGAGTTGAAGGCAACCTCAGTTTCCATCACTAGGGAATAAATAAGTGAGATGTGGAGGATGCTCATGGTGGAGCACCACGTAAAGGGACACACTGGATTACCCATATATCTGTGCACAGATTTTAGGACTTGTCGAGTATGAAAGAGCAGGAGAAGAGCAAGTTCTATAGCACGATGCCATGTGGGCTCAGTAAAGGCACACAGAGCACCACTACCTCTATCGGAGGCTTCATTCCTCTTCAAGGGTGTTGACAAATAGAAATGGCAAGCAATAGGATATACTAGAGTATATGAGGAAGACATTTGGTATAAACCTAATTCGGCCTGACTTTGTTTTTTCCAAAAGGGCCTAACTGTAGCCGTTGAGCACGCATTGTATATCTGCTTTAAACATTTCCTATGGCAAGAACAAATGCCCTTAAGATAAAGGTGCAGCTTCCCCCCACATTGGCGTTTCCTTAGGGATAAGCATCTTTCCTTAAGCTAGGAACTGATTGCTGTGCTCACCTTTGACCACCCAGCTCACCTGTGACCACTCAGCTCAAGACAACAGACCTGCCACCCTGCAGAGTCCACTGAGACAGCAGACCTACCTGCTATTTCCATCAATCACTGTGCCGACAGAGCAGTCTCATGACTATTGTAAAAGGGACATTTCAATCATATGTGAAACATCCTGTTTGGGGGTATATAACCACTCTGTGTACCTCACTTCTTTGGTGCCCTTTCTTCCTTTGGGAAGAAAGGCCCTGGGCCATGGTCCTCACATTTTAGCTCAGAATAAACTCTCCCAAATTTTCATTTATAGATTGGTTACGGATTATTTTCGTCGACAGTGTGTATTAAGAACATCAGAGTGGATGCCTTTGTGGGGGAGGGGCCCAGGCGTGGGGATCTGGGATGAGGTGGGAAAGTGGAAAAAAGTGGAAATAAACCAAAAAATGGACTTTGTGAGGACCAATGACCATAGTATGGCCAGAACTGAGACAGATGATCAACTCAAGTCCCTCTACACAAGGTTCCCCCTAAAAGAGGCTGTCAAACGTGGATGCCTAGGAAGGCTAAAGCTTCCAGTAGAGAAGTGGCTGTAGTGAGCACAGCGGCACACGCCGGCCGCGTCCCCCAGGGGCAGAAGGGCTGTGCTCTGTCTCAAGCCAGACGGAAGGGATATGAGAGCAGCGGGAAACTCGGATCCTCAGAAAAGAAGGAAGAGCATCCAAAGAGGTAAATGTCGGGCTAAATGCAATAGACTTGGGTGGCTTTTTGTTTTGTTTTTTGCCTTTTCCCTCTTATTTTTAATTTTAGAAACCTTTAACTATTTAAAATTATAACATTGTCTTGAAGGATTTATGACGTGTAGTGTATTACTTATAACAACTATAACTTAAAGGATGAGGCTGGTTATGGGGCTATAAAGTGGCCAGTGTTGTATATTTTATGTGAAATGGTTTATTATTAACTGTGAATGGGCTATAAAAGGTTAAGGATGTATATGATCATCTCTAGGGCAACCACTGTAAAAATAACACAAAGGAGAATAGCTGAACAGCTAAGAGGAAAATTAAAATTAAATGGAGTTCTATAAAGTATTTGAATAATTTTAAAAGGCAGGAAAGGAGGAACAGATGAACAAAAAAACAGAGGAGTCAAGTAGAAAAAAAAATAAAATGATAGATGAAATCCAGCTATATCAAAAATTACATTAAGCATTAATGGACACTACAATTACAAGACAGAAATTATCAGAATGGATTAAAAAAAACTAATCTGAACTCGATGCTGTCTCTAGGAGACACTGTTTAAATATAAAGACACAGGTAGGTTGAAAGTAAGTGGATGGAAAACATATACCATGCCAACTGTAAGGATAAGAGGGCTAAAGTGACTCTATTAATATCAAATAAAATAGAATTAAGAACAAAATTTTAAACAGAGATATAAAGAAGGAGCTTTCATAATGATAAAAGTGATTAATTCAATAGGAAGACATAATAATCATAACGTATTGCACCCAATAATAGAGCTTCAAAATGTATGAAAAAAAACCAGACAGAATTAAAAGGAGAAAAAGACAATTTCACAATCCAAATTGGGGGATTTAACACCTCTTTCTCAACAACTGATAGAACACTTAGACAAAAAAATCAGCAGACATAGAAGATCAAAACAATACCATCAACCACCTTGGCTTAATTGATATTTATTTTCCCTGAAAAATAACAGACTTCACATTCTTTTCAAATGTGCGTGGAAGGTCTTGGCCAGGGTCTGTCTCAGTCGGTGAGAGGGTTTTTTTTCTTAATACCAGCCCTCTCAGCTGTTTAACATGCATATAAATAATGAGCTACAATTAGAAAAAAATGCATTTCATTTTCATTCTTTCCTGAATTCTTCTGCATACTGCAAAAGAACATTTTCTGTATAAAATTTAACCAAATCTGCTGTTCTGGTTTTAAGAAGGAATGGGAAAATAAATGTCAATTTACTTGAAGGATGCCTTGCTGACTGCCAATGAAATTAAGTCATAGACGCTCTAACTTAATAATTCAATCACGGGATTAACTGGCTTCGTGCAGCATTATCTGTAAAACGCAGGTCTCCAGGTTTGGCCACTTTAATAGAATCACCACCCTGTCTGAGGACATTTACTGTAATTGAAGGCTGCAGAGGAGCCAGCCAGCTGTGAAGAGCAGCGTTTCATTAGCTTTATGCCTTGCTTCTCCACCCTCACCTGGACTATTGCAGTCACCTCCAGTGGCTACCTGCTCAGGCGTCCCACAGGCCACTCTCCTCACCAGCTGGAGAGAGCTCCAAAGCACCAGTGTGGTCATGCCACTCCCTGGTCTAAAACCCTTCGATGGCCTCGAACTTAGGATAACGGCAAATGTCTTCAATGTGGTCCAATGGGATATGCCTGGTCCATCCAAGACCACTTCCTCCATCCTGCCGTTGCCTCTGATCAAAACTCTGATTGCCTTATAATTATCTGGGCTCCCTCATGGCTTCAGACGTCTTCGTGGATCCCAAGGGTCCCAGCAGTGCAGCCTGAGGAGCCCTGGCCTGGGAGGCCCTCCCCGGCCTGGACCATGCAGCCTCCATATCTCCTCTTATGCCATTCAGCCCCTGCCTTCACCCTCCAGCCACACTGGGCTCCTTTCCCTACAGGTTCTCCGCCTCAGGACCTTTGCACTGCCTGGGAAGCTCTTCCTCTTCCTCTTCGTCTAATTTCCTCTTCCTCATTCTGAGTCTCCCATCTGTTCATACACCTGTGCTCCTTCTCACCCCAGGGCCTTTGCTCAGGCCATTCCTGCTGCCTAGAATGTCCTTCCTTTTTTCTGCTTTTATGGAGTTAACTCCCCCTCAGCCCTTATGTCTCAGATCAAGATACAGGTAAGTTGAAAGTAAATGGATAGTGTCAACAAATAGGAGGAATAAACTGCAAGAGAAGCAAAAAGTTTACTTGGGGTCTCAAGAATTGCAATTCAGGGAGCACAGATACAGGTAGAAACCCACACAGTGTCCCACTAGGGAGTAAAAGTCAGGGACTTTTAAAGGCAAAGAAGAGAGGTTGTATTACAAAGAATTTTAATTGGAGCTGGAGGCGGAGAGCCAGTCTTGGCTATACGTTGATTGACTATTGATTCTGTCTTCAGAGAGTCCACAGCCCTCAGTCCTTGTGATCAGGATGTCCATTCTCCTGCTGACTTCTCAAACAATTGCTTGTAAAACAATTGCCATTTGGCCCTGGTCCAAAAATTTGGTTCAGTCTAAGGTTCAAGACAGCAAAACAGTCTCTCTGGAAAGGCAACTTTGACTCCATTTTTAAATGGCTCCGCTACAGTGAACCTTGATATTTTCCCCTTTGGATGGCGATCTTTCTTTGACAGCATCGCTGATCAACCATTTGAAAGCGTTGCTGGTCGACTATTAAAAGCATTACTCATCAGCCATCAAAGCATCATTGGTCCTTCAACACCAGGAAGGCTCGTTCGTGGTATGTCGTGTCCCACGTAGGAGGGAAACTGGTTTCCTTGGGAGCTGTAGGCCACATTTGAGCAAAAAGAGAGCCAGAGCGGAGCAAAGCCTTCCCGTCTAGTTCCTTTAAGGGTAAACATTATGTCGTTCCTCAAAGTTTCTCAGGTGGAGGCTCACGAGCCTTAGCAATCATTTTAAAGCGCCGAGGACCATTTTCCAAGCGCCCCCTCATCCTCCCCCAGAGCCTCACTGGCACAGTAAGCACTCAGTCAGTGCTGTGGTTGGCATAGTTCCTGACCACTTAAGCGGTGAGCACCACCTGAAGGGAACTCACTGAACTGACCTGCCCTAACAGGCTGCCTACTTCTGGCCCAGGGATGTTCTATGCCTGGTCCAGCCCCCAAGCCTTTGCCCAAGTGACTTCCTCCACCTGCAATGTCACCCCCTTTCTTCTAACTAGCCAAGCCCCCACCTCCTCCTACATGGTTTGGCTTGAAAAACCTTTTCCCCACCATCCCACCGACTCACAAAAGTATCCCACTCAATTTATGATGCCATAGGGATTGCTGTCTCTGCTTGTTAAAGTCTCAGGTAATTGAATCATTCATGCCCCTCCCTCCCTAGCAGCTGCCTGCTGCCATCCCGGCCCCCCACCCCAACCTCTGTTCCTCCCTGACTCCAAGTCTTTGCTGAGGCAGATCCATCCACCTAGAATGACCTTCCTGCCCTTGGGCTGAGGAGCCCAGGAAGAAGCAAAACGTCCAGATGTCATCGCATGGTCACGTTTCCACCATCAAAGCTGAAGGCCCACAGCCATGGCACAGGCTTCCTCCAATTCTGCACAATAGCTCCTCTTTCCTCTTATCCCCCTGCCCGTCCCCGTCACCACCTCCTGCTCCAGCAGCCTCCTAACCGGCCTCCCTGGCACCAGGGGCTGCCTCCACTCCGTCAGTGGCTCATCGGATCGCCATGAACCACTGCTTCCCATGAGTCCCTCCCCAGCTCAAGAGCCTAAGGCAGCTCCCTATTGCTCATGCCTCAACTCTTCTGCCTGACTTTTAGGGTCTTCCACAATCCACGCTACTACCCCCCAGTCCCCACCCTCTGCTCTGGTCAGACCAGCCCCCTCAATGCCCCAGCAGCAGACATTATTCATATTTTCTTTTTTTTTTGTTTTTGTTTTTGTTTTTGAGGAAGATTAGCCCTCAGCTAACTACTGCCAGTCCTCCTCTTTTGGCTGAGGAAGACTGGCTCTGAGCTAACATCCGTGCTCATCTTCCTTTACTTTATATGTGGGACGCCTACCACAGCATGGCTGCCAAGCGGTGCCATGTCCGCACCCGGGATCCGAACCAGCGAACCCCGGGCCGCCGAGAAGCGGAAGTGCGAACTTAACCGCTGCACCACCGGGCCGGCCCGACATTGTTCATATTTTCCTCATCCCTCTGACTTTCCAAATCTTATTCGTAGCCCCAGAGCCCAACTCAAGTCCTCTCTCCACACGGAAGTCAAGCCCAGGATAACCACTGCAGCCTCCCTGGGGTTCTACCCCCCAGAACGCATACAGCCCTGCTAGCCGGCCCCGCTAAAGCATTTGCCAGCTTGCGCTGCTCCCCAGTGGCTTCATCTGGGTTCATTCTCACCACCCCACCCCACCCCCCTGCCAACTGGACAGCAAAGGAGGCGATTTCTTTCTTCTCTGTCTCCCTGAGAGCGGCTTGCTACTCAGAGGGTAGGTCCACAGGACTACCCTCAGATGCACAGTGAGGAGTCCCAGGCTAGAGCTGGTTCTGCCCCTGCCAGCTGGGCCTCAGTTTCCTCATCTGTACAGACAGCGGGTGGACCGGGTAGACCTGTGCTGCCTAGTCCAGTAGCCACTCGCCACATGTGACCATGGAGCACTTAAAATGCGTAATTATAAAATACACACCGAATTTCAAATGCTTAGTACAAAAAAAGGTAAAATACTTTATTAATAATTTTTATATTATTTACATGCTGAAATAATATTTTAGACACATTTGCGTTAAATAAAATATATTAAAACTAATTTCACCTCTTGCTTTTTCACTTTTTTTTTTGAGGAAGATTAGCCCTGAGCCAACTACTGCCAATCCTCCTCTTTTTGCTGAGGAAGGCTGGCCCTGAGCTAACATCCGTGCCCATCCTCCTCTACCTTACATGTGGAACGCCTACCACAGAATGGCGTGCCATGCGATGCTGTGTCTGGACCCGGGATGCAAACCAGCGAACCCCAAGGCCCCAAGAAACGAATGTGCGAACTTAACCACTGTGCCACCAGGCCAGCCCTGCTTTTTACTTTTTTTTAACGTGCCTGCTAGAAACTTTCAAATTACCTACATGGCTTGAGCTGTGGCTCACGTTATATTTCTATTGGACGATGCTGGGATAGACTATCAGGACTGGAAGGGGCCTTGGAGTCTAGTGACTTTCTTTTCTACACAAGAAAGCAGACCCAGAGAGGGCCAGAGCCTTGCCCAAGGTCACACAGGTGTGAGGTCAGGGCAGTGAGGACGGGAACGCTGCTTCCTGCACCTTCACGGCTCTGGGACAGCTGATGTCTGACACTGGGGGTGTCAACAGGTGGGTGCACACAGGTGGCCCTCAGCAGCACGGGACTCTGGGAGGGACCACAGGCTCAGGGCGCAGCTCTGTGGGGGCTCCCACAGCCCCTGCTCAGAGCTGTCTGCACCCACTTGCTATGCCGACTGCCAACCCAGACATCCGCAGGGCAGGAGATTTTAGTGGATAATCAATAGTCCAATAGGGCAGGCTGCAAAGACCCAAACCTAATTATTTTGTTCAGAAACTTGTCTGTAACTAAAAGGCATCTGAGAAATCACTGTCACCATCTCTGAGGGGGGAGAAATCCAGTCATCATGTCCAATTGGGTTTATATTGACTGTTGTAGAAGATGTTGTCGCCCTGCAAATGTGTTATTTGGGTGCCAGACACACACACACACAAACACACACACGCACATGCACGCGCACACACAGACACACACACGGAAGCGCGGGAGAGCTTTCTTTTTCCTAGGAGTCTTTTGGAAAAGTTCTAGGCCACCGTTTTCACACACTTGGCCTGAGCTGCTGTTACCAGGGTGACTCCCTGGGCCTCATTTTTTTTTTTTTTTTTTTGAGGAAGATTAGCCCTGAGCTAACATCTGCTGCCAATCCTCCTCTTTTTTCTGAGGAAGACTGGCCCTGAGCTAACATCCGTGCCCATCTTCCTCTACTTTATATGTGAGATGCCTGCCACAGCATGGCGTGCTAAGCGGTGCCATGTCTGCACCCGGGATCCGAACCAGGGAACCCCAGGCCACGGAAGCAGAACGTGCGAACTTAACCGCTGTGCCACCGGGCCAGCCTCTGGCCCTCATTTTTGAAGTTCCAGATTTTGCAGCTCTTGCAGATTTTTCGCTCTCTGAGGAGAGCAGAATGCAAATCCCTTTAAAACGGCAGCGTCGAGAGACTGTAGAATGTCTTCCACAACGCCAGGCACTCACCAACCCCCCTAAATGGGAGAGAATCCTTAAGGATGAGAAATCTTTTGAAAATTAATTAAGTCACTTGTGTGACTTTAGAACTCCAATAGGAAAAATCCAGAAACCTGCTGAGTGTCTGCACACTGAGGCCTGTGAAAGTAAGTGGTGGCCACCCTCACAGTGAGACACCAAGTGGCCGCTTAAGAAAATTAGGTAATGCAGTGTTGACCATAGAAAAATAGCCAAGACGTGTTATTCTTCAGCGAAACCAAAGCTCCAGGATGGCATGTCTGTTATGATCCAAGTTAGGAAAACAAATGAATTTATTAAAAAGGCTGTACAGACATGTGCTAGTGCAAAATGCAGACAGATCGGTTCTGGATGGGTTTCAGTAAACCCATGACGGTGTTGACAGTAATTAGTTCCATCAAGTGAAAATATCAGAGGGAGGGGAGTGTAGGAGGGTGACGATGGTTACTTTCCACTTGTAATTTTATGCTTTTCCATATTTTTTGAGGTGTTCTTTACCACAAGCTTCTATTGCTTCTTTCTCATGTTTTTATTATGAGATATATCATACATACACAAAGAGGGCACAAAACATATGTTTACAGTGTAAAGAAAGATTGCTCACTGAGCCCCACACAACTCCCACCCAAATCAAGATATAAAACCCGGCTGGAAGCCCCAGAGGCCTGGGTGCCTCTGCTCGGTCACGTCACCTCCCGTCCCCTAGAAGTACCTGCTCTCCTGACTTGTCTGATTATCTGTTCTTTGCTCTTTATAATTTTACCACCTATGGTGTTTCCATAAAATTATATACAAGCGTATAATTGAGGTTTGCTTATTTTTTATCCTTTTGTAAGTGGAATCATTCTGTAGGTATTCTTTCTCTCTGTGGTTCCTTTTGTACAGTATTGCTGGTGACATTCATCCATCTTGTGCGCAACTGGAGTTCATCCGTGTTCACAGCTGATGGTCTCCCCTTGTATGACCATATCACAATTTCTTTGTCCAGCCTGTGGATGGCCACTGGGGCATCCCCCATTTGGGGCTATTATTAGCAATGCTGCTGTGGAATTGTGCGTCCTGGTCCTGGGTGCACTTGCGTACGAGTTTCTCCAGGGTTCTTTTCTGGGAGGGGAACTGCTGGATCACGGGATACATGCGGCTTCCCCCTTCCCAGGCAATGCCAAATGCCTTCCAAAAGAGTTGCATGAATATTGCTAATTTTAAAGGTCTTTTTAAGGTCTTCATGCAAATGAAAAGAAAGGAGTAGGGAGGAGGAGGCAGGGGGAAGGAGAAGCAAGGCTTCCTCAGTAGCCTCACCACCCCCGACTCCTCCTGCCCTGCTTGCACACCTGTATCCCAGCCCCTCCAATGGCTTTTGTTTCCACCTTGCTCTCCCACCACTCAAGAACTTGAACCCAAGCCTTGCCCTCCCCCGGCAGGCTTCACTGCCCCTCCAGGGCTCCTGTGGCCTGACACAGTCAGTTGTCTGTCAGCGCCCCGCCCTGCCGGCTCTCTCTGTGAACCCCCAGAGGACAAGACCGACTGTCATCAAATGTCATGACCCCACCTCCCCCGACCCCGAGCTTAGCACAAGGCTTTGCATAATTATTGCCCAGTGAGTTTAATTTTGATAATAATGTCCTTTTGTGGCAAACCATTCCAATAATTCTTTTTATTGTGCTTTTGCCTTACTACAAAAGTAACATACGTTGATTGTGGAAAGTTTCACTTTCAGTGTTCGAGGGAGTCCAGTGTCTGATCGCACAATTGTTGACCTCATTGCTCCCTTTTGATGGACATCTGCGTTGTTGGTCCATGATCAATCAGGCCGCGGTGAGCCATCCCTATGACCCACCTCTTCACACCTGCGTAAGTACCACCTTCAGGAAATCCCTCAGAGTGGGGCCAGAGAGCAGGACATTTTGCACTGCAGGCAGAGCCCATTTCAAAAGCCCGTTTGCCCGCCTTTCCCGGCTGTTCTCTGCAGAACACAGTGGTTGGGAGGGTCGAGGGAGGAGGGCACTGGCTGGAGTCCTCTCTCTCACCCATCTGCTATAAAACCATGGTCGCCTCCCCTCGTCCTCTGAGCTCGTGACTGATGACAGCTCCCACCCTCCTGTCTCAAATGGCACAAAGTCCAGAAAGGTGCTGGGAGCCTCACAGCGGTGGGGGGTCGGGGGGGGGTGTCCCAGCGTGGGCGTGTCCTGGCCAGCTGTCCATGGTCTCAGCGCCTTGGTCAGCATAGCCTTGAAGGTTCTGGAAGGACACAAAGTAAGTAGAAACCATGGATGGGTATCATCCCCAGTTCGCCTCCCTCCAGCCCCACACCCCGCCGGCACTGGGCCCCCCAGACTCGGCTCCTGGCCCCAAACACCTCGACTCCCTAGGAAATAACTTCAGTTCCTTTCAAAAATCCAAAGTCTTGTTGTTTTCCTCAGGGAGAAATCTGTGTTTTTGTTTTCTGTCCATTGAACTCTGCTCCAATTAAGCAGCTGCCAATCTTTCTCGAGAAGATTCTCTAGGAGAGACTAAAGGAAGAAAACCTTTGAGGAAATGGAAGAAAGCGGATAAGGTTGTTTAGAGCAGCCCCTCAGCCCGATGGGCAGTGCAGACTCCCGTTGGCCCGACTTCAGACGGCCGCCTCTGAGCCCTCTTTCCATTGAGGCCTCGCTCTCAGGCCTGTCTTCAGCCTCTGTAGTTCAGCTACTGTAGCAAGAAGCTTCCAGGTCAGTTTAGTAAGGGTCCCCCACCCTCCATACCTGATCCCCCTCGATATCTGATCAAATTCCTCACCCCTCACTCTTGACATCTGATCACTGGTCTGCCTTCAGCAAGGATCCTGTTAAGGGGGTTTAGCAAGAATTCCCCTACTCTTGATATCTCCTCTTACTGAGTGTCCATCCACTGACCCCCTCACTCGCTGTCAATCCCCACTGGTCTTTGCGGTATTCGGAATGGAGCTTTGTGTTGCTGGGGGTAGCAGAGTGCATGGGGCAGGCCAGGGCCCTGCCCACATGGGGCTGACAGTCCCCAGGACACAGCTGATGGGCAAGGGCCCAAAGGCGCATGTAATTGTGGCCAGCAAGAGTGTTTTTCCTGATTTCTGAAAGGAGACAATAACGACATGGCAATGACAGGCACATTCATGGTCCACCATCAGGAAACAGGTCTTCAGCCCCTTCACGGTGTGACCTGCAGCCAAAGCCAATGGTCCCCCAAAGAAAGAGCCCTACATGTGACGGATGCATGGCCAAGTTAGAGCGAAGCTCTGGAGACAAACTGTCTGACCTGGATCACTTTCTGGCTCTGCCACTTACTGCCTCTATGACCTCAGGCAAGTCCCTTCGCCTCTCAGCCCCTTGGTTTACTCACCAGTAAAATGGGGATAGTAATAGCACCTTCTGTGGATGGTTTGCGATGAATAAAGGCTGTAAGGAACTTAGCAGAGAGTCTGGTACCCGGCAAGGGCTGTTCTGACTCTTCCCGTCTCACATCCCTGGGTCCTTCCTTTGGTGAGCAGTGGGTCCTCCCAGGTCCAGACCCTGGCTCAGCCTTCCAGCCTAACACCAGGGGTGTGGCCTCCTCTGGGAGGCCTTCCTGTGGCCTGAAGTCTGGCCACACATTTAAGGCCGCTCTTGTGTTGTCTGATGTTCATTCATTCATTTTTACTGAGCACCCACTATGTGCCTAGCCTTGTGCTAGGCTCTGAGGACATAGTGCTGAGCAAACCAGTTGTCCTGCCCTCAGGGAGGTAGGTGCAGTGGGGGCGGGGCGCTCATCAATATACCACAGGTATGGGGTGAAATCCCATATCCAAGTCCACATGGCTACGGTATTCTGGGGTGAGTGGGAGGCCCCAAGTGGGGGATGGGAAGTTAATGCGCCTGTCGGGGCACATGCGGCAGTGTGGGCTTGTCGGAGGCAAGGAGGGAGGAAGAGGGCTCAGAACAAAGTCCCAGGCTCGAGGAGGACTGGAATGGGGAGTGGGAAGGGGGAACTGTTAGGCCTCAGGCCTGAGTGACGTGGAGTCACTGCCAAGGGAAGCCATGCCACAGGATCCTCGGGCAGAGGGCCACCCTGAAGGCCAGGGAGACTGATGTCCACCACCTAGGGGGGCAGGCGCCATCTGCCTTGCTTAGGGCCCCGCCCGGGCCGTCCGCCTTCTGGAAGCCCATCTGTGGGCAGTCATCACCTTCTGCAGGGCTTCCTCCCTCTTCTGGAGAATGAGGACCACTCCCCTCTAGAGTGGGGGAGTTACGAAAGCCTCAGGGAAACGCTGTGTGAAAAGGCCGTGTGGGTGTGTGCTCCACGGAAACCTTCCCTCTCGCTGGTGGCTGGAGGATTTCTCAGGGGCCAAGTGTCCCTGGATGAAAACCACTTGTATTGAGATTCACAAGCAAAGATGCCATTTCCTCCAAATGTGTCAGTAGCAGTTCCCACTTCCGGGGCTTATCCCTGGGCTGTGGCAGCCGGATGAGAAGGTGGGTTGTAAACTGTGTGCCCCACTCACCAGCCTGTGGCAGATCTTGACATGCTCCATCCCCTCTGCTCCCCACAGCTCACGTTCCCCAGAGGGTGAGGGAGGGGCTGGGTGGCAGCCCTGGGATGCTGGAGACACTAACCTCCACATCACCAGAAGGAAGGGGTTCCCCAAAGCTGTTGACGCCAAGAGGCTGCTGTCCTACATGCCCGGCAGCAGACAGTCCCTACTCCTGTCTCTACTGCAGGCCCACTGTGCGCCTGGAACCGTGCAGAGCGAAGTGGGAGACACGGCCTCAGCCCCCTGGGAGCCTCTGATCTCTGGATGGATCCCACGATGATCAAGCACAGAGCACAATTTCAACAGCCCCACACAGGGGGGGCGACTTCGCCAAGCTCAGGGTGTTTTGATAGAAGTGGTTCTCCAGTCCAGAATCTCTCTTTGCTCTTTGCATCAGCTTGGCCTTCAGGGAGAAAGGTAACATGCCTTCTAAAGAAATCAATACGAGAAGACTCAGCCCGGGGTAAAATACCGGCTTGAACCTCAAGTGGGCCCAGGCCGTGCAATGGCCCTAAATGAGATTGTCTGGTTGTGTTAATAAAGCTTTCCTGTGGCTCCTCAAGACAAGAGATAGTCAATAAAACATGGTCCCCGACCTACTTCCCGGTTCCCCACCCAGACAGTATAAATGGCTTTTGGGAAGGACTCATGTCACCGCTGTAATCAGGCCTGGTGTCTCTCAGTCACCTGTTGGGAAGGAGGAGGGGAGGGTGCTGCTGAGGGAGGGAAGGCAGGTGGCTCTGCGCACTGCCCACCAGGCTCTCCTGCACTTCAGGAGACAACCCAGGCAAGGTACAGGGTGAGGGGCAGGGCCCAGAGAACAAGCAGTACCAGTGGGGCGCCCAGTTGCTCATCGAATTACATTTCTTCAGGACACATCGCGCTGTGAGCACACGTGGTCCCGCTGGGGAGACAAGACAGGCCCCAGGTCCTCGCTGGTGGGTGTGTGGAGGCCAGGGTGGGCCAGGGGAGCTCGGAGGAGGGCGTGGGCCCTGCAGGCTGCCGGCCAGGCAAAGCTCCCTGAGGAAGGGGCGAGGGCGGGTCCAGAGTCTGAGAAGGACAGATGCCTTAGAAGTGAAGCCCTGGGTCTACTGGGTGAGAAACGTAACAGGATTTGCTCTTTCCAACCCTGTCTGAGGCTTCTTGCTTTATTTAAAATGAAGGCAGGATGTCAGCCATCCAGGTGGGTGTACATCCTAAAGGCAGCTTGCCTTCTGTGTGTGAGTCTCTAAACAGCCCGGGGAATCTGCAGTTTCCTTAGTGGTGAACATGAGAGAACATTCCTTCTGGAAAAAGCCTTAGGGAATCCTTGACCAGTGGTTTTCATTTCCATCCCATCCTTTGTTTTTTGGGGTTTTTTTTACTTTTGGACTTCTTTCCTCAAACACAATATTATAGGGAACAGAGTACATAAAACAGAGCAAAGCAAAGCTCTTCAGGCCAAAACGGGGGGAAGCAACTGGGACCTTCGCCTGGGTTTCAGAAAACACCGTATGAAAACCCCTGGGCTACTTCAGCCTCCTTGTTGTACACTGGGGAAACTGAGGCACGGAGCCATGGTCCTGAAAGTAAGCTCTGAGGAACAGAGATTTGGTGGGTCCTGTACCACACCGGATCCCCAGTGCCTCCCGGGTCCTGGCACATAGTAGGCGCTCAGTAGATGTTGGTTGGATTGTAACATCCAGGAGATGCTGACTCCCTTTTCACAATCATCTCTGTTTTTCTACACATGCAACTGCTTCTTAAAGAGACTAAGGGGGCCTTGAACCTCTGAGAGGCCCCTTAATTGCCTATGTTTTGAATTTACAACATTTGAAAGGGTTTTATTCTCTGATCTAAATGGCAAGAACAAAAGCAGAGCAGGAAAGGGCCCAGGAGGATGAAAGGAAGCCACAATTTGCATCCAAGATGGAGGCGCCTTTGTTGTCCCCCATCCAAGTCAACTTCAAAGTTCTCTGCTGAACAGACGCACATCATCACCATGGCAACAACCGAGCTTCCCAGGCCGCCAGACCCTGAACAGCCCCCTGCCAGCCATGGCGGTGTGCGCCTGGCTTCCAGGGAGCTGGGTGGGGGGAGGACACAGGGGCTATGGTGGGTGGGGAGTCTGAGGACTTGCACAGCCCCTCTGTCACCCAGCCATCTTATTGGTTCTCTGTTAGGGGGAGAGGGGTCAGGGTCACCACCTCCATCGGATGCACCTTCACCCAGCAAACACGAGTACCCACTATGTGCCTATACTTCAGAAGTGCTCGCCTTAAGGGCTAGACTTCTAGTGCCTGGCACACTGTGGTCACAGAACAAAGGCTTGTGAATGAGTGAATGAATGAATAAGCAACCTGAGTCACCTGGGAGCTTCTAAAATAAACAAATGCCAGGCCCCACCAGCAAACAGTCACATCAGAATCTCTGGGAGGTACACTCAAAACTGGGGGGCTTCTGAAAAGCTGTACATGTGCCTCTCAGGTCAGAGTGGGAGACAGAAGAAAACCGAGTCAAGACAGCTCAAGTCAATCCCAGGCTCCTGGCCTGAACAACTGGAAGGCTGGGCTGCACTCCCTGCAGGGGGCGGAGCAGGACCAGAGGGTGAGATTAGAGCTCCAGCCTGGACATGTCAAGTTGAGGGGCTGGGGAAGCAGTTGTGGGTCTGGAGTTCTGGGGTGCAGCTAGGACTGAAGATGGAGCTTATATCTACCAGAGTGGATGAGGCCAAAGGGAGGGAGTGGAGACAGGAGAGAAACGAAGGGTCCAGGGTGTAAGCCCTAAGTACACGAGACAGTGAGGAGGGCCCAGAAAAGACAATGAGAGAAGGAGAGCATCAGGCAAGCGTGGTGTTGCAGAAGCCAAGAAAGTGACAAGCGCAGGCTGGGAAAGAAGGACATAGAATACCAGGGACCCCAGGGTACCAAGAAGGGAGCTGGGGAAGAACGCCTCCCATCCCGTGTATGCTGGGATGTCACCTGGTGCCCCACCAGCTGCCCATACTGCCTGGATCCACAAGATCCGGACCACCCCAGCATCAGCAGTGGCTCGCTGAGAGTGTCCTGCAAGCTCATGCTGAACACACCAGGTCCCAGCCTCTCACCTCGCGATCTACCACCTTCCCCCAACCACAGGCAACGAGGGGGTGCTGGAGAAAGCTGAAAAGTGCCAGTTTGCCTCCTAATCATGGGAATGGGTTCAGCGAGGATTTCTTTAAGAGCTTACAAAGCTGGGCATGGGTCTAAAGCACTTCCCACGGATTCTCTTGTTTGTTCCTCACGGCAACCCTTTTGTGGTACTATTTTGGTGTTGACTTGATAGGTAAAGAAACTGCCAAGACTCGAGGCTGGCCAGGCAGCCTGTCTCCACAGGCAAAAGTCTTAACCACTTAGCCACAACGCGGCTTCCCGGTCAGAACGGCATTGAGGGGTGCTCCGGGGGAAGTTTCTGGGCTGGCATCGGACTGCCTTGCTCTTGACCCTTTCTGTCAGTCACCTTCTGTCTGGGCATCTCTGGACAGGGGCAGTCCTAGCACCTGGCAGAAACCAGGGCGTGGATCTTGTTCGTTGTGACTCCAACCTGAGCTTATTCACCGTGTGTGCAGAGGCTGAGGTGGCAGGAGGGGATCAGCGCCTGATGGAAGCAAGGCTGGACCTCTGCCTGGGGAGGACATCAGAAAGTCAGCAGGAGGCCAGCTCAAGGGGTGGCCCCTCTGGACAGCATTTCCTTCTGTTTAGCACCCCTTGGCCAGGGGGGAATCAGGTTTTGTGGATGCCTATTCAACTTAAGGGGCCCTCTTTAAGAAAAAAATACAAAATTACCCATTCAAAACGAGGTGTGAACATGAATATTTGGAATGAGAAAAAATAACAAATTACAATGCTGACAAATACAAAAACACACAACTGTGTGACCGCACTGCCATAGCTTCTCCTGGCCATGGGAGGTCCCAGGTGAGCCAGGGACCCTGAGCTCACGCTTCGTCCATCCCAGGTAAATTACCTCTGCCCGTGACACACTGACCTTGATCAGAGTCAGTGGACATCTCTGATCCTTTGCTTCCAGCACCATCTTCCTGGGTTTGGCCTGGCCCACACAAATTGGGGAGGGGGCAGTGTTTGGGAAGGTTCCAGCAGTTCTGAGCAGGGCCCACCCCAGTGGTCTGGCACAAGCATTCAGAGGCAAAAGCTATGACCCAAGCACCAACATTTATCTTCTCCATAGACCAATCACAGGGATTTGTTCACCCAACAGATGTTTACTGAGTACCTACTATGCTCCAGCACCATGCTAGGGCCAGGGGGTGTATCACCATGAACCCTGCAGATGTAGCTAGAAAGGTTTAAAGGTGTAATGTGGGCAGAGAGCCTGGCACATACTAGTTGCTCACTAAACATTGGTTTCTTTCCCTTCTTCCCCTTTGCCAGTCACCCTCCAAAGCTGAGGCCCAGGTCAGAGCAATGCACCCGGCAGCCCACAGGCCAGTGCTGTAGGGGATCAGGTCACCTCTGTTTCCCACCCATCAAAGCAGGAGCTGCTCAAGCCCTGGAGGTCAGCAGGACCAGAGGGGCTGCCTGGGCCAACCCTCTCCTCTCCAGAGAGACCCAGAAGCAATCCCTCACTTGTCTGGGTCACTCAGCAGGGCAGGGTCAGAGCCAGGACTGGCACTCGGCCAGGTCATCTGACTCCCAGCCCCTCTGTCCCTAGGGCCTCCCCAAGCCCCTTCCTGTCAAAGCTTGCCTGTTCGGGCATTCTCCCTTTAGTCCCTGGTTCTCAACCCCACGCGGTGAGAATCACCCAGCAGGCAGCAGCATTAGAAACAGAAAGCAAACCCACAGTCCCAACAACACAGCCATTTGGGTGTCACTTTCGGAGCCTCCATCCCAGCAGATCCCAGGTGGGACAGGGCATACGCACATTGTAGAAGCTACTAGGTCTTTCTTGCAAGCTCCAGACCCTCTGCCGAAAAGCCCTGCCCTTCGGAGTGAGGCCGATGGATCGGAGAAGGCAGCGCCCAGGGTGAAGGCGAGCGAAAGGGGGAGTTATTGACAGGACACCACCTGTCAAGAGGCTCAAGTGGTAACATTTCAGGCACTGAAGGATAGGGGACAGTGGTCCAAGGCGCCCCCTCTCGCAGGGCCATGGTGAGGACAAGAGTCCGAAGCGCCCTCTTGAGAGGGCTGCTCCATGGACGTGGGTCCGAGGTGCCCCTTCCCGCGTGTCCACCCCTGGGAAGGAAGGTCCGAGGAGCCTCCTCCTCGGGGACCGCGGCGAGGACAGAAGTCAGAGGTCCCCTCTCAGAGCGTCACAGAGGAAGAGCGTGGTCTGATGCTCCTCTTCCCGGAGGACCACGGCGGGAGACATCAGCTCCCAGAGGCCCGGTCCTCGGAGGCCCGGAGAGGTGGAGCGGCCGGGAGCCGAGCAGAGGACGCACCACCTGCCGGCCCCGGAGAGCGGGCCCGCGCGGTCGGGCGGCGCCACCTGGTGGCCGCTCAGGGAAACGCGGTCTGGCCGGCCGAGGGCAGCCTGGCCGCCCGACACCAGCCTAGCGAACCTGCCTGCCGGAGCGATTCTCCATCCGCTCCCCGACCCCACCTGGCAGCGCCAGCAGGGACCAGGTGCCCCTCCCTTGACAGCTCCGCTCCGCAGGCCCCAGGGTCCGCGGGGATTGAGCCTCCCGGAGCTGCCGCTTCCTCCTTGACCTCCCCCCACTTCTATCTCCTTGACTGTCATCTACAGCGAGTCGCTTAACGCCCCTTAACTTCAGTTTCTTCTTCTGTTAAAAAAAAGGGGGAGGGGGAGGAGCTAAATACCACGTGCCAGGCTGGTGGACACCTGGACAGGACGAACTCCACAGCTGCTGGCTCAGCCTCCCACCAAAGGCTTCGGTCCGGGGCCCGGAGGTCAGAGTTGAGCTGTGCTTGGAGGCAGGGCGTTTCTCCGCCATGAGTGGCAGGTGCAATAGGTGACCACCAACATACTCCCTTTTGCCTTTTGAGTCCAGAAGCTTCTGGGCAACTTCTAGGCCCTCTCATTCTCCAGGCAGATTCTAGCCAAGCTGAGCCCCAGGAAGCCCCTGTCACAGAACCAAGTCCTGCTGGGGCTTTAATCAGGAGCCCCCAGGTGAGGCCTGGCAGGCAGCAAGCAGCCTCCTCTGACCACCAAGAGAAACCCTGAGTTTGGAGAAGACAGAGTATTCGCTCTTATTGCGACAGGGTCAGTTCCAGTGACCTTACAGGAGGCCTCCCTGGCCAGAGGGTCCTACGCCTCAGAACCCCTTCCCCTGTCCAGGAGCAGGGACCTCACACCTTCCCTAGAAGGCTGTCCACACAGAGTGCCGGCTATAAGGGAGGCTGTGAAGGAGCAGTGAGGGCAGTGGTTTTCAAGCCTGAGAATCAAACATTCTGAATCAAACATTGGAACCACCTGGAGGGCTTGTTAAAGCTTTGCTGAGCTCACCTCCCAGCATTTTGATTCAACAGGTCTCAGGTGGAGCCTGAGAATCTGCATTTCCAACAAGTTCCCAAGGCATGCTGGTGGTCCACTGAGGACCGCTGACTTAGAGTCAAATTAGACCTGGGTGTGAATCCTGACTCTATCACTTACTAGCAGTGAGTCCTTGAGCTAGTTACTTGGCCCCAGTTTCTTCCCCTGTAAAATGATGTAGGGGCAGTAGCTGGCATGCCCCTTTAAAGACCATGTGTCCTTAAGGCTCCTGTCTGGGCTATGTGCCAACACTCAAGATGATAACAATCTTGGACTTGGCCAACCCAGCTGCTCTCATGGGAGAGCTAGCACTGAGACCCTCGTGGTCTGAGGGAACACAGAGGCTCTCTGGGGGCGCTCTGGTCCTTGGAATGCAGGTCATACAGGGACAATCCCCCTTGGCAAGCATGCAGCCTTTGTTCCTCTGCCTACTTAAGCTTCTCTCAGGGGGCGGTAGCGGGTGCACATTGCTGTCCAGTTGGCCGCCACTGGACCTTCCCTGTAAGTAACTCCCAATAAGCCCATATGTCTCGTTTGCTGTCTCTGGGTCTTTGGTCTCTCGGCAACCTATCCCACACTGCTCACCCACATGGGCATGTGGCAGAACAAATGGGGGCAGTTCTCTCGGCGTTGCAGGGAGCATTCGACGAGGTGGCGCTCATAAAGGACTCCGCTTGGGGCCTGGCACATGGTAAGTGTGCAGTAAGTGCTGGCCACTCTCCTTGGCATTTGTGTGCACCTATGTTCCACCCAGAGCTCTCCCATCTGCGGCAGATGCTGTGGAGCAGGGATGGGAGGATTGAAAGGGGGAGAGAACAATGATAATAAAAAGAGACACAATCGCTTTATTTGGGCAGCTTGGAATTTGGAGAGGACATGGTTACAATCCTGTAACAGAGGAAGGGGTCACAGCAGATGCAGTGGGAGCATAGGCGACCAGAGAGACCACTTCCAGGATCACTACCCAGAGTGGGTGACATGTGGGCTGAGGCATGAAGGTGAGTCTTTCATCAGTCCTAGAAGGGAGAAGGGCGTTCATGCTGACAGAGCAGCTGGTGCATGGTTCTCAACTCTGACCACACATTGGGATCACCTGGGACCTTTTAGAAACCCAGTGCCCAGGTGGCACCCAGACCAATAACTTCTGGATCTTGGGAGAGAGGGTGAAGCCCCTGGGGTGTCAGTGTAGAGGCAAGGTAGAGAACCAAGCAGAGGCTTGGAGGAATGAATTCACATTCCTGCATGGGGAGGCGGCAGTAAATAGCCCAAGGAGGCTGGAATATGGGGTGCATGCAGCAGAGGCGCAAGAAACGAGGAGCAGGAAGGCATGCTGGGTCACTTCCTCAGGACCACAGAAGAATACCCCCTAGCAAATGAAATAAGCAAATGATTGTGACCTTTAATTTGCATAATATGTATCCCTGACAAACTCCACGTTTGCACTTGAACAGGACTTTCCACTGGCTCAAGAAGGGAGTGGCTGAGGGACTCGGGACCACCTGTAATCACCTGCACGTTTCTGAGGATGTACCTGACTCGTCTTTGGAATCCTCTCTGAGCCTGGAAAACAGCAAGCACTCAAGGAACGTCTGTTGAAATGATCTTTGAAGAACGTTTCAATGATATCATGTGCCCTCACCTGAGCGGCCAGCCTTGCTTACCTTTGGGTTCAAGGGGCTTTGCTGCACTTAAGCTGGGCTACTGTGACTTCAGAGATGTCAAGAAACTCCGTAACACCCTAGTCCCGGCGGCTGCTGCCTGAAACCCCACTTTTGGTGCTTCACGTCTCTCAGTGGTTCTTGCTTACACCTTGTCAATTCCATTTCCTGAGGTAGGTCTTAAAGAGTTAAAGGGGCAGAAAACCTAATAGTTGTGCAGAACAGGAGGAAAAATCCAGAAAGGAAGACCCGAGATCCCTCTGAGAGCTGGCCCTTGGCACTACCAGAACCTAAGACAGAACAGAGAAGCCTCAAAAGATAGCTGCTTCCTTCTCTTCAGCTGGAACCTCCTGGCACTTTTCATTGGTTCTTGCAATTTTTGTTCTAGAGCCTGGAGCAAAATTCACCATTTACCCAGGAACTAACTAATTTTGCTCATCAAAGGACACAAGTTGAT
Source organism: Equus caballus (assembly GCF_041296265.1). Taxonomy (NCBI): domain Eukaryota; kingdom Metazoa; phylum Chordata; class Mammalia; order Perissodactyla; family Equidae; genus Equus; species Equus caballus. The sequence continues at coordinate 15,796,484 of NC_091684.1, forward strand.
TTTTCCAAGATTTTCTCAAAGAAGTATTCAAGAAACTTTGATTCTCTCAAAGAAGACATCTCTTATAACCGACCAGGGAAATAGTAAGACTCCTGTAGTACCCCATGCATGTGGCAACCAGTTTATATGCTGACTCATTACATCCTCTCCCAGGCTGGGGTCCCCAGGAGTGACTGAGAACAAGGATTTGTGTGCAAGTGGCTTATTTGGAGGTGATCTCAATAGCAGTGGAGAAACGAGACAGGGAGATGGAGGGCAATCCAGGGTGTGATCAGGACACCTGAGGCTCCATTCTGCTGGGGAAATCAGGGCCACAGTGTTGAACATGGGCCCATGGGAGAAGCAAGAAACTGAGCACCATACATCCACCCACTCCCATCAGTCATTGGGTGAAGGCTGCTCCTTGGCACTTCTAGCCTGCTCTGCACATGCCCACACTTTAGTGGCCAGAGAAGGTCCTCAGGCAAACGGAGCTGGAGTCCCATATGGGCATATGGGTGGGGCACCTACAGCACCTGCCACCCAGACCAGCCCCTTCACATGCCAACCATTCATGAATGACTCAGGAGTGTGTATACCCAGTGAGTGCTGACCCTTCATGTACCACTCCAGTCACTTAAGCATCAACACTCTCCCATGCCAGCTCATTCGGGAGGTGCCAATCATGTGCCAGTCAGTGAGAAAACTGATCTACACAGAATCTGGCAACCAAAATACCCCAGGCCCCTGTGAACACAGGTGGCAATTCCACTCAGTGGCATCAGTGTATCTGACAAGGACTGGGATTGAGCTGATCTTGCACACATTCATGCAATCATTCAAGAAAAGAAGTTGCCCAGGCTAGCTCTGTTTCATCAAGGGTAGATGGGGAGCAGCCCAGGAAGATTTTAATTTAGCAGAAAGTACAGATTGCAAGAACAAAGGTAAGTTTTTCTCACGTCACAAGAAAACCAGTGACATCCGTAAAGTGGTTTCATCTATGTAAGGTGGGGCTTTTGAAAAATGAAGACGGGGCAATTAATTGGACTTTGGAGATGGTGATAGTTTTTGCCTCAAGTCCTGATACAAAGGGCATTGACCACGCTTCTTCAGGGCCTCAAGACTGAAATCAGCCCTCAGGCAGGATTTGCCTCCAAGCCCCAAGGTCTCAGGTGACAGGCTGCAGTGCCATCAGCTCTGACTACACTGCCCCAAAAGACAAGGCAAGGAAACCATCTTGGCCAGAGTCTGTCATGTGGAGTCTTCACTCTTTAACGGGGTGTTTAAATTTTCCTTCCCTTTGGTAAAGAACAGCAAGAGATGTTTGTAGATATGAATCAGCCTGTTTTGCACTAACCTGAAAGTGATGCACACGATCTCCATCCCGATGATGATGTAAATGGAGAAGAACAGGAAGAAGTGAGGGTGTTCTAAAACGGTATCCCCAAACCCAATGGTGGTCAGAGTGACAAAGCAGAAATAGAAGGCGTTCTCGAAGTCCAGCTGCTTCTCCCAGATGGGGAGGATGGCAGCTGCACAGGAAATGTAAACGAAAATGACGAGGACAATGATGGGGAGGGGGATGTCAAAGGTCTCCACCTGCCGCCCCACTTCGTCCAGGTTGCTGATGATGGAGTATGAGGGTCTCCCGGACGCCAGCTCGGGACACGAGGTGCTCCTCTCCATGGCCACTGGGGGCAGTTGCAGTGTGTTCTGTTTCTCTTGTGCGAGAAGTCTCTCAAACAGCTCCATGTTGGCACCTGGGGCTGAGGGGCCTCCGCCAGGTCTGGGGCCCGGGAGCTCCTGGGCACTGATGCTGATCCTCGGGACAGCTTTGTCCTCCGGCTTGGCCTCAGGCCTTCTCCTGCAGAGCAGTCGGGAGCACCACGTGCCAAGGGGAGGAGGGAGGAACGGGAGTTTTCGGAACCGATTGTAGGACGTGGACAAGATGGTTGCTAGGATGTCGCCTGTGTCGGTGAGGACCAGGAACATCAGGGGGATGCCAAAGAGGGCATAGAGCATGAACAAGTACTTGCCAAGCCTGGTGCTGGGGTAGATATGGCCGTAACCTGAAAAAGAAGACAGAGCCCGGGATTGTTGTCTGCTCTGCCCTCTCCCCGCAAAAAACTTTAAAGAGACCTTCTGCCAGTTCCCCTCCTTGGCATGACATTTTACACAACGTGTTTGAAAATATTCATCTTAAAACATCCATCCACTTGTCTGGCATTAGGCCTGCTTTGCTGGGGGAGCAGGGGGTGACACCTGGCTTCTCTGCAGGGTAAGGAAAAACTCATGTCCAGACCTTCGACCCAAAATACCCTTGGCAGGGGACAAGCACATGTTTGGGAGCAACCTGGTTGCCCTTCATTTTGCTGTGGCCATTTCTGAGCATCCCGGTAAGGATGGGCCTGGCTCACCTGGAAGGAAGGATGGGTGCTGTGAGAGGGCGTGGACGGCTCTGCGATCACACCCACCACCTCCTTCATCCTCCATGAAGGCATTCATTTTTAAGAAGCCAACCTTGTCCCCCTGGTATGTTTGGGCCTCTCAGTTTACTTGTTTCTATATAACAGGCAATTATTATGTGCCAATGGTGTGTACAGCAGTGTGCATGGTATTAGGGACAATCGAAAGACGGAAGATGAATAAAAAACACTGCCCACAGAGCCATCGTGGTTTAGTGGATCAGACAAACATGTTCACAAGTGGCAGCGTCAGAACCCCAGCATCCAGAATCCTACCCACCTTGGTTCCAATCCCAGCTCTGCCTTTTACCAGAAAGTTACTAGATTGCCCACATTTCAGGTTTCCTATCTGTGCAATAGGAATGACAGCCCCTGCCTTGTATATTGACTAGCTGGAAGGACTACATGGGACCGGTGCCTGACACTTAGAGGGTGACTGATAAACGTCAGTGTCCTCACCCTCAGGAGCTAAAAATAGCTGCCTGTGGAGCACTCACTGTGGGCTGGGTGTCAATCAACCTTCCTAGGTAAGAATTGTTATCACCATTCACGGGTGGTGCTGGGTGGGAACTAGGGCTCAGAAGCAACCTGGCCAAGAGCACATGCGACAGAGTGGAGTCGGGAGTCAAACCCCCAGGGTCATCTGGCTCCCAAACCAGTGCTCTTATCTCCACTGGGTCGGGAGCACCAAGGAGGCAGAACCCTCTGACCTGCAAGAACAGGTCAGCAGAGCAAAGGGTGAGGGTGGGCTGAGGCCTCCGTGCTCTTCGGGAGCCCCCTCCGCCCATCACCCCAACTCCCACCCTTAGTCCACAGAAGGACAGCAGCAGAGAGATATCAAACCCCACAGCGCAGGGGGCTGGAGCTTCTGGAGTGGACAAGCTTCAGTGACTTCAACAAACAGGGAAGGGCCGGGACCGTGGCCAGGTGGCTAAGTTCACGCGCTCCGGTTAGGTGGCCCAGGGTTTCACCGGTTCGGATCTTGGGCGCGACCTAGCACTTGCTCCTCAGGCCACGCTGAGGCAGCATCCCACGTGTCACAACTAGAAGGACCCACAACTAAAATACGCAACTATGTACTGGGGGGCTTTGGGAAGAAAAAGCAGAAAAAAAAGGGAAAAAAAGAAAATTGACAACAGTTGTTAGCTCAGGTGCCAATCTTTAAAAAAAAAAAAGGAAAAAGCTTTTGTATTTAATGTCTGTTTAATTTTTGATGCCATAAAGGATGACTAATACAGAAAATCCCAGCTCAATTATGTAAATTAATTTGAAGGCACTTCCTAGGCTGGCTAAGCCCCAATCTCCTCCAGGGCTGCAGCTCCCGGTGCCAAACCCTGGCTTCAGGCTCTGCCCTCCAGGAACATGCAGGCGCTCAGGTTGCCCACGCTCACCACGGGCCTGGGAAAAGGCTGTGGCCCTCGACAGGTCTCATCGGTTTGCATGGGTAGGAGAGCACTCCATGCCACCCAGGCTGGTTCCACAAGGCGCCATTGGATGGCAGGGGCTGTTAACTCTGTATGTACATTCATATTATAGTCATCCTTCAGTATCCACACGGGATTGGTTCCAGGACCCCTTGTGGATACCAAAATCCGGAGATGCTCAAGTCCCTTCTATAAAATGGCATAGTATTTGCATATAACCTACACGCATCCTCCCGTATGCTTTAAATCATCTCTAGACTCCTTATAATACCTAATACAGTGTACATGGTATGCAAACAGTTGTTATACTGTATTGTTTAGACAATACAAGAAAACAAAAGTCTGCACGTGTTCAGTACAGACACAACCGTCATAGGCCTGTCCATCTACAGTTGGTTGACTCAGCTGATGCAAACTCTGTGGCTATGGAGGGCTGATGTATGTACATATTGGGTGCTTACTGCACGTGCTGGGGACACAGTGGTGAGCAAAGCAGAAATGGGGCAAATAATGAATCACATAACCACACTAAGGAGGCTGTAATTACAAATGGAGATCAATAAAGGACGTAAAAGAACAGAATATTCTATGCGCAATTAGAACAAAGGCACTCATCCTGGATTCCGCATTTATTGAGCACCTACTTTATGTCAGGCTCTTGCGGGCGGGGTTGGGGGTACAAAGACGAACAGGCAGAGATCAGAGATCACGCCCTCTAGGAGCTCCTAGCAGAGAGGGAAGCAGAGCCTTGAGCTCTGTTGTCCTCCGTTCCAGCAGGACGCTGCAGCCAGGACCCAGCAGGGGCCATGCTCCAGGGGTCAGGAGTGGGGGCTGCATTGGCCAAACCTCCCATCAGAAACCCAGGCTTGCTCCATGGGTTGAGAGAGTGCTGGGAGGTTTCAATTGCCTCTATTTCCCTTCCCTGTTCCCCAAAGGTCTCCAGCAGCTCCAGCCCATCCCTCAGGGAGAGGAGCTTGCAGAAGTGGCCTCAGGACAGCTTCTCATCCAGGCTTCAGTGAAAGCCCAGAACCACTGAGGAGATCATGGTGGGGGCAGGATCAAAGGGAGAGAGAAGGTGGGGGGCAGGAGCTCAGATAAGCCCTACCATGCAGTCCCGGAGGAGTCCCAGCCCTGGGTGTCAGCAAAGATTCCTGTGCCCAAGCTTGTCATGGGCCCCACAGAGCCATCAGCCCTTAGGGATATCGGCAGCAGCCATGAGGGCCCATAGACAGGGGGCCTCCTTGTTCTCCAGACAGTGCATAAGCCCCCCAGTTCTCATGCAACCCTAGGAGAGTCAGCAGAGGCTCCTCAGCAGTAACCCCCCAGCTTCCAGGACGGGGTCCCAGGGTCAGATCTATTTTATTTAAAGAAAAGAATGTCACATTTCTTACAGGATTTATAAAGTGGCTTTAAGAGTCAAAATTCCCTGCATAGCAAAACCCCTACTGCTAGCAACCATCATAATTACCAAGCATTTAATGGACAAGGAACAGGGTAGTCAGGGTCACACAGCCCACAGCTGACAAGGTGTGCACTGCTCACCCACAGACCTCCCCACTGCACATCCCCCCCACCCCCCCACCCCCTACGCTCCCCTTAGCAAATGTGATTTTGTGGATTACAACTAAAGTCTTTGGGCTGCCTCTGGGTGGGATATGGTTACAATCCAGAAGATATGCCACATTCCAGAAAATGCATCAAGGAAGCAAGCCTTAGAGAGCACACGGCCCCCAGGAAGAGAATGCATTAACTCCCCCAATTACTGAATTCTGAAATGCATGATGGAAAATCATATCATCTTATCATGCATTCATTTAGTCCAATGCCATCAGTCCACTCCACTTAGCTGGTATCTCATAGCCCATGCACTTTACTTTCTACTCCAAGAGGGCTGACCCAACTGGAAATGACTGGATAGTGACCAGCCTCACACCTAGCATCAGGTGTCCCTTCTCAGTGTCAAGGCCAGGTACATTTCAGGTGACCCAGAGATGCAGGATAGGAAGCAAGATTACCAGCACAGCCTTCCAACACCATCATTGATTACGGGCAGCGCAGAAAACCCCTGAATCCTCTTTCCAGTTGTAATTACTGGACAGCATGATGTTGTAATTGACTTGGACAGTGGACAGTAGCTTCGCTTTCGTGGGATTTAAAGCAAGCTAATGCATTTCCATTAGATGAGTGTTTTGCAGCCTGGACTCCCCTTAGAATCACCTGGAAGGCTCTGAAAAAGACTGATGCCTGGGCTGGTCCCTAGAGATTCTGACTTGTTGTGGGGTAGGGCCCAGGCAGGGGAGCATGTAGAAGATAGCCAGGCGACCCCAATGTGCGGAAAGGGCTGAGAAGGCCTGCAGCAGGTCAGGTCTTCTCAAATTTAGCGTGTGTCAGAATCACCTGGAGAACTTGTTAAAACACAGAGCACGGGGCCCACAACCATAGTTTCTGACTCTAGGTCTAGGATGGGGCCTGAGAATTAATTTGCGTTTCTAATAAGTTCTCAGGTGATGCTTATGCTACTGGTCCAGGAGCCACACTTTGATAACCATTAGAGCAGTGGTTCTCAACAGAGGGCAATTTTGCCCCCCATGGGACAAGGTCTAGAGACATTTTTGGCTGCTGCAACTGGTGGGGACAGCAGGGAAAGAGATGGGAGCCTCTGATGAGTTGAGGCCAGGGATGCTGCTAAACCTCATACAGTGCAGAGGACAGGCCCCCCTACAGCAAAGAGTCATCTAGTCCAAGACGCTAATAGTGCTGAGGCTGAGAAACACCACATTAGATCGACCCCCTGAAGTTCCTCAGGAAAAACAAACTCAACCCCAGACTCTCAGCCCCTTTGCTCATCTCCAGCATCTTCCTTGTAGTGGCTGCTCCCCTGTAACTGCTCCCTGGAGCTGAGAGTCCCCCTGATAAAGGCCAGCCGTGCCCTGCCTCTGCCTCTCTGGCAATGAGTTCCTCATCAGAGCCTTAGCTTGCCACCAAATGGGACAGTCAGAGCACCTACCTCAGAGGGTTGTTGTGAGAATTAAACAAGATAATGCATATAAAGCACGCTGACACCGTGCCTGGCACTGGTAAGTGCTCCATATTATTCTTTCTGCCATTACCTGTCCTGCCTCTATCAACATTCAGGTGAATTCAGGTGGTTCTGAAGGAAACCACGTGGGGGCGCTCTTGGGCACAAGCCTGAGCCCATTTATAAAACGTGTTGCTGCAGACACTGGTTGTCCACCCAGCAGCCCTTCTGCCAACCTTCCTTGGATACTCCCCACCTGATTTAAGGATAGATCTGATTGGTAATCCAATACGCTTGCCAGGGACTGGATCCGGGAATGGAAGCTTCTAGGAAAAGTTTCCCTGCTGATTATGACCGCCAGCCCTCTTTCTCTATCACCCGTGATTATGCCGCACGGGGAGTAACCTTGGTGGCCATCTCGTGACCTGCTGAGCAGGATGGAGAGAATCTGATGCTCAAGTGCCACAGCTGAGCTGCACATTGACCAGCCCTAGAGCTGTCCTCCATTGGGAGGTTACATTTTTCTTGCAGTTTAAGCCAGTTGGGTTGGGTTTTCCATTGGCTGCAGCTGAAGGCGTCCTGGCTGACACTTACAAACGTGGTTGTCAGCTGATCCTCATGCTGACTCTGAGAGGAAGGTCTGGGAGGAGTTACTGATTAAGGAACAAAGCTCTGAATGGCTGCATCCTTCACTGGACGTCACACGGCTCTGAGCCAAGGTGGTCAGCCTCCAGAGTCCACAGCTGGCCACTGTGCTCCACCACCACCACAAGTGAGGGGACCGTGGGGGAGCTCCCAGACAGGGCCCGGGCTCTGTGACCCTTGTGAGCCTAGCCCTCCCAGGGAGTGGTATTCTCTTGAATGAAGACAGGGCCCCCAGTCCTTTTCACTAGCCAAGAGGGACAGGGGCTGAGCGATGGGCCACACTCCTGGTGGGGACACTGACCCAGGAGCTCCTGAGCCGTGGCTGAGGGCATCTCCACCACCTCCCCTCTTGTGACCCCCACCCCCAGCAGGAGAGGCTCCTGCCAGCCCTGGCTTGGCTCCTCCAACCCAGCCCACCCTAGTGCACCACAGGAGAGGGAAGCTGGGGGCCCTTCGTTACTAGAGGGTCCTCGGATGCTGGCCTAGGGACACAGGGCCCAAGAGCAAGACCAGCCCTGTACCCCATAGCCCCGGAGGCCCAACTCTCCTGCAGTGTCTCCCGCCTCCCTCCTGGCCCGTTCTCTGCCCTCCAGCCACACTGGTCTTCTCCTGAAAGGGCCTATAAGCCTCAGTTTTGCCCTACTGTGTCCTCAGCCTGGAAAGCTCTCTCGCCCTTCTGTACCTGCTTAATTTCTACTGATCTTTCAGCTCAAATGTCACTTGTCACTTCCATGGGGAAGCCTCGCCTCCCCAACCCACAAATCAGGACCACCCTCCCCATCCCCTTTAGCCACTCCCACAGCCTCCGGTTCTCCTGAGCACTCACCACCATGCTTAGCTGTTCACTGTCCCTCCCCTCCATTAGACCAGGAGCCCCAGGAGAGCAGGGAGCCATCCAGCCAGTCCAGCCCCTGCACAGGAACACGGAAGGTCGTGTACAGAGAGGCAGTGGAGTTTGGGGTGAGGACCCAGACAGCCTGAGCTCAGATGCGCACAAGCTGTGCAACTCGCAGAAGTGGCAGACCTGCCTCTGCCTCCGGCTGTGTGGGAATAACAACAAGCAGCTACCTCGGGGTTGTCGTGAGGGTTAGATGGGCTAATCACCATAGAGAACTTAGAACGGACGGAGCCCGGCACGTCTTCAACACATACGTGTTAGCCAGCGCAGCTGCTGCTGTTGGAATCGTAGGTATTCAGTAAATATTTGTTGAATGAATGAATGAATGAAGGCTGCCTGCAAAGGCCACCTCTTCACCCCAGTTCCAGTGTCCTCTGTCACCCAGGAGCCCATCCTTTGCAAGGCCACTGAGAAGAGAGTCTGTGGCTTTGAGGGTCCACAGAGCCCGTCTTTAGATGAGGGAGTGGTCACTGCAGGGGGCAGCTCTGACCCTGCACACTCCCCTCTGCCCCCGTCCCCCCCACGCTCTGGAACGGACTGCCCTGGGTCGATGACTTGCACATAAGGAATTTCCTTTGTTTGGGGGCTGGAGACAAATATAAAGCAAGTGCAGGGAACAGGTGAACCCGGCTGCCTTCCCTTCCCGGTACGGCCATCTTCTCCGAGCTGCTCCTGCCTCCCAAGCACAGCTTGAGGCTCCCTGAGGAAGGTGGGCAGGGTCCCTGAAGCACCCCACAAACCTGTAGGGCTGGTAGTGTACTTTGGGGAAAGAGCACTGGGCTTGGAGTCTTAAGGCCTATTTGTGGGCATTAGCTCCACTCACTGAGTGACCTTGGCCCCTCACATCACCCTCCCTGGGCTCAGGATGCCCCAACTGATTCACAGACCTCTGTGAGCTTTACAGGAGGCAGCTTAGCACACCCCCACGGGTAACTGCTGGCTCTCGTACCACTGCAGCTCTCCCTCCTCCCTCACCTAAATGTTGGTGCTCCAGGTCCTACTCCAGCATGTGGCCCTCCCTCTCCACGCCACGCCCCCCAGTGCTCTCCTCCATCTATATGCTGGTGACTCTGAAACCCACCTTGCCAGCCCTGCCCAGAGCCCCAGACCCACATTTCCAGCAGCGCTGGGCATCTCCCCTTGGAGGCACTACTGGAGCCTCAACCTTGACTGGCCCTGAATCCTTACCTCCATCCCCCGGGCCCAGCATCCTCCCCACCGTCCCCCAAGTCTACCTATCCCGGGCAGCCAAGCTAAAGGCTTAGCATCTTCCTCCCCTCACTCTTGTATTTGCCCGCTGCAGATTTTCCTCTAAAGTGTTCCTGCAGTCCACCCCTCTTCTCCACCCTCATGGCCATAGTCTAGGCTAGCCCATCATCATCTCTCACCTAGACTCTTCCAGTAACCTCCCTACTGATCTCCCTGCTGCCAATCTTACCCTCTCTGGTCCACCTCCACCCTGCAGCTGGATGAACTTTCTGGAATGCTGGGCTACCATGTCCTTCCCTTACTTAAAACCCTCTGGATGCTCCCCATTGCTCTCAAGATAAACCCAACCTCCTTAGCCGGGCTGGCAGGGCCCTCCCATGGTCTGGCCCCTCCTCTCTCTCGCCCCTCTCCACCCCTAACTTAACCTCCTTACAATGCTGTCATTCCTCTTGCCACTGGGCCTTTGCCCTTACTGTCCTCCTGGCCTGGAGTGTCCTCTTCAGGCCCCACCTTCCCCCTCGCTGGTGACTCCTGCTCTCTCACTCAGACTCAGCATGGCTGTCACCCCCAGGGGGCCTTTAACATGTGCTCACCACTTAAGTCTTGCATCTTGGACCACCCCCAAGGCTGGGGCAGCTGTACTCCCACAATACCCTGAGCACATCACACGCTGACAGCGTTTGGTTGGCCCAAGTGCCTCTGTCTTGCAGGAACCTGGGCAGGCAGGTCCCTGGCAGGTGGTGTTTTGTACAAGAACACTCAGCTGAGGGGCGGGAGGGGATGAGATGCTCACATCTTGGGGCCTACGCCTAGGCATGGGGCTGCACCCATCTGAAGGAAGGGCGCTCTTTTCTAATTGATACAAAGGTGCCTTGCGGGCCAGTGGCAGCCCTGATCACTGCTGTATCCCCGAGCTGGGAGCAGTGCCCACCCATGCACAGCAGGCCCGGTACAACCGTTTCTTGCACTAAATGAATTGAACATTCCAGCATCCCCACCAAGGGTCCCTAGCCTGCCTCTTCCCCCACCCTCTTCCCCAGGTCCCTCTCCCAGGCCTGCCCCTGCCCGTGGACTTACCCACAGTGCTGAGCACTGTGCAGCAGAAAAAGAGTGAGCTCAGGAAGGTCCAGTCTGCAGACTTGCTAAACCAGTGGGGCTTCACCTCTTGCAGCAGCTTCCCGAGATCCTGTTTCCTGCCTTCTTCAACTCAAGACAGAGACAACCAGAGTGAGGAAGAGGGTTCCACCCTTCGAGACAGGTCCCACCCAGGTGAAGGGCAGGGTCTGCCCGAGGCACCAGCAGGCCCCCTGCCTCGTGGTCCCATCAACATCAAAGCCTTGCTTTTAAATGTCTCTGAAGTTTAGGTCCTGCTCCAGGGCCTGCAGAGATTAGGAAGCCACACAGCCCCATGAGACGAGCACCCAAGGGAGACGCCCTGAGGGTCTGCCTGCGCTCAGCCATGGAATTGCTGTGCGGCCTTAGGGGGCTTTATGGACTTTCTAAGCCTCATTTCTTTCACATTGCAAAGGGGCAAAACAACTTCTGCTGTTCTCTCTCACCAAGTTCTTGAGAACTGAATGCAAAAAGGCTTTTATGAAATGCAACCTGTTACGTGGATGCAACTGTACCCACTCCTGGAGCTCATTAAGCCTGATGGAGTTTGGTGATCACACTGGGATCGGTGGGCACCAGCTGCCTGAGGATGTCTGGGAAGCCTTGGCTTCCAAAACATCCGCCCCTAGACCAACATAGCTGGGTCGGGGCCCTGGTTTCTCAGAGAGATTCCCAAATGGTTCCTTTGGGTTGTAGCCAGTGGGCTTTGGGACCCCAGAAGCCACTTGCCCGACTCTGATACAGTCAGTCATAAGAGGATGTCACAGGGCCTGGCCCACAGCAGGAAGTCACTATTCACTGGAATGAGCACCAACGTGGGAGTCCAGACCCCTGCATTCTAGACCCAGCTCTGACCCTGACTAGTTCCTGAAGCCTTGGATAACAGGCTTCTTGCTGAGCCTCAGTTTCCCCATCAAGCAGGCAGCATGACATGGTGGTAGAAAGCTCTGGTTCTGGTGTCCAAATGCCTGTGGTGGAATCCCTGGCTCCATTTTCTAGTTTATGACCTTAGGCAAGTTGGTTAACTCCCAGTGCCTCAGTTTCCTAATCTGTAAAAGGGAAACAATTCATACCCACCTCATAGGGTTGGTGTGAGGATTCAGTGAGATAATGCAAGAAAGGTACTCAGCACAGGGTCTGTACTTAGCTGGCACTCATTGAGCGTTCTAATCGCCAACGAAAATCAGCACAGAATGGGGTCGGACCAGCTCTGTGTTCCCACATCACTCCGTGCATCAGAATCACTCCGAGGAAACTTTCTAACAATAAGATTCCCAACCCAGCCCTGGAGACCTGATGAAGTGGGTTCGGGGGAAGAGCTGGGAATGCGTATTTTAAACAAGCTCCCTGGGTGATTCTGATGTACGGCCAGGTTTGGAAAGCCTTGGACTTGTGGACAGTCTAGACCCCTGATGGCTTAGGGTGTCCGAGTGGCAGTAACTGCAGATGGTATCTCCCAGGTCAGCTGCGTAGGCATGCGTCTGTCTGGTACGGATGCAGAGAGAAGGAGTAGGACCCCCCATGGAGGGAGACTCTGCCTCCCATGACCAGCCTCTAGCGAGCCCAGCTGAAAGGACCTGCTCCCACAGCAAGGTCGGGGGGAGCCATGAGCAGCCTGACTACCAGCAGAGGGATCCTGTTCTTCCCCTGACTTTTAGAGTCTGTTTTTCCTTTGTCCTTTACTTATTTACTCTCTATTATTCTATCTTACTCATTGAATACATCTTTGCAAGCTCTGGGGAGCAGAGCAGGGTAGAAATAAGTGACTAAATACAAATGAAATGCAATAAGGATGGATGTAAAGTGCCGTGTGCCCTCTAAAAGGCTTCATGTCCATTATCTCATCTGCTTCCCACAGGTCCCTGAGACTGTGGGCCCCCTTCTGCCCAGCACACTGAGACCCAGAGAGAGCAACAGGTCTGCCTGGGATCACACAGCAAACTGATAGAGCAACTCGGGACTAGAATCAGGCCGCTAAGTTCTTCTCACAACCCCTCCCCGCTTCCCCTGAGTCCGACAACAGAGAAGGCCCTTTGAAAGAGGAAGTGAGAGAGTAGGGGGGCAGGCTGCTGTTTTGGGGGTTCCAACCCCAATTTGGAGTGTTCCTTGAATTCTAGTCCCTGTAAACTGAATCATGAGGTGGGACAGGCGTAGTTCTGAGGACCAGCCTAGGAACCCCCAGCCCCAGATGTGGTCACCCAACCACCCCACCCCACCTCACCAAATCTCCAGCAATCCATCCTTCCCAGAGCCTGCGGGTCTGGGTGGGGCTGGGAGCTGAGGCAAAGGGAAGGGAGTGGTCTTTCCAGAGCACCTACTGGGTGCTCAGTGCTTTTCCTACATTCTTCATAGAAACCCTGAGAGGCCCTTAATCTCCCCATTTTACAGAGGAGAAAACTGAAGCTCAGAGAGGAGAAGTCACTTGCCTAAGGTAGCCCAGGAATGGGGTGGATACAAGCAGAGGGCTCCCAGACCCAGCCTCCTGAAAGGCAGCCCTTATCTATCTGGGGGCTGCCTCCACCCACCGAGAAAAGGTCCGCCCTGTCCAGGTGAACCACCTACCTGTTCTGTTGCATTTCAAGATGCCACAGAGCTTCTCCAAGAACTCCTCCAAACCCCCATCCTCTGCCCCCAGGTCCTGGCCTCCCTCAATGACCGAGAAGAGGGCGGCACCCACCAGCGCGTAGGTCACCAGGGAGCAGAGGAAGCAGAGGCGAGGGAAGAGCTTCTCCAGGGCCTCCCGGCAGCACCTCCTGGCCTGGGGCGGCCCCGCAGCCTCCATCCTCCCCGGAGCGCGCAGGACAGGAGGAACTGGTGAAGAGGCAGGAGCATCGAGGCCCCGCCAGGCGGAGGCGGGGGAGTGCCCGAGAATGGCCAGGCTCCAGCGCTAAGTGATGGTGCGCGCGCCTCCCCAAGGACACGGAAAGCAGCCGGCACTCATCGTGTTCAGATGACCCGAGTTACTCAGATGGCGCCCCCGCTAGCGCCCCAAATTGCTATTGATCCACCAGGCCGACGTGCGTCCAGCAGCCGGGTCAGCCTGGGAGCGGCTCTGCAGGGGCTTTTGGAGGACGGCGTGGTGGTGGTGATGTGCTTTGGCCTTTCCCATCCCGAACCGCAATTTTGACTTCCAGGTACTAAATCTGATTTTTCAGTCAAGCGATTTTCCTTCCTAAGGGTTGTCTGTGGTACCTGGTCTCTTGGACAGGTAGTAATAATAGTAACAAGTAAGGACAGAGCTCTAACGTTTACAAACGGCCTTTTTCCGGTGTGGCTCTAACTCTTGGTCCCAACTCTTCCCTCCGGTGTGGCGTATTCACCCTGGCCGCGGCCTCAAGGTGGGCGGAGCGTACCTCCATGCTCCCTCGCCTTAGACTAGACCATGTGATTGGCTCCAGCAATCAGGTGTTAGCTGGCCTGCCGTAAGCGGGGGCTTCAAATGTGCTGGTTCAGTTGGACCTGCTCCGCTGCGCCCCGTCTCTGCCATAAGAAAAACGTGCCCCAGAGGGCAGACATGGAGATGTGCGCACGCTCAGATCCCCCTCCATGAAAGGATTCTCTATGCAGCTTCAAGCATCTTGGTTCGTGACAGCCTCCAGCTATTCGGTCTTTCAAGGTTTGCCTCAGCTTTCAAGCCTTCTTCTCAGGGAAGCCCCTGTCCCATGACTGACTGAGCAAGGTCAGGGTACAAGAGCTCACCCATTGCTGACCCCTGCGGGACTGCTCCAAACCGCCATCTTTGTTCCAAAGCTCCCTGTTGGTCTGCCAGAGAGGTTGTCGGCTCTGCATCGTGGTCTGAAGGCTTCCCCTGTCCCGTCCTGCTTCCTCCCTTCTCCTTTACCCCTCAGCAGGGTTTTTACACTCATCTCCGTGTCTGCCTCACAGAGGAATCCACCTGCAATAGTTGGTGCCAGGAGTGTTCTGAGAGAGCAGGCTCCGAGATGGGAATTGGGGACTGGGTCGCTCAATACCCAACTGGTAAGGAGGTGGTGGGCAGACAGCTCTCGGCTCAAGGTGGCCATCCAGCTGTTCAACTTTTGCCAGTAGCGAGCTGGGATGGTGTGCAGGGGGAAGGCAGTGTGTTGACTAGTGCAATGACTCAGGCATTTAAAACGTTTTGGAGGAATGATAACGATAAGGATAATAAGTTTGGATGGATATTATGAAGTTGCATTGATGTGCTAAAGGCAAACGTAGAAAAGGGACATAAGTAGGACAATGTACAGCCTCTGCTGCCGCTGGTCTCAGGACTGAAACTGATACTCAGTGTCTTCTTCCTTCACTATCCATTCTAATTTCCCTTTGCTACCTCTTCTGCTCTCAACTGCTTACCTGATAGCATGGCCCAAATCTGCATTCCTGGGGCCTCTGAGTCCTTGGTGACTATATCTTTTTCAGATTGGAGGTGCTTGGGTTTGTCCATTCACAGCTGCCATTGGATACAAAGTATCAAGAAGTACCCAAGTGGGTCACCTGAGTTCCACCCATATTCCTCCCTGCCCCTATTGGATAAAAGCAGCCCTCCCTCCTCTGCTGACCAGGCGATTGCCTTCAACAAGATGTCACCCCTTTTCTTGCTTGCTGGCTCCTGGACACAAGGATCCTAAAGTGCCCAGGCAGCAGCCATAGGATGTAGTTCAATGGGTCCCTTGCTGGGTTTCCTGGTGATCGTGTTCCCCTTGGGAGCAGGACCTCTAACCCTGCAGAGCCCAGAGTTGGGGCGATGGAAGACAGTGAAAGCATGTGGTCGTGTAATTCTCAGTTTGAAACGGAAAGCAGCCAATGCTTCATTGCTTCTTTACTGCCCTTAAGAAAGAGAAGGCAAGATCTCCAAGCCTAGAACAAGCCAACTGCGCTGTCTCCCCCCAACCCCCACATCTGTATCCAGCCTTCTGGAGGGAGTCAAGTCTAGGAACTCTTTGCCTCGCCCTAGATCCCCAAGGTTTTCTCCTAAAAGTTTTATAGTTTTATGTCTACATTTACGTCCATGATCCATTTGAGTTAGTTTTTTCATAAAGTGTGATATTTAGGTCAAGGCTCATGTTTTTGCCTATAAATATACAATTGCTCCAGCGCCATTGTTGAAAAGGCTATCTTCACTCCATTGGGTTATTTTCACTTTTGTGAAGAATCTGTTGAACATATTTGTGTGGGTCTATTTCTGGGTTCTCTCTTCTGTTCCATTGATCAATGTGTCCATCCTTCCACTAATACCACACTGTCTAATTACTGTAGCTATGTAATTGGCTTTAATATCAGGTCCAGTGATTCCTCCTACCTTAGTCTTCTTTTTCAAGATTGTTTTAGCTATTGTAAGGCCTTTCTATACAAGTTTTAAAATAATCTTATCTATAGCTACATAAAACCTCTCTGGGATTTTGATGGGAATTGCGCTAAACCCATAGACCTATGTGGTGAGACTTGACATCTTTATTACGTTAAGCCTTCCAGTCTGTGAACATGGTATGTCTTTCTTGGCCATTACTTTTGAACAGCACCTTAGTGTGCTCCCGTCATTCTTTACTCAAGCCAAGAATCAACATTTTAAGTGGCCGGCCCAGTGGCATAGTTGTTAAGTTTGTGCACTCTGCTTCATCTGCCTGGGGCTTGCAGGTTCACATCCCGGTTGTGGACCTACCATTGCTCATCAAGCCATGCTGTGGTGGCATCCCACATAAAACATATGAAGATTGGCACAGATGTTAGTTGAGTGACAATCTTCCTCAAGCAAAAAGAGGAAGACTGGCAACAGATGTTAGCTCAGAGCCAGTCTTCCTCACACACACACACACACACACACACACAAGTCAACTTTTTAAGATAAGAATAGATTTGTTATTTCTTATGTAATGTATTCTAAGTGCTATTTAGTGTGCTTGAGGGCAGTGTTAATGGAAGGCAGCTATGTTCACCACTATACCGCCAACGCACACAGAGGGCAGTGCTAATGGATGAAAGTATTAGATGGTGGCGGTCAGTATTTGTACTCCTCTTTTAAAGTCTTTTTAGAAGACATATTCCAAGCGTCTAGAATAGTGTAAAGAATAACATAACAAGTACCTGTGTATCCATCACCCTTGATGCCATGCACCATCTGGAGGGACACAAGGAGCTTGGAAGGGAAAGATCCCGTGATGGACCACAAACTGAAGATAAGTGAGCTCCAGCCCATTAGCCAGGTTATCTAGTTGTACGTAACTCAATGTGTATATTCCTCGGTTTTGTTTTTTTGTCAAGGTACAAGAGTCATTTGTTCACATTTGGACCAGTGTGATGGTGGTGGCAGGAATGGGGGAAAGCCCACAGGAGAAGGAGACTCTTGCAGATGAAGTCAGGTCATGAGATCCAGCCGACCCTCCCCACTACATGATCCTCCTCCGGGGTGATCTGAGTTCCTTTTGTTTTAAGGAGAAGAATTTTCCTACAGTCCTATAGGTTATCCAGCTCCATTTCCTAGGTAGGAAGGGAGACAGGTTAGCTGCCTCTTCCTAAAGCCTAAATCTGTCTCCTAATGAGGCATCAGATAGACATCATAATCCAACCAAAAAGCACTTCCTGGGAGCCTGCTAGAGGCCAGATGATAGGAAGGCAACAAAGGGCCCCACTGTCCACTGAAGGAGAGGATGCAGATGCATGGATTCATACACTTAAATATAGTGAGGAATGAATTAAGAAGTGAGTTGCAAACACTATGTGGCTTATGGAGTCAGAAGAAAGAGGGATGATGTGAAAGAGTCCTTGTGAAAGAGAAAAGCTCAAAAGATGTCAAAGGACAAGCAGAATAATGGCCAACTGAGAGCAGATCAGTGGTAATAGGTCTGACTGAGGTCAAATTTTCTAGTTCTGGAGGTGAGGGTGGGTAGAAATAATAGCAAGAGATTTCTTTTCCTCCAAATGAGTGGCCTCTTTGCAGAGAACACAGGTACACAAGGTGCAGATAAAATAAAATCAAGCTTTAAGGCCAACTCCTGGTCTCCTGAGACCCAATCGGGGACCTCACTCAGGCAGGGATGGCGTACACAGACAGTGGGGAAGGGGATGGTGTTATTCCAGCAGCCAAAGAAAATTCCTTCCCATCCAGGCTGGGGAGGAAGAACACAGCCTGAGCAGGCTTCCCCAGGGGCCACAGCGGCAGCACTGGCCTACGTGAGTTCTGCCCTGGGCTGCCCTGGAAGAGACGTGGCCACCATGTTCTCTCCCCTGTGTGTGTGTGTGTTTGTGTGTTTCTATTTCTCACTCTTGAGAGAGGACAAGCATTCAGGGGGTGGGTTTCTCAGTCACGAAGAAGCCACCTATTCTTTTAAAAATAATGAGGAGCCAGTTACACTCCTATGTTAAATATGGCATTGGTTCCTAAGAGCAAATTGCGGTGTTAAATCAAGTCGTGCAGCCCACTTTATATTTCTAGTCTGCAGGTTTAACCACTTAGGAGAGAGTGTGGGAATTGGAGAAAGAAAGTCTTAACACAAACAGGTTGGTGGAGAGAAGGCAGGGAGGTGGGAGTGGAGTGTGAAAACCAGGCCTTCAGAGCTTGTTTGCGTGGTCCAGCCCACACATGCAGCCTCAGGATGGACAAAGTTTACACAATGTTAAATGTCAATTATACCTCAATAAAACTGGAAAGTAGTAAAATAAACATTTTTTAAAAAGAAAAACAATAACCTCATTTTAAAATGGGCAAAAGATCTGAACAGACACTTCAAAGAATATATACAGGTGACAAATAAGCACATGAAAAGATGCTCAGCATGACGTGTCATTAGGGAATTGCAAATTAAAACAACAAGAAGATACCACTCCACACCTACGAGAATGGCCAAAATCTGGAACACTCACAACACCGAATGCTGGTGAGGATGTGGAGCAACAGGAACCCTCATTCATCGCGGTGGGAGTGCAAAATGGTGCAGCCACTTTTGAGGAAAGTTTGGTTGTTTCTGACAAAAATAAACATACTCTTTCCATATGATCCAGCAATTGCACTCCTTGGTATTTACCCAAAGGAGCTGAAAACTTATGTCCACACAAAAACATGCATGTGAATGTTTATAGCAGCTTTATTCATAACTGCCAAAGCCTGTAAGCAACGAAGATGTCCTTCAGTATGTGAATGGATAAATAAGCTGTAGTATACCCAGACAATGGAATAGTATTCAGTGCTAAAAAAGAAATGAGCTATCAACCCTTGCAAAGACATGGAGGAGCGTTAAATGCATGTTACTAAGTGAAAGAAGGCAATCTGAAAGGAGTATATACTGTATGATACCAACTATATGACATTCTGGAAAAGGCAAAACTATAGAGACAGTAAAAAGATCAGTGGTTGCCAGGGGCTAGGGGGCAGGGAGGGAGGAATAGGCAGAGCATAGACAAATTAGGGCAATGAAATTATTCTGGATGATACTGTATGGTGGATACATGTGATGATTTATCAAAAGCCATAGAATGTACAACACCAAGAGTGAACCCTAATGTACCTATGGACTTTGGGTGATACTGATGTGTAACTTCATTGACTGTAACAAATGTACCACTCTGGTGCAGGATGCTGATAGTAAGAGAGGTTGTGCACGTGTTAGGGCAAGGGGTATATGGGAACTCTCTGTACTTTCTGATCAGTTTTGCTGTGAGCCTAAAACTCCTCTAAAAAATAAAGTCTATTTTTATTTTATTTTATTTATTTATTTTTAAAGATTGGCACCTGAGCTAACATCTATTGCCAATCTTCTTCTTTTTTTTTTTTGCCTTCTTCTTCTTCTCCCCAAAGCACCCCCAGTACGTAGTTGTATATTCTGGTTGTAAGTGCCTCTGGTTGGGCTATGTGGGACGCCGCCTCAGCGTGGCCTGACAAGCAGTGCCATGTCTGCACCCAGAATCCGAACCAGTGAAATGCTGGGCCACTGAAGTGGAGTGCATGAACTTAACCACTCAGCCATGGGGCTGGCCCCATAAAGTCTATTTTACTTACTGAACAGGTTTCACTGAAGACTGGGACATAACAGAAGGTGGAATTAATGAACTCAAAGACAATCAATAGGTCCAGTCAATGTGGAATAACAGGGATAAGATTTACCCTCCACCGGAAAAAAAAAAAAAAAGACAAATTACAGGAAATAATGTTAAAAAAAAAAAAAAGCAACAACTGGACATCAGGCAACAAAAGGATAGTGATCCACAAAGAAAATAACAGATGAGACAAATAAAAACTTAATAGAAAGATGGTAGATTTAAAGTTAACCATAACGACAATCACCTTAAATATATATGGTTTAAACATCCCAATTAAATGGTGTGGATTGTCAGATTCAATAAGAAGCAAGACCCAACTAAACGCTGTCTAAAACAGACACACTTTAAACATAAGGACACAAATAGGTTAAGAGAATGGAGAAAGGTATACCATGTTAACCCTGGTCAAAAGAAAAAGCTATAATGGCTATATTAATATCAGATAAAGTAGATTTCAGAGTAAAGAATATTGTCAGAGATAATGAAGGTCATTTCATAATGATAAATGGGTCAAGAAGATAAGAAAAGTGATAATCAATCAAGAAGTGTAACAATCTTAATTAGTTTACTCCTCATAACAGAGTTTCAAAATACATGAAATAAAAACTTATAAAATTCAGGGAGAAATAAACAAATCCATAATTACAGTCAGAAATTGTAATACCCCTCTCTAAATGGCTGATACAAGGATCAAAGATATAGCAGACTTGAACAACACTATCGACCAAACTGACTAATTGACATTTGTAGAACGTCCCTCCCCACCACGGCAGAATATGCATTCTTCTCAAGTGCACATGGAGCGTTTACGAAGACTGTTCATATTTGGGATCATAAAACAAATCTCAATAAGTGTAAAAGGATCCGTGTTATACAAAATATGTTCTTTGGTTGCCATGGAATTAAATTAAAAATCAGTAGCAGAAAGATATCTGGAAAATCCCCAAGTATTTTGAAACTAAGTAACACACTTCTAAATAACTCGTGAGTCAAAGAAGAAATCACAAGGGAAATTACAAAGCACTTTGAACTGAATGAAAATACAACAGATCACATATAGTAGGATGCTGCTAAAGCATTAAGTATTGGAATGGGCAGTTATGGGTTTTAAAAGTAGAGTAGTGACATGGTCAGATTTTCATTTTTAAAGGCTCAGTCTAGCAATCAGGTGTAAGAGGAGGCATGAAGGACAACAGAGAAAGGAGAGAGTAGAACTGAAAGATGCTATTGACTGGAGAATACATCTTGATTCCAGAGAAGCATAAATGTGAAAAAAATGTGGATCTTAGAGTCAATGAAATAGAAAAGCTTAAATCCATCTATTTCCATCTCTGTCACTGCTATTCCAGCATAAGCCTTTTTCCATCTAGACTTCACCCCTCCGCAAGCCTTCTGTTCTCCCGTTGATTGTTTGGTGAGTCCTGTTTACTCCATCTCCAAAGTAAATCTGGAGTCTGGTGATTTCTCAGTGTCTTCCCTGCTCTGACCCTAGTTCAGGCCCCCCCATCTATCAACCAATATTTCATCAACATCGATTGCCTACACTGCGCTAAGCACTGTGGTGCTGAGGTGGCAGCAGTGAACAAGACAGAATCCCTGCCCTCAAGGAGCTTACATTCTAGTGAGGGGAGGAAGAGAAATGAATACACAAATCAGTTACTGTCAGGTATTAAATGTGGTAGGACGGGACCGGTCGGCAAGGGCAGGAATAGAGGTGGGGAGGCAGCTGTAGTGAGGCTGTTTTGGGAAAGGCCTCTCCTCAGAGGTGACATTTGAGCAGACCCCTAACTGATGAGAAGGAGGTGACTATGCAAAGCTCCAGGATAAGAGCTTTTGAAGCAGGCAGAATGGCAAATTCGAAAGCCCTGAGAAGGGAATGAGCTTGGCATGTTTGAGGCATGAGAAAGATGTGCAGATGGTGGGAGCACAGCAACCGAGCTGACAAGGGGAGAACAACGAGGGTGGAGCAGCAGATGGAGGACCATCAAGTTGGACTTTGCAGGCCATTAAATGTAATCCAGGGATAACTGGAAACCTTTGGAGAGTTTTGAGATGAGAGGTGATGTGTTTGGCTTACTCTTTAGAAAGTCCCCTCTGGCTTGCTAGAGGAGGCAGGAGTGAAGGCAGCGAGACCAGTGGTCCAGGCAAGAGATGGGGGGGGGGGGGGCTTGAACTAGGGTCAGAGCAGGGAAGACACTGAGAAATCACCAGACTCCAGATTTACTTTGGAGATGGAGTAAACAGGACTTACCAAACAATCAACAGGAGAACAGAAGGCTTGCAGAGGGGTGAACGTGAGGTCGGAGATAAGAAATAGGAAGTCTAGATGGAAGAAGGCTTATGTTGGAATAGCAGTGACAGAGATGGAAATAGATGGATTTAAGTTTTTCTATTTCATTGACTCTAAGATCCACATTTTTTTCACATTTATGCTTCTCTGGAATCAAGATGTATTCTCCAGTCAATAGCATCTTTCAGTGCTATCAACCGTGAAACAACTGTGAGGTAGTTTCGTGGTAAAAACATTCCACTGATGCTTTCTGGTGAGATTAAGAAAGTTCTGGCATGGGGCTGGCCCCGTGGCCGAGTGGTTAAGTTCATGCACTCTGCTTGGGCGGCCCAGGGTTCACCTGTTTGGATCCTGGGTGTGGACCTAGCACCGCTCATCAAGCCATGCTGAGGTGGTGTCCCACATAGCACAACCAGAAGGACCTACAACTAGAATACACAACTATGTACTGGGGGGCTTTAGGGAGAAGAAGAAGAAAAAAAGATTGGCAACAGATGTTAGCTCAGGTGCCAGTCTAGGAAAAAAAAGAAAGAAAAGAAAGTACCAGCAGCATGCTCTTAGATTTGATAAAATGTAGATATCATAATATGTGGATATATTTGCAGGCAGAATTAACAGGATTTGATGGATTGAACTAAGGGAGTGAGCAAGAGGAAGCTATTAAGTCGCAATTCAGGAGATGGAGTTCGCACTTCTGAGATGGGAGAGTATCAGATTTTGACAGAGAGAGATCAACATCACTTTTGTTCAAAGTAAGTTTGGGGTTCCTGTAAGACATACCAGTGAAAAATGTCAGGAGGCAGTTGGGTGTCTAGGTCCAAGCTCAGAAGAGAGAAGGAGGTGAAGATCCATAATTGGGCACATGGTATATGATGGTACACGAGGATGGTAAAGGAGTGAACAAGACTTCCCAACATGTATGGAGTGAGCAGAGAAGATGGTCCATGGCTTAGCCCTGAGAAACTCCAACATACCAGGGCAAAAAGAGGAGATATCTGCAGAGGCCACTCAGGTGGGGCAGCCAGAGCAGCAGGTGGAAAATCAGGGAGGATGCCATCCCAGAAGCCAAGAGGACAACCCAGAGGAGTCAACCCAGTCAAATGCTGCCGACAGTTCAAATAAGACGCTACTGCTACATGCCAGTATCAGTCAGAGAAAACCACACCATTACCAGAGGTTATCTCTGATGGCTGGAATGCAAGGGACTCTGACTGGTTTTTTACTTTTATTTTCTAATGTTATATATTCCTGTCATGTATTAATTTTTTAAAGGGAAAAACTAATAAAGAAAGTTTGTAAAGCATTATTTATCTCTTGGGCGAGGATGTATCCACGTGACAGGTGTTTGATAAATGTTCGTTTACCTCCCCTTCTCTTCCAAGTTTTTGCATTCTGAAAGGCAAAGCCCTCAAAATGGTGGAATGAACTTCTGAGATCTCGGCTGACAGCACTGAGGTCACCCCACAGGGACAGCCTGGTGCACCTCACGGGAGCAAGCCCACCCCACACCATCATTCGCTGGACCCTCGAGAAGAGGCTGAAAAGATAACTCAGGGTCACATGGAAATCTCCACACAACTTAGTCTCATTCTTCCCTCCCCGAGGCCTGCATTTTTAGCAGTTTAGAAATGCCCAGCCATTCAGAAGGTGAGCAGAGGTCCAAACGCTGAAAAGTAAGAATACTCTGCTGGCGATTTCTCCAGCCTGTTGTTCACTTCCGAGAATATTCCTTGAGGGGAATGATTTACGCCATTTATCGATTCCCATTCCTTAAGAGGCCTGGATTAAAGAAGCCTGAAGCTTTCCATGAGAGCCAGCCCAGCTTCCCCAGAGGCGTTCCCGGCAGGCAGGCTGCTTGGCTGCCGGGCACTGCGGCTGGAGGGTCCTCTA
Source organism: Equus caballus (assembly GCF_041296265.1). Lineage (NCBI taxonomy): Eukaryota > Metazoa > Chordata > Mammalia > Perissodactyla > Equidae > Equus > Equus caballus. Next base: position 15,820,425 of record NC_091684.1, read on the forward strand.
ACTACAAACATCCCACAGGGCAAACACATTTGCATCAAGATCATCAAGTCTTTGATACAAGGTAAATGTGACGTAGAAAAAGTAAAGTAACTATGTAAAATAACCCCAGCCCCTCACAAAGAGGGAACAAACCTCATTGTGGATGGTGGGGAACATACTTGTGCCCAGTTCCTTACTCTTTGCCTCTAAAACCATGATCCATCGCACCTTCTGTCCTATGACTTTGCAGTGCCTCCCGGTAGAGCCGGCGAGTATTACGTCTCCTCTCCGTTAAAGCTGGGCTTGGCCGTGCGACTTTGGCCAGTGAAGCGGTAGCGATGTGGTGCCTGAGAAGGCTTTTAAATGTGTTTGCATGGATTGGTTTGGGTTCCTGGGCTTCTGCTACAAATCTGAAGACGAGTATTTTCTGGGAGCCATTTGTCCCAGACACGTGGAGCCGACCAAAAGCCCCCGACCCCCACCCCAAGCAAAGCCACACCAACTGGCTGTCAAAACTGCAGCTGATCCTGGAGAATAACCAAGGAAGTGCTGATCCTGGAGCATGTTGTCTTCCTCTCCTAATGACACATCGATGTAAGATTCATTCATCAAAAGTTAAACAGGGCCTGGCCCTGTGGCCAAGTGGTTGAGGTTCCCTGTGCTCCGCTTCGGCAGCCTTGGTTTGCAGGTTGGGATCCTGGTGCAGTCATCCTCCACTCACTAGCCATGCTGTGGAGGCATCCCACATACAAAAGAGAGGAAGACTGGCACAGATGTTAGCTCAGGGCTGGTCTTCCTCAAGCGAAAAAAAAAAAAAAGAGGAGGATTGGCAATGGATGTTAATGCAGGGTGAAACTTCCTCAGCAAAAAAACAAAAGTTAAACAGAATTTCTGCATGACTCATAAATTCTACTCCTAAATATCTATTCAAAAGAATTGAAAACAGGGACTCAAATACTTGTACACAAATGTTCATAGTAGCACTATCCACAATAACCAAAAGCTGTACACGACCCAAATGTCCACCAATGGATGAGTGAATAAGTGAAATGTGGTATATATGTAGTGGAATTATTATTCAGCCATTAAAAGGCATGAAGTACTGATACACGATACAACATGTATAAACCTCAAAACCTTATGCTAAGTGAAAGAAGCCAGACACGAGAGGACAAATATTGTATGATTCCATTTCTATGAAATATCTAGAATAAGTAAATCCATAGACACGGAAAGCAAATTGGTGGTTTCCAGAAGCCGGGGCAGAAATGAGGACTGACCACATGCATTCGGGCATTTTCTTTTGGAATGATGAAGGTGTTTTAGAACCAGATGGTTACATAACATCATGAATCTACTAAATGCCACTGAATCATTCATTTTAAAGTGGTTGATTTTCTGTTGTATAAATCTTCAACAAATTGAGATTAGTTATGTAATGCAATTCAATTGAGGGTATATAAACCTCAATAAAAAGAAAAGATTGTGTTAACACACACAGGATGTTTAAAACCTACAACTGCCACCTGGGCTGAGTGTCATTTCCCCTTTTAACGACTCCGCCCTGAAGGAGGAGCACACCAGGTCTCAGAAGCTTGGAAATTTTAACCTGTGAGTTGATCTACGAGTGGATTTAGGTAATCTGGCTATAAATCCACTTAAAGATTGCCTCCAAAAGACTGTCTGGAGGTAGGGGCGAGGCATTGAGGGGGTGAGGGACTAAGGCAACCGATGTAGCTACAGGGGAGGCTTCCTGCCTGGGATGAGTAAAGTTTGGGGGACACTACTCAACCCCGCTATGAATCCAAGTTTATAAGGCCTGAGCCCCTGAGCGGTAGAATTGCATCACCACTCTGCAAAATTAGATTAAGTGCCACAAGGGGGCAGTGGTGTCCAGGTGATGGTGCCCTAGTTGCGGAGCAAATTAATAAAAATCTTCAGTTGCAGCTTCTTGAGTTTTCATCATTGAAAGTAGTAGCAAATATCCCCAGGCCACTGAACACATCATCAGCCATTTAAAAATATATGTAAGTATATTGAAGAGAATATTGGATCTGGAAAAGGATCTTTGGAAAACATCTCCAGCAAGGTTGTTATACAAATACAGAAACTGGGTTCAGAGAGGTTCAGTGACCAGCCTAGAGCCACAGAGCCAGGCCTGGAACCTGAGTCTAGTGTTTTTGATGTCTGGTGCTCTTGGTGCCACAGCGTCCTGCTCTCTTAAGCTTTTCTTGAGGGTTCAGCCCAAGTCATGTCTGTGTGTTAACATGAGCACTTCTCACTGTTATTCCTGGGGCCGACCTCCCTCATTGCTGCCTTCAAACTCCCACCCCGCTGTTCCCACCCCCACCTCCCAAGCCAAAAGCATTAGCAGAAAAGCCTGGTACTTGGAATCAGAGCTGGCAGTCTGAGAGCAGTGACTGGGGACGAGCGTCCACGAGGGGCTGATGAGCTGTCAAAGCCTCCACCATCTGTCAAGACCTATGAGAACGCACACAGCACGGGGCAGGCGAAGAGGCTGATGCGCTCGGTCACCCAGCATCAGCCTCAGGGGTGCACTGCGCTTCACCTTGTGACCTGCCTCAGGTCTAGAGTTCCTCCAGGAAGCACTCCAGTCAGCAAAGCCCTCTGCTAGATGCTGGAGGCGAGGGGGCGTCCTTCAAGGATGGTTAGCATGCCATCTCAGCACTGGAGAAGCTGCCAATATGGCTGGGGAGCTGAGACTGATCTGGGAACGGGTCAACAAGAATACAAGCACCAGAGTGGCACAGAGCCGAGTTCCAAGTCCTGTGCTCAAATCATTCACCCTACGACACATGTGTGCATCAGCAAGGCTGGACATCCGGAGGAATTCCAACTCTTCAGAATCCAAATGGCAGCCCCTTGCAGAGGGGGACAGCGGGCCCTTGGCTCCACCACTGAAAAAGGAGAGGATCTTTCCTCCTATTGCTTCTTACTGAATACCCAGGCGGCCTCTGTGCCACTAACCCTCTGCAGAACCCACAGAGCTGGATGGTTTTTGGTAACTGCCACCAGAGGGAGCTCGAAGAACAGGTCTGGATTTTGCTTCCTTGGAATTTATGAAGGAAGAAGAGGGGGAAAAATGCTGCTCGCTGCTTCCATCAGGTCCAAAGATCAGTTAAAAACCCACAACACCTTAACTTCACTCCTAATTTGTGGAAAGCGCGCATGGCAGAATGATGCTGGATCTGCAGTTTACAGAACAGCTGCCCTACACCGTGAGTTTCCCATGAATATTTAACTCAAACGATCCCCAAAGCAGAAGTCCTGCCTTTATAGTCTGCCTATAGTGCTCTCTCCAGAGGATCAAACCCCCGCACCCTCCCTGCCTGGATTCACAGCCTCTGGAACTGCTCTTCCAACTGGAACTAAACCCAGACCCTGCCTCCAGCAGTTACAGGAGCGCCGGCCCCACCCCTCAGGCTCCCTCCTCTGTTCCACGCTGCCCTGTGAATATGTGCTAACACAGATGTGACAGACTGCATTGAAATTAACGTGGAGATTACCTCCAGCTTCTAGATCCCACGTGCCCCTTTTTACTGCAGATCCTTGTCTCCGTACAGATGGGGATGCAGCAGTGTGGGGTTCTGCTGCCAGGATGAAGTCACAGATTTCCAGGGAGGAGATGCTGCAGCCGTATCCAAAAGCATGACAAATCTCACCCTAGATGGCTTGTTGATTAGAACAATTGGAATTCACCAAGTTTTCATCCTTATTACCATGTAAGGATGTCATAACTACTTTTTCTCTCTTCTCAGGATCATTTCCCTCCTGCAGAAATTTCATTTTTTTATGCATTTGGAGACAGAGCTGTAAAGAGAGGTGCTGCCTTGGGCCCATAGGCGTTTGGTGTTCATGCCAAACCCGGAGGGCAACCAGCAGGGAGGCAGAGGGAATTGGCCCTGACTTTCAGGTTTCGGGGCTCAGCACAGATCACTGCTGTGGGCTGCAGACTTGAAGGAGGCCAGCAGGCCAGTGGGGAAGGGACTTGTCAATGTGACCGGATGCACTGTTCCTGCACTCAGAGGACATCAGAGGAGTGCGTGACCACTCCGTAATGGCAGCTGCTCCTGGAGAAGTCTGGGAAGGGGCAGACATCCCCGGGCTTCTCCTGGAAGGCTGATAGGTGACTGCACCCACTACTCTGGGTTCACCCCTCAGCCACCGCCCTGGCCTGCACTGGCCAGTGTTCCCTAAGTGGCACCTTCTGAGTGCTCGCCAAGTCAGGTGACAGGACCAACAAGTGGCTGCTGCTGTCCTGAGTCTTATCTCCTTCCCCCAGGCCTCATGTCACATTCACGACTCACACCTGAGGTGCACAGATGATGCCATCCATCCAGGTGGATGGAATGTCTGGGTTCTAGCTGGGTTAACGAAGAGTGCATTTCTGTTCCCTTTCCTCTCACGCGTGGTCAAAACTCAGGCTCTCTTCGAGGCAGTGCACACACAGGGTTTTGGTTCAGAGATGAGCGGTCCTGTTCACTGTGGTTTTCACCCAAACATCAGCTAGTGCCTCATCTGAAACGGCCTAGAATCCTCATGTGACCTTGGGCTCTGCCTTCCCCAGCTGCCCCAGCCACTCTCACATACTCTGAGTGGTATTTTATGTTTTACAAAAACCTTTCACTTTTGTTGTATTACCCCCATTAGATGAGGAAACTGAGGCTTGCCAGCATCCAAAAGTCTGTGGTGAAGTAGGAACTAGGTTACAAATCTGCAGAATTGATAGTCCCGAAATCAGACTTGATTTTACAAGCCCAGCTCACAGAGGAGAGAATGCTAATCCAAGGCACTTCATATTGATCAAGTAGTTGTTCCTGAATTTGGGGGAATCTCTGCATAACCATCTGGATTCCAGAATATTCACAGCCCGGTTCTGCCACTGGAAGGCTGATGTTCTATGTATTATCCTGTGTCCAATTTCACCTCTACGGTGGATGTCTTTGTTTTTGCCATCCGGCACCCAGGCTGCTTTCTCTGGATACCTCAGTTTTCCTAAGAGGAACCACTCTCCCTCACATTCAGTTTCACTTGCATCAGGAATGGACATTGACTTGACCATTTGGATCATTGCTTTCTCTTGGCCACAGTGATTGGTTGAGGCATGAGCACATGGCCAATCAGAAGCACTGAGACTCCTGCTGTCATCATGAAGAGACAGGCACTTCTTTCACAGCACTTAAATCTAGGAGCATGCAGGCCTGCGGTGTCTGGCAGCAATATCGTCACCATGAGGAACCTGAGCGACGGAGATAGGGTAACTGATGATATCATTGGTCTCTGGCTATACCTGTGCCTAAAGCCAACATTCCCCTGGACTTTTTTGTTATATGATCCAATAAAAGCCTTTTATTTCTTGGGCCAGTTTGAGTTGGCTCAAAGGTCCTATCCAATGGAACATCTCTTCTATCACAAACACCAGTCATCCTATTATAAACACATTCATTCCCTTTCTAGACTGTGGGCTTGGTCCTTGTCTCTGTCCCTCTTGTCAAGCTACGTGGAAGTTAACTGAGGACTCTGGCTACTCATGCCTTGGTCAGATGAGTTAATTCATAGAAGAAGGGCAAATTACAAAGCCCAGAAGAAAGCAGCCAGGCATGTTGCTTGATACCCAAGTCTGTCTTCTTTACTTGTTTAAGGATCTGTTGTACTGTCTTCCCAGCGAGGCCTTTCATATCATCTAGGCTGCACTGGAGCCTCTTTCCTCATCTACAAAATGAAGGGGATGGACCAAGTAATCTCTTAAAGTCCACTTTAACTCTAACATTCTGATATCCATTTATCCATTCTTCAAGAAAATAAAGAAAGATGGCCTTATCAAGGAAGCCTGACCTGTGATCAGAGGGCTCTGGCATTTGGGAAAAGCCTGAGGTTTCAGGAAAATGTCATGGATGGAGATGTGCATGCAGATTCTCCATTTACAGTAACCTGTGACCCTAGAAAGATCTCGATTTGGGAGAAAATAAGGAGGAATAAGTGAGAATAAGCGTCGAGGTGGGTCTGTGTGGGACATTTTCTTCTTTGTCCAACGCCTCAAATCTGTAAACAAGCGCCATCCAAAAAGCAGCAGAGGCGGGCCCCTTTCAAGAAAAACTTCTACTCGTACCGAGGTTCCCAGAAAATTGCGTTTGGAGAGCTAAGAAGCTTGGCCGTGAGTAATTTGTTTTTTAAATAGCTCTGTTAGTTGGTCCACATTGTGTTTTTCATTCCGCCAGAACGGAAGGTGGCATTTCTTTTGTTTATAGTATTAGTGTTATATTATTGGTGATCTCATTGTTCTTGTTTGTGACATGTTTACCTCGGCAGGACAGTTATTGTAGGAGGCAAGTCGGGGGCCAATCTACCCACCAAACCTGCAGAACTAAAGAAAAAGACGCCAATCTGGCCTGCAGGGTGCATATTACTCCTCTCTTGGATTGTTAAGGTCTAATTATAGGCTGTTGATCCCAGTTAGAACCATTTATAAGCCTAAACACTATTCGGCAGTGTCTTTTGCCAATAGGTGTGTTTCATTCTTATTGTTGTGTAAAACATAACATTTGCGCATTTGGGAGACGAGAACAGGTTAGTGTTCCCTGGGAAAGTCGGATGGAAAATAGGCTAAATATGACTCAAAACTAGGATGGCGGGGGGAGCAACTGACCTTGATGTTTACTTATTAGGAGTTTCTGAAACCCAGGACTGTGGAGTTATCCTGCCAGATCTCAGCTCAAATGCCACTTCCTCTGGGAAGCTCTCCCTGACTGCCCACCCCACATTCTTGGGACAGCAGGTCCCGATGAAGGTTTGGAGATTGGGTTTGAGTTGGAGCATCAAAGGTTTCAAATAATTCAAAGACAAGACTGGAGCCAGTGACATTATCAGGTCACCTTTTGATCCCACAAGGGCCGAAGAGGGGGCTCTTCCTGGTGTTGATCACATTTCACATGACTGTGAGAGTATTTCATTGTCTTTCCACTAGCTGGAAGGCTGCCTAGCATGATGGGCATTTAATAAGGGTGTTGTGTAATGTGTGTGTGTTATTTGAGAATATTCAATCATGCTACCAAAGACAAGAAAAGCAAATGGGATGGACTAAACTCATAAGAAGTGTGAGGTATGGGGGCCAGCCCAGTGGCGCAGCGGTTAAGTTCGCACGTTCCACTTTAGCGGCCCGGGGTTCGCCAGCTCGGATCCCGAGTGCGGATTTACGCACCACTTGTCTAGCCATGCTGTGGCAGGCGTCCCATATATAAAGTAGAGGAAGATGAGCACGGATGTTAGCTCAGGGCCAGTCTTCCTCTGCAAAAAAGAGGAGGATTGGCAGCAGATGTTAGCGCAGGGCTAATCTTCCTCAAAAAAAAAAAAAAAGTATGAGGTATAGATAGTAAGCAAGTCAGTAAATTACAAAATATAAGCAAAACACATTCATAGGATGTGTTCGGTACAGAGAATGAGGAACAAGTAGCTTATGGGACACAGGGAGAATTTACATGGTTAGTGAGTAAATCAGCAAGCTGCATGACGTGCTAAGGCTGGAAAGAATAATGGGATATACGAAAAAACAAACCAGAGCACTAAGTACGGATAGAAAGAGATTTTTAGAAGTCCAAGTTCTAAGGTGAAATCATGCCACCTCAGGGCTGGCAGTCATGTTATCGCCTAGCTCAATCATCCATCGGTGATACCCATTGTGGTCCTCACTGTGTTCTGCCCAAGAGACACAGCTGAACCCACAGCCGTTCAACAAGCTAGTGGATGAGCTCCTGCTGTGGCCAGGCGAACTTGCCCCTGCAGCTCTCCAATAGCGAAGAGCGTCATTTCCTCAGATCAGGCACCTGCTGTCTGTTGGGTTCCTTTACTTACCCTCAGTTCTGGTCCTTGTAACCACATCATTAAGGGGAAGGTTAATATGGAGAAAGAGAGTCATGTGAACATTGCATATTACATTCCCCAGGATTCAGGGGGTGGTCCTCCCACCTGCTTACGCTTTATCATATCTGTGCTAACCTACCCCATTTCTTTCCTCTTCCTCCTTGCTGTATGTTTTAAATTTATTCAATAATCTGTGAGATTCACACATTTTCACTTGGTCTGTGAGCCTTTCTGTTCCTTCACCTCGAGGATAGCCTGCCTGGCAGTGCATTTGGAAGCTAATTTCTTTTATGACATATTGAAATAGTACTTTGTGAATTATCTACTATGACTACTAATTAGGGCCAGGGGTAGGGTTAAACTAGTTTCTGAATCTAGCTACAGAAAAAAAGAAAAGCCATTTTGCAGCCATTCAACAATCATCCACTGTGTGAAGCGCTGAGGATACAGTGATGAGACAGCTGTGATCCCTGCCCTCATGGAACTGACAGCAAAAAAAGACAATCTGATGAGCACACGAATAAATGTAAAGTTTTAACAGTGACAAGTCCTTGTGAAAAGAAGGTGCATGGTCCTCTGAGAGCGTATGACAGGGGAATTTGACCCACTCAGAGAGGGGAGGAGTTAATGAAGTCAAGGGGAAAGATATAAACATCCCAGGAGAGAGAATAACCTGTGTAAGGCCACTTGATGTGATGACCAAATCAACCATTCATTCGGCAGACAGGGATGACCCTGATGCCTGGCCCCATGCTGGGTGCAAGAATACGGAGGAGAAAGACCAACTCTGCTTCAAGACAAGTACAAGAAAACTGTTAGGCCTGGGAGGGTCTTTGCAGAACCTTGGTGTCTTAATTCCCAGCACCTTATTCTTGCTGAGGCAGGCTCCTACCACACCTAATGTTCATTTGCGAGTTCAGCCCTTCCAGGATTAAAGCTGACCTCACAATAATGTCTCTGGGTCCAGCCTCCTCCTTGAGCTACTTGAAAACTTTTGATGCTCCAACTCAAACCCGATTCTCAAACCTTCATTAGCTAAAGTCTCACTGGACTCCAGCTTTAGGAGAAATAATCAAGACATCATTCCCTGGTCTATGCTAAACTCTTCACACACATTTTTTTTTTATCTTTCTAACAACCTGGGAGGTAACGCTATTGTCATAGGAGAGAAAACTGATGCTCAGAGAGGAAGTAAGTAATTTGTCCAAGACACTCAGCTAAGTGACAAAATTAAGATTCAAATCCAGGTTATTCTGACCCTAGAGCTGAAGTCAACATGAAAACCAGGAATTTTGGTTAAAATGAAGTTGCAGATGTCCAAATGACCAGATGTTCCATGTTTAGGACTGTGAATTTCCTGGGAGTATCTTGGTATTGTTGCTGTGTTGCTGGCATTGTGGTCTGGGTAATGTGAGGGTCTTTTGGCAGTACGTGCTGAAAATGCTTGCAGATTAAATACTGTGGTGTCTAGGTTTTGCTTCCAAATTCTCTCTCTGACTGTTGTTGGTGGGGAGGAGAAGGTTAGAGTCTCTGTGGGGAGGAGGGAAATATTGGCCAAGAGTTCATCACTTGGAGGTTGGGGATGGGTACATGGGGGATCATTATAAAATTGTCTCTTCTTTTGTATACTTCTGAAATATTCCATCAAACATTTTACAAAACAAGTAAGTAGGCTCTAGGGTCCACTCTTTCATCTCCACCTCCCACAGAATCTCACAATTATATTTCCCTCCAGAATCAGAAGCTGTATGGAGCTGCTTCAAGAATTTGAATCATCAAAGATATAATCGAGTCCCCACCACCGACTAGCCGGCAAAAAAAAAAAAAAAGGCCTCTAATACATTCGACAGGCGTGCCGGCCTCTGGAAGGAAAGCGACCCCAATAGCCCTCAGAAGAGCAGACCCAAAGCAGAACAGCGATCCCAATTCCCTGACTTACTAACTGCAACTATGAGCGAGTTAATTGAGCCCTCGTAGCCCCTTAGTCTCTTCACCTGTAAAAATGAGTGGGGAGGAGGGCGTGGTGACAATAACCTGCTCAGAGGGTCATTGAGAGCGAGCCCCGCGCGCGCGCACGTGGTCGGGACGGGGGCGCGGCCGGTTGGGCACAGCGGGTCCCGCTCACCCGCTGGGTTTTTGAAGCGCTCTCACAGGCGTCTTCCTCCTGACCCCGGTTCCGAAGAGGCGTCACTCGCCAACGCATCTGCCCGACTGGGGTTTTCGACGGAGAGAAGCTGCGTCACGTAGAGACGTGGGCAGATGGCGTCAGGGGACAGACGTGGGACAAAGAGAAAGTTGTGGCGTATTTGCCCTTCTGGTTCATGAGATACGGGCGAGGGGCAGTGGACACGAGGGTGTGTTTCCGATGGTTGTGGGTGGGAGGAATTGCTTTTTTTAAATCCAGATATATACAGTGCTCCTTCACCCCCTAAACTTGGTGGATTTTTCTTTTTTCTTTGCTTTTCTCAACCACAGCGCTTGCCCCCCAGCGGCCTCGCGTCGGACTGAAGCCAGGCAAAGGGAGGGGGATGATCTGGCATGGGTGGTCCCTATTCAGGGAGCACCAGGCCGGCTGCTGGATGGAGAACGTGGCGGGGCTTGGGGCAGCGGCGCATCCCCGCCAGTCATGGAAAGCCTTGAGCGACTCCCAGACGGTCTCTGGGGAGAAGGCTGGCCGCCTCCGTGGGCGCTGGGAGTGCGGGCGAGGCCGGGAAGGGCGCCGGGTGGGCGGGAGCGGCGGGAGGACCCAGCCAAACGCCCCACGGGAAAGGTGTACGCTCGGCTCCCTGCCGCCAGGGGGCGCCTCGCCCAGGGCGGCCTGCGAGCGGGGCCAGATAGGGTGGCCGCAGTAGGGTGAAGCGGGGCGGGGTAGGACCCAACCAGGCCTCATCTGAATACTCACTCCAGCCAGCGCTGGGGGCGCCCTCAGCTCGGCCCCAGGGCAGCGCCGGGGCCAGGGCAGAGAGTGGGGCTCTGGGGTTGTCCTGGAAATTGACAGTGACTGGGGGAGAGAACTGGGTGCAGGGCCTGGCACCAGCAGGCGCTCCTTAAATATTCGCCCACTGGGCGCTCGGGGACAGCTCTAGGGAGCGGCCCGCCCGGGAACCGCAAGTCCTAGTCCACTCACCGGGATCTCGGGAGCTGGCGGCCTCCTAGTGGCCGCGCCCTGCACCGCGAACCGGGGAGTTACGCGCAGCAGACTGGGCTCGAGTCCTTGCGAGGTCCCGGTTTTAGGGTAGGGGGGCGAGGGAGAGCCTGCGCGGCGGGGACACCTGGAGGGGTCCCGAAGTATCCCGGCTCCGTGTCCCTACCCGCCTCCCGGGGATTCAGCAGGTATGGCCTCAACTGCCATCTTAAATGCTTCCTACAGGACCGCTGAGCTGAGCGCCCAGGGAGGCAAGAGGAGCGGTTTCTTCTCCGGCCCTGAATGCTCGGGTGGGTCGGTATGATCTGAGGCCGCCGAGGGGACCGGAGCCTAAGGGGTCTCCACCAAAGAGTCTCAGGACCCCCCTGGAACCAGCTGGGCGAGGGGAAATGCGCGCCACAGCCCGTGATTCCTAGAGGTGGCTCCTCTTTCGCCAGGGAAGAGGAAATGCCTCTTAGTGAATGTAGACGGTGGAAACCGCAGATCAAAAGCTTGTGTTTTCTAATGTCACACAACTTGGTGGTTCAGAGCTTGATCTCTGAAGGAAGGCTCAGTTCAAATCCCTGGTCTGTTGCTTATCAGCTGTGTGATCTCAGGCGAGTTACTTAATCTCTCTGAGCCCCAGCTTCCTGCTCTGTAAAATGGAGATTTAAAAACAAACGACTACTGCTGTCCGGCATTGTGAAGACGAAATGGGATAGTGAATGCACAGCTCTTAGTCCTTCGTCTGGCACAGGTTAATGTTGGGTCTGTGGCAGCTGTTAAGCCCAGTGTTCTCGTCGCTGTCCTGGCCAGATACAGTCATAAGCGACCATGACTACCCTCCCAGAGTTGAGAGAAGTGTTCGAAGTCCTCCTGAGGTGTATAGTCTGTGCCCTGATCAAAGAGACCCAGGAAGCAGAAGCGAGGGGACCTTCGACTCACAACCTTCAGGGCGGACACTCGTCTATGTCTGCCCTTCCTGAAAACGAGGTGGAGATGCCCCAATGCAGTGCCCGGGCCGCCCACCCTCCAGAGTGCTTGCTGAGGGACTTTCCTGCAGTGAACACTTGCAATCATTAGGTAGCCTTAGCTGAGCACATGCTTGGGTAAGGACATTATCTCAATTAATCTTCATAACATCCCTGAAAAACAAACAAGGAAACTGATGCACAGAGAGAGCAAGTAACTCACTCAAAGTCACACAGCTAGTGAGTGGCCAAACTGGAACCACAACCCCATCAGGTTCCAGAGCAGGAGCTACTTCCCTATGTCCAGTGGTCTGAACACCTACCTCTCCATCAAGCCCAGCCCCCAAGCGTGGGACTAACCAACCAGCTGGGATGGGAAAGGCTGGTAGTGTCCCAGGCCAGGGCCCTTCTGTCAATGTTGGCATCTGGTGCCCAAGGTGGCCCAGGCACCCTCAGGAAGCCAAGGCCAGCCAGGTCCGGCGGGAAGGGGCAGCAGGGCCAGAGGCTCTGGGCCCCTCCCAGGCCGTGCCCCGCGGATCTTGTCTCGGAATGGGTCACCAGGTACCTTGTTCACCTGTCTCTCTTCAGGTGCAAGGAGGGGCAGGCCCCTGCCACCCACTTCCTTTTTTCTCTGGAAAGCCCAGATGCCAACGAAAGATGCCCTGGGAGCTGGTGTTCATTAAAGAATGAACATTCCCAACCCCAAATGAGTCTCTGTGTACACAAGCACCCCCTCCCCACCCCGCCTGCCCTCTTGCGGACCTGTAGTCGACGCCTCCTTGCGGCCCCCACATCTCCAGCCCCCTCAGGGTAGACGCCAGCCGGGACGTGGGGGCCAGAGTCCAGAAGGGGCGCGGGCCACGCCGGAGGCCTGGCTCAGGCAGCCCGCGCCCGAGGTCCTCTTTGGGGAGGTGAGCGCTTGAAGAGCGGGGAGGAAGGCTTTGAGCGCGTCCTGAGGGCTTTCTTGAGACCTCTGGGATCGCTCTGGCAGGGCTTGTGGCCTGGAAAGGAGAAAGGTTTGCCGGGGCCCCGAGGAGGGAGACCCGCCGCCGCCGAGCGGGACAGTTTCGGCGCCAGATACCAGGGGGCAGTGCTGCGCAGCGAATGCAGCCGAGCCACGGCTTGCCGCCCAGACCCCACGTTCACTGGCTCCCCTCCCGCCGTCTAACTGCCAAGTTGCTCCTAGAGCGCTCCTGACCCCAACAGCCCCCTCGCCCCATAACCCGCTAAATGGGGCACGCTCCTCTCCCTCCGCGCGCCGCAGTCAGTGCGGGCGTCCTGGATGTCTTTGCCAGACAGCTGCCGCCTGGTTGGTTCTCGATCACTGACTTGGCCCTAGAGAAGTGTAAGCTGGGGCGGCGGGGAGCCCCGTCGGGTTTTTGCAGGTGGTGCGCGCAAGGGTGGGGTTACCTGGAGGATGGGGTTTGGCGGGACTTCCTCAGCTCAAGAAAATGCAGGTGCCTCCTTTGACAAGCAAAAGAAAGCGCGCGAAGTGAGCTGCCCTCACTCTATCGCCTTCCGGATTCACGTAGAAATCCGCCCCAGGAAAGGCCTGCTGTAAGGCGGAGGCCGATCGCTGGCCAGGTTGGAGCCATCCCAGAGGGCCGGGGTGGGAGGGCTGGCCTGTGGCGCCAGCACCTAGCCCCAGGCCCACGCCCGGAATCGGTGCTCTTTGGGAAATGCCTTTCCTTCTAGCCTCGAGGAGGCTGTGTCCGGGTTTAAAATCCGCAGAAGCAGCGGGCAGATGGGACCCGATGACACGCACGGGGCTTTTCCCACCTGCAGGGCTATGAACCCCACCGCCTGTCTCCCCCACCCCCAGGGAGACGTCGAGCCCTCCGGGCTCCGGGGCCAAGCGTGAGCCCAGGGAGCTTGGCGAAATATAAGCCGGACGTGATTCTCTTTGGGCACGGCCTGCTTTTGCTGGGATTTTTGTTTTTGTTTTTCTCCTTTTTTCTAATAGCCACTTTGCCATAAATAAAACTTAAGGCAGATGCGTGTCGGTGTTTGAATGCTAGTTGCAGTTTGTTCTTTGAAGAATTCACTTTAAAATTGCTTTCTGTGAGCCCAGAGGAAGACCTTATAAACCACCGTTATGTAATTTGAAACCATCAATAGCCTCTCTTTAAGGCTATCTTTATTGCGAGAAGTCAAGGTAATGATTTTGTCGCTAATTTCATCCCAATGTAGGGCGAGCGTCGCTTTTATAGTGTTTCAAAGATAAGTGAAAAGCTTCAATCTGGGACTCTTTTTGTGGCCGATTAACAGTTTAAACTGGTTTTCTAACCCTGTCACAACTATTGGGCCGATAAACAGGATTTCTGGGGAGGCATTAGCAAGTCTGTAAATAGATCATTTTTTTAAAAACCCGGCAATTCTGCGCTCCTCCGGCAAAAATAAAACAGAGGTCCACAGGGTGGTGTGTGTTTCTCACCTCCTCGAAGATGTAGTTACAAACGACTTCTCCAGAGCTGTTTGTGTCCCGGTTATTATGATGATGATGATGATTGTCATAATCTTAGGAAAAAGTGAACAACACGCTGACGACACACGCATGGAAATCAATGGCTCGTGGGCACCGCATTGACTGCTTTATTGTAGGAAAAGTCCTCGGTTAATCATTAGCAAACCAGCGCCGCTGCTGACCTTCTTTGACGTAGAACCATCCAAATAGAAAAATCCGATTTTATTGCAAGGGTTCTACAGAAGAAAATATTTTATGTGGACACTGCTGGGACACTGCGGGAGAAACGAAGGAAATGAAGGCAAAGCAGACACCAACACAGAGTGACCCAACCGTCATCTCTTATCCCCTCCGTGCCACTAAGAAATAGTTACTAATATTTTTAATTGAAGCAAAAAAAAAGCAAACTGGACAATTTAAGACCTTCTTTTAAAAAAAAAAAAAAGTTTAGGCCCAGTCCTACTGGGAAGTTTATTCTCCCTGTCGCCGCCGAGTTTCTCTGACGCAACAGAAGCCTCTAACTCCTGGCCACGGGTCGTGCGCCAAGGCCGGACTGCCCAGCTTCCCGGTCCCCCCAGGGTTACCCTTGGGTGCAGGCGCGGCCTTTCTCCAAGGGGAGGGGGCAGCTACCCTTCTGCAAAGCGAAGGAGAAATTCTAAGTAGGCGTGAAACTGTCAAGAGGCGCAGCCTGGCACCCACCCCTGCAAGGCACTGTGGCAGGCGAACCCTCCGGGCCTGGAGCGCCACCGAGATGCTCCTCTGACACCGCGGGAGGGAAAGCGTTGACTGTTTTGTCTTCCCCGCCCCCTCCGGCGCGCGGTTCCGGGAGTTTAGGGCTCGGGCCGGGAGGAAAGGGCGAGAAGGCGCTTCTGGGCTCGCTGGGCAGGCAGGCGCTTCCGAGCCTGCGCCCGGCCTCTGTCCTCGCGGCCCGAAGCGGGGCGGGACGCGGAGGTGAGGTCGTGGGGCGGGCAGGGACCTCAGCCCCGGGAGGGGCTTCTGCGCTCGGAGCCGTCGGCGCTCGGCGAGTTGAGTCGCGCAGACCGCCTGCCTCCCGGCTCTGCTCCCAGGCCCTACGCGCCGGCGGGTGCCTGGACCCCGAGAACGCCGCGACTCCAGACCTAGGGGGCGCCTCCCCAGCGCCGAGGAAGGACCGCCGAGACGGAAGGGGCAGCCGGGCCCGCGCGATTTCATTTCGCGCTCGGCCGCCACCAGCAAGAAGCAGAACTCAGAACCCGACTCTCACCCTCACGCCCGGCCCCCAGCCCTGCCCGGCCCAGCCCGTGGGGCTCAGGGAGGCCCCGGGGGGCGCTGTCTCCTCTCCTCCTGCGAACATCACCTCTAGTAATACGCGCCCACCCTACCCAGCTTGGCGAGCCACCCGGCCCAGGGGTGACCCCGCCGCGGCTCCGTCTTGCCGGGTGCGGATCCCCGGCAGAGCTGGCCCAGGGAGTCGGGCAGAGCACAGCGTCCCCGCGGCTCCTACCTCCCCGAGGCGGCCGCACGGGATGGAGGCAGGGGGCGGGGGCGGCAAGCGGCCAGCAGCCAGGCGAAGGGATCAGCTCGGCTGCAAAGCGCGCGGCCCTGGGCTCGGTGGCACCCTCAAACAGAGCCCAGCCCGGGCCCTCCCGATCCGGGCGCAGCCTGGGTCCCGCCCTACCTCTACCCATCCCACGTCTGGCTGAGTTCTCCGCCTTCTGCATTTCCTTTCCTTCCCGGGGTTTCCACCCCCCTGCTGCTCTCTCTTACTCTCCTCTCCTTCGCCGACTCCTTTCCTCCCCACCTTGTCCCCCGCCCGCCACTCTTCTGCAGTTTACCGCAGAGAGAGCCCCAAACAACCCTCATAAAGCCAATAAACTAAAAATGTAAGCACTGCCCAGATTTATGTGCTTATCCCGTCGCTCCTAAAAAGCAAATTGACACACTGGGTGGATTTGGATCGGCTTCTTCGGAGAGGCCAGAAAGCTTTCAAATATTCTAAGTCAGGAGACAGCTGGCTGTTTTCTTAGCATCTCTGCAGCAGCTGAGGACTTCTTTCTTCATCCTCAGACCTCTTCAGCCCAGGGACGTTAGCCCATTGCACAGATGGAGGACATGGAGTGGGGAGGTAACCCTATGTATTACCGACTTAATATTTCTGATGTGGTGGCTTTCAGTCCTTTGAATACGATCTCTACCTCCTGTTTTCTCCTCCTCTTACTTAATTTGTTGACGTTTTCTTGGATGGTTTAAGCAACAGGAGGAAGAGAAGGCAAAGATAGCCCCATACCCTTTCAACAGATTGAAATAAATAGCAGCCCGGAATTACAGCCACATAACCATCACAAGTGAAACTGTTTGTGAAAATCTGTAACCCTAGCTATGTAATTTGGAGACAGTCATGAAAAAGGATATTGCACAGGTGAAAGTGATTTTACAATTGCTTCCATATTTTTAATATTTTTCAAAATTGTTGAGAGACTTTTCCTGAATACGAGGATGAATGTTTCAACTCGGAAGTTCAGTGTAGCCTTAGTCATCGGAGGGCTATAGTTATCATGAATTGCCTTTAAAGTGTATATTAAAGTGACTGAAATTTGTTTCCTTTTAAAAATAGTTTCTCAAGTTGAAAACTTTCCACCCTTAGCAAATAGACTTTCCTGAAACTTTAAAATAATTCACATGAACTTTTTCTTAGAGAAATTTCACATTAAACATAATGTCTCTGAGACTCTTTAAAAAACAGGAGTTGGAATGCAACCTTCACAACCATCAATTCCCCTGCCAGATCCTTTGAGCTGAGCATTTCCCTGGGTGCCTGGACCTTCTTCTTGTTGAAGCAAAGTTCTCTTGAAAGAAAATTTGCTTTCCTAGAGAACTCTGCTTTATGGCAAGTCCAAAAGCGATGCAAGTTTAGGCGTCCCATGCCTATCAGGGTGGCGGGGAATCTGGACATGGGATCAGTGTAATACCCAGCAAATACTCGGGGCATGCTGACAGGATGAGGGAGATGCAAAAAGTCCTGGCCGGGTTCATGGAGGATGAAGATAAATTTCAAAATAGTCCCTCGTTTTGCAGGAAGCACTCAGATACTGAGGAAGAGGAGGCACTGAGATCAGAATTGTCCAAAGTGTGTATGTACCTTCATATTTGTTACTAATGATCACCCCTTTTCCGTTGCTCGTTTTGTGTGGCCAGCTCTGAGTACCTGGGAACTTACGGGAAAAATGTTTGCTTTGGTTTCTCCCCATATTGTTAGTGACAACTTGAGCTGTCTGCCTAATCCAGATTCTTATAATTCAGTTTTGTTCTTTAGCAACTAGACCTTTAAATTAGAGTTTTTCTGTCCCTACCTAATTTTTACTTTTTTTCCCCCTTAACTTTATTCCTGTACTTCAAACCAGCTCTCCTTGCTTGTTATTCTCCCCATTTATTCCCTGGACCACTTGAGGTTTCTGTGATGGTGATTTACGTTACTGACCGAATTTCCAAAGCACCTTCAAAATTAACTGATGCCTTTTATCACCCACTGGAGTATTGTTTAACCGAGGAGCCCTCGTCAACCCAGAAAGGTGAGGGAGAAAAATGAGATAATCACACACAGATAGCTGAGGGCAGAAACATCTCATCATTGAGGTGTTTTTGTTTTTTTCAGAAGAATATCTTTAAATTAGAAATATCAGATTAATTACTGTAATACAAATATAAATTGCCACCCTCCAATGGATAGTCAGGTCAGGATTCTTTTCTGCTAGGGACACCGTAAAACACATAGTGGCCATGCAAAACATCAAAAAGTTGAGTGTCTAATACCAAATGCCTACTTCCCAACTAGCAGTCTATCTGGCATGCTACTTTGTATGAAAATTTGATCTTAAAGGAAAAGGAGAAGTTGGAGGGACACCCTGACAGCTGATATGAAATAATTCTCTTGTTGAAATACATGAAGGGAACTTCAGCAGCACAAATTAGTATTTCCATGTCCTGTGTCAGCCCCAAGGGGAGAATTTAGAATGGCAGGAGAAATGGCAGTTATCAGGAAATGCATTGCTTGCCCAGAGAATTCTAAGCAAGTCAATCACCAGTCCAGGCAGGAGTTTTTTTAAAATAGCCACTTCCCATTTGCTTTACCCAATTCAAAAATTTTTCCCAAGAAAAAAATACTCTTGTAAAATGTCTCATTAACAACAAAGATGAATCGGACCTCAACTTTTGAATGCCACGCAGCTTTAATGGAGATTGTAGAAGTCTGTGGAATGAAAGAATACTGCCAGCTTGCATTCGGACTGTTTTCCATCTGTGTGGTAGAGTTTGATCTGTGTGTTCTACAAAAGCTTCTGTTGGTGGAAGGACAACGTTGGTCCTGAATTTTCATTTATTTTTGTTTCAAATATGAAAAGATATTTATTTTCCAAAATTTTGAATTTTAAATCATTTCTCAATTTTTATCTAATCTAAATTACGTGTTGAATTACACATTAGAGAGTCTCTATATTTAATATTATTTTACAAGGGAAAAAGAGAAAAAATTGGAAGCTACTGACTTTCTGTGTCAAATGGATTACTGATTTCATTCTTCAGGCATCCCCAATTAATAATCGTAAAATAAAGCTTTTCTCTTTAACAAATGTGGAACTTTACCGATGCAAAGTATGTCAGTGCGACCCGCAGTCATGACACGGGTGGGAATGAGGGCGGGAGGTAGAGGCAGGGAGATCTCCTCTGCTTCTGAAGCAGGATGCAGGAATTGTGTTGTTATGGAAAGCCTATTTTGTCCAGCAGTGGGTGACATTCAAAATGGTCCCCAAAGCCAATCTCTGAAGCCATCAATTTAGCAACAGTACAGCCAGTAGCTTAGTTAGGCTGTACCCCACCTCCCCACACAGCGACACCCCAGCCCAGAGCGCCTCCAAATGCAGGACTTTTACAACAGAATGGAAGCTGCTGGGAGGGGCTCAGTTCCAGGATGAACAGTTTTTGCTTGAAAAAGAAGGTAGCCGTTTCAGCCCCTTGTTTGTTTTTGCTGAGCACCTCAGTTTTGCCTCCGCATTTCCCTGCCAGCAGGAGACCATTAGCCAGGACAATGTTCTATTCCATTGTCATTATCTCCTACGGAACTAAAACAATGCTCTGTTTGGCCTCCTAGGCAAGGGGGATTTGTTCTGGTCTTCCTTAAGCAGAGTTTCCGACTGAGTTTCTGACCCAGTCACTTGATCTCCAGCAGGGATACCTGGCGACAATATTTTAAAAATCTGCTATCTTGTGCTTTGTAATTTCATTCTCTGAGAAATAGCCTAGAAACTCAATTCTCAGAAGCACACCATGGCTAAGGGAAGAGAGTTTGCTCAAGCTGCATGAGCTCTATAATTTAAATCAGCTAGACAGGATTTATTTATAGGTGTCTTATTTTTTTGTTTTGTATCATTGAATAGCAAACCCTAAAAGGTTTTGTAATATTGTGTTGTTGAGTGGCAAACCCCAAAAGGTTAGAAACCACAGGCTCTCAGATATTTTCCGTTGGGATATGGTGTTTCCTTTCTATTTACTTCTTTTTCAATACATAAGTAAATAGTATTATGACATGTTAAGACTTCTAACATTCATGAACATGATGACCATTAACTCTTCTGAGCTATTTTGTCATGCTTGAGATCTTCCATAAAAGTAGAACAAGCCCACAGAATGGAAAGGAACCTTCTGTTCTGCCGTCAACATCTCTCTCTTTACAGACACTTACGCAAGGGCTCCAGCCCTGAGTGTTTTCACCTGGAAAATGTTATGTAGCTTAAGGCAGCTCTAGTGGCAGAAAGACTTGTTTGTCCTGGAGCTAAAGAGTCAATAGGACACTTAGAGCTGTGTTTTGCCCTTGGACTTGAAGCAAGCTGTCAGCATCGCTCCAGTAGTTGCTATCACTCTATTACTCATGTTTAGCTATGAGTAACCTGGGAAGCACAAATGTAACAGCTGCTTATAATAAGAGTGTAATTGGCCGAGACTGGCTACCTGAGGAGATTAAGCCTCATGCTAATGAGGCCAAGGTCGTATGCTGATTTGCTTTGCTCTGAGACGATAATGAATAGTCCCTGTCTCCAGTAGTCCCAGCAGCTGGGTCTGTGCAAACCTACCTTCACACGGCTAGTAGAGAAATAGTTCAGAGTCCAGGTCTTTATAGAGAGCAAGAGAGCCATTGTGGGAGATGAGATGGCAAAATGCTGAAGAGCCTGGGCTCCGGAGGCAGAGAGACCTGTGTTTGAATCCTGACTCCTCCAGTTGCTTCTCAGTGACCGAGCTACTTACTAACTGCTCCGAGCTTCTGTTGCCTTATCTCTAAGAATAGGGGAAATAAAAGTAATAGTGTTCTATTATTTGTTAGAAAGCTTGAATGACAAGGTGTGTGTGAAGGATTCAGCACTTAGCATTAGCAATGGTCATTATTATCTGTGCACCTATACAATGAACAGCACTGCCCATCCAACACCCAATCCTATAGTTTTGTCCCAGTGACTAGAAAGAATGTCCATTCTGTGGATATTACAGCCACATGTTTTACTCCTGGCTCACAGGAGACTTGTTATGCACAAGTGAAGCTTCATTTAACTGTTCTGTGTGGACTGTATATTTATGAACACATTCTGCAAATTGCAGAATGTCTTCACGGTCATGATAGTTCTTTCTTTCTGAAAAACAGTTGGGAAAGCCAGGATATTTTTTTTAAGTCTTAGTTTTACAAACAGGAACCTAGAAATAGGAATAAACTGGAGTATTCAAGTACTCCAGGTCAGACTGACCAAAAGGTTGAGATAATTGAGGCCAAAATATTTTGTTTTATTTTTCCCTAAAGATACCAGACAGGTGACAAAATTGGTCCAGCCTACCTAAGGGTTCCCTGAAATCTAGGAGAACTTCTTTTCAAATAAATTCCTGCTGTTTGAGTTGATTTGAGCATGTAAGAAGTTCTCACTTACCAACTGATGGATTGAGACTAAGAACTATGAACAAAACAGGGACTCTCCAGTTTTGTGGGGGATCATTTTTTTTAAGGTTATGGCTGTCTTTAATACCCTTCCCCTGAAGTTCCCTAGTCCTAAATTCACTAATTCTGAAATGCTGTACTTTCAGGGTCATGCTTTTTCTGACACTACATTCGTTGGTTTGTAACATGATCCCATTGCATTTTGCTAGATGTGTGCCACATTTGCAGGAAGTCCAGGATTACGCCAACAAGTGAACTGGAAAACCCCTATGGTTTCTTACAACTATTCTGAAAACCTCCTTATTTTGCTTTTCAAACATCAGAGGTTTGGCTTGTAAGAGCTAAATTGTGCCTAGCATGCTCTGTCATGGCTTCTGATCAATTAAACTCTTTTTTGATTACTCCATTGGGCGTGATTTGTCCCATTCCTCTGTTTAGATCCAGTTCCTACATCCCTTAGCCTGTGTTACCTGTGAAGTCTGCCCATCATGTTGGCTGCTTTCCCCTCATCACTGTTTCTGTGACTGAAGCCTGAGCCCTGTCACCTCACCACACTGGCCACAGCTTCAGGGAAGAGATCCCTGCTCTTAAGAACTTATAGTCTGGTTATGGGTACAAATGTACAGGGAAAGATAACTAGCAGTAGAAAGTGAGGCATGAAATGTGATAAATATGGTCAAGATGATAAGTGCTATGGCATATCCCACTCTGAACCTCACTTTGCTCATCCGAAAGTGGAGCTAATCCTCCACGGTCAGCCCCTCTCACAGGACTTCCGTGAAAATCAGAAGAGATGGTCTGCATGGAAGCTTCTGTCAACCACAAATCAACTATACAAAAAAAAAAAAAAAGTGAGAGGCATTCTTAAATCATAAGATACAGGAAAACAACAGAATTATCAAACCTTAAAAGGACACTAAAGATGACAGATGCCAAACTCAATAGCATGGTAGTATGGTTGCATTTGGGGGAAGGAGTGAGGGGGTGCATTGAGAACAGATGCACAAAGAACCTTCAATTACGTTGGCGTGCTCTGTGTCTTATGCTGAGGAGGTGGTCATACAAATGTTCATTATCATACTTTTTATAAATTTTGGTATATATTGAATATGCACACACATACATATGCACATACATACATATAGACAGGACTTTAGTCATTGAGTCGAAATAGTTTCATTTTATGGATGAGAAAACTGAGTCCTAGACAAGGAAATGCTTGCCTAGAATCAAACAGTCTCCTGGTAGCTAAACTAGTGCTGTGTCTTAATAGTTTCCCCTCCCCCTTGATCTGTATTTTCTCTCTCCTCTGTAAATCTTATCCCCATCCTCAACTCCTCTCTTTCCCTCACCCCTGCACTCAATCTAAAAGCAGGTCCAGCCAGTTCCACCTTCTAACTATGTCCTGAGTCCATCCACTCCTCCCCATTGCCATCACTCTGTGTGCTGGTGCATTTCTGCAGCAGCTCTCGACTGATGGCAGAGCAGGGAAGTGGAGAGCTGTATGTAGCTGTGGCTCCAGGTTCCTGGTTGCGTCCTGAGACAGCACTGCATTTATTCACATGGAAAACATAAGTAACCATTACACCTGTTATGCATAATTCACAAGGCACTTGTGTGGATAAATGCGAAGGTACTCTGAGAGTATGAAGTGTTCTTTATATATGAATGTATAGATATGGAGGTATATATACATGTTTCTACAGTTACTGTTATACATAACAGATATATACACTCCTCTTATGTCCTTCAGTGTTTTCTCCGCATCTCTAATGGAACATTTCACTTTCTGGGGTGTGATAGATCATCACAGGCCTGCCTTATCCTCCTTATTAGATGGAAACCTCTTGATAGTAGGAGCCCAGTCTAAATCACCTTCACATGCACCTCAGAGCCTGGGGCCCCGCAGGGACAGAGCGTGTGCTGCTCTGCTGAATAGGTCTTGAATGAACATTTATACAAAGTAAGCTGGTGCTATTGCTGCTGTTGTTTCCAGTCCACCCCTGTGCCTTTCCTCAGATTCCCCGGATGGAAGGCACCCCCTTCTCTCACATGCCCATCTTTTCATGCCTGCTAGTTCCACGTCTTCAGAGAAGCCATGCTCCACACTCCAGCTCTCCCCACTCAGCCCTTCCTTTCTCCTGCAACTCTTCCCCATTTGCAGCCTGGGGCACAAATTTCAGTCCTCAAGGATGTCTTGACATTTGACATTTTGATGGAAGATGGAAGTATCCTGGGCTGGGACCATCATGTCTCAGATGTCTCCTCCTACAATGCAGGAGGCTCAGAGCTTCCAGAGATGGGTACCAGCATGTTACCCAGGCCGGTAGATGCTCAGTCAATATTTTGCTGAGTGAACGAATGAAGAGCCTCCTTGATGGGGTCCCTGCTTGCACTTTTACACTCCTATGTGTCATCCCTTATACCACTCCAAAGGTCTTTTAAAAGTATTAATCAGAACACAAATCCTCATTTGGCTGTCCATTGCTTAGAATAAATACAAAACTCCATCCCACAGCCAATGAAGTCCTCTATGACCTGCTCCCTGTCCTCCTGCCCAAACTCCTCTCCTTCTGCTCTCCCTGACTCAGCCACACCAGCCTTCCTTCTGTTCCTCTAATGCACTACACATTCCTGCCTCAGGGCCTTTGCACTTGTCTTTCCTCTGCCTGGGAAACTCCTTCCCTGGTTCTGTACATGCTTGGCAAAAAGAGTTCCAGAAATACCCTGTTACTATTTCCTCACAGCACTTATCACTGTCTGAAGTTCTCCAGTTGATTAATGAGTTCACATGCTGCTTGAGTGTTGCCACCTTCTCCTGCTAGACCGGGGGAGCCTTGGTCTTACAAGCAAGGCCTTTGTTTGCCTTCTTCACTGCTGTGTCCCTAGTCATTTAGCAGAGCAGCTAGCAGTTAGTAGGTGCTCAGTAAATGAATGAATGAAAAACATTATATCACACTGTTGTGGATTAAATCATGTCCCCCAGATTCCCATGTTGAAGCCCTAACCCCTAATGTAACTGTGTTTGGAGATGGGATCTCTAGGGAGGTATTTAAGGTTAAATGAGGGGAAAAGGGTGGGCCCTTATTCCAGCAGGATTGGTGACCTTATGAGAAGAGGAAGCAACACCAGATTGTGCTCTCTCTCTCTCTTTCTCTCTTTCTCTCTCTCCACGTGAGCACAGAGGAAAGGCCATATGAGGACATAGTGAGAAAGTGGCTGTGTACAAGCCAGGAAGAGAGGTCTCACCAGAAATCAACCTTGATGGCACCTTGATTTTAGACTTTCAGCCTCCAGAACTGTCAGAAAATTAATTTCTGTTGTTTAAGCCAACCAGTCTGCAGAATTTTGTTATGACAGCCCTAGCATACTAAGGTACACACCGTCGCTAACTAGCTGGCTGGCCTTGGACAAGTCACTTAACCTCCATCTGCCTTAGTTTCCTCACCTGTAAAATGAGGCTAATAATAGTCCCCGCCTAGCAGAGTTGCAGTAAAGATTAAATGAGTTAATATACGTAAGGCCCTTAGGATACTGTATTAGTGTTAGCTATGTGTATTAGTAATAGCAGGTGCAGTCAATTTAGTGAATGACAGCGATCACGCAAAATTTTAGAACTCCTGAGTAGGATATCGGGAAAGAAAATGTCACCTGGGGAAAGAGGTGGCTTGGAAAGGACCTAGAGAAGTAGGCAGGTGCAAAGGGGCAGAGGAGGAAGAGAGGATACCCTGGGGGAGACAGGCTGGGAGGAGGGACTATGAGATGTGTTCAGGAGCAACAAGCCGGGCAGTCTGGTTTGGGCGGAGAGTCTGTAGAGGAAAGACTCTCATTTTCACTTTCACTTAAAAACACCAGCGTTTTAAAGCAAGGGAGAAGCCAGCAGACGTTCTGAGTGTATTTTGCATCACTGGTGATTCCATTCCCTTTCTCGGCCTTTCTGGGTTTGTCAACAGGCCCTGCTTGCCTGCCTGTTGTCAGCTGTCACTTCTCTCCTCTTCGGCACCATGTCCTTTCTCCGTGTGTCAGCACACTCTACTTCTCCCGTTCTCCAAACAGCCACCAGAGCAAAAGTCCTGGTGTGGCAGCACGCCTCTTCATGTTAGAAGGAAGCCGCTGTCTAGCCACTATGCTGTACAGTCCCAAGACCGCTCTTCTGTGCCTCTCTCCCTTTCTGGCATGCAAAGATTTGCTCCGTAAAGAGAATTTTAACTGGAATTAGAACTAGAATCTTAACTAGAATGTTCAAGGTACTGTCAAGTATGCTGATCTGTATAGACAGCCAGTCATTTTTCATTTGTTTTTAATCTTCCTGTCCCCCAGAATTGAAGCAGGGTTGGAGTACGAACCTTCAGGTCACTCACTGCCTTTATCATTTTTCTTTGCTCTTCTCCTGGAGCTGAAAAACCGGCCTTTGCACCCGTGGACACATCCCAGTGTTCTCTCACAGCTCCCTCTCCGGCAGGGTAAACGCCTGTCTACAGTCTCCCCCACAGACTCTCTGAGTGCAGGAGAGGGAACCAGGCCCTGGAGCAGAAAAGGTAGGCAGGTCTCCTGACTGCTTCTTCTTCCTGCACCCTGTCTCCCTGGGCTCCCTGAGCCTCAGTTTCCTCATCTGTAAAATGGCACAGGCAGTAGGGAGGATTGATGTAAATGCTCTTGCTGACTCGTAACACAGTGGGTGGATGTGGTTGTTGTTTTCATCACCTGCCTGTCATTCATTCTCTCACGTTCTCTGGCCTCATGGTGGCTGGATTTCCAAACTAGGGAGGAAGAAGGAAGGATGCTCAGTAGGCCTCAGGGCCCTTCCCCCAACCTGGGGCTCCCCTGGGGTGACTCGGGGTTTTAAGCACTCCATTGATGGCCCATCCCCAGTGGGCAGTTTTGTGAGACGTTCTTCCGGAACAGCAAGCAGTGAGAACTGGAGACTGATCCCAAGGCCCTTCCACTTTGTTAGCTCCTCCAAGAAACAGCAGTCTGTACCCCCAGCCTCTTGTGCAGCCTAACTTGACAGACACGTCTAGAGCACCTGTTCCCTACAGCGTTGTTTTAGACTCAGATGCCTCCAGGCCCAAGCAGGTAACGTGATTGAAGCGGCCAACCTGGTGGGGAGCTGGGGAGCATAGGGTCCTTTCAGTAGGGGCAGTCACTTCTCATCTCCAGCTGATTGTTGATGTGGCAAAATGAGCCAAGTGCAGCCAGGTCGTCTAATTTTTCAAGAAAAACTGGGAGTTCAAGTTTTTAGGTGAAATCCCTTATTTTTAAAATATTGGAAATTAACTCAAATCTTTAAAAAATATAATAGGGACCAAACAAAACATGAAGCCACGGACTGAATTTGGCTCAGGTTTCAGTCTCTAATTTAAACTGATGCAGGTTGGCATGTTGGTAAATGCTCAGGGTCCCTGTTCTGTGGCTTTTTTGCATTTTTATTGGGGCTTTGTCTAAATACTCAGCAGCAGTCAGATAATTGAGACAGCCTGATGACTGCATAAAGCAAGCAGTCTCTGCCTAAGGACCCACCTCCTTGAGGTTTACCACGTGTGACCAGAGACTGACAGTGTCAGAGCTGGGATCACCAGCTCCTGTCAGATCACCGATCCTGTCCTGCTCCTCATTCAGCAAAAAGAAAATGAAGGCCAAACAGTGTAGAGTCTTGCCTGGGGTCACTCGGCTTTTTAGGGACCCAGTTGAAGCAACACCACAGCCTCCCGACCCCTGGTCCTATTTCCTTCCTCTTTTCCTAGAGTTTCCATTTCCAGCTATAAAATAATTCTCTTTGCTTCAACCCCAAATACATTCTCCTAAGAAGGGGCATTCCTCTGAGCCACTGGGATTTCAGGCCATTGAAGAACGGAGGGTGGGTTGAATGAGTGGCCAGCACTTTCAGTTCAATGAGTGGTCTGGTATTTATGGTTGAGGTCAAAACCAGGACCAGCGGAATGCAGAATTCCAGGAATTCTTATATGGTAAACCAAAACATTCTTTTGTGCATTTTCAACTCATTGCCTCCAGTTTTCTTCACCAAGAGGAACTATGTCTTTGTTTTATGAAAAATGTGGCCAAACGTAAAAACAGGCAAAATCATTTGTCCAGATTAAGAATGCAGTGGGAGAAGGTGCTGTGGAGTCTCAAAACTGAATATTTTTAAGCGTTTGTCTATTGGGCAGCAGCACCAAAGATTTGAGTGGACGGCTGAGTGTTCTGCTCTGCATCGGATATTTGGCCTTTGGTCAGTGCAGGGCACTAGGAGGTATTGTGGCAGTGGCGTAACGTTGCCGTAAACAGCCTCTGAGGATATCAAATGCCACTGCCTCACTTTGAGGCTGCTCCCTGCACCTCTTTATGAGTTCCCTTCTGTAGAGATGGTGGACAGAGCTTGGTCCACCCAGGAGGCAGGCTTCCTCTGCCTGCCTTCTATGCCAGGCTCAGACAAACCCCGTGCAGAAAGAACTGTAAGGAGAGAGGACCACAGCCAGCCACGGACACCCAGGCTGCTTACAGAAAGACGGCCTCTATGGTGTTTGCGACTTGGGCTTCAAATGGGGCTGTTGTGGCAGTGGCAAAACGTTGTCATAAACAGCCTCTGAGGATATCAAATGCCACCGCCTCACTTCGATATTTAATCTCTCACAAAAGCTGTTTACAGTTCTGTGTACTCCTCTTCACGAACATTACACCTTAATTTTATTAGCTTTTTCAGAGAATTCAAACAGATTACAGAGGCTCAATCTTCCCTTCCAGAAGTCATGCTGGTTTAATTAGTTAATGTTTGTTTAGTGCTCTTGAAGAGGGAAAGTGCTGTAGAAGTACTAAGTAGTAGTATTAGGAGTTACTCAACACACTTTAATATCTCCAGTTTGTCAATGTCATCCCTTCCATCTCACTGGGTGTGCGTCCGTTCCAACCATTGCTTCATTCCACGGAGAGTGTTTCTGCCTCCCTTTGGGGCCACCTGGGCTCGAGGGCCAATGACAGCCATCTGTGACCCTGTGACCACAGTTCTCTGCTTCTGTTATAGCTGAGAGAGAGCCTTGGCAAACTCTTAGAACAAGTGTTTCTCATCAATTGCTAATAATCTTTGCACTTTACCTCCTTTCACAAATACTAATGAGTGGCCACCATGTCCAGGCATCCCTTCCTCTTGGTCCCCTTTTCTTACCTAGGCTGATGGTCTCATCGAAGGACCTCGGATAAGTCATTTCATCTTTTGCTTTCCTCGATCCTTTTGTCTATGTCAAAGGGACCTAGCAAAAAACATCTGGGGATAAAAACATGCTCACGCTCAGTTCTGTATTCCTGTGTTAAGTAACTCACCTTGGCTAGCTTTAAATCATGAATGAAAGGAAGTCCATGTTGCTTGCACTGCTTCCACATGGGTATAGTTTTGCCTTTTCAAACTACAGTGACTTCTCCCTTATAATAAAGGAATAAAGTGTGACACATATGTAATTTTTCTGAGTTTATTTTACATTAAAATGTTTCTCAAAGGTTTTACGTGCTCCCCTGCCTTCTTAAACAAAAATGCAATTTAATCTTTCGAGGGTCATTTCCCTGAATATCTCTTGTCACATCGCATCCTACTGCTTTCATGCCCTCAAGAGCACTTGAGGTTATGGTTACTTGTGTCCAAGCAAAGTCACCCCAGACTGCAATATTGTTTGAGTTCCTTGGTTTGTTGTCTCTCTCTTTCCAAGATTCCTGCCTCAGGCAGTCCTTTCCCTTCCCAGGTGCTGCCTCTGATCTTCTGCTGGGAAATGGGAGAGTTAGGCTTTTTAGAATTCGGTCTAAAACAAGAGTAAATAGGCTTTGAATGAAGGACTGAGAAGGTCTCCTGTGAGCAAAGAATCCAGGTTGTAATTTACAGACTCTGATACACCCATTTTTAACTGCTCAATGGCCTTATCTTTGACCTCTTTCAGTTGTGGCTTTCTTCTAGATGGGGAAAGGTTTATAGAATGAGTGACTTCTGGGCACGCGTTCCTGCACATTGAAATAAAAACACTTTACAGTTCTGATGCAAGGAATTTTTAGAGACTAGCACGGAGTATGTGTCAATACCTGCTTGTTGAATAAATGGCTCCGGCAGCTTTTCAGGCAGTAAGGAATTTTAGAAAATGATGGGTTTGAAGACGCTTTGAAACACAAATGTACTCCCGTTAGAAAGATACAAATTTATAAGTCAGGTTTCCTGGAAAACCTCAAAGTTCTCTATGACCCAGAAAATGTTGTAATAAAATCAGCTTTTTCTTTTCCTTCTCCCAGAATGCTTCACCTGGAGAATTTCAGAGCCAAATAACCACCTGTTGTCATTTTCCATTTGCCACCCTAAGTGTTAATGTATCTTTGATTTCCTAAAGGTGAGAGCCAAACATGTTCATTTGCATTTTTTTTCAAAAAAAGAAATTCAGGGCTCTGTACCCTCCTCCCAGTGAGGTGGCCTCATTTGATTTTCAAGAAGTGATGAAGATCTTGGTTAAGACCACCTCTGTTCCATTTCCAACCCTAATACCTTTATTCTCTATGGGCTTAGGTGTGACATGTCTTTTACTAGCCCAGCTTCTACTATATAATGTCTGAAATAGAGAAAGAACAAAAATAAGCTTATGAATTATCCTTTAGAATTTGATTATTCCATAGGAGGCACTATACAGTTCATTGGTCAAGATAATGGAATTGGGTATGGGATGTTCTTGGGTTTGAATCCAGGCCGTACCACTTCCTAGCTGTGAGACCATGGACAAGTTGCTTAGCCTCTCTGAGCCTCAGTTTCTCATCTGTAATATGGGTGTTTCAGTTGCCCATTGCTGCATAACAAATACTCCCAAAGCTTGGTAGCTTAAAACAACAACAACGTATATTTTTTCAAGATTGTACTATTTGAATAGGGCTCAGCATGGATGGCTCATTCCTGCCTCACATGATATTGTCGGGATCCCTTATAAAGTTGCATTCAGCTGGAAGTTCAGCTGGGTTGGAACATTCAAGATGGCCTCACTCACATGACTGGAAGTTGGTGCTAGCAGCTGGGGCACCTCAATTTTCCATATGGCATCTTTCCCTCTAGTAGTCTAGACTGGCTTCCTTATAGCATGGCAGCTGGGTTCCAAGACAGCAAGAACAGAAGCTACCCGTCTTTAAGACTTCACCCCAGGGGCCGGCCTGGTTGCACAGTGGTAAAGTGTGCACATTCCGCTTTGGCAGCCCAGGGTTCACCAGTTCGGATCCTGGGTGCCAACATGGCACCACTTGGCAAGCCACGCTGTGGTAGGTGTCCCACATATAAAGTAGAGGAAGATGGGCACAGATGTTAGCTCAGGGCCAGTCCTCCTCAGAAAAAAGAGGAAGATTGGCAGCAGTTAACTTAGGGCTAATCTTCCTCAAAAAAAAAAAGAAGACAGCCCCAGAACTGGCACAATGTCACGTCCATCTCATTCTATTGATCAAAGCCTGTCACAAAACCAGCTAAATTCAGCAAAGGGGGAATGGACTTCACTTCTTGATGGGAGGAATGACAAAGAATTTATGGTCATTTTTAATCCCACACAATGGGTATACATAATTGTTCTTTTCTCGAAGAGTTATGAGAATTAAATGAGATAATAGCAGTCAATAAGTCCTTAATAAATACTGGTTACTTATTACTTGTTTTACAGTATTGAGTCAGTATGATCTGCTGTCTGGACCTTTCGGTTACTCTGTCTGGCTCTTGCTATCTCTAGTTTTATCTAACACAGTGCTAGCTCCACGGGAGATGCTCCAAGAAAGATGTTAATAGTAAATATTTATTGACAGAGTTCACTATGTGTCAAGCACTGTTCTAAGCACTTTACTTATGTTACATAACAACCCTATAGGTACTAGGGCTAACCTTATTTTGCAGATAAGATATTGAGTCACAGAGAAGCAAAGTAACCAGCCTAAAGCTATATGCCTAGTAAGTAGCGGAGCTGGGATAAGAACCTATGACTCAGACAGCCTGGCTGACCCCAAGATCTTGTCTGTTTATTACAACACTCTAAAATTGTATGTTGCTTCTATGTACCAAATATATAAAGTAATTGAAGGAACTTAGTTTCTTGGTACAAAATGCAAAGTTGAAGAATGGAGAGCAGTGGGATTGTTTGCTTGAAATGTAGTCAGGATAATTCAGAAATGAGGTCTCTGCACATTAGCTAATACGCTTTCTTTAGCTAAAATAGGGGAGAAATATCTGGATGTATGGCCTCATTTTCCACTTTGGATATTGAGCATCGGTTCTTAATTCAATTGATTCTCCAGTGTCCTGACTCCTATGAAATGGGGTAATGACAATTTGAGGAGATTGAATTCATCACCACATGCAACTTTGATTGGGATGAAAACCTCTGTATAAATGCTAGCTATTCTTGTTTTCAATTAGTCATTTTTATTATCAGGTGCCCTGATTCATTGTTACAGAATCTCAATTTCTGGTTGTATCATCTCCTCTGATGTAGTTCTTTCTAAAATGATGTCTTAGACATTATGTTATGCCGTCACCAAACCACTCGTAGTCTAAGAGGATCTCAGATTTTCTGCCAGCATGTTTTCCCCTCCTACATCTTTCCGGAATAAAAAATGAAGATGAAAAAGGAAAGCACTGTGTACTATCTCTGATCTTGCTTTCTGCTGCAGTCACAGGGCGGAGTCAGGGAATATGAAAAGCACCCCCCAAGGCTCAGACTGTGATTTAGTTAATTTAGACGGCATCATTTCACCAATCCCAGAGAGAACATTCATCTTGTTCAGGTTCTGGAAAGAGCGGGTGGTGATGGGAGGGTAGCTTTAAGTCAGGAGACCAGGATTGTAGTACAGATGCCTGCCACTAACTAGTTGTCTAATCCTTAACAAGTCACTTTGTCTTTCCCAGCTCATTTTCCTCATCTGTCAAGTGAAACGAAGGTTATGGAATAGATGATCTTTAAAAGTCCTTCCAGCTCTACAGTTCTATTTGGGGTCTGTCTGCACCTGCATACAGTGAGGTGGGTACAGGAAGGGCACTGGGGAAGGAGGTAAATTTAGTCAAGAGAATAAAACACTTTTGCCAGGAGCAGCCCTGTGTCCTCATGTGTTGTGTAGTACAAAATTGTCCCAGATTATCCAAATAATTGACTGAGTGCTCTCCTTTCTTTGCTGGTGGACACACAGCTTTAGTTTTTCTAGGAGGAGTGGCTGCTTTTCTGAAATTTCCATCCCAGGGCTTTTGTCCTCCACTGTGTCCTCTCAGAAACCTGTCATGGTTTTTCTGGCTGGATGCCCACAGAGTTTTAATCCAGTCACACAAATAAGTACTATGCATAACAAAAAAGCAAAACCAGGTTATGGGTTGACCATTTCTTTGCTGAATTTGGTTACTTCGAGGACTTGGAACATAGACAGGCATTGGTCAACAGCACTGTTTGTGCTACCAACCCCAAGCCATGACTAGAGCCAATGAGTTCCCTTAGTTAAGGCTTTGTCCTTGAAACTGTAGAGAGGCGGCCAGCCTATATGCTTTAGGGGCCACCCTGGGTCCTGCCCCAGAATCTGACACCTCCAGACTCTTGGTAATGGCTGCTTAATTAAAGTAGATGTTTTCTCATAATATCCCATTTTCTTCTCTTCCCCAATAAGCATTTGTATTTCCAGTAAGTGAGGGAGGAGGGAAAAAAAGGTCCCTACCCTCAGGAAGCTTAGCAGAGTCCCCCAACTTTAAAAGGTGCAATTCTCCGAATTTAAGTTGTGGAAAGATCCCCTGGGGGGGACACTGCTCTCAGACAGTCATTCAGGAGGTTTGGACCCAGGAAGTTGTACTTCGTTCCAGGGCAGCTTGATGTAGGAGGGTGACAGACTCTTAAGAAATGCTCATGACAAAAAATAAATAGCATTATCAGAAACAAGAATTTCATGTCTCCATTTGTGTTTTATGTTGCTTGCATAAAATTCATGAAAGTCAATGCCTAGTAATCAGGATCCTGGCATTAACATTCAGGTCATTGCTGTGAATCTCTTTGATACACACCATGATCACTGGGAGATTCTGAAAACTCAAGGCAGGGATAGGTTTGGAACCAAAAATGGGCAGAGGCTTGTGGGGTTTGTAAGGAAGAAGATGAATAGCTTTGAAGTCAGACAGAATCGAGTTCAGATTCAGCACTTGTGGCCGGCCTGTGGCGGAGTGGCTAAGTTCGGCTGGTCCGCTTTGGCGGCTGGGGGTTGGGCGGTTCGGATCCTGGGCGCGGACATACACACCACTCATCAAGCCATGCTGAGGTGGCGTCCCACATAGAACTAGCATGACCTACAAGTAGGATATGCAACTGTGTGCTGGGGCTTTCGGGAGAAAAGAAAAGAGGAAGATTGGCAACAGATGTTAGCTCAGGGCCAATTTTCCTACGAGCCCCCGCCCCAAAATTCTGCACTTGCCAGCCAACTGTATGACTTGGACAAGTTATTGAACCTCTCCTGGGATATTACAATGTCCCTGAAGGAGGAGTTAAGAAATAAATGAATTTATGTACCGGGTTAAGTGACTGTTCAATAAATAGTTACCCCTTTTAACAAAACTGCAACTATTATTCTTGGAGACCTACCTTCAAATCAGTATTTGGGACTTGGCCAGAGTTTGGCTTTATCCTGTGTGCTGGGGATATGCGGCCGTGGACCTTCCGGGGCCAGGGCTGTCCACCGGGTGCGTCCTTTCTGAGGGCAGCAGTTCGATTTCTGGCCGGGTCCCCACCTCGACCTAACAGAAGAGGTGGTGTATTGGGCATCTTTATTTTTAAAGACTTCCCTCTGGGCCTTTGACCTGGCGCCACAGGTGTCAGGACGGGTTTCCAGGGCGGCAGCAGCCTTGGAAGAAAGGAGGAGGCCGCGGAGCTGGGTGTGGCTGAGACCCGGAGCCACCCCGAGGAGGCCCCTTCGGGCAGGGCTGCCAACTGGGACTGTTCTTGGCAGGTAAGGAGGTGAGGGCATAAGGGGGCCTCAAATCCTCCTGCATAAGGGACCTCAAGCGGATAGGATGCTCCCCATCCCCGCCCCGGCAAGGGCCAGCCGTCCGAGGGTCAGACGGCTCCCTTCTCCCCCTCCCACCTGGTGGCAGGGAAGGGCCAGTGGACCGGGATTTGGGACCTCACTCTCACCCCGCCCGCGGAGGTCCCAGGAACGGCCTCAGGCCGGGCTCTGTAGGGAAACAAGGGACCCACTCACTGCCCGGATCCCCGTCGAAAGGGGCCGAATCCCAGGGACCCGCTCTAGCTACGCAGGGATGGGAGCCAAGACCCCGCGGCGGCGCCTCCTGACAGCTCGGCTCGCGAGGAGTGGAGTCCTCGGGGCCCCGTGGTGCCAACCTGGGCGTTTGAGCGTTACGGGAAGTAACTGGAGAGTTTGCTGGATTTTATCTAAATCCCACTCTGCATCTTCAGAACAGGGCGGCCGCAAGGACCCTTCCCCCTCTCCACTCGCATCCGCCCCCACCGACCCGCCCGGGGAGAGCCGGGATCAAAGGCACTTTCCATCCGGAGGCCCAGTTGGCGTCGGGCTTCGAGGGCCGCCTTTGCGGCGAAGGGGACTGGCAGGCCACCCATCTGCCGGAGACAGGGAAACCCGCCGCCCTGCGGAGAATAGCTCTGGACAATCACACACACACACACACACACACACACACCCAACCAATGAAATAAAGTAAAAGCCTAAGGGCTGCCTCCAGGGCCAGAGACGCCCTCGGGAACCAGACGGAGCGTGGATCCTCCAATTGGCCCATGGGGTGGGAGAGGAAGGGCGTGGGGGAGGTAGGGGGAGGAAGACAGTGCGGGGGACCCGGCTCGGGCGGCCCCCTTCCCCCGCCCAGGACATGCGATGGGGTCCGGCTGGGCGGCCGCGGCGGAGCGCGCCTCGCTGTGAGCCAGAGCCCCCGGAGCCCACCACACACACTCGCACCCCCTCCCTCTCTCCCACAGGCTCGCCGCGCCCCCCGCCTCCTGCCCCCTCCCCTTCCCCGCCCGCCTCCGCCCCCATTCTTGGAATTGTGTGGAAAAATTCTCAGCCAAACCTCCCACCTCTCCTCTCCCCACCCCCCACCCCCTACTCCCTTTAAAAATCCCCCTTTCCTCCCCGGCCCCTGCACTCTTTGTGAATGAGGGCAGGGAACACGGCCCTTCCCCCGCCCAGGAGCCACGCCAGACCGCCGCACTCAGAGGACTGTTTGTTAATAGTCCAATTAGATAATTGCCATCTTTCACTCCTTTTGCTCCGCATTTCCCATAAAGGAATGAATGGGGAGAGCGGCGTGGAGAGGGCTTCTGCCCCGGCAAGGTGACGAGAAGGGCTGGAGCATGCTCCTTGCACAAGGCCATGCGCTTGAATTGAATCATTGTAGCCTAATCAATGCTCTTATTGGATTACTGGCTGTTGCTTTTCTCAAAGATATTGTAGCAGAGACAATGAAATAGCTAGGGGAAAACTTTTTTTTTTTTTTTTTTTGAACCAGATCTCACAGTTGAGATTCTCGGCTCTCTCCCTCTCCCCCTCTCTCTCCTGCTGGACTCTCTGAGTACAAAGCTACCCTTTGAATGGGCTGCCTCAGGGCTGCTGTAGGTGCAGGCATGAAAAAATCCAACTGGAACTAAATGAAGAGAGGTGGCAGTTTAAGATGGCTGTCAGCGTCGAGGTGTGTTAAGAAGGAGTTGTCTGGGGCGAAAGCTTGGCTTTTTAGAGCGCAGGGAAGATACTTTTGGGAAAAACTTTTTCTCCTCCCCCCTTCTTTTTTTTCCCCCTAGAGGCAACTGCTTTCTTCTGCTGCAGGGTGTGTAAGGGTTTTTGTGGTGTGTTTTTTTTTCCCTCCTCCCTCCACTCTCATTCAGCTCTATCTGTCGAGTGTGGAGAAAACCCCTCTAGCCAGTATGTGAGCAGGAGGGTCAAAGGCAAAGGGAAAGTTAATAATGCCTGCTAATGGTACTAACAATTCAGGATGAATCTTGTCAAAAGTTTTTCTGGAAGTGTGGGTCTTTGATTGTGTGTTTCCTGAAAGCAAGACCAATCATTTCCGTTTATTCACTGGCTAAACCCCTACTTGATTGGGGACAAGGACAGAAACCATCCATTACGATCTGATATATTATCCAAACAATTTAGTGTATTCATGAGGTAACCGAAACGTGGGGGCTGCGAAATTACCCGTAATCAATTGCAACAGCGAGTGAGCGTCCCCTCGGGTGTCGGACAACTACAACTCGCTGTCTCAGTAACAGGCGGGAGCCGCAGCATTTCGGAGTTGCGCTGCTAGCTACCTGATCGCCAGGCTGGGGGCACTGGACGTGCTCAGAGGACGCGGGTGCTGAGGAGGCGGCCTCGCCGCTGCTCCACCGGGATCCTGGACCAGATCCGCCGCCTCTCGGCGAACGCGCCACTCGCCGGTCGCCGCTGACCCGCCCGCGACCGCCGCAGCCGCCCCGCGGGGACATTCATTCTTGCCGCTTGCCTCTCGGGCCGGGCTTAGGGACTGCATTGTAGGGGTTTTGTTCCCCCTCTGCCTCTTTTTTTTTCTTCTTTTTCCTTTTTCCTTTTTTGGTTGCTCTTGCCTCTCCTATGTTCGGGAAACCAGACAAAATGGACGTTCGGTGCCACTCGGACGCAGAGGCTGCCCGGGTCTCGAAGAACGCGCACAAGGAGAGCCGGGAGAGCAAGGGCTCGGAAGGGAACCTCCCTGCCGCCTTCCTCAAGGAGCCGCAAGGCGCCTTCTCGGCGTCCGGCGCCGCGGAAGATTGTAACAAAAGTAAATCCAATTCCGCTGCCGACCCGGATTACTGCCGCCGGATCCTGGTTCGAGGTAGGGATGGGCAGGGCTTCGGGGCGCGTTCTTTGGGGGCGACTCCGGAGCCCGAGCTGTGCGCCACCCAGGCCGGTGGGGAGGGTTTGCCGGCTGGGACTTCAGAGAAAGTTGCTGGCCCTCCCCGCCCCGGGTCCGGCCGGCCTCTGGGAACTCGCACCGGGGCGCGCGCTCTCCAGGGGCCTCGACCTTCCAAACCCCGAGGGGCCCCGCCGGCTGGGTTGCTTGGGGAGCCGAGGGGCTGCGCGGGCGGGCCAAGGCTGCAGGCTGCGGCCTCCGACCCAGGAAAGGAGCAAGAACCTCTGGAGGACCTGTGCGCGCCCTGCGGCCGGAGGACCTGTCGGGAACCCGTCTGCGGGCTGAACGCACCCAAGGGGAGCGCGGGCACCGAAGAACAGCCGCCGACCGCTGGCCACGGCCCGGCCAGTTGGCGCGCTGGGCCGAGGACCCCAGTGCAGAGCTCGGGGCTGGCCGCTGCTGCCGGGAGAAGCAGGCGGGCTGGGTTGCCGGGCCGCGGATGCCACCTTGGTGCTCGGCTCGGCCCCGTTCTGCTGCGCGATGTGCTTTTGGCTCGGGCGGCGGCCCTGGTGAGGCCCGGCCCCGGCCCGGCGCCGCCCCCGCCAGCTACATCGCCAGGCCCAGCCGGACCGGACTCCGTCCCTCCTCCTTCCGCCGCCCGGCCTCGGGAGGGAAGGAAACCCCGGGGTGGGGGTGGGGAGCGCCGGAGCGCGGTGTGGTCAACACCTTCCACAACTGGGGCCGTCAGGACCCGGGCTGGTCAGTGCGGGAACCCTCATGATACCGGGGATCCAGACCACGCAGCCGAGGCCCCTAAGCCGGAAGGAACATCAGCCGATTTGGAATTGATTTTTTTTCTCTCCCTTTTCGGGAGGGCTCTACAAAGGCCAAGTCCGATTTCTCCTCCCATGAGCGGTGTGGAGTTAGCCTCCTCGCCGCCCCCCACACAGTGTCTTTGCTCCCTAGCTGTGGCAGCCCCCTCTCGCCCCCCCGCCTCCCCGCAACCTCCGGACTTCAGGCTGCTGGCGACTGTGTCCCCAAAGCCAGCTCTGGCCAGGGAGGTGGAGGGAGACGGGAGGGTTCTGGCGGCTGACATCTCCCCTTCCCCAGATGCCAAGGGGTCCATCCGAGAGATCATCCTGCCCAAAGGCCTGGACCTGGACCGGCCCAAGAGGACGCGCACGTCCTTCACGGCGGAGCAGCTGTACCGGCTGGAGATGGAGTTCCAGCGCTGCCAGTACGTGGTGGGCCGCGAGAGGACCGAGCTCGCCCGACAGCTCAACCTCTCCGAGACCCAGGTACCTGGCGGCCAGGCCGCGCACAGCTCTGTGCCAGCCTCTTTCCCCACCATCCCAGCCAGCTCTTCCTCACCACCTAGGTTGGCTCTGGGCAGATCCTCCAGGGGTGGTGGACGAGATAGGGAGGATGGGGAAAAAAGGCCTAAGGCTTTCTCTCCTTCCATAAGACATCTCTTTCCCCCAAACCCCCAAATCTTCCAGCGTTCCTGCTCTGCACACCTTGACCTAGCCCAGGAGGCCCCAAATCCTGTTCCTTTGGAATTCTTTTTGGACCCCAGTCTTGAGAATTCCCTGCTTGCCTCTGCTCTATGAGAAACTGAACCCCTGTTTCAGCCACCACATTTTGGCCAGATTTCTGCCCCTTTGGGGACCCTAGCCTTACACAGCACCCAGGCCGATTCTGCAAGAATGAGGCTAGGGCTAAAGCCCTCTGCTCCAGTGCTGTTGGTGACAACTAGAGATTAGAAAGGTGCACATTTCTGAGATCTGCCTGTGCGGACCAGGCTGCTCTGACCCTTAAGGCTTTCCCCTGGCCCTGAGCTGGACTTAGCCCCATTCCCAGCCCCAAACACCCACTCTGGGCACCTAGGAGGCCCTATATTCTGGGCCAATGATATGTGAGGTATGGGAAGGGAAGGGAATCTGGGGCCCTGGGAGCTAGCACTGCCAACTGTGCTTTAGGTCTTTTCCGTTACATGAAATCCGCATGATGCTGCTGGAGCTGGCCATACAGACTCTAGGCCCAGGGACACTTGAGGGCCTGAGAGCTTTGCCTTGTGGAGGCCCTTTGGGGCCCGGCCAGGGCCTGGCACCAGCTTGGCCTAGGTAAGGCAGACTTCATCCTGAGGACCAGTCCCCTGAAGTCCCGGTCTTCCCTATGCCCACCCTGAAGCGCGGGTAGGGAGTATTTTAGGTCTGGGATCTGGGCAGAAAGCTGAGAACCGAGGACAACATATTGGATGTTCTTTTGAGTTTGAGTTGGCATGGTGGCTTTTCCCTCTTCTCTCTGCTACCACCCCTCAGTTTACAAAATCGAGACAATAATGTTTTCCTATAGCTGCCAAACTCCATTCTGGGCCACCAGCTAGGCCTGAAGAGGAGCAGAGGGAGAAGAGAAAGTGAAAGGGGAGGGTGGTGGGGAGAATTTAGTCCACCCCAGCCTCCTGATTTCCTCCCGTGATTCCAAAGTTCATGACAGAGAGCAGCGGGAGTGACAAAAGTATGGCTCAGACCCTCCAATACAGCTAGCAGGTGAGAGGAGGTGGAGAAAGCTTGGCCTATAAAGTCCATCCTGCACAAATTCTCTCTCCTGCAGCCACCTTCCCTGCTTGCTGCTAGTTGGTGGTCAAGTCTGACCCTAACAAGCAAGAAACAGCCTCATGTAGCCTTCAACAGTAGTAGTGTTGCTGGGGCTAAATTCGAGCCGCTTGGGCCAGGGCCCTGGGTCCAGAAAGGCAGAGCAACGCTCCTCCCCACCCACCCCCACTTCCCAAGCCCGTACACTTCCTCTCCCGGAAATGTAAGCTCTCAAACGCAGATCCAAAGTCCAGCTGAGAGTAGTGCGGCAGCCCAGTGAAATCCCTTCTGGTCTTCCTTCCAGTTAGGCTCGTGGACATTTTTACTTTATCCGTATCCCTGGCCGGCCTGGGCCTGCTTCCGTAAGCGGGAAGCGCAGCCTAGAGGAGCTATGTCCCCCTCAGGGCGGCCCCGGCTCCCTCGGCAGCTCGGGCCGGACCTCTTCCGCTGCAGGGTGGGCTGGGGTTGGGGCAGGGGCCCTGGAGCCCTTGCACCCCGGGAGCCCGCTCCCCTTGACGCCCATCTCCCTCTGCCCCTCTCTCCACTTTCCCCGTGTCCTGGCGCGCAGGTGAAGGTCTGG
Source organism: Equus caballus (assembly GCF_041296265.1). Lineage (NCBI taxonomy): Eukaryota > Metazoa > Chordata > Mammalia > Perissodactyla > Equidae > Equus > Equus caballus. Next base: position 15,860,805 of record NC_091684.1, read on the forward strand.
TTCCAGAATCGGCGCACGAAGCAGAAGAAGGACCAGGGCAAGGACTCGGAGCTGCGCTCGGTGGTGTCGGAGACAGCGGCCACGTGCAGCGTGCTTCGGCTGCTGGAGCAGGGCCGCCTGTTGTCGCCGCCCGGCCTGCCTGCGCTGCTGCCGCCGTGCGCCACGGGCGCGCTCGGCTCGGCGCTACGCGGGCCCAGCCTGCCGGCCCTGGGCGCGGGCGCCGCCGCGGGCTCGGCCGCCGCCGCTGCCGCCCCGGGTTCCGCCGGCGCCGCGTCCCCGCACCCGCCCGCCGTGGGCGGTGCTCCGGGCCCCGGGCCCGCCGGGCCAGGGGGACTGCACACGGGCGCACCGGCTGCCGGCCACGGTCTCTTCAGCCTGCCCGTGCCCTCGCTGCTCGGCTCCGTCGCCAGCCGCCTGTCCACCGCCCCGTTGACAATGGCCGGTTCGCTGGCTGGGAATTTGCAAGAACTCTCCGCCCGATACCTGAGCTCCTCGGCCTTCGAGCCTTACTCCCGGACCAACAATAAAGAAGGAGCCGAGAAAAAAGCGCTGGACTGATTTGAAGTGTTCCCCTGTATTTATATTTATAGTATCTATTGTGGTGATATTTATGGACTCAGTGCTTTAGGCGCCCGGGGCTCCGTTGATGAGCTCCCGGTTCCCACGAGGCCTCTGACAGCTCTCCTTCCCCACCACGCTCTGCCACCAATATTATCTCATTTGGGCTTTTTTTTTTTTTTTTTTTTCTGTTTCCTCCGTGTTCTTAACTCCCCCCCCCCCCCCTCCTTAATTCAGGAGAATCCAAAGAATTGGGGAGAACACCCGAGTTAGCCAACATCGTGCCCCAACCAATGTCCGGCCCTGGAGGGAAGAGACTGGTTCTACGACCGCAGCACAGGACGCCTGCTCTAGATCCGGCCGCTGCTGTCGTTGATTATTCTCATGAATATTTGAAAGAAGAAAGCTGCACGCAGACCCCAGCGGCTGAAGAGGCTGGCAGATTTCATCAGACCAAGAAAGGAGGACTTTGCTTCCTCTCGCCAGAGAAACCAGGGCTTTTGGAAGGCCCTGGGCCTCCCTTTGCGGACCTCGCGGGAGAGCCGGTGCGCACGCACCTTTCTGGCTGGACAGAGCTTGCTGTTTGCTCCCCTTTAGGGACACTCCAGTCACAACCACTCCCGACCCCAGGAGACAATGAAGCAAACACCATGGTAGGCAACGGTGGCCATAAATTTGATCTAATCAGCAATAAAACAAGTAATAACTACGTAAAACCAAATGAAGTGGAACTAGTTTTTAACTGCTTGTAACAATGGAGTTTGGAAGATGTAAGAAAACTCAGGATAGAGAATATGCCACAGGGCAATGCAAAATTAAAGTTCTGGGTGTTATGACTTTAAACAGGAAATTAAAAGTGAAAAGCAAAAGAAAAGCCAACGTCGCTAATGAAAGAAAATTCAGAATCTTTTCTCCGAGGCTATTCGGGGCGGTAGCCGACAGCTTCAAGCTCCTCCGGGAGAGCAAGCAGTGCGGCTTCCGGCGGGTCTCCCCACCGTCACCGCGAAGCGTGGCTCCTGGCACAATTGCTGGGTTTGGAAACGAATCAGTGCCCGTTGTCTCCTCTCCCCGACTCCTGGATTCACAAAACCCTTCCAGCACGCAGGAAACGCCCGGATTTCAGAGCAGCTCTTTGCAGACCGGGAGGCAGGGACGCAGCCGGGGACGGCAGGGTGGTCGGCCTCCTCGGTCGGTAGTCTCCGCGTCAGATCAGCTCTTTGCGTGGGTAGGAAAAGCGTCCCTCCCCACCTCTCCCCCTATAAAAACCCCACCAAAAAAACCCCTAGATTTTCTGTGGTCCCAAGTCAGAAACCCGGAACGCGACTCCGTCCCAGCTTCACCCCTCACCGCCGCAACCACCACCTTCCCCACAGCCATCGCCACTCGCCTTCTCACCAAAACCTCAGACCCAGACGGCGAGGTGCCGCAGTGTCTAGAATGTATTCCTTCATCCGAAGCGAGCGCAGAGCATTTTAAAAATACTAATTTTATTGTAAATTATTTACGTCGGAAGCTTTTTTTCCTTTTTTTTTTCTTTTTAGGCAAATAGTAAAGAAAATAATGAATGATTCAAACGCGGGTAGGTGTCACTGAATCCTGGCTACTAACTTTGTTCTGAATGTTTTGGATTTTTGGATGTTTTGTATTTATGTGGTGAGAGTGAAATATATATATCTATGATGATAAATGAGGTGTATTTTTGTCTTGTATTTGAAGGATAGAAAATCAAAAACAAAAAAAGAAGAGAAAGAAGAAAGACCCAGCAAATGAAGAGTGTCGGCTTGGGGACCCCCGGGGCAGAGGGTGGCAGCCCCGTCAGTGCGGGGGGCCTTACAACTGGTACCGTGAGCGCTTGAGATGACGTTCGGGGCACATTTCCGTCTCAAGAGACAGAGACGGCCGGCTACGATGTTGATTCCACTTTTGAGTGCCTCACTCTCCCGTTCTCTGTTTGTCCTAATGGTGTCGGACCTTCAGACCCTCCCGCCTCGATCTCCCACTTCTTGTTTCTTGGTGTATTTAGGAACTTGTCTCCTGACACCCTAAAGTTCCTGCCTCCTAACGCTCCCAGTTTCTAAAGTTTTCCAGCCGCATCTCCAGGCTGGCAGTATTTTGGATTTGTGCAATCACAGGGCCCGAAACAGGCAAGATTTTCCTTTCTTCTGAATTAGAATAAGTCCGCCGTCAAAGAGAAACTTTGAGGGAGCAAGAGATGAAAACAGTAATTCCTGTACAGATCTCTCTCCTCCACCCCACCCCACCCCACTCTACTCCAGGACATATGCGGTGGTGATGGATGTAGACGTTGCAAATAAATCTGGGGAAGCTAGGAGGCGTGGGGAGAGGACACCAGTACACTCCGAAACCGTGCGCGGCCCCGGGCGCAGCTGGGCCCAGCTGCGCACAGGGGACAGAGTCGCCAGCCTCCTCTTCGTGGCGCCTGCACACCTGGGTGATGCGGCGAGGCCCACAGTTCCCTTGGGGCACCCGCACAAGACAGGCCCTTCGAACTCCCCATGCGTGTGCTGTGCCTGACCCGCCAGCTTGAGGCATCCGAAATGAGGCGGCGGCACAGTGTGGGCGGGGAAGTTGCTGAGCTATGTGTAGGTTGAGGAGCTACCGGGTTTAGGACCCTCGCCACGAAGTTGGCGTTTTGCTGGGAACAGCAGCAGCCCCCAGACAGTCCACTTTTGTTTCTCAAAGTCGCTACACGTCCCTCAGCTTTGCTACCTCGTGGCTCTTCCCCTCCCTGTCCTTGTCCCCTTCTTACTTTCTCCGGCTTAAGCTGCTTTCCCTCTTCGACCCTTTTCTTCTTCGCTTCTGTCCCGCAGACCCCTGCGCTCCCTCTAACGATTTCTCTTCTCTGGGGGGATCTCGGTCTCTTCTTGTCTCTCCCCTTTTCCATTGCTTCTCTCCAATTTGTCTCTGTCTCTCTGCTTGTCTCATACTCTCTCTGGCGCTCTCTTGCTCTCTTCCTCTCTCTCCCTTTTGGATTCCTCTGCCTGCCCGGGTGGCCCCAAGGCCGAGGCGTGGGTGGTTCTGACTGCAGTTTCATGGCTGGTGGCTGGGGCCAGCGAGGGGGCTGGAGAAGGGAGTGAGAAGGTGGCATAATTTTATAGAACAAAAGAAAACAAAATTCCAGCCTCAGGGTCCACAGCAAGCTCAGTGCCCTCCCCCAGAAGCCTCAGCCTGGAGAGTCCCAGCAGATCCCTTAACAGCTTCCCCCACTTTCCCCTTTTTGCTTTCTTATCCTTAAAAGGGGAAAGAAGCAGTCACCCCATCGCCTCTGCTCTCACCTCCCTTCCCTGCCTGGCTTTGGAAAGAGCTGTGGAGCTCTTGCCTGCCACTCAGGGAGTACAATTGTTCTTAAAGAGACTCTTCTGCATAGAAGAAGAATCACAATTTTAATTAAAAAACATTTATAGACAATTCATTTAATTTTAGTGACTGTCTTGTTTCCCCGCCTTCCCTGAGGGCCTCCAGCAAGCTGCCTTGGTCCCTGGAGGCCTCTGGTGAGGCCTCTGGCTTCCAAATAGTGACTCACAGGCCAGGAAAGAGGCAGGTGGCCTCTGTGACAACAACTGGCCCTGCCTGGGAGGAGGTGGAAGGGGCTCCTGGGGGTCAAGAGGTTGGGGGGCTGAAAGGACTCTCATGCTCAGGCTTACGCAAAGCAACATCCAAGTTAACTCAGAGCCGCAAAGAAAAAGAAAAGTCTCTCCAAATCCCTCTGAGTTTGGTGGTCAGGTGTGGGGAGGATGTGGGAAGTCACTTGGCGAGCTGAACGGGGACGATAGTCAAATCCACACTTGCAGCTAGCCTGACCCTGAGCCAGAATGTATTCATAATACGTAGCATTTGACAGCCCTTTATAGTTTACAAATAACCTTTCACATACACCATCTCTGTTACTCCTTACTTTCAGAGGTCCAGCACCATTTTACAGATCCACATATAGTCTTGGAGCAGCAGTCAAATGACGTGCTCAAGGCCACATAGCTAGTCAGAGCCAGGAGACTATAAGCTGCCCCTAGGGCCAGGGCTCTTTTCTTTCTGTTTCTTTCTCCTTCTCTCCTTCCCATTCCTCTCTCCTTCCCTCCCTCCCTCCCTTCTTCCCTTTTCCTTCTTTCCTTCCTTTTGTGCCCTAAGTGTCTGGCTCATGGTACTTGAACTCTTTAGCCTATTTGCATCCACATCTGCCCACTGCCATTTCCAGCCCTCTTTCTAATACACCAGCTGCTGAGGATTTACTTGGTGCCTTCATCTAAAGGTCTGAATTTCTCCCTTCTTCCTGTTTTATTTCCTGCTACCACCCAACCTTTTCCTCCTACTTACCTCTAGAATGACATCTTTAAACCCCTTACCCTATTTGCCTTACATTTCCTTAAAATTTTTTTTTTAAATTGAGGCATATGGTAAACATCTATATGATAAAGTACACAAAGCTTAAATATGCAGTTGATGAGTTTTTATACACACACACACTTCTTGAACTGTTCCAGTGACACTCTTTCAACTTCTCTCCTAGGCCACATGATGACACAGTGTCTTTTTCCCCGTTTGAAAAGAAATTGGTGTCATATCAGTGTGCTGTTGTGCAGAAAACCTTTCCAGGAAGTCTTTGTAAGGCTTCTTGAAGGAATAAGAAGTCACATATCTTTTCCAGCTTCCTGCAGTCCTTACTTTAAGTCAAACACTTGATCAGAATTGAAGATCCACTAAGTCAGGGCTTCTCAGGATACAACTGAAGGCTACCTGCTTCAGAACCACCTGGGGGCTGGTTAAAATGAAGGTTTGTAAACTTCAGCCCCACCTGATGAATCTCGGTGGGGCGCAGGAATGTGTATTAACAAGGTTCCCCAAGTGATTCTTATCCACAGTAACATTTGAGAGCTACTGTACTAAATGGCAAACTCCCAAAACACTGCAACCTGCAGCATCTGGCCCAGGGCCTGGCGTTTGGTGGGAATACAATGAATGTTTGTTAAACAAATTAATGCACATTTTCTGACACAGTTTAGAGTTTCTTGGATCACATCATACTATTGTAATTTAACACCATTTCTACATTGGAAAATCTTTACATTTCAGAGTCTTTTTACTCAAATAGGTTTTATTTTGATGAAACAGGAGAGGAAGAGAGAGAGATTTTGATGGTTTTTCAGATCTCAGAGGAGCTCTTTTATAAACCCGCTGTCGTTGCTGGACAGGCTGCTTCTCTTCAGACCTTGGAGTTTGGGGAGGGCCAGAGGAAAGTCTTCCAGATTTGCCCAAAGACACTCAGATGCACATCTTTCTTGGTTGGAACTGAAGGCTTCTGTTGGAGAGACATCAGAGCTGTGGAAGGAGCAAGGCCGCCAGATCCAGAGAAACTGGCATGGAATGAACATGAAAGTTGAAAATTACTTCAGTATTCTCTGATTAATGGTTGATATGAAACATTTTCTATCTAGAAACACATTTGCTTATCCTCTTACCCTGAAAACAGAAAATAAATGTGTGCTTTATGTGGGAATGTTGCATCCGTTCTTAGAAATAATAGCAACATACACATACACATTGCTCGGTATCTCACAAGACCCAGGATGATGGTTTGCTGCACTAAGAAAAAGTAATTCATCTTAGTAGTTACTAGTTAGGGACTCCAGAGTCAGAGTGACTTGGGTTCAAATCTTAGATCCACCACTTAATAGCTGTGTAATCTTCAATAAATTTCTTAGCTGGCTGCACCAAGCCTGTTTTCATATATGTCAAATGAAGATAATAATGGTAGCTACTGCATAGAATTTTCATGAGTAGTTAATTAGATACGGCATGTAAAGCATCTGGTACAATCTAGCATAAACCTTCAATACTAGCTATTTATTATAAGACCGTGTCACTGTGGTAGCTGATGATCTGAGACTTTCTCTGGGCCTCAATTTCCCCATCAGTAGAGTGAGGGGGTTGGCCAAAATCCCTTCCTGAGGAAGGACTTGGAATTGTGGTTGAGCTAATTATAATGAAATTTACTTTCACTGCTTTTAGACTGGATACCACAGCTATCAGTAAGCACAGCAGTTCAACCAAAAATGATAATTTATTACTTTAACGACTTGGCAGACAACCTTCAGTTGTCAGTTTTCAGACAGCCCTCAGCTGTCAGTCTCCTTTGGGAATTGCCTCAGCAAAAGAGAGCCACCTTAAGCCCAAAGTCATGCCCCATTTCCCAAGGTGGTTTCCAATAACTGAGAGACACGAGGATAAATCTGATCCTCGCTCTCCAAGTTTGGAGAGCTTTGAAGGGCCAATCTATTATCCAAGCTCCCTGAATTGTTGGCTAAGGTTCTGTCAAGACTCCAACGCAGCTTGACTTCTCCTTCTGCCCAACACTGCTTCCTTCCTTTCCTTTCCATACTTGTTGAACTTGGAGCACTCTCTACTAAACTTCCTATATGCTAATCTCGCCTGATCAAGAAAGGTTTTAAATACCAAGCTAAAGATCTTAGGGTACCCAACTTACATCAACTGTTATGGGAAAGAGCATGCTAAATGGTAGAAATGGAGAAGAAGCACTGACAACCCAGAGCAAAGAATGACTGAGGGCAAATGGTGGGAGAAGAGGCAGGAATGCAGGCAGGACCTGGTAAACCACGTTAATGACACTTGGACTTGACCATCAAGTTGATGGGGAGTCACTGAAAACTTTCCCAAGGAGATCATGGAATCATTGCAGGTCTGCATTTTGAAAAATCTTTTTTGCAGTTTGAAGAGAATCTGAGGGGAGGTGGTGTGGGAACAGGAACACAAGGATCTGAGGCAGAGATCAGTTGGTGAGTTCACTGCAATAGGGACAAGAGAGGATAATGGTGGTGGTGGTGGTGGTGGGGTCAGCTGGTGGAGTAGCAGTAGAAATGGAGAAGAGAGGATGTGTTCAAGGCCTTTTCTGAGATAAAGTCAACAGATCTTAATCAACTGGAGGTGATCAGTGGTGGCATTGACTTCAAGATTGGGTCCAAGTGGAACTTTGAAACCATTTTCCTTGAACTAGAAAGGGAATTAGCTGAGGAGCCCGACCCAACAAAGGTTTGGGGGCGACTGGGCCCCAAGGGCCGAGAGACAGGGGTGAGTTCCGGCAGAGGCTTTAGACGGGAAAGCAGGAGGGCCAGAGGGCGGGAAAATCACGGAGCATGCGCACAGCACGGCTTAAGCCTGCACAGCCCTTCTCGGTGGGCGGAGTCTGTGGTAAGATGGCTTGAAGGACTTCCTTGGTTGAGCTCCAGGGGTGAGTGGGCTTCTGGTGTCCTACGCCAGGCCCCCAGGCCTCCTGTGGCTCACCCCACGCCGATTCCACCCGCCAGGGCCAGGGACACATTCGCTGAGGCGCCTGCCCCGACCGCCACCAGGAGAGTGGAAGGCTGGGCCTGGTTTGACGCTTTCGCGCCCGACCTTGACCTAAGCCGAGCCTGGCGTGGCGCCCTCTTGCCCAGTGTGGGCGGAAAGGAGCGCTGGAAGTGCCTTCCTTGAGGGTCAGGTCGCGCTCTGAAGAGGTCGGCAGTGACCCAGGTCTGTGGGGCAGCGGGAGCCGACATGAGGAGGTGCGGCGACCACCCCGGGAGGCCCCTTCCCCGCCCGCCGGTTCTGCCGAGGTTCTGCTTCCAGCTGCTCAGCTCGTGGAAAAGCAGAGGGAGGCAGGCCGGAGGCCGCTGTTCCACGCTCCAGACCAACGCCCTGGGCCCTGGAAAGAACTCAGGCTGGGGCCGAGCTGTGGGCCCACCCCCTCTTGGAAGGAGAGAAGCCGGGATGTGAGGGATGAGGGGTTTCCTAGGGATACCCAACAGTCAGTGCCTGGGGTTTGTTTTCCTTTCTTTTCTGCTCATTAGATAAGACTGCCGTCCCTTAGATAAATGGTCAATAATTGAGTTCATCCAGCCGTTTTTACTGAGGGTCAGACTTAGTCCATTCCAGCGAAGAGCTAAATGCACATTTAATTTTCTGTCGCGGATGTCAGCTGATGCTATGGAGAGCGAGCACCGAGGAGTGAGAGGACGTAATTGGCTGAGAGGAGCAGAGAACCTGTGGGGAAGGACTGTAGGAGTCTGAGGTGAGAGGAAGGTATTTCAGACCTTAGCAAGGGCGGCCCAGGGAGGAAGGGGAGGGGAGAGGGAAAGAAAATGAAATGGAGTAAAAGGAATTGGGGGGTACACGTTGAGTAGAGGTGAAAGATGAGGCTGGAAAAGTAGCCTGATCAAGAAAGGTCTTAAACACCAAGCTAAAGATCTTTATTCTGTAGGCAAAGGAGAGGTTTTATTAGGGCAGTGAAGGGAAGAAAGCTGAGTTACCTGATCAGACAGGTACAGACAGGGGAAGCAGGTTAGTGAAACTTTAGGTGAGGTGTTGAGGCCTAAAATTAGCCTGTTGGTCAGGAGAATGGAAAGTGGCTAAGGAGTAAACGTCTCTGATCTCCTCAGTGAGGGAGGCTGGGGGTAAGCTAACATGTTGATACAAACACTGCTTTCTAAACATCAGTGTTATTTCATTTTAAGATTCTCTTCCTGAGCTTCCAGTGAACATCCTTGTTTAGAAACAGTGAGCTCTTCAGAGACTAGTGGGAGGGTGGCAAGTAATTTTCAACTGTGGTGCTAAATTGGATTGATTGGTGTAGCTGCCTGGGGTACTAAATTACAGAGGGTTCTGGGTCCTCCTCTAAGCTCCATGGAAAAGTATGCTGATCATTAGGGATGTCTGCTATAGCCATAGGAGAGGTTTTTGCAATTCTGAGACAAATAAAGTGACTTCGTGGTCAGACTGCTTCTCTCGGTTCTGAATAAGGAATTTGGTCCTGTTTTGGCTCAGCAGGTTTTCTTAGCCTGAGATGGTCATGGCAGAGTAGGGAGCTGTTTCTAAGTAACTCAGGGCAAGGTTCCTGCAGCGGGTATCCCGATCATCACGTAGACCCCCACAATATGGCCATAGTAAGAAAACTTGGGCTTTGAATTCCATCTCTGCCTTTGATTAGCCATGTGAACTTAGACACATTACTTGACCTCCTTCGATCAGAATACTCTTCTGTAAAATAGAAATATTACTTTGTCAACTGAGATGTAAAGTGCTTAATATAGTACCCAACTATGAACTCAACAAATGTTAATGCTTCTTACTTTCCATTTTGGACTAAACCTTGTCTTTAGGCCCTAAACATCAACTTCTTCTTTTTTTAATTTTAAAATTTTTTTTGAGGAAGATTAGCCCTGAGCTAACATCTGCCACCAATCCTCCTCTTTTTGCTGAGGAAGACTGGCCCTGAGCTAACGTCCATGCCCATCTTCCTCTACTTTATACGTGGGATGGCTGCCATAGCACAGCTTGACAAGCAGTGCCATGTCCGCACCTGGGATCCGAACCAGCGAACCCTGGTCCGCTGAAGCAGAATGTGCAAACTTAACCACTGTGCCACCATGCCAGCCTGAGAGCATCGACTTCTGACTAGGTTTTCACCTGAGCAAAATTACATACCTGTAATTTTTGTGAAGATTAACTGAGATGTTGGATGTGGAGTATATGATGTAGAATAGGAAAGGAGAGTTCTCTCTGCAAGTTGTCGGAATGAAGGGGAGACACTTCCAACAGTTAGGTGTCTCCAGAGCATTTTAAATAAATTTATACAAACACCCTCACTCATACATTTTGTTAAGGTTCTTGTTTTTCCTTCACATAAATAGGTTCATATTATACATATTGTTTTGTGAGTTCTTTTTTATTTAACAGTATATTTTGGAGGAGGTCCTGTTACAGTATTGCTCATTTGTCTACCTATTTTGTTAAACTTTATATGTTTTATAGTATGGATGTATCACCATTCACTTATTGATAGAAATTTGTATTCCTTCTTTTTTCTTGCCTTTACAAATATATTTCTGGGAACATTCTTGTATCTTTCCTCACCTATACTGCTATTCTTAAAAGTAGAATTATTGGATCAAACAATGTGTATTTTTTAAATTTTAACAGATAGTGCCGAAAGTTGAATGAATTTATACTCCCACTCACAGTGTTTGAAAGTTAGGCTGGGTAATTTGATGTCTCCCACTGTATATGATCCATCTGAGGCTCTTCTGTATGCTAACTACTTAAATGATTGGTGTTGAAAATGCATACAACATACATTTGCTGAAGTTACTGCAAAAACACAGTTTGTTCCTTCTCTTTCCTGAGTTGGTTATTAAGCTTGTAAATAATTTAGGACCTCCTTTAAAATTAAACAAATTTATTTTCAAAGTGATAAAAAGTCAAAATTTCAAGGCTTATTACATAAAAGAGCAGTACCCTGCCCTCATTCTCAGGAAGTAACCACCCTAAATTATTTTGAATGTGTTCTTTTAATTCTTAATTCCTCCCATTCATCTCCTTTGCAAACCCATAGTTCCTGTCCTCTAATACTCTCAGTTTAGTTTAAGCGTTTTAGGGGACCTAGATAAACATTTTGTATTTACATTATTATGACAATATCAACCCTATTCACAGTTGAGCTGTGTCCTGTATATATTATGATCCATTTGTTTTCCTGTACGACTTTTGTTTTCCCTGGAGTTAGTAGTTTTCTTATTTATTTCTTTATTTTTTAGTTTGTTCTTGCGTACTGATCACTGATTCATTTCAAGCTCTGCTGTGAGTGTAAATCTCCTGTCGGTTAGCTCATCTGTGCCAGATGTTCTGCTAGTTCCATCTTGTTGGAGACATCTGCCTTGGTGTTCCTGTCCTCTTCTAATGGAGACTGCTAACTGACTAGGCCTGTGACACAGCTGTGTTCCTAAAATCTTTCTTCACTATTATTCTGGGGGTCATTATCCTTTCCTGGGTTGGAAGCTCTGTTTCCTGGGTTCTGTGTCTTCTCTTTGATGATTCACTCCCTTGTTTTGGTAGAGCACTTCCTTCAGTAGCTCCTTGAGACATGGTGCATGGAGGTTATTATTTTGGAGAGTTTCCATGCCTGGAAGTACCTCTGTTCTACCCTTACATTCACATGATTGTTTACCCAAATGTAGAAATCTAGTTTGTAAATGCTCTTTCCTCAGAATTTTGAAGATGGTACTTTATTGTCTTATAGCCTCCAGTGCTGCTGTTAAGTACAATGCTCTTCTCATTTGTGATCTTTTATGTGTGACTATTGTTTTTCTCTGGAAGTTTTTAGGATCTTTTCTTTGTCCTCAATATTCTGAAATTCACAAAAATGTTCTTGGAGTAGTCTTTTTATATCAATTGTGCTGATACTCAATGAGCCTTGGTTTTTAAAGATTTTTTTTTTTCCTTCTTCTCCCCAAAGCCCCCCAGTACACAGTTGTATATTCTAGTTGTAGGTCCTTCTAGTTGTGGCATGTGGGACGCCGCCTCAGCATGGCTTGAGGAGCGGTGCTAGGTCCACACCCAGGATCCGAACCAGTGAAACCCTGGGCTGCTGAAGCGGAGTGCCCGAACTTAACCATTCGGCCGCGGGGCAAGCCCCCTCAGTGAGCCTTTTTGATCTGGAAACTCATATCCTTCATTGGAAAATTATCTTGAATTATTTCTTTGATAATTTCTTTCCCTCCTTTTACCTCTGGTCTTTTTTCTGGAACTCCTATTATTTAGATATTGGATCCCTTGGACTGATCCTCTGATTTTCTTATCTTCTCTTTCCTTTTCTCTATCACTTGGTGTTTTGAATGAGTTTATATGTTATAAAGCACTTAGGACAATGTCTGGCCAATTTTATCTTCTAATATACCTGCTAGGACTTTCATTTTGGCTACTAAATTTTTAATATCCAAGAGCTGTGTTTGATTTTCTGAATCTGTGCTGTCCAATATGGTATCCACTAGTCACATGTGGCTATTAAAATTAAATTTAATTAAAAATCAGTTCTTAGTTGTATTGGCCACATTTCCAGTGCTCTAAAGACACATGTGGCTAATGGTTGCCATGTTGGACAGTGCAGATACAGAACATTTACATCATCACAGGAAACTCTGTTGCACAGTATTTCTTTACTACTTCTTCTTCTTCTTTTACAATATCCTGTTATTGTTTCAAGGATGCTTTGTCTTACCTCTCTGAGGATATTAATGATAATTTGTTTGAAGTTTCTTCTACACTCCTTTATTCTGTTAGATTGTTCATATTTAATATTAGGACACAAAAAATCTGATTGGGAGCTTTCTGTGCATGGATGGGGCTTGTTGACTGTTGGGCTTTACCACATGGTGGTTTGGTAGGGACCACTGAAGAGCAGTATCTTTAGGTCCTTTCTTTTATGTCCGATTCTTCACAGAAGAATTTCTCATCTCCTGATTAGATACAGGCCTGGCTGCCAACGTTTTTGGCAGTTGAGCATAGGAAGAGGGTTAGGAGTCTCGCTGACCAGCGTGCAGACTTTCACTTATTCCTTTTTGCCTTCAGTTGTGCCTTATGTCTTCCAATTTAGAGTCCTTCTGGTTCCGTGTGTCCAGGAAAATAAACCTCTGGTCTTCTGCTGAAGTAGCAGAAGTGTGGTCTTCTGTCTCCTAAGGGTGGGGGGATGGGATTGAACTGGGAGTCCAGCTACTTCTTTTGTATATTGATCCTGTACCCTCAATGAACTCATTCATTAGTTCTAATAGTTTTTTTATGGTTTGGAAAGTCATTTCTTAGTTTCTCAAGATGAGTCGTGGCACCCCATGAAAACAGCATAGTTGGGATTTATTGACAAATGAAATAAGCTTCCTTTCCCTCTCTATAATGTAGAGACACTATTTCCTAATGTAGCAGTAACAATTGAATTCTAATGTGAAATGTTCCATTCTTCTGGTTATTTGGTTAAAGCTGCTGGCCTGCTTCTCCAAGACCATGGAAACCCAGGCTGGAGACAGGGAGCTCATAGCTCTGTGGTTACAATATTGTGATTATGTTCCAAGAGCCAGTCTCCTCTTGGATCAGCAAGCTGTTTCTCAGACGGGAGAGATGTTGGATGACTAAGGGAAATTCTCCCTTCAGGATAAGAAAATGCAGCACAGAACTCAGTGAAAATGGGACACTAGTAGGTTTTATAACATACCTTCTCAATCTCTGAGGAGAGGATATTCATTTGTTGTTCCCATTATTTCCTCTCTATCCTAGGCCACCATTGTCTCAGTGCCTAGATTACTGTAAAAGTCTTTTAATTTATCTCGTTTTTCTTCCCTATAACCTATTCTCCATATTGCAGCCACACTGATGTTTCTCAGATGCAGATCTAGTCCAAGTTTTTCTGCTGCTTAAAACTCTTCACTAGTTTCCCATTGACTCTATGATCAAATTCATTCCCCTTAGCATGATTTACAAGGCCATTCATGATCAGACTTTGCCTTTTCTCACTGTTTCTGTCCCTTTATATATAGTCTAATCTTACTGGACTTTTTTCAGATTATGCACAAGCTGTTCCCTATGTCTGGAGCATGTTTCCCTGTTAACTCACTCCTTCCTCACTCTCATCCACATCCTGTTCATCAATATGCATAAATAAGCAATAAACAGCACATAAAAATAAGTAGACAATATAAATAAATAAACATACTATATATATACAAATGAGGAGAAAGAGAAAAATTCAGTGAGGAAAGCAAAATGCAGCCCATTTTAAAGATGCATAACTTGAGGCATGGAGAAACAGTGTGTCAGTGAAAGGATTCTAAGTTAAACTTTATCCTTCTGAGTCCTGGAGTACCACTCTGAATGTTATGTTCAACTCTTGAGTTTTGCTACGTTCCTAAATGTGCTCTACCCTCAGGCTTTCTCCCTGAGTTGGGTCCTTTCCTTTCATTGCCCTGAGGCCCGTTAACCCCCAGGTTGGAGCCAGGACCATAACTGCTGCATCTGAAGTTTAGCAATTCTTTTAAGTCGGTGCTTTGGTGATACATTTGGAACAGCAATCAGACACAGAATTAGGTAGAGATAATTTGGGATACAGGAAGATGCTGAATGACCCCAAGCTCGGGGGTTGTTTATGTCATTTTTGGAGGTTTTGGGATGCTAATCACTCACTACTCTTCCCTTCTTGTTCTAATCAACTGTAAACAAGGTACCAAGTAGGGGTACAAATTTAAGTGGCAGCACGTGACTCCCAACTTTGTCTCCTGTTTCCCACCTGGAATTGAATTTATCCATCCAGGCACCATTAGAAAAAGGGAGAAAAAGGTGGAGAGGCACCATCCACAGGACATAGTGGTCCCATGAATATTAGTGCTCACCACTCAGATTAACTTATCACTTGTCTCTTGAGTTGTGAGTTAAGGGAACAATCATCTTTCCTAGCACTTCCCTAAGTGGGTAGAAGCATTGGCTGAATTGCCTTTTTAAAAAATGTAAAAGTTCTTTAATTATTATTGTAGTTAAATTTTTTTTTTTTTTTGAGGAAGACTAGCCCTGTGCTAACATCTGCCAATCCTCCTCTTTTTGCTGAGGAGGACTGGCCCTGAGCTAACATCCATGCCCATCTTCCTCTATTTTATATGTGGGACACCTACCACAGCATGGCCTCCCAAGCGGTGCCGTGTCTGCACCCAGGATTCGAACTGGTGAACCCTGGGCCACCGAAGCAGAACGTGCACACTTAACCGCTGTGCCACAGGGCTGGCCCCTATTGTAGTTAAATTTAACAAAATACAAAAAGATTGAGGGTTCTCATTGTTCTTTTGAATTTGTTTTAACTCTTTGGATTGCTATTCCTAGGTCTGGTACATAGTAGGCACTTTAATATTTGTTGACTGACTGGAATCATAAAGTTCGTTCGTTAAGTGATTTGAGTCCCTTTGATTTCATGAGTCACCTCATGAAAATATACCTTTTAAAATACATTTTGTTAAATATTTTATTGCTTTCACCTTCTCTATATACTTCACTATCCATCTGCCCTCCAATGAATCATTTGAGAATGTGTTGTAGACATCATGACACTTCTTCCCTGTACACTTCAGAATTTATCTCCTAAGGACATTCTCCTACACAACTACAATACCGTTAGCACATCTAAGAAAATTCGTGGTGATTTTGTAATATCACCTACTACCCACTATATATTAAAATTTCCCCAATTGTCCCAACATTGTCTTATAGTTTGTTTGTTTTTTCTATATCCAGGGTCAAATCTGGGTTCATGCATTATATTTGGTTATTGTCTCACTTTTGTTTCTTGTAGTCTAGAAGAGTTGTCCAATTTCTTTTTTCTGCCATGATATTGACTTTTGGGAAGTCTAGGCCAGCTGCCTTATAGAATGAAATGCATTGTGGATTCGTCTGATTGTTTCCTCATGGTGTCATTTAACTTGTTGCTCTATCCCCCATATGTCCTGTGAAGTGGAAATTAGACATATTTGACTAGAATACTTCATAGGTGATGTTTTGTTGTAATTGCCTTCTCATGTGATCTGAGGAGGAGAATGGTTCCATTTTACAATCATTACACATCTCTTCAGCTCCTAGTAGGTAGCATGTACTATGTTAGACAAAGTGGGAGAATATAAAGAAATAATGTTTAACATAGTGCCTGACGTATGATATTTACTCCATAAATATTTATTGGCCACTGAAAGATATAAGTAAGATAATTGACATTGTAAGGCAATGAATGGTAAAAGTCAAATCAGTTGCTGAATGGAGCTATAATTTAATTTAATTTAACAAATATTTAAGTTTTGTTGAAGAGAGCTACTTCTGTATGCTCTGAGCTAGGTACTGTAGGCACTGCTAGGCACTGGAAATATATGGATGATCTAGACAACCCCAGTCTCTGCCTTTGAAGAGTAAATGCCGCAGCATTCAGAATTTGGAGAATAAATTTAGATGAGAAGGAAGAATTTGTGTAAATACCCAACAATGTAAGTAGGAGTTAGATTCTGGAAGACTTTAAATGAAGATCAAATAATTCAAACCATGGGAGAAGACATTGATTTTCCAGTACACAGAGTTTTTGGGGGGGGTAACTGTTTGACTTTGGGCAGTGTTGCTTTATAATTTATGTGGACCCTAGTTTCTTCATTTGTAAAATGAACAGAATAATAATAGCTTTTATAGCTCATATCTATTTAGCACTTGCCATGTGGCAGACACCATTCTAAATTTTATATAAATATAAAATCTCCTTTGGTTTTCGTATCTCTGTAAACCATTTCCTTTTCTTTTCTTTATGCCCTGAGGAGTTTACCAGAGGACCTTGCTAATAAGAGAGAGTCACTTCTTGTGGATCTTCAGGAAGTACATTAATGATTCCCACCACCACCCACAGGGATCCCCAATGACATTCAACAGAACAATTTTAACCTTGTCCTTTCATGCTCAGATGTGATATTTGGCCAAGATTATCAGATCCTCCTAAGAGAATGTGATTAAAAAATCAAAATGTTACCAACAGTCATTTTCTTACACTTCATACTAGTGATTCTCACATCTTTTGCTTCAAGAACATTTTACATTCTTAAAAAATATTGAGAACGCCAAAGAGATTTTAGTTACGTGGATTATATCTATTGTTACTTACCTTACTAGAAATGAAAAGGCTTACATTTCAAAAATAGATTTATTAATTCATTTAAAAATGATAAAATTCTTACATGTTAAATCACGGTGTTATGAAAAGTAACTATATTATCCAAAACAAACAAAAATTAGTGAGAATTGTGGCATTTTTTTTATATCTTTGCAATTCATGTTAATGTGTGGCTTCATAGATGACAACTGTTTCTTAGGTCTGCTTCTGCATTCAATTTGTTGCAATATTCTGTAAGCCATTTTCTATAATTGTCTCCATTCTACAGATGAGGATGCTGAGGGACACAGAGGTTAAATGATTTGTCCAAGATTATATGGCTAGTAAGTGGTGGAATCAGAGTCAAGCTCAAGCAAACTTTAGAGATTGTATTCTTAGCCTTCTATATAGTAAATTGCCTGTAGGGCTGTTGAGAGGATTAAATGAAATAACTATTCACTTAATCAGTGTTTGGCATATAGGAAAAGCTCGGTAAAGTGGGCTGTCATATTATTTCACTTTAAGATATTCTTAGTGAAATGCTTAAGTGTGGTAGATCATTAAAAGTTTGTGAGCTGGGGAGTGTGTCACAATTTAAGTGTTGATTTCTGGAGGATTAATGTGACAGTTCTCAGTAGGATGGGATATAGAAGGAGATACTGGACGCAAAGAGATGTTTGGAGACTTGAAATAGTCCAGGTGAGTGAAAGGAGAGAGTCTCCATCACTAGAACAGCTTGAGAAGGAAATTTTAAGATAGTGTCGAGAGTCAAGCAACAGCATTTATGGAACACCTGAAATGCACAGATAACTGCTGGTTACTATGGGAAAGAAAGAAAACTAACATTCTCTGAGCACCCATGATAGGTGCCATTACCTTTTTTTTCTCTCTTTAGTTGCCATTTATTGAGGACCATCTATGGGCAGACACTTGTCTAGAATTATTTCTCGTTCTCACAGCAATATTTCAAAGTCAGTATTATTGGTGCCATTTTGTGGGGAGATGGTCATTTAGCAGATTCTCAAAGGAATCTATGACCCCAAAAGAGAAGAACAATTGTCTTAGACTGTCAGAGTTGGAAAGATCCTTAGAAATTAAAGTCCCACTGTCCTTATTTCAAAGTTGGGTAAACTGAGGCACAGAAAGGGGAAAAGATTTGTTACAGAGTGACTCAAGTGGCAGAACTAGCACGAGAAGCCAGTCCCCTTGTGCCCCAGGCCACTGCATCTCCTTTTTTGATGCCTTACGTGAGGGCAGCAGAAGCCTTGAGCAGCTTGGAAGAAATGTAGTGTACCGAACCAGATCTCCTTTTAGACTGTCTTGGCAAGGAGTCAGTTAGGCACCTCTGGAGGGAGGTGTGTTAATTCAAGGACCAGGTTCTAAATTAGTACTATTTGGTAAATTGCCACTTTATAGAGTACCATTAGTAAGTGACAGCTCTAAAGCCAGCCCTAGAGGGTAGAAGAGCAACCTGACTCTCCAAGGCCCTGCTAAGTCTTGCCTGGTGTGTAGTTTTCTCCCTAGGTAGAGGAAACCCTGCCTGGGCTGCGGCAAATCAGGCCTCCTTTTAGGAGCTTATAGTAGAAGGGGGAAAGGCAGGACAAGCTGCTTTCCACACTAGCAGAGACTGTCTGCATACAGGAGTGGCTTTAACATAAGGAAGTACAGTTGGTACTCATATCCCCTCCATGCTCAGTCTTCTGTGAGGCCTTGCAGGCAGCCCCTCCTTCTTCTGAGCCCAAAACCACAGACCCTTTTCCATTTTCTCACTACACTTTTAAGGCTCATTTTATCCTACCCATCACATTGGTGCTTGAATCAGTATTTATTGACTAAATAAATGAATGAGATTCTAGTTGGGTTTGAATCTTGATTCTACCACTTACAAGCTGTGCTATTCTAACAAGTAAGTTAACCTCTCTGAGCAATAATGCCTATCCTTACGTGGTAAAATGGAAAACAAAAGAAAATCTCAGCGATGGTCGAAACAGGCCCTCTTGGGAGCTGGGGGAAAAGAATAGCAGGAGCATGACTCTCTTGGGGAACTTAGAGGCAGACTGGCAGTATTGCTCCAGCCTGCTTCACAGGTTGGTCAGCCCCAGAAACCCACTCCTGATTCAGAACCTTGACCTTGCTTTTGTGCACATCAGGCTCATTCCTCTTTCTTGGCCTGCCTCAGGAACAACTGGGGAACTTTGACATTTTCTGCTCCTTTGACATGACCTTCAGGTTTTCCTTCTCCAGGGCAAAGCCACATTTGTGCCAGCATCATTAAAGATGGGTGGTATTTGGAGGAGATGCCTGGCCAAAGACAGTTAAGAATGGAAGGTTTAGGATTTCTTAAAGAGTGACCCCTTCTACTTCAGACAAGTTTCTGTTACTTAGCTTTGTCCAGAAAAAGATTATTGTTTCTAGATAAAGCCTCTGTAGTTCCAGACATAATCCTGATAAATCTACCAGGAATTAATGCCTATCTGACATTAGACCAATTGCCTAGAAATCATGACACTTATAAGAAATAGTCATCTCTTTATTTGAATGAAAACAAAGCATTCCAGGGCAGATTAAAACTATATTATTTAATTTTTAGAGGTAAAGAATTCTTTAAAGAGAATTGTCAACAATCAAAACTAGTTGATAAATCACATATATAACTATATAATTAAACTTCTCCATTTTCAGAGACCTGCAATTAGAGTTCTTCGCCTAGTTACCCATAATGATTCATTCTTGCTAATATGCTGAGGAAGAAGGGAGTCAGAAAGAGACATTTTAATTTGAATTTTTTCCCAGTTGGATCAAGAAGCAGTGGAAGAATGCCTAGGCTGGGGGCAGGAGAATTGGGTTCTAGTTCTACTTCTACTTTTCATTAACGGTGGGACTTTAGCCAAATCACTAAGCCTATCTGAGCCTTTGTTTCCTGAGCTATAAAACAGAATAATAATACCTACTTAAGAGTATTGTTATGAAGCCTTAATGAATCTATGGGTGTGCTAATGCTTTGTAAATTTTAGAGCACTGTAAGGTCCTAACACATTTTAGCATTGTGCTTTCTTTTCTTAGCATAGTGGGCTAGGCCCTCTGTCGGTGGTGGGAGGAAAAGGCTTTAATGTACAATATCGGCCTTTGTCTCGTGTGAAAAGACAGACCTTAATGAAGGGCTTGGGTACTTTGTTGAATGTGTCTGTGATTGACTGGTGGCCCTGCTTCTGAATATCGGGCATTTATTATTAAGAAAATTGCTATGTGCTTAGGGAGCTGGGACTTGGTTTGTGTCTTCCCAAGCAGAGGGTCACTGCAGATGCCTCAGGTGCGTTGCATTGACTTTGCTGGATTCACATTTAAAGAGAAACCTTTCATTTGGGCCAAGTGGGGGTTATGGGGGATTGTCACAAGGACATTGAGAATTTTCAGGGTTCAATTCTAAGTCTTGGTGTGGGGCCATAGGATAAGAACTAGGGTTGAGTTCAAATAGAATATCAGAGCTGGAAAGTACCCTACAGATAATCTAATCTAGTGGTCCTCAAAGTATGGTTGAGTTACAGCTTCAGCATCACCAGGGAACTTGTTAGAAATGCGTACCCTTTGGTCCCATCCCAAACCTGCCGAATCAGAAACCCTGGGGCGGAGGTTTAGTAATCTGTGTTTTGACAAGCGCTCCAGGTGATTTTGATGCGCTCTGAAGTTGGAGAACCACTGCTCTAATCTACGCGCATTTTGGAAATGCTAGTAAAATGCTGAACCTAGTGCTTGGTGCATAGTAAACAGTGCATATATGGTAGCTGTTGCTGCATTGCTATTCTTATCTGCAGATCTGGGACTAGAACAAAAAGACTTCCTGAGTGCTACTTTTTCCGTGACACCACACTTTGCAGTGGTCCTTACAAATCCAAGTTCTTAGGGATCAAATGGACGCGAACAGCTGCAGCACTGAAGCCTTCAGTTCTCCATCTTGTGTCAGAGAGAATACTGTTCTCCAAGGGATATGAGAGATGTTCCAGGAAAGAAAAATGAGTCGTGATCTCACTATTGGCTATTTTGACCTTAACTATCATCAGAGTCCAGTATAAACTCAGGTAGACTCTACTTCTGTGATTCAGTTTTTCCATCTGTAAAGTGAAAATAATGTGATTTCCCCACTGATTAGTTGACAGAGACAGGATATTTATAGGATCATGTTTATAAGGTAAGTGTCTCAGAAGAAAGACTCTTTCCTCTATTAAAATTTAGTTTTATTAATTTTGTGATTATAAATATAATACATGTTAATGCCTTTGGAAAATTTGCAAAAGTACAAAAAAGAAAATTTTAAAAATCACCCATAATCCCATCACTCAGGGAAAACTGTTAATGTTTTGGTGGATTTCCTTCTGCCTTGAAATTTTAACAAAAACAGTTTGAAATCAGAAGATATTTTCTTTTGAGGGAAGTTTGCATGTATTAAGTGTCTCCTGTGTACAAGGCATTGTGCTAACCACTGAAGATATTTTAAATCAGTTAATCCTACTTCCACCCTGTAATGAGGGGTTCTCAACCTAGACATATTAGAATGACCTGGAACAGTGGATGGGGGTGGTCTTTAGAAGTCAGAGGCCCATGCCTCAGACTGATCATTTCAGGATCTCTGGGAGTGGGACCAAGGCATTAGTATTTAAAATTTTTTTTTTTATTGAGGTCATAATAGTTTACAACATTGTGAAATTTCAGTTGTACGTTATTAGTTATCCATAACCATGTAACTGCTCCCCTTCACCCTTTGTGCCCACCCCCCAACCCCCTTCCCCCTGATAACCACTGAACTGTTCTCTTTGTCTGTGTGTTTATCTTCCACATATGAGTGAAATCATATGGTGTTTGTCTTTCTCTATCTGGCTAATTTCACTTAGCAT
The DNA here is from genome assembly GCF_041296265.1 of Equus caballus. NCBI lineage: Eukaryota > Metazoa > Chordata > Mammalia > Perissodactyla > Equidae > Equus > Equus caballus. The sequence continues at coordinate 15,882,741 of NC_091684.1, forward strand.
AATACCCTCAAGGTCCATCCATCTTGTTGTGAATGGGATGATTTTGTCTTTTGTTATCGCTGAGTATTCCATTGTGTGTGTGTGTGTGTGTGTGTGTATGTATATACATATATACACCATATCTTCTTTACCCAATCATCAGCTGATGGACACCTTGGTTGCTTCCACTTCTTGGGCGTTGTGAATAATGCTGCAATGAACATAGGGGTGCATAAATCTCTTTGGATTGTTGATTTCAAGTTCTTTGGATATATACCCAGTAGTAGGATAGCTGGGTCATATGGTATTTCTATTTTTTAGTTTTTTGAGAAATCTCCATGCTGTTTTCCATAGTGGCTGCACCAGTTTGCATTCCCACCAGCAATGTAAGAGGGTTCCCCTTTCTCCACATCCTCTCCAACATTTGTTATTTTTTGTCTTGGTGATTATAGCCATTTTAACAGGTGTAAGGTGATATCTTAGTGTAGTTTTGATTTGCATTTCCCTGATGATTAGTGATGTTGAACATCTTTTCATGAAGGCATCAGTATTTTTAAAGGCTGTCCATATAATTACAACGTACAGTCAAGGCCAAAAAGTTGCCTAAGTAGACTATTGGTTTCCAAACTTTAGAGTGCTTCAGTATTACCAGGAGAGCTTGTAAAAACACAGTTTGCTGGGCCCGCCACCAAAGTATCAAGTTCTCGTTCAGTGGATCTGTGATGGAATCTGAGAATTTATAGTTCTATCAAGTTCCCAGGTGATGCTGATGCTGCTGGTCTGGGGACCACTTTGAGAATCTCTGAGGGAGATTATGTACACACCATTTTATGGGTGAGAAAAATGAGGCTCAGATTAAATAATTTGCCCAAAGTATAACGAGGAAAGCTTGTAGAACCAGAGTATGAACCCAGGTCTATACAAGTTCAAACTTTTCTCACTTCTCTACTTCTCTCACCCTAGTAGTGTCACTTACCTAAGGTCCACTAATTTAATAAATCGAGTCCATGGTAATACAGAATTTTTTAACCTCCTGATTCACCCCCCAAAATTGTAAGTGAGTAGTAGAGGTGAAGTTTGAAAGGTAGCAGGGAGCTTGTTTTTCTTTGGCTGTGAGTGTCAGGCTCGGTGTCTGAACTATGTCCTATAGCCGCTGCTGCTGCTTTTTCTACTCCCAGGTGCATCCCTGGTGATTGATCCGAAAGGTTTGTGCCTGGGAGGACTGCACAGGAGGTGGAGTTCTAGGCATGGCTCTGTTTCTGCTGCCCCTTAGTGGCTCTAGTCTCAATGTAGGACATCATTAGAACGGTTTTGTTATTTAATTCAGTTGTTTATCTGTGTTTTAAAGCCATGTTAATTTTTCAGTGATAAGCTCAAGCCAGAAAGACTAAAAGCAATCCAATGCATAATTGTTCTCACCTTGTTTAAAAATTATACTATCATCATGGTTGGTTTATCACTGGACTAAGTTGGACTCAGCTCCTATACTTATGAGAAACAGGGTTAAGATACAAAAGACCAGGATTTTAGTCCTGGCTCTGCCAAATACTAGCCATGTGACTGTGGGCAAATCATTTGACCTTTCTGGACCTTGGTTACTTCATCTATAAATAAGAGTAAGAATTCCTATCTCCTTACCTAATAGGATTTTCACCAGATGAGTTTTATGCTTTTGAAGAGCACCTTGGCTTCAGGTGGTCTAGGACAGCTTTCTGGGCAGGGGATGTGGATCTGGGCTGTGAGGGATGGGGAGAATGGGTTGTGAGGAGGGATGCACATCTGAAATAAGGGCAGCGATGTGTGGTAATCAAAGGTGGTAGTGGTGGGGCTAGAAGAGTGCATGCTGAAGGGAGGGGACATCAGCCCAGCGGGAATCTAATTCAAGTCACGTAATTCCCAGGGGTAGTCAGACATATCAGACATTTTTTTTTTTTTTTTTTTAGGAAGATTGTCCCAGAGCTAATATCTGTGCCAGTCTTCCTCTGTTTTTTTGTGTGTGGGATGCTACCACAGCATGGCTTGATGAGCAGTGTAGGTCCGCACCCAGGATCTGAACACATGAACCCTGGGCCACCGAAGCAGAGCGTACAAACTTAACCACTACGCCACCAGGCTGGGCCCAGACATATCCGACTTTTACTATGGAGGCTATTAATGCTAAATAATTTGGAGGCTGTTCAAGACAAATAATTTTAATGGTAATAGTAACAAATTAATGGTCGATTAACATTACCAGACTTAGGGCTGAGGCTTTCAGTAAATTCCACAATTGCCTCATTTACTTTTCTCAACAACCTTCTGAGGTAGGTGTTATTATCCCCAACTTATAGATGAGGAAACTGAGGCTTGATGTGGTCACACAGCTAGTCAGCACCAGGAGTCAAACCCAGGTTTATCTGGCACCAAATCCACCTGGTTACCGTTGGTTTGTGCCTCCTCATTTGTTCTTTAGGTGTTTCCTGTATTCATCTCTAGTCCTAAGATTGTGTTAGAGATTATTTTACTTGGCCTTCAAGGCCCAGTTCAAATACCACCTCTTTCATAACATTTTCCCTTCGCCCCCAGTAAGAACTTTTTTTCTTTCTCAGATTTTTGGTATGTACTTGTGCAGCAATACTCTATACTCTGCTTTTTGTTTTAATTATTTGGGTACACGGTGTCTTCCCTCATTAGGCTGTTCCTCAGCGATATATCTACCTAAGAATTGTTTCTCAGCATAGGATTGCTGATAATTACATTCCAGGGCAGAAACAGTTGCTCTCAAACCCACAACCACTAAGGAAAAACTCAAGTAAAAAACCTGTATGGTATATGTTTCCATCAGGTGAAATATGAACAAGGAAAGAAAATGAAATAAAGGCCTCAGTTTTTTCAATCATTCTGCCAAAATGGCTCTGAAAAGGCAAGTGACAATAAATTCAGTGGAGTGAAGCTTCACCTGGTTCTGGTTTGCAGAGCGCCTGTCTCTCTGCCTTTTAATCAAATAATAGAAATGACTGAAAGAGTAAAGGTGGCGGCCGATAGTTATGCTGAGTCCATTCTTCCCGTTGATGCTTAGGGGATTTATGTAGGTAAGTCCCATTAATGTTAATGGAAGTTACATGTGTAATTCCTCTTTTTCATCACTGAGAGAATAGAGCTTTATATTCCCTCGGTAATTATGGTACCAGCGCTGTTAGTTTTTTCAGTTAACTTTTTCACCTGCCTTTCCTGCTTGGACTCTTAAGAAAGGAACTGAATTCTTCTGTTCAAAAAGGAAAATTGCCAAAATATCTGAGAGGTGAAACAAATGTAACTAGATCCACTTGTTTGAGGGTAAAAAAGCAAGAAAACACTAGGACAGGAAGCTGGAGGGTGAGCTCCTGCTAATTTTCAGATCCCAGGAAGCATGTCGTGGTTTGGATTTTCTAACAATGCAGGGCTTTTCACTGGCAGCCCATTTCCTCAGGTATTTGAAGTGAGAGGAAAATAAGTTCCCTGAACATTCTGACTGAATTAATTTTAGTGTGTAAGATTTGAGTAGCAATGTGTAAGTCTTTGTAGAGCCTAATAAAGAATTAATCTTGGTCTCTGCCTAAGACTTAATAAAGGATTTGAAATACCTTGGTTTCTGAGATTCGGTTTACAGGAATCTGAAAGGACAGCTGTAGTACCATCCTACTAGAAATGTAAGCCACTTGGGTGTTCCTGTGTCACACTAGGTCCTCATACAGCACAGGTCATCCCATTCCTTACGATATAGCAGTGCCTGTTCCTTAGCCGGAGATGGGAAATTCTTCATCCTAGTCTTGCTATGTAGACAGAACATTTTTCAAAAAAGGTTTTCACAGTGAAAAGGAACAGAGATTCAACTTTCCTGGTGGCTTTACTTCTACCATTTAAAAATAGTTGGTTTTTTTTGTAATTGGGAGCCAAGGAAAGGTATACTTTGTCACATGGACACTTTCAGGTTTTGTGGCAACCCTCCAATCTCATTTTGAAAAGGACTTTTATAGCCACCTACTTGAGCCAACTGGCCCAAAAGCATTCAGTGATAGGGAGCTTACTCTAGTACTTAGTATGGTATCTGGAATACAGCTGAGTCGATGATTTGAATCAACTTGTCAGGAACAGGCTGTTCTCTCTTTGGGCAACTTTGTGATAGAAAGTTCTGCCTCAAGGTGAGATAAAAATATGTCTTCCACTGGTTTCCTTTTACCTTTGGACCCTGTTCTATTCTTTCACCCATTGGCCCCTGTTCTATCCTCTTGGGACCATAGAGAATAAATTAGCTCTCTCTGCTACTTGAAAATCCTCTTGTTTCTCAGAATTAAAATCGAGACATTTTATTGACCTGCCTTTTTCTTCTTAGATGCAATTTGTTTTGGTTTCTTAGGTCAGGGATCTGGCTATTCATTCTCCAGCTGTTCTCTTATTCTTTGGGCAACCGAACCATATTTCTCCAATTTGGCTCATTTCCTGAGGCTTGTGACAGAAGACCTTTTGTCTATCACCTTGTCTTTTAATCCTTCACACCCAGATTACTGGTCCATGTAGCTGCCTATCCCTGAAGCTCCTTTCAGACTAACTAATCAAAGCTTGGAGAAGACCCAGATACAATATTATGTGAGCTGCTTTCTCCAAAACTCTTCAGTGTAGTGAAAAGAAAATTAACCGAGAATTAGGAGACCTGGATTTTAGCCTTTTCTCAATCATGGAGGCTCCCTATTTCCTTCCCGTCTATTTATTTATTCATTATGCAACAGCCAAGGTGATCTTAAAATATAAATTGGATTATGTCACTTAAAATCATTCAATGGTTTCTCAAACCACTTAGGTCTTAGCCTAAAATCCAAAATCTTTGTTGAGGCCTAAGAGGTCCTCTATGATTGACTCCATCCTGAATACCCCCCTACCGCACCCTCCTAGCCTCATTTTTACCTTTTTCTATGTTGTTCACTATGCCTTAGCCACTCTGACCATTTTGTAAGACTTGTCCCACATTGGAATCTTTGCATAAGATGTTTCCACTTCCTCAAATGCTTATTCCCTCAATTTTTGCCTAGCTAACTCTTAATCTCTAGATTTCAGCTCAGATTATCATTTCTTCAAGAAGCTTTTCCATAAACTGGAAGAAATGCCCTAGCTAAATTAATGGCAGCCAAATTGAGTCTTGTGCCCTGGTGATGAGCATAATCCAACCCTTCAGCCTGTGCTTTTGAGGTGTGCCCAGCTCTTCTTGTGGTTCTTTCCACTGATACGTGTTATATGTAAGTCCTATTATATGCAGGCTGGATATGCAGGGATGAATGCTAACAGTATGGTACCTGGGCCTTAAAAATATTTTTTAAAAATGTAGTTCACTCAACTTGAAGCGACCATGCTCAGTAAAGGAAAGGAAGGGCAATAAAACATACATTTATTGATTATCTACTTCAGGGTTTGGCAAACTTTTTCTGTAAAGGGCCAGAAAGTAAATATTTTAGGCTTTGTGGACCATACAGTCTCTGTTAGACTCAACTCTGCTGTTATAGCCTGAAAGCAAGCATAGATAGTACAGAAACAAACGAGTGTGCCGGTGTTCCATTAAAACTTTAGTTACAAGGCAGGTGATGTTAAGACGGCTGGTCATTGTTTCCCAGGCCGTCACCTAGTATGCCAGATACTTTCCATGTATTTACTTTTTATGACAATCTGACATGCAGTTATTTATCCACTTTACAGGCTCATAGAGGTGAGGTAACTTGTCTGGAGCCACCCAGCTTAGTATGGCAAAGAATTAGGATTCTAATCTAGGCTTCAAAGATAGAAGAAAGGAAAGGTCAATAAAGTTTAATTCAACAAGTATTTACTGAGCACCTACCATATGATTATGGTAGTGCTAGACATTTGAAAAGACTAGCATCTGTATACTTAACTTCCCTCTGATTCACTAGGAAAATTTTAAAATAATTTGGGGAGGCACCATGGTGTGCTGAAAAGAAAGTGAGTTTTGGAATCAAACATGATTCAAATTTTAACGTCACTATTTAACAACTCTGTGAACTTGGAAAAGTTATTTAAGTTCTGGCCTAAATATCCTGAGACCAAAAACAAATGAAGTGATATTGGTAGATAGTAGGCCTCCATTAAATAATTTTCAAATGAGATTTTATATTGGAACGGACATTGCACTTTTTGTTTATACTATTTGGATTTTTCTGTTCTCGGTACTGTTAAGGTCTTTATGGATTTTAAGACTTTTAAAAATAGAGATAAAAAAGAGAAAGCCATTCTTTTTTTGTTTAAATTGTTTTGTTGAGGTCTTATTGCCTTATAACATTGTGTAAATTTCAGTGTAAATTATTATATATCAGTTTCTTTGCAGACTGTATCCTGTTCACCACCAATAGTCTAGTTTTTATCTGTTACCATACATATGTGCCCCTTTACCCCTTTTGCCTCCACCCCCTTCCCTTCTGGTAATCACCAATCTGTTCTCCTTATCTATGTGTTTGTTTGTCTATATTCCACATATGAGTGAAATCATATGGTATTTGTCTTTCTCGATCTGACTTATTTCGCTTAGCATAATACCCTCAAGGACCATCCATGTTGTCGCAAATGGCATGATTTTGTCTTTTTTTATGGCAAGGCGGCCATTCTTTATGTCTCCTTTAGGGCTGGTTCATCTCTAAGAAGTTGGCTTATGTGATGGAGCATTAATTGACTGTCTCTACCAGCAGGAAGAAGCTTTTGGCGGATATTCAGGGAATGTGGTAGCTACTGAGTTTGAAAGTAGATAACTTTTCGAGACCTACATTCTTTCTCCGTTATTTGCTAAGTGACAAAGGGATTATTTGGGAGAGTGACTTGTAAGGTCCACATCATCGTCATGTTTGATACTTATATTCAGAGTAGTCTTTGGCATGATCAATTGTTATTACCCTTAGCAAACATTTAAAAAAGATGTACTAGGAGGAGTTAAGTGGTTTATGGGGAAGATTTTTATGACCAAAAGAAGGCTACTGTCATTTTGAGAATTGTCTTTAGTATCTGATTACATTATGCAAACTGCATCTTGTTACTTGGAATCTCTTATTCCATAGGCTCTATCATCTCAAATTTCAGACTTTCAAAAGCACACCAGACTGCCTGTTTCTGCTCCTAGAATTATTCACTGCCAGAAAAACTTTCCATTTCATTTCCATGCCTTTTCAGTTGTTTTGAGGACATTCTACTCCATTTTACATGATGCACCTTGCACTAGAGGCAGCCCTCTGACTCTCTTGCCCTTATCTGTGTTTGTTGTGCTAATGGAAAAAAAAAAACCTTCAAAAATCAGTGTGGCAGATTAAAATATAAACTAGGTCATGGTTGAGAATTTAGCATTTGGTGCAATTTTAGTAATCCATAACCTTCATATCTTTCTGCTTTTATCAGATGAAAGGCAAACTCCTTTGACCCATGAAGTTGATCTGTGAACTCTGTCAAAAAATTCAAAACCCCACAGTTGTAGATCATGCATGCAATTAGCATAATTTGCCACCCAGGGTGTAGATGTATATTGTCTAAATTGGTGCATAGTATAGATAGTATTTTATCTTGGGTTAAGACAAAATTGTTTATTTGAGATGTAGTAGACTGAATTAAAAGTTTGCCATAAGAATTACTAATCTTTTTTTCTTCATATTTTCTTCCAGAAACTATGTTGTAATACAAATTTAAATATAGTCATTGAGATAGAGAATATGCTTCAACTCAGTAAGACCATATATTCTAGCAGAGTCTTTTTGGGGGGGGAGGTTTGAACAGCGTGGGAATTTGATTTTCATAAGCATATCAGTTTGGTAAATTAGGATGGGAAAAGTAAATGTCTCAACTAATCAAGTTCAGTCTTTGAGAACCAGTTTATAAGCTAAAGTAATAAAATAGAGAATTTGAGAATCTGAATTTCCCTTTGCTCTGGGGCTTCCTTCTCTCTTTGTGTGTGTGTGTGTGTGTGTAGCTTGGGTGTTTGTAGGACTTACTTCACTATTATTAAAGCTTTGTAAGATTTCTCTAGGATCTCCATGATGATGTTCCTCTTTTTTAATTCCTGAAATTAAAATGTGTTGGAATGCTTGGCTGCCTTTCACTCCCTCCTCAATGGACCCTTTAGTTTTTCACACCAAGGTGTCCTTCTTCAGGGTGCCAGGTCAGGCTACCAAAACAGCTTCTAGGAGGGGATTAGGACCAATTAACATCTTTGTACACAAAAGCCACTGGCAGCTGAACAGGCAGCCTGGTGGCGGCTCCGGAGCTGCATTTTAAATAGGGGCCTTCTGTACTTGAGTTCAAGTAGGAAGAGGTGGAGAAAGTTTTTATTTATAATTGAAAATGCTGTTTTTGGATAAAGTCTAATGAAAAGAAAAGTAGTGTTCAGAAGTATCTAACAAATACCATTTGAATGTTGGTCTATATTGTATGTGATTCTATCAAGGATGCTCTCACAGTATAGCCTGTTCCTTGGCACATATTGAGATGAAGTGATGTTTCTTCACATAACAATTTTGTCCTTACATTTCTCTTGTTCTCTGTTTAAAAAAAGTTCAGCTGGATCTCTAGGCACAAGAAAGAGCTGCTCTCAAGGATATATGGTTTTAAAAGCCAGTAGCCTTTTCATAAGAAATCTATCATATGGATACCTGTACCACAAAATCTTTGTTTAGGGCAAAATAAAGTGGAGAGAGGCATTGTGCAAAGTTTGTTTGTTTTTTAACCCTTCAATTTGAGAAGAGTCAAATTATTTTTGTTTTCATTTTAAGCACAATAATCAAATTGTTACACTTTTTATTTTTTACCTTTAATTTTTTTGAGGTAGTATATATTTTTTAGTTCATAAATACTGGAATCAATGAAGATATTTGAGTTAAAGAGATTTTGTGACCCAAGTAAATGGGAAGAGTCTTAAATAGAGATCTTGTTGGAATCTGTTATGAATAATATTGTTAAAGATGTAATGGAACCTATTTCTACACTTGGGTGATGACAGTTTTCAAATACATGTTAAAGCTCAAGGGCAAAGTAGAAGTGTTTTCAATCCAATTAATATTGCACCTTTCTAGCTTCCTCCATTGCAAGGCATGTGGCTTTCTCTGTAATTGAAAATACTAGAAAATAAACTGCTGCTTTTGGAATTTACATGAGGAATCCATGGGAAAATCTAGAGACCTGAAAGAGAAATTAATTAATATATAGTAGGTCAAAAGAATGACAGTGATTGCAAATTTACTGAATCAGGGTGGAAGGTATAAGGAAAAATGGGACAACCTGATACTCTATTTCCTGTCCTGTTACATATTTTTGTTTTACGGAAGGAAATGACGAAGAAAATAATATGCATTTCTCTTTCAATGGCTTGAATGGAAAATGTTTTTAAAAAGTCAGCCTCCTGGTTCCTAATCTAAATTATGGTCATTTTCAGTTTCCTGGGTTTTATACATAACTCTAGATTCTTCTTAGTGTGATATTTTCGAAGCAAACCTTAATACAGTCTCAATGTGTGGCTTCCCCCCTGGGTTTTAGTTTCAGATACTATATTGTGAGTCTTCAGACATGTTGCGTCCCCCTAATGTTAAATGGTAATTGCCAGAAGTATAGGTAGGGATGGAAACATTGTTATATTTTGTTCATTTTTCACACTTCAGCAGTTATCCGTTTTTCTCTCTTGCTGTATGCTTATTAGGGTATGAAATGCAGGTGTGTGGGAAATGGCTAGCGGACATTGACAGGTTATTTTGTTGGTCACTGCCTAATTAGTAGCATAGTGGATGCACCCTGCTAAGCTTTAGTGTGGGGCAGCAGAGCTGGTCTGTTCTAATTTCCTCACGGCTTTGATATTCGCCAAAAGATTGACGGTTTACACAAAAAGCCAAGGCCCGAAGGAGGCCTGTGGAAACAATGAGCTTTCTTGCTTGTAGACACCACAGATGTGAGAGAAAGCTGGCTAAAAACAATTGGTTGACACTGTCTAATTGTCTCCGATGTCAGCGTCATTAATGTTTTCCCATGTAAAACGGAGAAGGCCAAGGTTGTATCCTCCCTTTATTTTGAGTCACATGATTATGTAACTTATCAAAATTCAGATTAAGTGTTAATTGTATTTGTGCAATAAAGAAACTGAAGCTACCTTGGGTTTAATGAATACGTGCTTAATTAATTTTGACAGCTTTTATCTTATTACCTTTGGAATAATCCTTATCAGAATTAATAACATTTTTTCAGTAATTAAAATCACTACTCATTTATGATAATATATATTTACATTTCTTTCTGAGTTCAAACTAGAGAAATGGTTATGAAAGTTTGCTTACCTTCTGGGAAGCATCTTATGAGTGTGTTAAGAAATACTTAGAACAAATACTTTGGGATGTCAGCAGAGCTTTTCAAATTAGACAACTGTCCCAAGCATTCTAAAGAAACACGTGGTAATAGCCAAGAAGCATGAAATTGCAAGGTTGCCCCTGTGAAACTCCAAACCTATTTTTATCAATGAAATGGTTTTAAAGATTTTTTTCCTGAGAAGGGGAAGGTGAAACCCTAGGAGGAACTGACAGGTTGGACTGAAATTAAACATTTTTTTGCAAGGTAAGACCTGTAGTTTCCTACAGTGCTGATGATACATCAATCCAAGCAGAAGTATATTACTCGTCATTAAATCAGCAAATATTATCATACATTTTGCACTGTGTAGCACCATCTGTGACACCAAAATAAGTCAAGGCAGATACCGTAGTTTCTGTTCCTTTTGATATTTCCTGGGTCTTTTCTAGGCAGTACATTTTTTTCATCTGAGCAATGTAATGCCCCAGAGTGGTGGTGGTGGTGGAACAGAGCTGTGCCCACGAGAAGAGACACTCTGTGATGTGTTTATTGTCTGTGAAGCTTTTCAGTCAAGGAAACCCACATATCTTGAGTTCTGCACTGAGTTAGAATATATCAAACTTAATTTCCAAAAATAATCTCTTTCAAAAATTGGCCTCCCCCAAAATCATTTTTCCAAGGAAGCCCCATGTTTTCCTCTGAACCTTTTATTATCCAGGTTTGTTACTTAAATATACAGCTACTCCTGACAGGCGGTATTAGATTTTAACTTGGAGTCATGCATAGAAAACTCCGTCTCTGAGTATCTGACTTCCTGTACGCCTTCTCCACAACAACACCTGCAAAGTGCAGTCCACGTAGTGGATGGCCAATATGTGGGGGCTCAATACAGTGTCCATAGTGGTTTCATAGGAGATATGTTGCAGCACAACTTATGACCAAAGCGACCCTAATGTTGTGGAAAAATGCGTAGTCTTTAGGGTCACATAGATCTGAGGCTAAATCTGGCCTCTGCTACTTACTAGCTGTGAGACTTTGGGTATGACCTTTCTGATGAGCCTCAGTGTCCTTTTAAAAGGGGTGATAATACCTTGCAGGGTTGGTGTGAGATTTAAAGATAATGATTGTGAAGTGCTCAGCACAGGATCACCTGTAGTAGCTGTTCTATAAATGGTGGCTGCCATTATTAATTACTACAGAAGCACCTTCTGCACTCTGCTCCTTCCATTTTCTAACTGTGTATACCTGAGCTTTTTACCTAACCTGTCTGAACTTACTTCCTCATGTGTAATATAGGGATGATAATAGTATATATCTCATAATGTTGTTACGAGGAATAAGTGAACAGATGATAGTAATCTTAATAATAGACATAACGACTACTACTGACATTTTTTGAAGGAGGATTCAGTGCCAAGCACTGGGTTAAGTTTTTGTAAATGCACGTTATCTCATTTAATGCATATTGCATAGAGTCTGGAGCATAGTAAACACTTTATAAATATTAGCTGCTATTGTTGTGTTTATTTTGGAGCCCTTGGAGTTGCTGAAGAATTTTAGCTCTGCCAGATTCTTCACGTGTTGTTGTTAGGGGACCCTGGTGAAACAGTTCCTCAACGAGGCATTTTTTACCTGTGAGGTTAAGCAAGTATTGCGTATGAACCTATCCCCCTTTCTCTTAAACCCATTAGCCTCAGTCCCTCCCTTGTCTCCCCCTCACTTTTTAAAAGATTGTCTTCTCTAAAGACAGCAGCAGTGTGAAATAAGTCCAAGCTCTCCAGAAAAGGGCATTTGCTCATCTTGATGCATTCCAGTATATAAGGTGTCTGCATGCAGTTTTTCTCTCAATGGCCTAAATCAGCTGGGTAGTGTTGCCTCCTGATCGGCAGATCCTTATGCACTGGGTACAGCCAGATGGGCCTAGAAAATACCCTCTTCTTCCCCTTTGTTTTTATTGGTTTAATTTGCCCCCAAAGGGGATAAAGTTTCAGTTTTTAAGTACTGTGCCTTCATTTGTGTGTGTGTTAGTTTATTTATTCATCATTTAAGCCAATAGCTTCAAATCAGTTTAGCAAACATTTCCTAAATATCAGTTATTTGCAAGTTACTGTGTTGCATGTAGGGAATACAAATCTGAATATTGGAAGTACTATGCATTCTAGTGGTTATGTGTACAGGCTTTAGTATCATATCTAGGTTAAATCTTTTATCTATCCCTTAAAGCTTAGAGAAGATACCTGCTCTAAGACTTTTTCCTCATTTGCACAAAAGGGGTTGAGAATATCAATGTCATAGGATTGTTTTTAGCATTAAATGAGATAACATATGTGAAGCAGTGATCACTCAATAACGTAATTGTTAATAAGACACAGTCTCTTCCCTAATTGGAGGAGACAGACACAGAAAAGAGAATTTCCATGTAAGCTGGTAAGTGCACTAGGCTCATTCTGGCAGGGTGGGAAGAAGGTGGCCTTGGGAAAGTTTCCTGGAGAGGATGGTAGTCGACTTTAGTCTTGATGGATGAGGCAGAGTCATTCAGATAAAGAATGGCGAGGGACCAGGTTTTCCCAGTGGAAGAGACAGTGTGAGCAAATGCACAGTGAAGAAAACATGGCATATGCCAGAACCTGCAAGAAATTTTGTGTTACCAGGAACCCAATGTCCTTGAGATGGACTTATCTGTAAGAGAGGCTGCTAGGAAGTGGGCTAGCCCTGTTTAGCCTTCCCTTTGTTTTCCTCCCCTCAGGCTAACTTAGCAGGTTCCAGCTCCTTTTGGAAGGTGATGTGGTCTAAAGAATGCCAGCTCTTACTTAATTTGTTTAACTTACATTATGAAAGGAAAGGTTATTTATGGGGAAAGGTCGTGTCTGTCATTCAAGGAAAAGTCAAACATGGATTTCCAGAGCTTCCCTTACTGACCGTGTGATCGTGTACTTATTATTTAACACATGTCTCAGATTCTTCATCTATAAAATGAAAAATCTGGGAAATAATAGTATTTACCTCATCTGAGATATTTCAGGATTAAGTGATATAATACATGTAAAGTGCTTGAAACAGTCCCTGGCACAAAGAAAAAGCTCAATAAATATTAATATTGATGTGTTAACTACTCCCAGAGTATTTTCATTCAGAAGAAGGCAGCATTTAACTGAGAGAAATGGTGGAATTTTCCAGCATGATGTCATTTGCTATTTGGAAGCAGAGGTCAGTGAGAAAATTAGAAGAGGGTGATCCAGTTCTTTCAGTCTTATTGTCCAGAGGAAAATTTAGTGCTATTGCACATACTGTAGTTTGAAAGGGAAACAGAGATCCTAAACTGTGATTCCAAGCTACCCTGTGCTATTCTCTCACAAAGTCGGAAGCTTTTAAATAAAGCAAAAGTCCTGAGAACAAACTTACCCTTCTGGGCAAAGGTTCTGGGCAGAACCCTTTTCTCCCTACTCCTCCCCCTGGCTCTACTGGCTCACTCTTTTTCTCTCCCTTTCTCTCTTCCTTCCTCCCTCCTCTCACCCTTTCTTATCTCTCTCTTAATTTCTCTCTCCCTCCCTCCCTTCCCTTTCCTCTGCCCCTACCCTCTACTCTTCCTTCTTTACCATTTAGGGTGTTTGGCTTGGAGAACAGTGTGGGTTAGGTTTCAAACCTGTGGCTAGGTGCCCTTGTGCTAGACAACTTGCACAACCATGTGAGACAGCTCTTATTCCGCTCTGAATCCTTAACTCCTATTTGAGCTGACTCAGTGGTGATTGTTTTATTTTATTTTATTTTTAACTGTGGTAAAATACATAGACCATAAAACTTACTATCCTGAACATTTTTTTTTTAAAGATTTTATTTTTCTCCTTTTTCTCCCCAAAGTCCCCCAGTACATAGTTGTATATTCTTTGTTGTGGGTCCTTCTAGTTGTGGCATGTGGGACGCTGCCTCAGTGTGGTTTGATGAGCAGTGCCATGTCCGCGCCCAGGATTCGAACCAACGAAACACTGGGCTGCCTGCAGCGGAGCATGCGAACTTAACCGCTCAGCCACGGGGCCAGCCCCCATCCTAACCATTTTTAAGTGTAGAGTTCAGTAGTGTTAAGTATATTCATATTGTTGTGCAGCCAATCTCCAGAACTTTTTTTTTCTGCTGGGGAAGATTCGCCCTGAGCTAACATTTGTGCCCATCTTCCTCTGTTTTGTATGTGGGTCACTGCCACAGCATGGCCACAACAAGTGTTGTAGGTCCACGCCTGGGAACTGAACCTGGGCCACTGAAGTGGAGCACACTGAACTTAACCACTAGGCCATGGGGCCTGCGCCTCCAGAACTTTTTCATTATGCAAAACTGAAACTCTATACCCATTAAATAACAACTTCCCCATTCCTTCCTCTTCTCAGCCACTAGCATCTACCATTCTGCTTTCTGTCTCAGTAAATTTGACTACCCTAGTACTGCATATAAGTGGAATTGTACCATATTTGTCCTTTTGTGACTGACATTTCACTTAGCATGATGTCCTCAAGGTTCATCCATATTGTAGTACGTGTCAGAATTTCCTTCCTTTTTAAGACTGAATGATATTCCAGTGTGATTCCATTGGATATCACTATCCAAGTGATAAACATTTTGTTTACCTGTTCATCCTTCAAGAGTCATTTGGGTTGCTTCCACCTTTTGGCTATTATGAATAACACTGCTAAGAACATGGGTGTACAAATATCTCTTCAAGACCCTGCTTTCAATTCTTTTAAGTGTATACTCAGAATTGGAATTGCTAGATCATATGGTAATTCTATTTTTAATGTTAATTTTTAATGGTAATGGTAATTTTTATGGTAATTCTATTTTTAATTTTTTGAGGACCTGCCGTACTGTTTCTACAGTGGCTGTACCATTTAAATTCCCACTAACAAGGCACAGGGGTTCCAGTTTCTCCACATCCTTGCTAACACTTGGTGTTTTCTGTGTTTTTGACATTAACCATCCCAATGGGTGTGAGGTGGTATCTCATTGTAGTTTTGATTTGCATTTCTGTAATGATTAGTGATGTTAAGCATCTTTTTATGTGCTTATGGCCATTTGTATATCTTCTTTGGAGAAATGTCTATTCAAGTCCTTTGACCTTTTTTTTTTCAGTTTTAGGTGTTCTCTATATATTCTGGATATTAAGCTCTTAAAAGATAGAGGATTTGCACGTATTTTCTCCCATTCTGTGGGTTGCCTTTTTACTTTGTTGATACTGTGTTTTGATGAAGAAAATTTTAAAATTTTCATGAAGTCCAATTTGTGTATTTTTCTTTTGTTTCCTGTGCCATTGGTCTCATATCCAAGAAATCATTGCCAAATCCAATGTTGTGAAACTTTTGTCCTTTGTTTTCTTCTAAGAGGTTTATAGTTTCAGGTCTTACATTTAGGTCTTTGATCCATTTTGAGTTAATTTTAGTGTATGGTATTAGGTAAGAGTCCAATTTCATTCTTTTCCATGTGGATATCCAGTATTCCCAGCACCATTTGTTGAAAAGACGGTCCTTTCCCCCTTTGAATGGTCATGGCATCCTTGTCAAAAATCATTTGACCATATATGTGAAAGCTTATTTCTAGGCTTTTTATTCTATTCCATTGGTCAATATGTCTGTCTTTATGCCAGTACCACACTGTTTTGATTACTGTACATTTGTAGTAAATTTTGAAATCAGAAAGTGTGAATCCTTCAGTTTTGTTCTTTTTCAAGATTGTTTTGGCTATTTGGTGTCCCTTGAGATTCCACAAGAACTTTGTGATGGGTTTTTCTATTTCTGCAAAAAAGTCATTGGGATTTTGATAGGATTGCTTTGCATCTGTAGATCACTTTGCGTAGTGTTGACATTTTAGCAATATTAAGTCTTCCAATCCAGGAAAACGAGACGTGTTTCTATTCATATACTGTATGTCTTAATTTCTTTCAGCAATGTTTTGTAGTTTTTATTGCAACCTCTGTGATTAAATTAATTTGTAAGTATTTTATTCTTTTTGATACTATTGTAAATGAAATTGTTTTTGCAATTTCCTTTTCAGATTGTTCATTGTTAGTGTATAGAAATGCAACTGATTTTTGTGTGTTAACTGTGTATCCTGCTACATTGCTGTATTCATTTATTCTGCCATTTTTGTGTGTGGATTCTTTAGGGTTTTCTGCGTGTAAGATCACATCGTTTGCAAACAGTGATAATTTTACTTCTTTTCTGATTTGGATGCCTTTTATTTCTTTTTCTTGCCTAATTGCTCTGGCTAGAACTGCCAGTACTATATTGACTAGAAGTGGTGAAAGTGGGCATCCTTGTCTTATTCCTGATCTTACAGGAAAAGCTTTCAATCTTTCACCATTGAGTAAAACGTTTGCTGTGGGTTTTTCATATATGGTTTTTACTACATTGAGGTAATTTCTTTCTATTCCTAGTTTTTTTAGTGTTTTTATCACGAAAAGGTGTTGAATTTTGTCAAATGATTTTTCTACACCAATTGAGATGATCATGTGTTTTTTTCTTCATTCTCTTAACATGGTGTATTACATTTGATTGATTTTGTGTGTTGAACCATTCCTGAATTTCAAGAATAAATCCCACTTGGTCTTGGTCTCTGTGCTGAAGGTCACGCTGTGTGCATGCTGCTCCTAGCACATGATTGCCTGCCTTGTGGCTGTGGGTGGGAGATGGGTGGCAGCTACTGTGCTAAGGGCTGAAATTGACTAAAATTAACCTCAACTTACCATCCAGTCCTTCCTCTAGAAGTTGCAACCCTTCAGTAGACTCCAGAATTCCAAAGCAGTTATATCAGATTTTGCCAGTGCGATTGTTGTCTAGGTGGGGAGATAAGTTCCTGGTGCTTCCTAATCCTCCATCTTCCCAGAATCCTCCTCATTTTTTTAATGCTGTCATTTAAAAACGATCCTTTTTTAATTTTGATGAAGTCCATTTTATCAAATTTATCTATTTTTTCCTTTATGGCTTGTGCTTTTTATGTTCTAGCTAACATTTTTGCCTATCCCAAGATCACAAAAATTTTATGTCGTTTTCTTTTAGAAGTTTTATAAGTTTATCTCTTAGATTTAGTTCTGTTATCCATTTGAGTTAATTTAGCTATATGGTATGAAGTAAAGATTGAGGTTCCTTTTTTCTTTTCATATGACTATCCAATTGTTCCAGCAACATTTTTTGAAAAGACTGTCTTTTACCAGTTGAATTACCTTCACACTTGTGTTGAAAATCAGTTGGCGTATATATGGTCTTTTTCTGTACTCTTTTCTCTTCCACTAATCTATATAAATCTATCTTTAAACCAATACCATGCTGTTTTGATTGCTTTTGCTTTGTAGTAAGTCTTGAAGTCAGGTAGCATAAGACTTTCCACTTCGTTATTTTTCAAAATTGTATTGGCTGTTCTAGATCCTTTGCATTTCCATGTGAATTTTGAGACTCTGAGCTCTTTGTGTACAGGAAGTATGTCCAATCTTTTAGTGTCACACCACAGTACCTGGCACAGTACCTGCTAGGATACTTTTCCATATTTGCTTACTGATCATTTACTGGGAACTGATGAAATTGGTAGGATTCAACTCATTGAATCCTAGAATCTTAGAGCTGAAAGAGGACTTACAGGAACACCAAGATGAACATTAAGCCCAACCACCTAATTAAAAAGAACTGAGACCCAGAGATATTGAGTGACTTGCTTAAGGTCACACCGTGAGTTAGAGGCAGTTAGAAAGAACTCAGGTCTTTGACCCACCTACTCCTAAATCAGGCACTGGGCTTACCTGGGTTGGTGGGTCTGGGGAGCTCTATTTATGTGTAGAGATAGGACTTCATTTTGCCTTTGCCTCCAGGGCTCATTAATAACATGTCAGGCCATAGGGATACAGAGAGGAATGGGACATGGTACTTATATTTGAAGTGTTCGTGGTCTCCTAGGAGCTACTTTTATATGCCTCACTGAAAGTTCCCCTAGACAAAGTCCCTGATGTGTGTGTGGTCTAGGAAATGCACCTGAAAGGAGACTGTAGGCATCTGTTGGTAACTATACTGTTTTAGTAGCAGACCTAAGGCAAGTCAGCACCTGAAGGAGTATAATCAAAGACTCTTTCCAGAGACACAAGGCAATGCCAAGGACAAAATTCTTGCAGAGTAAATAGCCTACATATTACAGGTGCTGCCATCTGCACACCTGTATTGGAGGACTTAATGAGTATAGACATTTTGAATTTTTAATGGATGCCTGTGAAAGTGACAAATTAGGGGGAGGAAATTGCATCTCTGAAAGCTTGTGGTTCATCATTTTCCTGGGAATGACTCAGCTTCTTCTTCTCTTCAAGCTATAATTTCAGGAGTTTTTTTCTAATGGACGTATTGATATTTTTGTACTCATTTCTAACCTTATGGCCTTCTGAAAACTTCCTTAAAAGGAAATGGAGAAGTAATTCAAACAGTAGCTTTTATGTGAGGCAATTCTATCAATATTAAGATTTAATCAATGCCTTAAAATGGAACATTTCTAAACTTTAATCAGCCTTGAATAAATGTTACTATTTTGATATGATAAAGGAGATTTTCATTCTTTTTAAGTATTTTCATCCATATTTATTAAATAAAAACAAATGTTAATTACTTTGGGAAGCATTAAAGCATGCTGTTTCCTTTATCAAATAGAATTTTTTTCCTAAAATTTTGTATTTAGACCTTAAGAAGACAAAATTAGATTAATAACATAGTGAATATCTATGATATTAGCTCAAGGACTAGAAATTGCTAGTAACATAATTACCACTATGTGTTCTTCTTTATCCTATTTTTCTGTCTCTTTTTCAGAGTAACCACTATCTTAAATTTTGTGTTTATCATTACTTTGCTTTTAAGTTGAATCACACATACTCATGTATTTGTTTGTCTAAACAATGTATTCTTTGTTTTTCATGTATTTGAGCTTCATAAAATATGTCATATAGCCTTCTGAAATTCGCCTTTTTCTACTCTGTAGTCATGTTTTTCATTCATTTTTACTGCCATATAATATTCTATTTTGTGACTATATCACATTCTATTTATCTGTTATCCTGTCAATAGTCACTTGTGTTGTTTCCAAATTTTTGCTGTTACAAATATTGATGCTATGAATATTCTTTTTCTAAATAACACATGGGAGAAAGAAGAAGTCTCAAGAAAAATTCAAAAATATTTTGAACTAAATGAAAATGAAAATACAACTTATCAAAATTTGTGGGATGCAGTAAAAGCAATATAAGAGGGAAATTTATAGTAGTGAATGCATATATTAGAAAAGAAGAAAGATCTAAGATCAATAATCTAATCTTCCACTTAGGGAAACCAGAAAAAGAAGAGCAAATTAAATCCAGAGTAAGCAGAAGAAAAGAAATAATAAAAATTAGAACAGAAACGAATGCAATTGAAAACAGGAAATCAATAGAGAAAATCAATGAAATGAGAAGCTGGTTTTTTGAAAAGATCGTTAAAATTGATAAATCTCTATCCAGGCTAACCAACAAGAACAGAGAGAAGACATGAATTACTATATTAGAAATGAAAGAGGGGCCATCACTATTGATCCCATGGACATTAAAAGGATAGTTAAGAAATATTATCAACAACTCTATGCCCTCCAATTTGATAACTTAGATGAAATGGACCAATTCCTCGAAAGAAGTAATCTTCCGAAAGTCACACAAGGAGAAATAGATATTGAACAGACTAATATCTATTAGAGAAATACTCATTTGTATTTAGCTACATATTTTTATTCTTCTGGTTTTCTTCATTCCTTATTTTGCTTCTGTGTTTCTATCTGAGGCCATTTTCTTCTGCCTGTGGTACTCCTACTAGAGATGTGTGTGTGCATGTGCTGGAAACAATTTTCTTAACTTTTACATCAGGGAAGAACTCCAGCCTTTTAGAGGATGGCAAGCAAGCAGAACTCCGTAGGTGTCAAAAATAGGCACGACTTACTGTATCGCAGCAGGACAGTTTATTACTCATAGCACAGCAAACATGAGGAACACCAGCGTGGCCCCCCTGTTCCCCAGATCATAGCAGGTCTTGGTCTCAAGTGCTCTTATAGTATGGCCAGAATCTACTATTCTCACAGGTATGGCATTTCCATAGAGAGCATAAGTGTCAAAGGCTGTTAGACACTAATGGTGGCCACAAGATTGTAGTAGAGGCCTGATATAATTTATGGGCCAGAAACAGACAGATGCTTACCTTTAGAAAGCTATGTCAGCTACTCACAGGAGCCACTGTCCTTGTAGAGTGTTTTGGCTTCTTTGGCTTATAAATGAGCCCATTAGGTTATGTTGGTAAGGTTGCTATGCCTAGTCTGATGAAGAATGCAAGAGTGAGGCAGGCCACTTGGACTTTATTGGCCTGATTTGCCACATTGTTCTATTCCATCTTGTCTATATGTGGATTCTTACAGATACCCATAGGTAGCTAACTGAATTCAGTTGGCAATAAGCGACTGTTAGCTTTCATCTCTTGTTAGCCTTTTCACTGGCCACACAGGGCTGTTGCCTTGAGATATTGTATCTCTCATTACCCCTGTTGCCTTTACATCCCCAATCAAGGCTGTGCCTTTTTCTCCCTTTCCTAAAACTCTCTCTCTCTTTCTGTTTTTAAAGATTGACACCTGGGCTAACAACTGTTGCCAATCTTTTTTTTTCTGCTTTTTCTCCTCAAATCCCCCCAGTACATAGTTGGATATTATAGTTGTGGGTCCTTCCAGTTGTGGCATGTGGGACACTGCCTCAGCGTGGCCTGATGAGCGGTGCCATGTCTGTACCCAGGATCTGAACTGGCGAAACCCTGGGCTGCTGAAGTGGAGCATGTGAACTTAACCCCTCGGCCACGGGCCCCCCCACCCCCCTTTTTTTGAATATAGCATGAGAGGAAACTGGAAGCCTGGTTGCTGGTCTGTTTTGCACTGGTTCCACTATCACCCCTCAAGTGGTTCTTCCTGGTTGAGAAAATACCCTTTGGACTTTATGAGAATTCACAAAGCAATCATGTAAAATGTCAATACCAATTATACATTCAGCAGTAAGAGCAACAACAATGGTAGACAACAGGGGTCTGAACAGCCTTAACTGGAGGATTAAAGTTATTTGCCCTCACCAGTTTATTGTTTCCATATCTGGCAACTTGAATGCATGGTCCTCACCCCTCAAGAGAGCCTGGTAAGATAGAAATTTTCATGGTGGTTTATAACTATCTCCTCCCGCCATCCCATTGTTCCCTCAGAAGGCCTAAGGGCTTCATTTCCCCCTGGGATAGAAAGATCTTGGCCTCACTCGTAGTCTACCCTGATAGTCAGAGGCTGTTAAATCAGGATATAGGGATGCAGGGTCAGAGTCTGAAGATGTTGAAGGAGTAATTTGTTCTAAGGTAGCCATCTAGTTTCATAGTTCTATAGTAGAGAGACATTGAGCTCCTTGGAGGAAACTGGAGCTATAGAGGCTGCTTTCAACCAGGACAGCTGCCTGCTTGTGCCCTCATAGCTTAATATTTGGTTCAAATTTCTTCAGTGTTCACCTCATTAATCTGTTCTTTGGGACTCTTTGTTTTAATAGCTCTGTACAAAGCTGGGTCCCTTTGGAGGATTTTATTATTCTTGTCCTTGGCTTTGTCTTTGCAAAGACTCCAACAGGATTAGGGATATATGTCTTTATCCTGGGCATCTTTTGGTCCCAAATCACCACAGGCTCTTGCACAGGCTTCAGGGCAGTAACAACAAAGTTAGTGGACTCTTCCGTGTTGAGGGACAGACCCTAAAATCTTATCAATCCTTCTCTGGATAAGGGGCTTATCATTGAGCCTGTCAATCTGTCCCTCATATAGCCAGTCTGTAGCAGTTATAGCCCTTAGGCTATGAAAAGCTTCTTCCATGGGAAATTGCTCTGGGTTGGCTATTAATGTAGTCACTGACAAAGGAATACAAGGTAGCAAATCTTGTCGTGGGGCATGATTTTGTCCCAGATGAATAGTCTGCACGAATCACAGGGTTATGTGTGAGACCTCCTGGTTGCTGCCATTTACCCTTTCCTATATCACATGGATACATCAGCCAGTCTTTAGCAGCTCCCTAGCATGTTGACCAAAGTAATCCCAGGTTTCTCTCTTTTTCCCTCTCACTGTAGTTCTGCATCTCTGTACTCTAGACAGAGGTATGTTAACCTCCAGGAATGGTTCTAATGTGCTTGCTAAAATAGGGTACAAGTCTGCTTCCCTCCCTGATGGGTGCCCAGGATATTCTCCTAGTCCCCTGTCCCACAGGAGAGCAAGCAACAACCATGGCATCATTTGGGCAGCTTGTTTCAATCATACCTCCCATTGCTCAGTCTCTTCTATTGACTCATTTCATATACATTTACAGGGGGGCACCCCTTAGTTCTCCCTTCACCTGCAGCTTGGGGTGATAACATTTGCTTCTGGTTTCCAAAGAGTTTGCTCAAATCCCTTAACCCAGATCATAGGATCTCTTCCCAAAAGTCATTGTCTATCTTGACTTCCTGTTAGCTGCTCCCATTTTGTCAAGGAACACCTCAACTTTGCCTCAACTCTGTAGTGCCAAAAACAGATGACGAGATTCAATGGATTCAAGAAAGACCATTTATTACTCACAGCAGAGCAAGCGACAGGATTGTGAGCATGGTAACACTGGTTTTCCTGACCCTAAGTCCTCCGGGGCAACTCAGTGGATCCAGATGGTGGCTACACACGCAGTGGGTTGTATTGCAGTTGAAGAACTGAAGGCCAAAGGCTCAGCACCTTTTGCAGTAAACAGTAAGCAAGGCTGTCCCCTTCTCCCAGGAAGTGACCAGTTGCATGGGAGTCATGCTATGATCATATGACCTACTTATTTGCCTGTGTGACTAGCTACAGAAATAGCTCAGGACTGCTTGATAGTTATACCTTGCAGTTTGGCACACGCAGCAAGGGTGTGCAGAGATGTTCAGGACCATGACAGACTGCTTCTCCCAACATTTTATTTGCCTGAAAATTTGTTTTGTTTTGTTTTTAAAGATTGGCACAGCTAACAACTGTTGCCAGTCTTTTTTTTTTTTTTTTCTCCTTCTTCCTCCCAAAGCCCCCCAGTACATAGTTGTATATATTCTTGTTGTGAGTGCCTCTGGTTGTGCCATGTGGGACACCACCTCAGCATGGCCTGATGAGTGGTGCCATGTCTGCGCCCAGGATCCAAACCAGCGAAACCCTGGGCTGCCACAGCAGAGCACACAAACTTAACCACTCGGCCATGGGGCTGGCCCCCTGCCTGAAAATATTTTTATTTCAACTTTGTTTTAGAAGAGTATTTTTACTGGGTATAGAATTCTAGGATGGCAGTTATTTTCTTTCAGCACTTTAAAAATGTTATTCCATAGTTTTCTGGCTTCCACTGTTTTGGTTGAGAATCCATCAGTCCTTCAGCAGTAGCTCTCTGCCCCAGGGAAGGCCTCTTGCCCTGTGGATTCATAGCTTCTTTCTCTGCAACCAGATATAGTTAATACCTCATGGGGGGGAAAAGGCTGCAGAACATCAGTTGGCTTCTCCACAGCTCTCTTGTCTGGAATGTTAGTCCCTTGGTCCTTGTTTCTAACCTTTGCCCTTTCAGATCCAGGGATTGTAATGGCTTCCCACTATTGCTAGTCACAGGATAATTCCTTGTACCATATTGGCTCCCTGAACTCTGCCTAAACTTTGTAAACAGTACTTCATTAAATTTTCTTCAGTTGCTCTTTTTGGGTGTAACATCTACTTCCTGCTAGGACTCATATGCAACAGGTTTTTTTTTAAATGTGGAATTTCTGATGTCTTTTAGTATACTAATTTGTCCTGTGAATTTTCCAGAAGGGTCTTAGAATATGTATCTCTTTGGGCATTTCAGGACTATGTTTCTCAGAGCCTTATATTTAGAATTAGTGTTATATGAATGTGGACCTAATGCTAAAGGGCTGGAATTTCTTGGAGTCTATAAACAGAGGTAAACAGAAGGTTCCCAACCTGGCTAATGAGGGACCTGATGCCTTAATCTTTTTTTTTTTTTTAATTAAGGTTATAAAAGTTAACATCCTTGTGAAATTACAGTTGTACATTATTAGTCATGTTGTAGGTACACCACTTCACCCCTAGTGCCCTCCCCCCACCCCCCTTTCCCCTGGCAACCACCGATCAGTTCTCTTTGTCCATACGTTAACTACCACCTATGAGTGGAGTCATGCCGAGTTCGTCTTTCTCTGTCTGGCTTATTTCACTCAACATAATACTCTCAAGGTCTATCCATGTTGTTGTGAATGGGACAACTTTGTCCTTTTTTATGGCTGGGTAGTATTCCATTGTATAAATATACCACAACTTCTTTATCCAATCATCAGTTGCTGGGCACTTAGGTTGGTTCCATGACTTGGCTATTGTGCATAATGCTGCAATGAAGATAGGGGTGCATAGAGCTTCTGAAATTGCTGATTTCAGGTTCTTAGGACATATACCCAGTAGTGGGATGGCTGGGTCATAAGGTATTTCTATTCTTAACTTTTTGAGGAATCTCCATACTGTTTTCCATAGTGGCTGCCCCAGTTTGCATTCCCACCAACAGTGTATGAGGGTTCCCTTTTCTCCACAGCCTCTCCAACATTTGTCACTCTTGGTTTTGGATATTTTTGCCATTCTAACAGGTGTAAGGTGATATCTTAGTGTAGTTTTGATTTGCATTTCCCTGATGATTAGTGATGATGAGCACCTTTTCATGTCTCTATTGGCCATCCGTATATCTTCTTTGGAGAAATGTCTGTTCATGTCCCCTGCCCATTTCATAATTGGGTTATTTGATTTTTTATTCTTGAGTTGTGTGAGTTCTTTGTATATTATGGAGATTAACCCTTTGTTGGATAAATAACTTGTGAATATTTTTTCCCACTTAGTGGGCTGTTTTTTTGTTTCAGTCCTGTTTTCCCTTGCCGTGAAGAAGCTCTTTAGCCTGATGAAGTCCCATTTGTTTATCCTTTCTATTGTTTCCCTCATGTGAGGGGTTATGGTGTCCGAAAAAATTCTTTTGAGGCTGATGTCAAAGAGTGTGCTGCCGATATTCTCTTCTAGCAGACTTATTGTTTCAGGCCTAATCTTTAGGTCTTTGATCCATTTTGAGTTTATTTTAGTAAATGGTGAAAAAGAATGGTTGATTTTCATTCTTTTACATGTGGCTTTCCAGTTTTCCCAGCACCATTTGTTGAAGAGACTTTCTTTCCTCCATTGTAGGCCCTCAGCTCCTTTGTCAAAGATTAGCTGTCCAAGATGTGTGGTTTTATTTCTGAGCTTTCAATTCTGTTCCATTGATCTGTGCATCTGTTTTTGTACCAGTACCATGCTGTTTTGATTACTGTGGCTTTTGTAGTATGTTTTGAAGTCAGGGATTGTGATGCCTCCAGCTTTGTTCTTCTTTCTCAGGATTGCTTTAGCAATTTGGGGTCTTTTGTTGCCCCATATGAATTTTTGGATTCTTTGTTCGATTTCTGTAAAGAATGACATTGGGATTCTGATTGGGATAGCGTTGAATCTGTATATTGCTTTAGGTAGTATGGACATTTTAACTATGTTTATTCTTCCAATCCATGTGCATGGAATATCTTTCCATCTCTTTATGTCGTTGTCGATTTCTTTCAAGAAGGTCTTGTAGTTTTCGTTGTATAGATCTTTCACTTCCTTGGTTAAATTTATCCCAAGGTATTTTATTCTTTTTCTTGCGATCGTGAATGGGATTGAGTTCTTGAGATCTTTTTCTGTTAGTTCATTGTTAGCATATAGAAATGCTACTGATTTATGTATGTTGATTTTATACCCTGCAACTTTGCTGTAGCTGTTGATTGTTTCTAATAGTTTTCCTATGGATTCTTTGGGGTTTTCTATATATAAGATCATGTCATCTGCAAACAGCGAGAGTTTTACTTCTTCGTTGCCTATTTGGATTCCTTTTATTTCTTTTTCCTGCCGAATAGCTCTGGCCAACACCTCCAGTACTATGTTGAATAGGAGTGGTGAAAGTGGGCACCCTTGTCTTGTTCCTGTTCTGAGAGGGATGGGTTTCAGTTTTTGTCCATTGAGTATGATGTTGGCTGTGGGTTTGTCATATATGGCCTTTATTATGTTGAGGTACTTTCCTTCTATACCTATTTTATTGAGGGTTTTTATCATAAATGGATGTTGGATCTTGTTGAATGCTTTGTCTGCATCTATTGAGATGATCATATGGTTTTTGTTTCTCATATTGTTAATGTAGTGAATCACGTTGATTGACTTGCGGATGTTGAACCATCCCTGTGTCCCTGGTATAAATCCCACTTGATCATGGTGTATAATCTTTTTGATATATTGCTGTATTTGGTTTGCCAAAATTTTGTTGAGGACTTTTGCATCTATATTCATCAGTGATATTGGCCTGTAGTTTTCCTTCTTTGTGTTGTCCTTGTCAGGTTTGGGGATCAGGGTGATGTTGGCTTCACAGAATGTATTAGGGAGTGCTCCATCTTCCTCTATTTTCTGGAACAGTTTGAGAAGGATAGGTATTAAATCTTCTTTGAATGTTTGGGAGAATTCTCCAGAGAAGCCGTCTGGTCCTGGACTCTTATTTTTGGGGAGGTTTTTGATTACTGTTTCTATTTCTTTACTTGTGATTGGTCTATTCAGATTCTCTATTTCTTCCTGATTCAGTTTGGGTAGGTTGTATGAGTCTAGGAATTTATCCATTTCTTCTAGGTTGTTCAATTTGTTGGCATATAGTTTTTCATAGTATTCTCTTATGATCCTTTGTATTTCTTCGGTATCTGTTGTGATTTCTCCTCTCTCATTTCTAATTTTATTTATTTGAGACTTCTCTCTCTTTTTTTTTAGTGAGTCTGGCTAAGGGTTTGTCGATTTTGTTAATTTTTTCGAAGAACCAACTCTTTGTTTCATTGATCCTTTCTACTGTCTTTTCTGTTTCAATATCATTTATTTCTGCTCTAATTCTTATTATTTCCCTCCTTCTACTGACTTTGGGCTTTGTTTGTTCTTCTTTTTCTAATTCCGTTAGGTGTCGTTTGAGGTTGTTTATGTAAGATTTTTCTTGCTTATTGAGGTGAGCCTGTATTGCAATGAATTTTCCTCTTAGGACTGCCTTTGCTGCGTCCCAAATAATTTGGAACGGTGTGTTTTCATTTTCATTTGTCTCCCGATAATATTTGATTTCTTCTTTAATTTCTTCAATAATCCATTGTTTGTTCAGTAGCATGTTGTTTAGTCTGCACATTTTTGGCCCTTTCCCAGCTTCATTCTTGTAGTTGATTTCTAGTTTCATAGCATTGTGATCAGAAAAGATGCTTTATATTATTTCAACCCTCTTGAACTTATTGATGCTTGCTTTGTTTCCCAAGATATGGTCTGTCCTTGAGAATGTTCCATGCGCGCTTGAGAAGAATGTGTAACCTGCTGTTTTTGGATGAAGTGTCCTATATATATCTATTAGGTCCATCTGATCTAATTTTTCATTCAATTCCATTATTTCCTTGTTGATTTTCTGTCTGGATGATCTGTCCATTGCTGTTAATGGGGTGTTGAGGTCCCCTACTATTATTGTATTACTGTTGATGTCTCCTTTTAGTTTTGTTAAGAGTTTCTTCACGAATTTTGGTTCTCCTGTGTTAGGTGCATATATATTTATGACTGTTATGTCATCTTGTTGGAGCATCCCTTTTATCACTATATACTGCCCCTCTTTGTCTCTCGTTACCTGTTTTGCTTTAAAGTCTACTTTGTCTGATATACGTATGGCAACACCTGCTTTCTTTTGTTCATTATTGGCTTGGAGTATTGTCTTCCACCCCTTCACTCTGAGTCTGTGTTTGTCTTTGGGGCTGAGGTGTGTTTCCTGGAGGCAGCATATTGTTGGATCTTGTTGTTTGATCCATCCTGCCACTCTGTGCCTTTTGATTGGAGAGTTCAATCCATTCATGTTTAGTGTGATTATTGAAACGTGGGGGCCTACTCTTGCAATTTTATCACTTGCTTTCCGGTTCTTTTGCATTTTGTCCTGATGGAGAGCTGTTACTTTGTATTATTCCTTCTGCTTATCTCCTTTGTTCTGGATTTTGTAACCCTTTTCCTTTTTTTGATTTTTCAGGAATGAGGTTCTTCCTGAGCATTTCTTGAAGAGGAGGTTTTGTGGCGATGAACTCCCTTAACTTTTGTTTGTCTGGGAAAGTTTTTATTTCTCCATCGTATTTGAAGGATATTTTTGCTGGGTATTCTTGGCTGCAAGTTTTTATCCTTCAGAATTTTGAATATTTCATTCCAGTCTCTTCTAGCCTGTAAGGTCTCTCCTGAGAAATCTGCTGATAGCCTTATGGGGTTTCCTTTGTAAGTTATTTGCCTGCCTGCCCTTAGTATTTTCTCTTTGTCGTTGACTTTTGCTAGTTTCACTACTATATGTCTTGGGGTTGGTCTTCTTGCGTTAATAAAGCTTGGAGATCTATTGGCTTCTGTGACATAAAGTTCCATCTCTCTTCCCAAGTTTGGAAAGTTCTCAGCTATTATTTCTTTGAACAGGCCTTCTGCCCCCTTCTCCTTCTCTTCTCCCTCTGGTATACCTATAATCCTTATGTTGCATCTCCTAATTGAGTCGGATAATTCTCGGAGAGTTTCTTCATTTCTTTTTAGTCTTAATTCTCTCTCCTCCTCTGCCTGCAGCATTTCTATATTCCTGCCCTCCAAATTGCTAATTCTGTCCTCCATATTATTGACCCTACTGTTCAGAGAGTCCAGATTTTTCTTAATCTCCTCCATTGTATTCTTCATCTCCAGTATTTCTAATTAGTTCTTCTTTATGGTGTCAAGCTCTTTTGTGACATAGCTCCTGAACTCGTTGAGTTGTCTATCTGAATTCTCTTTTAGGTCGTTGAGTGTTTTCATAATGGCAGTTTTGAAATCATCATCATTTAGGTTGTAGATTTCATTGTCTTTGGGATTGTTTTATGGATGCTTATCATTTTCCTTCTGTTCTGGAGATTTAATATATTTTTTCATACTGCTTGATGGTGTGGGTTTGTGCCTCCACATAGAGATAGAGTTTAGTCGCTGTTTCCACTTGTTGCAACTGGTGTGTGTGAGGGGGCAGCTGTTTAGACTGACCCAACCAGGAACCCTGTCAGCTGTTACTGACTGGGTCTGGACCCCTCCTCGTAGTCACAGTGGTCCTGCGGGGTCCCTTGTCAGTTGTGGGGGCTATTGCAAGGCGGCCTCAGGCTGCTGGTGCCTACTGCTGCAGCCCACCTAGACGCGCTCCCTCCTTGTGGTCTGCAGTAGTGTTGTGGGCTTTCCCATCAGCCAGGAGCAGGATCACCTATAATCTCCAATTTGTCCCTAACAGAGCCCACCAGATCACACTTGTCCTGCAGAGCTATGGGTATCTTCTGCAGTCTGTCATTAGCTCACTTAGCTGTGCTGCTTTTGCCCCAGGGCCTTCCCGCCTTGCGATTGCCAGTCGGGACCTCTCCACTAGTGCTGTGCAGAGGCTTTCACTGAGGCTGCTGTAAGAACCTGGAGTTCCCCCGTGGGCTACGTAGTTGTTTCACCGGAGCTCTACTCTGCCCCACTTTACTCTCACAGGATCTCTGGGAGCCCCTTGCCTCGTCTGGGACACGGCCAGAGTCCATAGGCGTGGCAGTGGCTTGTAAGCTGCTGCCTTGTGGGGAATTCTGCTCTAGGGAGCTTCCTGGTGTTCCGAATGCTGTGCAGGGCCTCCCTGCCAATGATGAGCAGAGGCCCTCCCTGTTGGGGGGGTGTGGGACCCTGGAACAACCCCCCAGGCCGCAGAGCTGGGTGTTGGAGCTCCACCCAGTCCCCAGGCGCGTCCACGGGAAGTCCGGGCACCCCCTGTACCGACCCGTGCGCAGGAGACCGTGAGCCCAGCAGCAGCTTGCGGCCTGGAGCCACCCCAGGGGATCCACCCCCTGATGCCTTAATCTCTTTTATCCCACTTGTCAGTTTTTCCTCAGAGACTTGCTGCTTTAGTTAGGATTTCAAAGTATAGGCTAGTGGTTAAGAACATGGACTTTAGAGGCAGATTGACTAAGTTGAAGTCTTTGCTCTGCTGGTTGCTAGCGATATCACTTTAGTAAATTATATAATTTTTCTGAGCTTTTTTCCTCATCTGTAAAATGCATATATACTTACCCATCTCATGAGTCTCTTGGAGAGATTAAAGGAAATAATGCATTTCATTCATGGGACATAATAGGTACTCAGTAAGTATTAGCTTTCTTCTCTAACTTCCTGCTTTGTTCCTAATGATAACTAATGGAAGTCATTTAGGGAAGATGTAGTTATAAATTCCTTTCTGCCTTCTCAAGTAGAACTTTAAAGTAAATATGAAATTGACAGTAAAATTGCTGATCCATACCTTTTAAAGCTCAGTTTTATGTTTAAAAATTTTCTCTTAAAATTCTGGTTTTTGGTTTATGTCGTGAACTGTGCTTCTTCCATATACAACTAACTACTTTAACTTTTATTTAATTAAAAATAAATTCCTGTAGCATCAATATTGTTTTAATATAGTTAGTGTTTTTTAAGTGTTTTAAGTTTAGGAGAAAATGATTTGGACCTTTATTCTTTTGCAATTTGTTCTTTTCTCCTTTTGGGCATGTGGAGATAATGATCAAAATAAATACATCTGATAATTCCTCTAAAGTGGAGCCTTGTCCACCTAAATCATAATTTTAAAGATTTCCATGATTGCTCCATAGTGCCTGACTGTTCCAAATATCTGGTTATCCTTTCTCCCAAGGGCAACCTTGCCAGTGAAAACCTACTTTCCTTAAGCATGCAGATAGAGTTGTTCTCCACACACATACCACTGACAAGATCTGAAATTACACGCCATTCTGAGTCCTTCCATCCATCTTAGCTCCATTGTCTTCTGTCAAAATGCAGACTCTTCAGAATCTAACTTTCTTTAATACCTCTTCTTTTTAAATACAGATTTAATTTTTTTTCCTTTTTTTCTTCAAAGTCCCCCAGTACATAGTTGTGTATTTTTAGTTGTGGATCCCTACAGTTGTGGCATGTGGAACGCCGCCCCAGCATGGCCTGATGAGCGGTGCCATGTCCGCGCCCAGGATTCAAACTGATGAAACTCTGGGCCACGGAAGCAGAGTGCCCGAACTTAACCACTTGGCCATGGGGCCAGCCCCTAATACCTCTTTTTGATCAGCTGTTGGGAAAAGCTGACATATTACCACACTTTCTGCTTGGGGAAAATCCTTATGAATCTCATCGCTCACTTTGCCAGTTAAGGAAAACTCTTCCTAGCGGTGAGGCATTTTTATCTTTGTAATTGCATGTTCCTTCTTAAACTGTGATGGCTTTTGTGCTGGAGGAGCTTAAAATCTAATGTGAGAAAATAAAATGGGAAGTACTGAGGTGTGAGTGTACCAATGAAAGCTCTTAGAACTTTGCTTCCACTAAAATAAAGCAAAAAAGTCAGCACACTAAACACAACACCAATGAAACTTTATACATCTTAAATTAATAATAATAGATACTGTGCAGTTACTTTCCATTTTGCCACTCTTTTCTCCATAAACTTGTAAATCACTTTCACTTTAATGCAGATAACATGCAAGCTCAGGATTCTATATAACCTTGGACAAATTAGCAGGAAGCATTTTTTTCCTAGTCTCTTTCCAAAAGTTAAATATTTTTTAGAGTTTGTGAATCAGAATTAATGCTGACTTTTTCCTAGAAGCCCCAACTTTGAGTCAGAGATTCAGAATAACTTTGGATGTTTGAAATCATGAAAACTCTTGGTTACTTTCATCTGTCCTATCCAATGCAAGTGAGTAAGCCTGGTAATTTGCCACCTTATATGAAACTGTGATATGCATGTATTTGTTTCTGCATGCTTTTTGGGGCAAACTTCAGAATTTATGCTCCAGTAAATTAAACTTGTGTTGGTATTCTCAGCTGATAGCTTTGGAAATGAAATAGAGAAGTAAATAAATGACGGAGGAGGTATCTTTCCAGTGAACTGCTAGGAAAGAGAGAGAAAGTTGAAGGAAAGGAAATCTGGGCCTTAAATCAGCACTCTAGCAGACAGCTCCAAGGATGTAGTTATATTGCAAGTCAATTCACTTCTTCCTACCCCTGCTGTCACATTCCTAAATTAGATAATCATCAGTTCCCCTTGTAACTGGTTTCTCTTCCTTCAGTCTTGGCCCATTCAGTCTGCTTTCATGTAGTATCCAAAGTTATCTTTCTAAAATACAAATCATCCTGTCAGTCTCTTGCTTAAAATCTTTCAGTGTTTTTCCATTGCTCTCAGGAAAAGCTCTAAGTTTTTTAACATGACTTACACAGGGTTAATGGTCTGACCCTGTGTCTGCTTTGTCTCCAACTATGCCCCTCTTACGTGATTGTTCCAGTAGTACTATACTTATTATTTTTGTTGTTATTGTTATTTGTCATATGTGCTTTCAATTCTTCCTCTGATCCATTCTTTTCTTTTCTAACAAATTTTTAGTCTTCCTTCAGGTCCCAGTTGAGCCATTACTACCTTATGTCTTCCCTGACCATTCCCCACCAAGTCAAGTTTAGGTTCCTTTTTAATTTGCCTCCCCTAGAACACTCCCATCACAATGAGTATCACAATGTACACAATGTATACATTCCTGTTCATAGTCTCAGTTCCCTATTCTTCTTATTATCCCCAATAGAAATGGCACAAATTACTGAAATTGAAATCCTTATAGTTCCCCCAAAACAATACAGGAATAAATTTACACATATCAAAATGGTACAGGAAGGGAACTAAGATTTGTGGTGCTATCACTGAAATGCAATAATTCGTAAATTTTTTGAAGTTGTGAATTCTTTGAGAATCTGATGAAAGTTATGGATCCTTTCCCTAGAAATATGTACATACATACTCACAGTTTTGCATACAATTTCAGAGGGTTCATGAACTGCAGGTTGAGGACCTCTGCTGGAATATGTTTACTGAAGAACTCTCCTAAGTCCGAAGATGTGGGTACTGGGAGATGAGAAGTATTAGAGATGCTTACGCTTATGAATTTGTTATAAAAATGAGACAAGTTTCCAAAACTTCCACCCATTGACAGAGTTTCATTATATCCTTTGACATGTGCTTTATTAATTTAAGACAGTGTGTCAGCACATGGGCTATTAGGGACTGCAAAACAGGATCATTTGGTATTTGCTGAGAGTTATTTGAGACCATTAGCTTTCTAATGAAAATATGTGGATGTACAATTCGAAAAATGAGAATTAGCTGAACGAAGCTAAAAGGGGGAAAACTATGTGTTTTAAACTAATATTTCCAAAATGCCAGGACTTTTTTTTTTTAATATAGCTCTGCCTCCTTCCCCACCTGTGCTGCCTTTGTCCCTCCTTTCACTCTAAAAATTCTGATATGTTCTGCAATAACTGGAGATATCCTGGGCTGTGGGCAGCTGGAGTTCTATTTGTAGAATGCTCAGGAAAGGAACAATGCCTTGGGGATACTAAAGCTGATGGCCACCCCAAGGACTGTGACCAGGTGCAGAAGCTACCCCTTAAACTGGCAGGGGCAGAGTGGATCTCCTGGTGATCACCTGAAGCAGACAGGATTGGAGGACAAAGATTGGGGCCTGAGAGAATTACTGAGTCGGCTTCCGACCAGTGATGTCCAGCTGGTGACCCTCAGGGTCCATGTCAGGCTCCTAGGGACAGGAGCTAAAATTTAAAGCAAGTCCAGTAAAGCTGCAAGACCACTGGGAACTTGGCATCACCCTTATCTTGGTGTTAATAGGTTCTAGATGTTGGGATAATCAATGAAGTACAAAAATGGAGCTGCCTTTCTTCTCCTCACCTGCAATTTTTTTCTCTGCTCTAATTTGTGTGACATATTGGAAATACACTTTAATGTGGTAGTTAAATGGTCACATACCAGCTGTGTGGCCATTGCAAGTTATCTAGCTGCTCAGCTTCTCATCTATCAAATGGAGACAATAATAGCACATATTCATAGGGTTATTATGAAAATTAAGTGAAACAATGCTTGTAAGGAATTTAGTACAGTGCTTGTTGCCTAGTAAGCAGTTAATAAATGTTCGCCATTTTTGTGGTTATTTGGGCATGTACGCTTCCCTACTAGGCTGATTATTAACTTCTCAAAACCAGAATTTGTCCTGATGTATCCTATTTTTACCACAGAACTTATATATATATTTTTTTTGCTGAGGAAGATTGACCCTGAGCTAACATCTCTTGCCAATCTACCTGTTTTTGCTTGAGGAAGATTTGCGCTGAGCTAACATCCATGCTGGTCTTCCTCTATTTTGTATGTGGGTCACTGCCACAGCATGGCTTCCAACGAGTGGTATAGGTCTGCACCTGAGAACTGAACCTGGTCTACCAAAGTGGAGCACGCTGAAGTTAACCACTAGGCCACAGGACTGGCCCTTAGAAATATTTTTTGAATGAATGAATAAATGAATGAATGGATGAGAGAATAAGGGAACGAATGAGGTTGGGTTGAAAAATAGGTGTTTTGAATAAACTTGGATAGGTGCCCCAGGGCTGTTATATATATGCTAGACCCTCTGAGTGGACTGTTCTTCGCTTTGTCTTTGCATGGCCACTGACCATTTCTCATCTTTTAGCTATCATCTTCGTGCACTTCTTTAGAAAGACCTTCTATAATGACCCCTATCCAAATAAGCTTCCTTGCCCTTGGCCCACTGGCTACGTTTTCTATCACTACCCTTTTTTTATAGTGCTTATAATTTATAATTAATTTATGTATTATAAAGTATATGATTATAGAGTTATTTAGTTTTTTAAACTTGTTTATTATCTGCCTTTCCCACTAAACAATAATCTCTATCACAAAAGAGAACTATTTTCTTCATCAATTCATGGATAGACAACATAGTCTAACGGGTAGAGCTAAGATTTGAACCCATGCAGTCTGACTCCAGAGCCTGCCTGCACTCAAATCCTGACTCTGCCACTTCTTAGCTATGTGGCCTCAGACAAGTTATTTAACCTTTCATCTTAGTTTTCTCATCTTCAAATTGGGTATAATAATAGTGCCTTCCTCAGTGCTACTGCCCTTTAGTCCCAGACGACTGTGGCTCCTGCCCTGGGCCTTGTGCTTTAGAGGGCCTACTCTAACTTCACCCTGGCTATGTCCCACCCCATGGGCAAACAGTCCATGGGGCCAAAGGAACATGCCTGTACCCACCTCTTTTGGACCATACTTCCAATGCCTGAGATCCCAGGACTCCCTCCCCAAATAGCTCTAAGCCTGCTTCCAGAGCTGGCTGGGTTCTTCCCCCAGGTCCATCCTCCCAAAGGTAGATTGTGTTACTAGCATGCACACCCAGAAACCTGCTGGTAAGTGAGGATCTGCCATCTGCAGAGTGGGAAGGTGAACACAGCTCAGATGTTGGGCCACAGTGTCCACACCCATCAGTGCAAGGCTCCTTATGTGGTGCAAGATATGCTTGGTGGGAAGAGAAGGGAGGTAGGCCAAGTCCTCTATTTCTCTTTTACTTCTAACCTGGAAAATGTTACAGACAGGCCAGTACCTCATAGATTGTTATGAGAATTAAATGTAAAGCCTTAAGAAAATGCATGATACGCTGTAAAGTGTTCAGTAAATATTAGCTATTATTATACTTCCAAGTGGCTTAGCACAAGGTCTAATGCACAATAGGTGTTTAATAAATTATTTTTTGGATGAATGAACAAGTGAATAATTGATTGAACTATTAACAACTCATTAATTGGAATCTTATCTTGGTTCTGTTGTTAAGGTAAAATCATCTGTGTATTGCGATAACATTTTCTTTAGTTATTGTAGTCATGATTGCTGAAAGTAAGAAATCCTGGCTGCTTATTCACAGTTAAGTATGAATTGCAAACTTCCTATCAGGAAAAAGGCCTTGGATGTTAATTTTACAGAATGACAGTTCTCAGAAAGTGTCTGCATCTTTTTTAAGCTAACGAGTTATTGTCCTTCACAAGAAAACCATGAAGTTTGAATTTATGTACTGTCAGATGCTCCCTGTTAGCTCAAATACATTTGCAGTGACATATGTAACGGTAGAATTTCCAACAGGATTCTAGGCCTCAAGACAGCACCAATAGTTTTCTGGCAGCATAGAGGACTCTTATCATAAGCAAAGTAAATGGACGCCTGTATTATATTATTTGAGGCCCCAAAAGCCCAGTTCTGATGGCTGACCAGGGGCCAAAAACCTCATGTTTTAAATCACTTCTTCAATTCGTCCACAAATGTGGAAGGATCATGGACTTTAGAGACAGACAGAATAAGGATCAGACCTACTTCTATCACTTATTAGCTGTGTGAACTTGGGCCAATTTCTTAATTTCCCTTTACTCCTTTAATCTGTATGAAGAGAATCATATCCTCTGAGATGGATTATTGTACAATGCTGTCAGAGGACCTAGCATAGTTCCTGGTATGCAGTAGATTTCATTCCCTTCACTAATTACCAGTTTTAGGGCCATGAACAGAGTATCTGCTACTTTCAACTTGTTTTAATAATATAGTTATACAGAAGGTGCTGAACGTTCAAATCTGGTTAAATAATAAAGTATTTCACCAATGCAAAGTATCAAGCGTGAGCAAACTCCATAATAATTGATAGCAAGAGAATATAACAAAATTACTTTTAAAAGATAATTCAAACATTCATTTTACTTGTCTTGTAAAATGCCATTTTATTAAGTTGTATTTTTGTTCATGTAAGATAATTGCTGTTTTATTGTTAAAGAAGGTAAGAAAATATATTTAAAATATTTTAAAAATAAAATAAAGCAAAATTATATTTTAGTTCTGATTTCTCCAAACCTTTTTTGGAGAAAAAAAATCTTCACATCTATTTTGTATCCTTATTCAACCAACATCTATGGAACTGCTTCAGCACCCTTTGCCTGTGGGCTGGTGAAGATGACATCCTCTTCTCTCCTGGGCTTAGTGTCCCCTGAATGGCACTCTCTCTCTATTTCATCCTCACTAAAGCCTGCTCTTAGGAAAAGGAAAAGACAGGCTCTGATACTCAGTTTCAGTAAATCTGGGACAGTGAGCTGAGAGCCCAGAGGGAAGCTTTACTTCCACACTGGGCTCTTGCATCCACTGAGGGTGCTGCAGCCAGTCAGGTGTGATCAAGGACTTGAGCTGCCCGTTCCTTCTCCAAGAGAGAATCTGTCTCTTATTTGCTTACCAGAATATGCAGACCTCCTTTTAACTATCGGAGATAGCTTTGAAAATAAAAATGCCTCTTGGAAAAGGGGACTAAAACTCATGGTAAAAAATTAAATGACTGAAATTAAATTCTTGGCAGTAACTTTGCTGGGGTTACAGAAGGTAAAGAAAGAAAGAGTAGGGAACATGAAGAGAAAGGCATATGAGGAACGAGAAAGCATAGAGCAAGAGTCAATAGAGAGCTCAAAAGGAAATCTCTACTGGCTGTGGTTTTAAACTAGAATCTGAAGTTTTGAAATTCTTTAGTTCTAGCAAGAGGCTTTGACTGAAACAAGAAAAAACCACACACCAGAATAGACATCAAAATGTACTTCACATATCCACTTAGTGGTGGTTTGCAGCCGTTTAACTAACATGCTTGGTATTGACTTCAGGGTCCATTATGGGCATCAACGCAGCAGCCTGGTTTTTTTTTTTTTTTTGACAGTTTGATTTTCAAGACTTTCTCATAGCTTTTAGTACTATTTTTTGGACTCATCTTCATTAGGGATTTTAAAAGCAAAGGTCTTTGCTTACACTGAAAGTGCTACTTTTCCTAGCATCATAGTTCCTTGCTAATGGGTTTCTGAATACCATTTTCATTATTTAATTTTTATAGAACTCTATTTCCTTTAGTATTACATTTGCCTTTGTAATATGTACAATTTGTTGGCCACATATTGCTAGGCTTTAAATATTTTTCCTGTTTACCATTAATAAAAAATGATTGCTGATTCATTTGCTTTGCAGAATAAATCACTAACCTTGTCCATGGCCAACAGAAAAATGGCAAGTATTATCTCCTGATTATCCTCACTGGCTATTTTGCTCTGATCTCTCTCTTTTCCTCTACACTAGTGAAGATATAATGTTCTTTGGCTATGGAGAAGAAAAAAGCGTAATGGTAAGGCTACTTGGACTTTGTTAATTTGATAGTAATCATTTACCTACTTAATGATAGCAACGTACATAACACTTGACAGTTTCCTGACGACCTTCACTCATCTTGTTTGCATTCCGAGGGGTTATCCTAATTATTATCCCATTTTACAAATGTGGTCTATACAACTTCATGATTAGTAAGTGACTGAGGTCACTCCTTCTTTCCTTTATTCAGGATCAAGTCTCTTCTGTCTTAAGAACCAAAATCCCTGTCTCAGTCTCGAAGAGTTTAGCTACAACCCTTTTCTCTTACCTTTCAGAGCTGAGCCACTTGAGAGTGGTCTGTACCCCTTTTCGCGTTTCCTCATGTTGCAGTCATTCTTGAGCTCACTGAAGTCCACCACTGTACTGCACTGACTTGGTAAATGTCGTTGCAACCTTTTGGTTGCTGAGTGCAATGAATCCTTTTCCATTTTCCTTTTCCTTGAGTTCTCGATACTATCTGACGCTATTGGTTATTCCTGCCTTCTTACAACTCTTCTCTTGGCTTCTGGGACATCATTCTCTTTGGGTTTTCTCCTATCTTTCCAGCAGAGTGTTCAGGTCTCTTCAGTGACTCCTCCTCTTGTGCTTTTTCCTTAAAAAATGAGATTCCTCAGAATGCCACTTCCACTCACCCTACTTTCCTTTTCTTTTCATCCCAGAGCAATTTGATCCATTTCTCACTGTTTCTGCTATAGGTAGGTTACCTTTTTTTAAAAACTATTACAGATGTTTTCAAAGATAAACAAAAGTAGAGACAATAGTTTAGTTAATGCCCCTTGACCCATCACTCAGCTCAAACAATTACAGACATTTTGTACATCTTGTCATTTCACTTGTAAATACTTAAATATACATTTCGTAAGGGCTTTTGAAAATCATAACCACCATGCCATTTTTATGCCTAAGCAGAATTAACAGTGTAATTAATGTCATCTAATACTTTCTCAATTTCTATGATTGTCTGAAAGATATCTTTTTATAGTTGCTTCATTTGAATCCGGATTCAAACGAATTGATGACTCTTAAATGGATCCCTGCTTCTAGTCCTGCCAGGCCAGGCCTTTCTTTTGGATTCTAAACCCAAAAGTCTAGCTGATAGATAGCTTTATTTGGAAGCCCCAATGGTACTTTAGTCTCTTTATGTTTCTAACTTAACTTCCTTTGTCCCTAAAAGCTGATTCTTATCATTTGCTTCCTCTCTCAGTAAATGGCACTACTTGTCTACCCAGTTGTTCGTGCCAGAAACCTGGGGTTCCTTTTTGATCTGTCCATCTCACTCATTTCCCGTATTCAATATGTTACCAAATACTGTCAATTTTATTTCCTAAATATCTTTTCAGTCCATCTTTCCATCCTCCCTGCCATTATCTTAGTTCAGGCCATCATTTTTCCCCTAAATTGCTGCAACAACCTCCGAAATGGTGCCCTGTTCCTAGTCCTGTCTCCTCCAAATATTTTATCACAGCCAGGGATCTTTCTAGACTGTAAATCTTGTCATATGACTCCCCTCCTTAAAGCTCTTCAATAGCTCCCCATTGTTTTCAGGATAAATTTTAACATCATATAAGGCCTTCAAAATCCAATGCTTGCTAACATCTCCAGCCCCCTTCTCTTCTGATGCTATATGCTCCAACCATACATTACTCTGTTCTTCTATGCCCTTTCTAACCTTGGGCCTATGCATATGATGTTCCTTCTACTCAGAATGCTCTTTCATTTCCTCTCCTAACCCTTTCCTCATTGATTTAGGTCTTACTTGTCATTACATCTTTGCTTAAACAATGCTTTTGGGACATCTTCCCTTACTCTCCAAGCCAGTGAGGTGCCTGCTGTCTGGGTGCCTAGGGTACCTGGAGGTACTTGGTTCTGACTCCTTTTATAGCATTTATTCCAGAGATTTGCAATTGCTTATTTGATGTCTTCTGTCTTGTTTATGGTTGTAATCTAAGTGTCAAGAATAGTGTCTGTTATCAGGCAAATTAGTTAGTTGAATGAATGAAGTAGTGATTCTTCTGAGTCCTAAGTCTAAGTCTTTTTAGTATACCACTGTTTCTTAGTGTTTTAGGTATTGTGTATGATAGGCACTGCTCTAGCATCTAGGCCTTGGGAAATTCAGTTGAATTTTCAGAAAACAGTTGAAACATAGAAACAAGGTAGTGTAGGGTAGAGATTGTAAGCTTGTTCCTGTCTTAGGGCCTTATACTAACTTCTCATTCTCCTTGGAACATTCCCCCCCTCCCCTCCCCATCTTCACCTAGTTGGTTCCTTGTCCTTTAGATGTAAGTGTAAATATCACCCCCTCAGAAGGGCACTTCTTGACCACACAGTCTAATGTAATCATATGGTTACTGCCACATGTCCTAGTTTTAATTGTCTGTATAGCACTTATTGCTGTTTCTTTGTTGTGCTTTTGTTTCTTTTTCTCTCCCCAAGGGAGACAAGGGACCTTGTCTATCCTGTTCATTGCTATATAGTAGGTACTCTATAAATATTTGTTGAATTAATGGAAAAATGAATGACTGCTATAGAAGTTGAGGTGATACATTTCTAGGACTGACAAGGGAAAATTGCAAACTTACTTCCCAAGGGGTAATGTTTTTCAAAAGTAAACAAACCCTCTGAAGTCCTGTTATTAGTTAGATATGTGATCTTGTGTGCAGCCTTTTTCTGTGCTATTCCTAATTTTCCTTTTCTTAAGGGTGTGTGGAGAGCTGTTTTATGGATGCTC
Organism: Equus caballus; assembly: GCF_041296265.1. Lineage (NCBI taxonomy): Eukaryota > Metazoa > Chordata > Mammalia > Perissodactyla > Equidae > Equus > Equus caballus. The sequence goes on from NC_091684.1 coordinate 15,924,016, forward strand.
TCCATTGGACCATCTTGCTTAGGTGATAAGCATGTGCTAATATTAGCAGAACCAAAAGAGAAGCAAGCTCTGGGAGAAGTGAAAATGAGTAAGAAAAGTAATCAGGGAGCCTTTTGAAAGAAACCTTTTAACAAAAGAGAGAGGCAATGGTTTGTATATTTCAGCTTCAGAAAACCTGTTTCAAAGGCTCATTATAAGGCTAACAGATTTAGCCTGAAGAACAACCAGTAAGGTTCAATTTGGATCTCTGGCTTTCTTAACACTGGCAGTTGTGTAGGACTTTGGACAATAATGGGGGGTGGAGGATGAGGGAGGTTTGATTGGAAAGGCAGTGGGATGTGAAAGTCCATTTCTAGTGAGGAGCCAGAATCTCTACACTCAGAGGCAAGATAGAGCCTGCGGCACTGAGAGTGGATATGAAGAGTTGAATTAGGTTACTTTTCTGGGTTCTTTCTAACCCTTGAGCATATAGTCCAACGATGATCTCAGTATCACAGCACCTATTTGGTAGCCACAATAAATTCATGGTTGGAGCATCTACTTGTGAGGCCAGCCTTGAATCCAAACATTTGTCTTATGTAGTTCACTGAGAACTGAATAAGAATATATGACTCACCACTTTCTAGTCTCATGGTTCCTTGATGTCACTGCTCAATGAAGTAGGTCTGGGAGTAGGACGGAGAGTTTAATTTGGAACATGTTGAGATTGAGTGATATAAAAATTTCTTAGGATAGATCCCAGGGGAATACCAGCATCAAAGGGATGAAAGGAGGATGTGGAACTCTTTGACAAAGACCTAACATCTCTTGCTTCAAGGAGCTCACCATTCCTGAAGATCACATGCCATTGGTCATTCCTTTCTGAATTCTTGTAGCACTTCCTATCTGTACCATTTCTAAGCGTCTAAGCCTTTAGCAGAGCACTGTGCAATAGAAATATAATGGAGCCACAAATGTGAGTCATAATTTAAATTTTTCTACTAGCAACATTTTAAAAAGTAGGTGAACATAATTTCAAAAATGTATTTTATTTAACCCAATAAGTGAAAAAATTACCATTTCAGCATGCAATCAGTATAAAAATTATTAATGAGATAGTTTTTAATCTTTTTTTCATACCAAGTCTTCAAAAATCTGTGGTGTATTTTACACTTAAAGCACATCTAAAGTCGGCCTAGCTACATTTTAAGTGCTCAATAGCGGCATGTGGTTAGTGGCTACTATGTTGGGTAGTGCAGTGCTTGCATTTGTATTTATTATGTATTTGGTGAGTCAGTAATGTCCTATCTCCCCAATGGATTTGTAAGACCTCAATCCCTCTTTGGAGCCCCAGTGCCTTATATAGGGCACTGAACAAAAATAAGCTCAAATGTGACCCATTTAAGGAAGCCTTCCTTGATTCTCCTCTTGCTAGCTACCATTTTCTCATTTTTTGAGCTTCTATAACACTTTCCCTGTATCTCTGTGGTACCATTTATCAGTTTTTACCTTGTATTATAGTTATTGATGTAAATGTCTTGGAATTCCTCTTTCTAGATGTCATCTCCTTGCAGGCAATCTGTGTCTTCTTCATCTTTGGAGTCCCCATGCTGCCTAGCATATTAACTTGCAGAGGAAGAGCTTAATAAATGTCTGTTGAATAAATGAGTGTACATGGTGAGCGTTTAATATTAATTACTGAGCATTTTGGTAAATGATAGGTAAGTCTGGGCATTGCAGAGAAAGTGACAGGTCAGACACAATAACGCTGATTAACATATCTGTAAACACTTAGATTATTTCCTCTCTGTTAGTCAGAGGAGACACAACAATAAAAAGGAAACAAAATGAAGACTGGGACATTAGTCCTCAGTTCTGGAGAGGACAAGCCAGTCCTATTTTTCTCTGCTCTACTTATTTGGTCCTGCTTGCTAATTTATAATATTTCATCACTGTCCACTTTTACCTGTAACAAAGGCAATTTCATATTTTGTTTGTAGATCTCATCTTGAAGATATAGGGAAAAAAGAAAGCAAATATCAGCCTAGGTATGTGGAATTTCTACAACAGTGATACTTAAAGTGTGGTCCATGGACCAGTGCTGTATGTGAAGAGATAAGTTCAGGAATTGAGATTATTCATTTTGGAACTTGTATAACAATTTGACAGAGTAATTTTACTCCACTTGAATCTAATAATAAGAGAATTAAGTTTGTATTTTGTACTTATTTGTATTTTATTTCATTTTCCTAGTAATTCATTTTTTAAAAATTTTTATTGAGGTATAATTGACTTACAATAAACTGCATATATTAAAAATATACAATTTGAGGGGCTGGCCCCGTGGCCGAGTGGTTAAGTTCGCGCGCTCCGCTACAGGCGGCCCAGTGTTTCGTTGGTTCGAATCCTGGGCGCGGACATGGCACTGCTCATCAAACCACGCTGAGGCAGCATCCCACATGCCACAACTAGAAAGACCCACAACGAAGAATATACAACTATGTACCGGGGGCTTTGGGGAGGAAAAGGAAAAAAATAAAATCTTTTTAAAAAAAAATATACAATTTGATAAGTTTAGACATATATATACACCCATGAAACCATCTCTACATTCAAGATAGTGAACATATTCATCACTCCCCAAAATTTATTCATGCCTCTTTGTAATCCTTCCCTCTTGCCCCTCCATCCTCCCCTAAGTAACCACTGATATGCTTTCTGTCTCTATAGATTAGTTTGCATTTTCTACAGTTTTATTTAACAGAACCATACAGTATGTACACTTTTTCCTCTGCTTCTTTCGCTCAATATAATTATTTTGAAAGTCATCCAAGTAGTGGTTTGTTTGAACAGTTTTTTCCTTTTTATTACTGAGTAGTATTCCATTATATGGGCCTATCACAATTTGTTTATCCATTCACCACCTGGGGGACATTTGGGTTGTTTTATAGTTTTTGGCTGTTGTAAGCCAAACTGCTCTGAACATTGTGTACTAGTCTTGGTGTGGCGATGTATTTCCTTGGGTAAATATCTAGGAGTAAAACAGCTGGATCAAATAACCAAGCTGAGTTTAGTCAGCTTGGGCTACTGTGGCAAATACCATAGATGGGGAGGCTTAAATAACAGACATTTATTTTCTCACAGTTCTGGAGGCTGGGAAGTCCAAGATCAAGGTGCTAGCAGATTTGGTTCTTGGTGAGGGCCTTCTTCCTGGCTTGTGGCCGGCTGCCTTCTTGCTGTGTGCTCACATGGCCTTTCTTTGGTGCAGGCTCATGGAGAGAGGGATTCCTTTCTCTTCATCCTCTTATAATGGGCACTAATCCCATTATGAGGGTCCCACCCTCCTGACCTGATCTAAACCTAATCACTTCCCAAAGACCTCACCTCCAAATATCATCACATTGAGAATTAGGGCTTCAACATATAAATTTTGAGGAGACAAAAATAGTCCATAACAAAATGGTAGTTGTATGTTTAACTTTTTAAGAAACTGCATTTTATAGCAGTGCATGAGCATTTTAGTTCCTCCATATCTTTGCCAACATTGAGTATGGTTCAGTCTTGTTAATTTTAGCCATTCTAATAGATGTATAGTGGTATCTCATTGTGGTGTTAATTTGCATTCCTCTAATAACTAATGATATTGAACATCTTTTCATGTACTATTTTGCCATCTAGATTTTTTTTTTTTTTTTTTTGGTGAAGTGTGTGTTCAAATCTTGCCCATTCAAAAAAACGGGGTTGTTTATTTTCTTGTTGACTTTTGAGAGTTCTTTGTATATTATAAAGTCCCTTATCAGATATGTGCTTTGCAAGTATTTTTTCCCAGTTTGTGGCTTCTTTTTTCATCCTCTTAACAGTATCTTTTGAAGAGCAGAAGTTTAAAAATTTTGATGAAGTCCAATTTATCAATTTTTAAAAATAGGTTGTTGCTTTTGATGCTATATCTAAGAAATCTTTGCCTAACCCAAGGTCACAAAGATTGTCTCCAGAATTTTTATAGTTTTTAGGTTTTACATTTAGGTCCGTGATACATTGTAAGTTAATTTTTGTGTATGGTGTGAAGGGTAGATCTAAGTTTTTTTTGGGGGGTGGTGCTCATATGGATGTCCAAATGTGCCAGCACCATTTGTTGAAAAAAGTGTATCCTTTCTCCTCTGCGTTGCCTTTGTCAAAAATCAGCTGTCCATGTATGTGTGGGTTTGTTTCTGGACTCTCTATTCTGTTCCATTTGTTACTTTGTCTTTCTTTATGCCATTACCATGCTGTTTTAATTAGTGTAGCTTTATAAGTCTTGAAAAAAGGTAATATTAGCACTCCAACTTTATTCTTCTTTTGGCTATTCTAAATCTTTCGCACTTCCATATGAATTTTGGAATCAGCTTGTCAGTTTCTCCAAAAAAGCATACTGAGACTTTGAGATTATGTTGAACATATAGATCAATTTGGGGAGAATTGACATCTTAACAATATTGAGTCTTCTGATCTATGAACAAGGTATACCTCTTCATTTATTTTGTTCTTCTTTAATTTATATTAGCAATATTTAGTATTTTTCAGTTTACAGGTCTTTCTCATCTTTTGTCAGATTTATCTCTAAGTATTTCATATTTTTTGATGCTACTGTAAATGATATATTTAAAATTTCAATTTCTGGTTATTTATTGCTGGTTTATAGACATACAGTTGATTTTTGTATATTGACCTTGTATCTTGCACACTTGCTAAATTCACTCATTATTTCTGTTAGGTGTTCAATAAATTCTATCAGATTTTCTATGTTGTGGTTTAAAATATATAATGAATCAGAAATGACCATTTTGCACTCAGTGAAACTTTGCCAGAAGTGTGTTTTGAGTTATTAAAGTTGTTCCTCTAAGTGACTTGAAACAGTTGATGCTATAATAATTAGATTTCTGCTGTTCTGACTGGATCTTAGAAGGAAGTAAGGCAATAAAAGATCAGTTTCATGTTTTTGATATAAGGATTTTGGCGGAGAGGAACCTGGAGAAGAGCTCTGTGGTAAAGATCCTTTCTGTTATGAAAGGCCTTATCTTGGGACTAACCCCAGGCCTGCTGTGGTTGCCCAGGTACCTCTGGGCCTGGACCCACCTTTCTGGCTCTTCCTAGGAGGGGCCTCAAGAGTTGCTCATCAGCTGGGCTATGGTCTAGGAAGGGTCATAGTCACTAGTAGTGGACCATCCACAGCCAGCTGCAAGCAGTCCTGGGTTCATGAGAGTTTTTTCCCTGGCCCTTGAGGTAGAAAAACAGAGGAGTAGGCAACAGGTAGTTACTGTAGGCAACATTTAGTAAACAGGCCTCGTTTCTCTCTTCCCCTTCCTTCCTTCCTTCCTTCCTTCCTTCCTTCCTTCCTCCCTCCCTCCCTCCTTCCCTCCCTCCCTCCCTTCCTTCTCTCCCTCCTCCCTTCCTTCCTTCCGTTTGTGCCAGTGGCCTTTATGTTTATTTCATTCTGGAGTATACCACAGCTCTGTCTGCCCCAATATAGTCAGATTTAGGTCATTGCAGGCTGACCGCACTACAGGTTGCTTCTATCTTCTGGAAATTGGAGCTCATCCTTTTCTCACACCTGCCTGATTTACTCCACAAAGCTCTTGCAAAGATCAAATGAGGTAATGCTGTGCAAGAGTTTTGCTTACCGTTTTCTAAATATAAGTAAAGGATGCTTATTATTTAACATATACTTACTGAACATTTATTTTATGCACACTGAGGATAGAGCAGAGAACAAACATGGTCTCTGTTCTTGTTCCCCTTAAAGTTGAGTAAGGGAAGATTATATGAATACAATTGTCATAAGTGTTATGAAGGGAAAGTATGAGTGCTATGAGACTATAAAATGTAACTTGATTTGGAGATCTCAAGAAAGACCTCTGGGAGAGTGACATTTAAGCTGAGACCTGAAGGACGAATAAAAATTGCCCAGGTGAACTGTGTAAGGAAGAATGATTCAGGTAGAGGGACCCATATGTGTGAAGTCAATGAAGTACGGTGGAGATTGGAGTATTTGAGGAAGTAAAAGGCCCTGGAGAGTCAGGGAAAGAGGGTCACTTAGATGAGGCTTGGTAGGTGGGTGGGGATAAAATCATGTAGGCTCTTGAGGCCACACCAAGGGTTTTGGACTTTTACAGAAATCTCTCTACAGATTTCAGCAGAAGGAATTTAGTACAGGAAATTGGTTACTGGAGGGCTGAGCGAGCAATGGGTGTCTCTGTTGAGATAACCTGATATTAGTTCTGCGGTTAGCAGTTTCCACCCCGTTGGACTGCTGGTATTAGTAGAACCCAGGAGTACCCAAAAGGACCCTGTGGCAGGTGGTGGGACCATCGACCAAGATGGAATAGGGGCCTTGGTGTAGGAGCTAGGATCGCCAAAGGACAGAGCCACTTCTAAAACTGCTGTCAGAAGCAGAGGAAGAGAACACAATCTTTTCCCCCTCCTTCTGCCTTCCTCTCTCCTGCCAGTACTTCTTGTTAGTAGACGCTAATAGGAAAATGTAGGTTACAGACTCCTAGGCACAACATTATGGAACAGAGTTGAAAAGGGTGGATTACAGACAATAGTAGAGTATGAATCAATAAAAGTTTTAAATGAGAGAAGGGATAAGAATCCTCAAATTGCAAAAGGCTTGATATCATGTTAGTGACAACTTTCCTCCTAAGGTTCACAGAGTCATCTCCCTTTATGGGTAATATTATCTAGTGGATCCCCGAGTTGCTTAACTTAAAGCCGGTTGATCTTACATTCTCTTTCCAATAGATACCCATGAGTTATGTAAGAGGATCTGATAATAATAGGTATCATTTGTTGAATACCTGCTATGTTCTAACACATTGTGGTGTCTCATTTAATCCTCACAACAAACCTATAAACCAGGTACTATTATCTTCATTTTATAGTAGAGGTGACTGAGACTGAGGGAGGTAAGCTAATAAATGGCAGAGCTGATGTTTGAACTAGAGCTTTCTGACCCAAAGCCTATGCTCCCACCATTACACTCATGTGCTGCATAGTGACGTTTCAGTCAATGATGGACCGCATATATGATGGTGATCCCATAAGATTAGTATCATATAGTCTAGGTGTGTAGTAGGCTATACCATCTAGGTTTGTGTACATACACTCTATGATGTTTGCACAACAACAAAATTGCCTAAGGATGCTTTTCTCAGAATGTATCCCTGTCGTTAAGGGACTCATGACTGTACAGCACAGCATCCAGCCTAGGATTTGGGAGGAGCTCCTCACTATGAACCTCCAAAAGCAAGTTATTTCTCTGATGGTCAGTTTCTTCTCACTTGTGAGCATATTCTCAGCGGGAATTCTGTGTTAGTTGAGCAGGAGACACAACATTCAGGATCTTTAGTGTCCTGAATTTTTTATCAATGAGACTTGAAATTTATGGTTGAGAAACTTTTTCTTTTTTTTTGCTGTAGGGTAAATATTCTCACTTTTACCTAGAAATCATATAGTTCTCTTCACAGCAGAAATATCGTTAAGATTTATTTCCCCCTTCACTCTATAGGTGATGATTAAATGAGACATTGTAACATGCAATAACTTAGCAGATATTCAACAAATAATATTTGAAACAAGTGTTTCATTTTTAATCAGCTTATTTTGTTGAGAACATAAAGTTTAGTTAAGAGATAGACCAGTGTGAGATGTTATGCAGATGATTTGATGAGGCCACAGTGAAAGGGAAGAAAATTCTGGAGGGAGAGCTGAAATTCCTTATTAGTACCTATATGACCCATTTTTGAGGTTAGTAGCAATGAAAAAGCGAAACAGTGTTTGGAGATTATTTAAACCTGAAGAAAAGCCATGGAATACCATTATACTTTACCTACAGTTCAATTGAGAGAGAGAAACACTGTATACACATTAGTAAGAGAGTGTTATTTTAAAATACAGTGTGGAATGTGTTTTGAGAAGTAGGCCAATTGGTTGCCACTGATTGTTAGGTTTCTCAGAAGCTTAAGTTGAGTGACTAGCCCTTTCTGTACAAAACCAATTGAAAAAGTAACAGCTATCTAGATATAAACCAGAGTTTCAGGCAATATAATAATAGTAAGTTTCATCTTGAATATGCATAATAATACTATATTAACTTAATATAAACAATGCCAGCAGACGTTGACCATTTTGCTTAAAAGTGTGTTGTCATTTCTTCCAAATTGGATTCTTAGGCTACTTCAGCATTATCCTTTTCTTTTCTTCTTTTTTTAAAATTAGAAGCCAAGATCTCTAACAGAATCATCCATGCAGAGATGTTTTGTTCTAGGTACTGTACCACATTAGCTTTTTGTTGGAGTTGTTACCGTTCCTAAGGTTCCTTTCCTCTTCTCATACCATAAACAGTTTAAAATACCACCGGCTTTCTGTAACATTAATTCCCGAAAGGCCTATTAGGCTATGAAACAAACTTCAATGCAGTATAGTCATCGTAAACATAATATCGTCTGGTTGAAATTTGTTACCTTTTGTATTCCATATTATCTACTCAAGGTGAAGTTCTTGTGTATTGTACACATTTCTGGCATGTTGCCTTGGTTGACTTACCGTAGGCAGCTGCTACATAGATAAACAAGGTTGGAAAGACATTACCTATTAGTTGTTCTGTTTGTTAACTCTTTGAAGTCACCTGGGCTCAAAGTTAAATGCAACTATTCATGCCTTGCCATGAATGGAGAAATAATTCTAAATCTATCGGCCATAGGACAGAGGAGCAGTTCTCAAAATGTTCATTCCAAGAACCCCATTTTTAAAAATTATTGAGGACCCAAAAGAGCTTTTTTTAAAGTGGGTTATATCTAGTAACATTTATTTACTCTACTAGAGATTAAAACTGAAATTTAAAAATGTTTATTTCATTTCATTAAAAATAACAATAATAAACTCACTATATGTTAACATGAATAACATTTTAAAATGAAAAATAACTATACATTTTTAATTGCACTTTTTATTTTGAGGTAATTGTAGATTCACATGCAGTTGCAAGAAATAATACCAAGAGATCCCATGTATCCTTTACCTAGTTTGCCTCAATGATACTGTCTTGGAAAACTTAGTACAATATCACAAACAGGATATTGATGTCGATACAGTCAAGATATCTTCTGTTACCCCCTTATAGCCACATCCCTGTTCTCCCAGCCACCAACCCCTCGCAACCATTAATCTGTTCTCCATTTCTATAATTTTGTCATTTCAAGGATGTTACATAAATGGAGTCATATTTATGTAGCCTTTTAGGATTGGCTATTTTCACTTAGCATAATTCCCTGAAGATTCGTCCAGGTTGTTTGTATGAAGAGTTTGTTTTTATTGCTGAGCAGCATTCCATGGTATGGCTGTGCCACAGTGTATTTAACCATTTCCTTGTTGAAGGACATGTGGATTGTTTCCAGTTTTTAGCTATTATGCATATGGCTGCTGTGAATTTGTGTACAGGTTTTTGCGTGAACATAAGTTTTCAGTTCTCTGGGATAAAAATGTCCAGGAGTATAATTGCTAGATTGTACAATAATTGCATGTTTAGTTTTATAAGAAACTGCCAAACAGTTTTCCAGAGACACCATACCATTTTATGGCCCACCAGCAACGTATGAGTAATCCAGTTTCTCTATATCCTTGCCAGCATTTAGTGTTGCGTTGTCATTATTATTAGTTTTTTTCAAGGGGGAATATTTTTCCCCAATCTATTTATTATAAAATACACATAACATGAAATTTGTCATCTTACCTTTTTTTTTTTGAGGAAGATTAGCCCTGAGCTAACATCTGCTGCCAGTCCTCCTCTTTTTGGTGAGGAAGACTGGCCCTCAGCCAACATCTGTGCCCATCTTCCTCTACTCTATACGCGGGACGACTACCACAGCATGGCTTGCTGAGCGGTGCTATGTCAGTACCCAGGATCCAAACTGGCGAACCCCGGGCCACTGAAGCAGACTGTGCAAACTTAACCGCTGTGCCACCGGGCAGGCCCCTTAACAATTTTTAAGTGTGCAGTTCTGTGGTATTAAATGCATTCATATTATTGAGTAACGATCACCACCATCTATCTCCAGAACTCTTTCATCTCATAAAACTGAAACTCTGTACCCATTAAACAACAACTACCCACTTTTTCCTTCTTTAGCCCCTGGTAACCACCATTCCACTTTCTGTCCCTATGAATTTGATTATCTAGGTACATCATATAAATGGAATCGTACAGTATTTGTCTTTTTGTGATTTTTGTGACTGGCTTATTTCAGTTAGCATAATGTCCTCAAGGTTCATCCATGCTGTAGCGTGTGTCAGAGTGTTCTTCCTTTTTAAGGCTGAATAATATTCCATTGTATGTATATGCCACATTTTGCTTATCCATTCATTAGTAGTTGGACACTTGGTTCGCTTCCACCTTTTAACTATTGTGAATAATGCTGCTGAGAACATGGGTGTACATATATTTCATAAAGATGCTTTCAGTTCTTTTGGATATACCCAGAAGTGGAATTGTTGGATCACATAGTAATTCTATTTTTTATTTTTTTGAGGAATTACCGTACTGTTTTCCTCAGCAGCTACACCATTTTACATTTTCAGTAATGGTGCATAACGGTTCCAATTTCTCCATATGCTCACCAATACTTTTCTTTTTTTTTAAGCAGCCATTCTAACGGGCGTGAGCTGACATTTTTATTGCGGTTTTGATTTGCATTTCCCTAATGGTTAGTGACATTGAGCATCTTTTCATCTGCTTTTTTGGCCATTTGTATCTTCTTTGGAGAAATGTCTATTCAAGTCCTTTGCCCATTATTAAAATTGGGGTTTTGTTGTTGTTGTTGAGTTTTAGAAGTTTCTCTGTATATTCTAGATATTAATCCCTTATCAGATATATGATTTGCACATGTTTTCTCCCATTCTGTGTTGCCTTTTCACTCTAGTCTTTTGATAGTCTTTTTTTGTGTGTGCTTTTTCTCCCCAAATTCCCCCAGTACATAGTTGTATATTTCAGTTGTGGGTCCTTCTAGTTGTGGCATGTGGGATGCCGCCTCAACGTGGCCTGATGAGTGGTGCCATGTCTGCGCCCAGGATCTGAACCAGCGAAACCTGGGGCCTACAAAGCGGAGTGTGCGAACTTAACCACTTGGCCACAGGGCCGGCCCCCCCTTTTTTTTTTTTAAATAAAGCTGTTGTTTTTAAAGGTTTTGTTTTTCCTTTTTCTCCCCAAAGCACCCCCAGTACATAGTTGTATATTTTTAGTAGTGGGTCCTTCTAGTTATGGCATGTGGGATGCTGCCTCAGCATGGCCTGACAAGTGGTGTCATGTCCGTGCCCAGGATCCGAACTGGTGAAACCCTGAGCCGCCTGAACTGGAGCACGCGAACTTAACCACTCGGCCATGGGGCCAGCCCCTCATAATGTCTTTTGATGTACAAAAGTTTCTAATTTTGATGATTCCAATTTGTCTATTTTTTCTTTTGTTGCCTGTTCCTTTGGTGTCATATGCAAGAAATCATTGCCAAATCCAATGCCATGAAGTCTTTGCCCTATGTTTTTTTCTAAGAATTTTATAGTTTCTTACGTTTGAGTCTTATGTTTAGATCTTTTATCCATTTTGAGTTTATTTCTGTATATGGTGATAGGTAAAGGTCCAACTTCATTCATTTGCAAGTAGATATTCAGTTTTCTCAGCACCATTTGTTGAAAATACTGTCCTTTCCCCATTGAATGGTCTTGGTTCTGTTGTCAGAAATCATTTGTCCACATATGTGTTTATTTCTGGGCTGTCTAGCATCTTCCGTTGGTCTATATGTCTGTCTTTACACCAGAACTACATTGTTCTGATTGCTGTAGCTTTCCATCAGTTTTGAAATCAGGAAGTGTGAGTCCTCTAGTTTTCTTCTTCTTTCTCAAGGTTTTCTTTTGGCTATTCATAGTCCCTTGAGATGCTATATAAATTTTAGGATGGATTTTTCTATTTCTGTAAGAAATGTTATTGGGATTTTCATAGAGATTGCATTGAATCTATATATTGCTTTGAGTGGTAATGAAATCTTAACAATATTAAGTCTTCTAATTCATGAACATGAGATGTTGTTCCATTTATTATGTCTTCTTTAATTTCTTTCAGCAGTTTTGTAGTTTTTACTGTACAAGTCTTTTGCCTCCTTAGTTAAGTTAGTTCTTAAGTATTTTATTATTTTTGATGCTATTGTAAATGGAATTTTTTTTAATTCCCTTTTTGGACTGTTCTTGTTAGTATACAGTTTTGGTTGGAAAGTTTAATCCATTTACATTTGACGTAATTACTATTAATGAGGGACTTACTTCTGTCAGTTTGCTATTTGTTCTCCTTTTCCTTATAGCTTTTTTGTCCTTCAATTCCTGTGTTGATGTCTTCTTTTGTGTTTAGTTGTTTTTTTGGTAGTAAAACGTTTTTAATTCTTTTCTCATTTCCGTTTTGTACATTCTCTAGCTATATTCTTGGTGTAGTTATCATGGGAATTACATTGAACATCCTAAAGTAATCAATTTGAATTGATACCGGCTTAATTTCAATAATATACGAAAATTCTGCTCCTATATAGCTCTATCTATACCCCTTTTCAATTATTGATATCACAAAATTGTATCTTTATACACTGTATATCCAACAGCATACAATAATAAGTTTTTTAATGCATTAGTCTCTTAAATCATGTAGAAAACAGAATGTGGAGTTACAAACCAATGCTACCTTTTAGACTAATATATGTTTTTTAATGTATTAGTCTCTTAAGTTCTATAGAAATCGCAAAGTGGCTCCATAATTTCGTTTTGGTTTCTTTATGTATTTTCTGTCTCTTTATTGATATTTCCATTTTGTTTATATGTACTTTTCTTGACTTTCTCTATGTCTTCCTTTAGTTTTTTTAGCATATTTAAGATAGTTGTGGGGTTTCTTTGACTGTCTTTTCTTTTTAATTTAATTTTTATTGAGTTAATGTTAGGTTACAATCTTGTGAAATTTCAGTCGTACATTGTTGTCTGTCACTCATATTGTAGGTACACCCCATCACCCTTTGCGCCCACCTCCCACCCCACTTTTCCCCTGGTAGCCACTAATCTGTTCTCTTTGTCTACATTTTTAAATTCCTCATGTGAGTGGAATCCTACAGAGATTGTCCGTCTCTATCTGGCTTATTTCACTTAACATAATTCCCTCAAGCTCCATCCATGTTGTTGCAAATGGGATGGTTTTGTTCTTTTTTATGGCTGAGTAGAATTCCATTGTATATGTACACCACATCTTCTTTATCCAGTCATCACTTGATGGGCACTTAGGTTGTGTCCATGTCTTGGCTATTGTAAATAATGCTGCAATGAACATTGGGGTGCATGGGACTTTTAGAATTGCTGACTTCAAGCTCTTTGGATAGATACCCAGTAGTGGGATAGCTGGATCATACGGTAGTTCTATTTTTAATTTTTTGAGGAATCTCCATACTGTCTTCCATAGTGGCTGCAGCAGTTTGCATTCCCACCAACAGTGTATGAGGGTTCCTTTTTCTCCACATCTTCTCCAACATTTGTTACTATTTGTTTTAGTTATTTTTGTCATTCTAATGAGTGTAAGGTGATATCTTAGTGTAGTTTTGATTTGCATTTCCCTGATGATCAGCGATGATGAACATCTTTTCATATGCCTATTGGCCATCCATGTATCTTCTTTGGAGAAATGTCTGTTCATGTCTCCTGCCCATTTTTTGATCGGGTTGTTTGATTTCTTGTTGTTGAGTTGTGTGAGTTCTTTATATATTATGGATATTAACCCTTTGTTGGATGTATGACTTGCAAATATTTTTCCCCACTTAGTGTGTTGTTTTTTGTTTCCTTTTTTCCTTTCCCTTGACGAAGCTCTTTAGTCTGATAAGGTCCCATTTGTTTATTCTTTCTATTGGTTCCCTTGTCTGAGAACACATGGTGTCCAAAAAGATCCTTTTAATACTGATGTCAAAGAGTGTACTGCCTACATTTTCATCTAGAAGCTTTATGGTTTCAGGTCTTATCTTTAGGTCTTTGATCCATTTTGAGTTTATTTTGGTCAATGGTGAAAAAGAATGGTCAATTGTCATTCTTTTACATGTGGCTTTCCAGTTTTCCCAGCACCATTTGTTGAAAAGACTTTCTTTTCTCCATTGTATGCCTTCAGCTCCTTTGTCAAAGATTAGCTGTCCATAGAAGTGTGGTTTTATTTCTGGGCTTTCAATTCTGTTCCATTGATCTGTGCATCTGTTTTTGTACCAGTACCATGCCGTTTTGATTACTGTAGCTTTGTGGTATGTTTTGAAGTCAAGGATTGTGATGCCTCCAGCTTTGTTCTTTTTTCTCAGGATTGCTTTAGCAATTCGGGGTCTTTTGTTGCCCCATGTGAATTTTTGGATTCTTTGTTCTATTTCTGTAAAGAATGTCATTGGGATTCTGATTGGGATAGCATTGAATCTGTAAATTGCTTTAGGTAAAATGGACATTTTTAACTATATTTATTCTTCCAATCCATGTACATGGAATGTCTTTCCATCTCTTTATGTCGTCGTCCATTTCTTTCAGAAAAGCCTTGTAGTTTTCATTGTATAGGATTTTCACTTCCTTAGTTAAATTCACCCTGAGGTATTTTATTCTTTTTGTTGCGATTGTGAGTAGTATTGTGTTCTTGAGTTCTTTTTCTGTTAGTTCGTTATTAGAGTATAGAAATGCTACTGATTTATGTAAATTGATTTTATACTCTGCAACTTTGCTGTAGTTGTTGATTATTTCTAAAAGTTTTCCAATGGATTCTTTGGGGTTTTCTATATATAAGATCATGTGGTCTGCAAACAGCGAGAGTTTCACTTCCCTCCCTATTTGCATTCCTCTTATTCCTTTTTCTTGCCTAATTGCTCTGGCCAAAACATCCAGTACTATGTTAAATAAGAGTGGTGATAGAGGGCAGCCTTATCTCGTTCTTGTTTTCAGGGGGATGGTGCTCAGTTTTTGCCCATTGAGTATGATGTTGGCTGTGGGTTTGTCATATATGGCCTTTATTATGTTGAGGTAGTTCCCTTCTATCCCCATTTTGTTCAGAGTTTTTATCATAAATGGCTGTTGGATCTTGTCAAATGCTTTCTCTGCATCTATTGAGATGATCATGTGGTTTTTATTCCTCAGTTTGTTGATGTGGTGTATCACATTGATTGATTTGCGGATGTTGAACCATCCCTGTGTCCCTGGTATGAATCCCACTTGATCATGATGTATGATCCTTTTCATGAATTGCTGAATTCGGGTTGCCAAAATTTTGCTGAGAATTTTTGCGTCTATGTTCATGAGCGATATTGGCCTGTAGTTCTCCTTTTTCGTGCTGTCCTTGTCAGGCTTTGGTATCAGTGTGATGTTGGCCTCATAGAATGTGTTAGGAAGTGTTCCATCCTCCCTAATTTTTTGGAATAGCTTGAAAAGAATAGGTATTAAATCCTCTCTGAAGTTTTGGTAGAATTCCCCAGGAAAGCCATCTGGTCCTGGGGTTTTATTCTTTGGGATGCTTTTGATTGCTGTTTCAATCTCTTTCCTTGTGACTGGCCTGTTCAAATTGTCTGTTTCTTCTTGACTAAGCTTTGGGAGATTGTAGGAGTCCAAGAATTTATCCATTTCCTCTAGGTTATCCATTTTGTTGGCATACAGTTTTTCATAGTATTCGCTTATAATCCGTTGTATTTCTGTGGAGTCTGTTGTTATTTCTCCTCTTTCATTTCTGGTTTTGTTTATTTGAGCTTTCTCTCTTTTTTTCTTTGTAAGTCTGGCTAGGGGTTTGTCAATTTTATTTATCTTCTCAGAGAACCTGCTCTTTGTTTCATTGATCCTTTCTACTGCCTTTTTTGTTTCAATAGCATTTATTTCTGCTCTGGTTTTTATTATTTCTCTCCTTCTGCTGACTTTGGGCTTTATTTGTTCTTCTTTCTCTAGTTCAGTTAGGTGTAATTTAAGATTGCTTATTTGGGATTTTTCTTGTTTGTTAAGATGTGCCTGTATTGCGATGCATTTCCCTCTTAATACAGCTTTTGCTGTATCCCATATGAGTTGGTATGGCATGTTATCATTTTCATTTGTCTCCAGGTATTTTTTTATTTCTTCTTTAATTTCTTCAATGATCCATTGCTTGTTCAATAGCATATTGTTTAGCCTCCACATCTCTGTGCCTTTCTCAGCTTTTTTCTTATAATTAATTTCTAGCTTTATAGTATTATGATCAGAGAAGATGCTTGTTATTATTTCAAATATTTTAAATTTGTAGAGGCTTGCCTTGTTTCCCAACATGTAGTCTATCCTTGAGAATGTTCCATGCGCACTTGAGAAGAATGTGTATTCTGCTGTTTTTGGATGAAGTGTTCTATATGTGTCTATTAAGTCCAACTGTTTTACCTTTTCATTTAGCTCCACTGTTTCCTTGTTGATTTTCTGTCTGAATGATCTGTCCATTGATATGAGTGGGATGTTGAGGTCCCCTACTATTACTGTGTTATTTTTGATATCTTCTTTTAGGTTTGTTAATAGTTGCTTTATGAACTTTGGTGCTCCTGTGTTGGGTGCATAGATATTTATAGCATTATTTTTTCTTGATGAAGTGTCCCTTTGATCATTATATATTGGCCCTCTATGTCTCTCTTTACCTGCCTTATTTTGAAATCTGTTTTGTCTGATATAAGTATTGTAACACCTGCTTTCTTTTGTTTGCTATTAGCTTGGAGTATTGTCTTCCACCCCTTCACTCTGAGCCTGTGTTTGTCCTTGGAGCTGAGGTGTGTTTCCTGGAGGCAACAAATTGTTGGATCTTGTTCTTCAATCCATCTTGCCACTCTGTGTCTTTTTATTGGAGAGTTCAATTCGTTTACATTGAGGGTGATTATTGATGCATGAGGGCTTAATGCTGTCATTCTGTCACTTGTTTTCTGGTTTTCCTGCATTTCCTTTCTTTCTCATCCTGTGTTTTAGCCTACCCATTCACTTCTGCAATTTCTTATGCTGGGTTTCTTAGCTTTTTCCTTATTTATGTTTTGTGTCTCTGTTCTGTTTTTTAGTTTAGTGGCTACCCTGAAGTTTGTATTCAGAATCTCATGCATAACATAATCCATTTTCTGGTGGCCTCTTACCTCCTTAGCTTAAACTGATTCAGTCCCTTCCCCCGCCCCCCCCCCAAATTATTATTGTCATCTCTTATTCCAACTTGTGTTGTGAGTTTGTGGTTAGAGTGATAAGATTGTCTTTGCTTTGGTGATTTCCTTCCCTTCATCCTAATGCTATAGTGGGATATTTGCTATCCTATTCTGATTCTATCTATCTGTCTCCCTACTCTGTGTTTTGTGACCCCTTTCTCCCTTTTTTTCTTTTTTCAGGTATAAGGGCCTTCTTGAGGATTTCTTGTGTGGGGGGGTGTCCTGTGGCCACAAAGTCCCTTAGCTTTTGTTTGTCTGGAAAAGATTTAGTTTCTCCCTCATATCTGAAGGATATTTTTGCTGGATAGAGTATTCTTGGCTGAAGATTTTTATCCTTTAAAGTTTTGAATATGTCATTCCAATCTCTCCTAGCTTGTAAGGTTTCTGTAGAGAAATCTGCTGAAAGTCTGATAGGGGTTCCTTTGTAGGTTATTTTCTCCTGCCTTGCTGCCCTGAGTAGTCTTTCTTTTTCATTCATTTTTGCCATTTTTGCTACTATATGCCTTGCAGTAGGTCTTTTTACATTGACAAATCTAGGAGATCTGAAAGCTTCCTCCACACACATTTCTCTCTCAATCCCTAGATTTGGGAAGTTCTCTGCTATTATTTCGTTGAGCACACTTTCTGCTCCATTTTCCTTTTCCACGCCCTCAGGAATACCGATGATTCTTAAGTTGCATTTTCTCATTGAGTCGGGTATTTCTCAGAGATTTTTCTTCAGTTTTTTTATTCTTAGTTCTCTTTCTTCCTCTGTCTGGAGCCATTCAACCTGTCTATCTTCGATTATGCTAAGTTGCTCCTCGCTGGTGTCTACGTGGGCATTGAGGGAATCTGTATTCTGTTTTATCTGATCCATTGTATTTTTCCTCTCCAGTATTTCTGATTGATTCTTCTTTATAGTGTCAATCTCTTTTGTGAAGTAACTCAAGAACTCGTTGACTTGTTTCTCTATTTCCCTTTACCTCATTGAATTTTTTGATGATAGCTACTCTGAATTCATTGTCACTTAATTTACCTATTTCCAAGTCCTCAGGACATACTTCTGTGTTTTTATTGTTTTCCTTCTGGTCTGGAGCTTTTATAAATTGCTGGATGGTAGAGGAACGGTTTTTACGCATAATGCTATTATTTGGTTGTACTTACAGCCTGTTGCCACTAGATGGGGGTCAAGAGCAGCACATTCTGAGCCCTCTGCCTTCAGCCTCGATGGCAGCACACAGTGCATGTTGGAGGAGGAGGGGCACTTTCTCTCACGCACAGACCTGGATTCTGATTGGCTCTCGCTCTCTGGTTTCCTAGGGCCTTGGCTTGATGAGGTCTCCCCGTGTGAAAGCTTTCCTCTGTTAGAGGGTTTCCGTCTGGGCTGCACCGGCCTGTGGGAGACCTGGATGATCCTGTGGATGTGTGGCCCCTCCCCCGCTCCTTCCCTCTTGGAGCCTCCTGCGGCAGCGATCCCAATCTTTAGGGGAGGGAGCGAAGTTCTCTCTTACCCCATTCCAGCTCCTCCAAGGGGGGCTCCAGCCTCTCCACCCTCCGTTGTTTGGCTGCTGTGGGTCTCTGAAGATTTCTGTGCTATTAGGATTTTTTTGTTGGAACATGGTTGCTCCTTTTGGTTGTAATTTGGAGGGGAGAGAGTCCTGGGCGAGCTCACTCCGCGATGATGCTGACGTCACCCTTTAAGATAGTTGTTTTAAAGTCTTTTTCTAGTAGGTCCACCATCTGGTCTTTCTCAGGGATGGTTTCTGTTGATTTTTTTCCTTTGAATAGTTGTACTTTCCTATTTTTTTGTATGCTTTGTAATTTTTTTTGATGAAAATTGGACATTAGAAGCTAATAATGTAGTAACTCTGGAAATCATATTCTCCCCCTTTCCCAGGGATTTGCTGCTGTGGTTTAGCTTGTTTGTTTGTTTTGGCTTTTGATTATTGTAAGCTGTCTCTGTGCCAGGAATCAGCCTGAGGCATAAACCAAAGGTCTTTTCTGAGCCTATGCCTTTCACTGGGCACATGTGGCCACTTTCTAAATTCCCCTGTATATGTAGTTGCTTTTGAATGTCTTAGTCCTTAAACATCTGGCTCCTGAAGGAGAAAAAGAAAAAATGAGGAGAGGGGGAGAAAAGGTGCCAATCCTTTAAATCCCCTGCAAGTCATTTTAGCCAGAGGGGGAAGGGATTTGCAACAATGGCTGCCCATCTCTGTGTCTGCACCTCCACAATCAGAAGCAGCAATCAGTGATCAGAACACTCTTCTCCAGTGTTTGGAGGACAGAGTCCTTATTGCCCACCCTGGCCCCAGCAAGCTGCCATTCTCTCGGAATCCTTCTCCTGGGGGACATTTTCTTTAAAAGACTTTTTTAGAAGAGTAGTTTTAGGTTCACAGCAAAATTGAACAGAAAGAATACAAAGTTCCTATTTACTCCCTGGCCTCACAAATGCACAGCCTCCCTCCCTATTAACATCTTGTACGAGAGTAATACATTTGTTACTGTCTATGAACCTATATTGACACATCATTATTACCCAAAATCCACAGTTCACATTAGGGTTCATTCTTGGTGTTGTATGTTCTATGGGTTTTGACAAATGACATGTATCTACCGCTATAGTATCACACAGGCATTTCATAGCCCTAAAACTTCTCTGTGTTCTGCCTTGTCATTATTTTTTATTTTAACCATTCTGATAGGTGTGTAGCGATAGCTAGTAGTTTTGATTTGCATTTTTCTCTAACGGCTAATGATGTTGAACATCTTTTCATATGGCTATTTCCTGTCTCTGATGAAATGTGTGTTCATTTCTTTTGCCCATTTTCTAACTGGATTTTTTTTTATTCTTCAGTTTTGAGTTTTTCTATATAGTTAGTCTAGACTCCAGTCCTTTGTCAGATATGTGGTTTGCAAATATTTTTCTAAGTCTGTAGCTTTCCTTTTCATCCTCTTAGCAGGGTCTTTTGCAGAGCAAAATTTGAAAATTTTGATGAGATCTAATTTATCAACTTTTCCTTTTATGGATCTTGCTTTTTGAAGAATCCTAAAGATTTTCTCCTGTGTTTCTATAAATCTTTTATAGCTTTATGTTTTATGGTTAAGTCCTGATCCATTTTGAGTTAATTTTTGCCTAAGGTGTGAGGTTTAATTGAGGTTTATTTTTTTTT
Source organism: Equus caballus (assembly GCF_041296265.1). Taxonomy (NCBI): domain Eukaryota; kingdom Metazoa; phylum Chordata; class Mammalia; order Perissodactyla; family Equidae; genus Equus; species Equus caballus. The sequence continues at coordinate 15,944,387 of NC_091684.1, forward strand.
GCCTATGGATGTCTGGTTGCCCAGCATCATTTGTTGATCTTTCCAGCATTTAATTGCTTTTGTAACTTTGTCAAAAATCAGTTGGATTGGGCTGGCCCCATGGCCAAGTCGTTAAGTTCATGCACTCCACTTTGGCAGCCTGGGGTTCACTGGTTTGGGTCCTGGGTGTGGACCTATGCACTGCTCATCAAGCCATGCTGTGGTGACATCCCACATAGAAGAACTAGAATGACCTACACTAGGATATACAACTATGTACTGGCGCTTTGGGGAGAAAAAATTTTTTTTCTGCTTTGTCTCCCCCAAATCCCCCCTGGTATATAGTTGCGTATGTTAGTTGCAGGTCCTTCTAGTTGTGGCATGTGGGACACCGCCTCAACGTGGCTTGACGATTGGTGCCATGTCCATGCCCAGGATCCAAACCAGCAAAACCCTGGGCTGCCACAATGGAGCGCACTGACTTAACCACTTGGCCACTGGGCTGGCCCCTGGGAGAAATTTTCAAAAAGAGGAAGACTGGCAACAGATGTTAGCTCAGGGTGAATGTTCCTCAGAAAAAAAAGAAGAAGAAAAAAATTCTTAAAGAAAATCCGTTGGATATATTTGTGTGGGTTTATTTCTGGGTTTTCTGTTCTGTTCCATTGATCTATGTTTCTATTCATCTAGTCAATACCACCAGTCTTGATTGCTATATCTATATTGTAGATATAAGATAGAGGGATTCCTCTGCTTTATTCTTCATTTTCAAGATTATTTTAACTATTCTAGGGCTTGTGCCTTTTCATGTAAATTTTGGAATATCCTTGCCTATGTCTACAAAAAACCTTGTTGGGATTTTGATAAGAATTTCATTAAGCCTGTACATCAACATGGGAAGAATTGGCAAGTTCACTCTGTTGAGTCTTCCAATCCATAAACATGGAATATTTCTCCATTTATTTGTCCTCTTTGATTTCTCTCATCAGCATTTAGTAAATTTCAGGATGCAGATCCTGGGCATGTTTTGATAAATTTATACCTAAGTATTTCATTTCCTTTGGAGTGACTGTAAATTGTGTTGTGCTTTTACTTTTGATTTCACATTTATTGTTAGTATACATAGAATTTACTTTTATGTGTTCATTTTGTTTTCTGCTACACTAGAATTTTTTTTGTAGATTTTTTTGGGATTTTCTATATAAACAATTATATTATCTGCAAATAGGGAAGGTTTTGTTTCTTCCTTTCCAGTTGGTCTGCCTTTTATTTCTTTTTCTTGCCTCATTGCAGTGGCTAGAACTTCCATTCGTGTATTGAATTGCAGTGGTGAGACTGAACATCTTTACTTTGTTTCCAAGTTTAGAAGGAAAGCATTCAGTATTTCACCTTTAAGATTGATATTAGCTGCAGGATTCTTTTTTTTAATGGAAAGTGCCTGGCCAGCTCTGCCAGTCAGCTCTGCAAGGGTATTCATAGTGAAGCCAGGTGGAGGTTGATTTTGTGCAGGATCATTTATTTACTTTAAATTTTGTTTAACTAGATTTAAAAAGGTTTTTTTTAACATGGAATATTTCAAACATCTACAGAGACAGTATAGTTGAATAAATTCCCTATTCCTGTCACCCAGCTTCAAGATATATCAACACGTGACCAGTCTTATTTCATTCTTATTCCTGCTGTCCTCCCTCCTCAATATTGTGAAACAAATCCCAGACATTGTGCCCTTTTATCCATAAATATTTCAGTATGTATCTCTAAAAGATAAGAACTCTTAAGATACAAGACTGTAATGCCATTATCATAACTAAAATTTTAACAGTATTTCCAGTAATATCAAATATTCAGTCAGTGTACAAATTTCTGTAATGTTTTCGTAGCTTTTTGTTTGCCTTAGTTTACTTTGTTTTTAGAGTTCATTTATTTGAATTAGGATTCAAATAAACCCCATATAGTATGATTAGTTGATATGTCACCTGAATCTCTTTTAGATTATAGGTTCCCTCTCTGTATCTTTTTTCTTTTTTTTAAGACTTTACTTTTTTAGAGCAGAAAAATTGAGGGGAAGACACAGAGTTTCCATACACTCTTTATCTCCACACATACATAGCCTCCCTCATTATCAACATGTACCACTAGAGTGGTACATTTGTTACACATTATAATTCCCAAAGTCCATACTTCACATGAAGTTTCACTGTTCATATTGTATATTCTATGGGTTGGGACAAATGTATAATGACCTGTATCCACCATCATGGTATCTTACAGATATAGACCCTGCCCTCAAAGTCCTCTGTGCTCCACCTATTCATTCCTTCTTCTTTAACCCCTGGCAACCACTGATCTTTTTACTGTCTCCATAGTTTTGCTGTTTCCAGAACATCATATAGTTGGAATCACACAGTATGTAATCTTTTCAGATTGGCTTCTTTCACTTAGTAATATGCATTTAAGTTTCTTCCATGTCTTCTTATGGCTTGATAGCTCATTTCTTTTGAATGCTGAATAATATTCTGTTGTTTGGATATACCTCAGTTTATTTATCCTTTCACCTACAGAAGGACATCTTAGTTGCTTCCAAGTTTTGGCAATTATGAATACAGCTGCTGTAAACATGTGTATGCAAGTTTTTGTGTGGATGTAAGTTTCGTCTCCTTTGGGTAAAGACCAAGGAGCATGGTTACTGGATCTTATAGTAAGTGTATGTTTAGTTTTGTAAGAAAACACCAAACTGTCTTCCAAAGTGCCTGTACCATTTTGCATTCCCACCAGCAATGAATGAGAGTTCCTTTTGCTCCACATCCTCACCAGCATTTGGTGTTGTCAGTATTCTGGATTTTGGTCATTCTAGTAGGTGTGTAGTGGTATCTTGTTGTTTTAATTTACATTTCCCTGATGACATTTGATTTGTATGATTTAGGATTTTTGTAGATGCTTTTATCAAGGTGAGAAAGTTCCCACTCTATTCCTAGTTTGCTGAGAATTTTTATCATCTATGGATATTGGATTTTGTCAAGTGCTTTTTCTGCATCAATCAATATGATCATATAATTTTTCTTCTTTTAGCTTGTTGGTAGGGTGGATCATTACAGTGGTTGATTTTTGAATGTTAAACCAACCTTTCATACTTGGAATAAATTCTACTTGGTCATGGTGTATAAATCTTTTTATACATTGCTTGATTCAATTTGCCAATATTTTGTTGAGGCTTTTTGCACCTATGTTCATGAGAGATATTAGTCTGCAATTTTCTCTTTTTGCATTGTCTCTGTATAGTTTTGGTATCAGAGTAATATTAGCCTCATAAAATGAGTTGGGAAGTATTCCCTCCTCTTTTACTTTCTGAAAGATATTGTGTAAGATTTGTGTTAATTCTTCTTTATATGTTTGGTAGGATTATCCAGTGAAACTGTCTGGGTCTGGAGATTTCTTTTTCAGAAACATTTTAAACTACAAATTCAGTTTCTTTGATGGTTATAGGACTATTCAGATTGTCTGTTTCCTCATGATTGCATTTTGATAGCTTGTGGCATTTGAGAATTTGTCTATTCCTTTTAAGTTGTTGAATTTATAAACATAAAGTTCATAGTTCAAAGTTTTCCTTTATTTTCTTTTTTATTATTATGATAAAATACACATAACATAAAATTTACCATTTAACATAAAATTATACCATTTAACTTAAAATTATTGTCACCCCAAAATGAAACTCCATACCCATTATGCAGGCACTCTCCATTTCCCTCTCTCCTTAGACTCTGAAAACCACTAATCAGCTTTCTGTCTCTATGAGTTTTTCTATTCTGTATATTTTATAAAAATGGAATCATAAAATATTTGGCCTTTTCTGTCATGTTGCATTCCCTCAGCATAATGTTTCCAAAGCTTCATCCATGTTGTAGCATATATCATGCTCCATTCTTCTTTATGACTGAATAATATTCCACTGCATATATATACCACATTTTATTTATTCATTCATCTGTTGGTGGAAATTTTGGTTGTTTGCACCTTTTTACTATTGTGAATATTGCTGCTATGAATATTCTTCTACAAGTTTTTGTTTGAACAGTTGTTTTCATTTTTTTTTTGAAGATTGGCATCTGAGCTAACAACTGTTTCCAATCTTTTCTTTTTTTTAAATTCTTCTCCCCAAAGCTCCCCAGTACATAGCTGTATATTCTAGTTGTGAGCACCTCTGGTTGCGCTATGTGGAATGTCGCCTCAGCATGGCCTGATGAGCGGTGCCATGTCCATGCCCAGGATCTGAACCGGTGAAACCCTGGGCCGCCAAAGCAGAGTGCACGAACTTAACCACTTGGCCACAGGGCTGGCCCCTCATTTTTCTTATGTATATACTTAGGAGTGGAATTGCTGGGTCATATGGTAATTCTATGTTTAATTTTTTGAGGAACTGCCAAACTGTATTCCATAGCGTCTGCACTGTTTTGCATTACCACAAGCAATTTGTGAGGGTTCCAGTTTCTCCACATCCTTGCCAACATTTGTTATTGTCCTTTTTTTCTTTTGAGGAAGATTAGCCCTGAGCTAACATCCACTGCCAATCCTCCTCTTTTCGCTGAGGAATGTTGGCCCTGAGCTAACATCCGTGCCCATCTTCCTCTACTTTATATGTGGGATACCTGCCAAAGTGTGGCTTGATGAGCAGTGTGCATGGGTCCAGGATCAGAAACAGCGAACCCTGGGTCACCAAAGTGGAGCACATGAACTTAACTTCTGTGCCACTTGTCTGGCCTTTGTTACTATGTTTTCTTTTTTTTTTGAGGAAGATTAGCCCTGTGCTAACATCTACCAACAGTCCTCCTCTTTTTGCTGAGGAAGACTGACCCTGAACTAACATCCATTCCCATCTTCCTCTACTTTATATGTGGGACACCTACCACAGCATGGCTCAACAAGCAGTGCATAGGTCCACATCTGGGGTCCGAACTGGCAAACCCCAGGCCGCTGCAGTGAAATGTGCAAACTTAACTGCCGAGACACTGGGCTGGCCCCTATACCTCACACTTCTTGTGAGTTTAATCGACCCCATTTGCTTTTCTTGTCTTTGGTAGCATGATTGAATATTCTCAAATAACACACAGGCATTACACAACACTTTTATTAAATGCCCATCATGCTGCGCCACCAGGCTGGCCCCTGGCCCTTGTTATTGTCCATTTTAAAAAATAAGACCCATCCTAGGGCGTATGAAGTGGTATCTTATTGTAGTTTTAATTTGAATTTCCCAGATGATTAATGATGTTAAGCATCTTTTAATATGCTTGTTGGCCATTTGTGTATCTTCTGTGGTGAAATATCTATTCAAGTTCTTTGCCCACTTTTAAATTGGGTTATATGTCCTTTTTGTTGTTTAGTTGTAGGAGTTTTATATAGTCTAGGTACAAAGCCCTCATCAGATATATGATTTATAAAAACTTTTCCTCCATTTTGTGTCATCTTTTCACTCTCTTAATAGTGTCCTTTGAAGCATGAAAGGTTTTAATTTTGATAAAGTCTAATTTATCTATTTTTTGTTTTGTTGCTTGTGATTTTGGCATCATATTTAAGAAATCATTTCCAAACCATGATTATAAAGATTATCGCTATGCTTTCTTCTAAGAGTTTTAGCTTTAACACTTAGATATTTAACCCATTTTGAGGTTTTTTTGTTTGGTTTGGTTTGGTTTTTTTTGGTGAGAAAGATTGGTCCTAAGCTAACATCTGTTGCCAGTCTTCCTCTTTTTGCTTAAGGAAGATTGTCCCAAAGCTAACATTTGTGCTAATCTTCCTCTATTTTGTATGTGAGACACCACCACAGCATGGCTTGATGAGTGGTGTGTAGGTCTGCACCTGGGATCCAAACCCATAAACCGCAGGCTGCCAAAGTGGAGCATGTGAACTTAACCCTTACACCACCAGGCTCACCCCCTTGAGTTAATTTTTGTATATGGCATGAGGTAAGAGTCCATTTTGCATGTGGATGTCCAGTTTTCCCAGAAGTGTTTGTTGAAGAGACTTTTCTTTCCTCATTGAATGGTCTTGGCACCTTGTTGAAAATCAGTTGACTATAGATGGATGGTTTTATTTCTGGGCTCTCATTTCTATTCCATTGATCTGTACATCTATCCTTATGCCAGTAAGATACTGATTACTGTTCTGATTACTGATTACAGTATTACTATAGCTTTATAGGAAGTTAGGAAATTGGGAAGTGTGAGTCCTCTAACTTTTCCTTTTTAAGATCGTTTTGGCTATTCAGGATCTCTTGCAATTTCATACGAATTTTAGGATGGGTTTATCTACTTCTGCAAAAGAGGCCATTGGGATTTTGATAGGTATTGCATTGAATCTGTAGATATATTTGGGAAATATTACCATTCTAACAATATTAAATCTTCTAATCCATGAACTTGGGAGACTTTCCATTTATTTAGGTCTTCTTTAATTTCTTTCAGCAATGTTTTGTCATTTTCATTGTATAGGTTTTATGTGTTCTTGGTTAAATTTATACCTGAGTATTTTATTCTTTTTCATGCTATTATAAAAGGAATTGTTTTCTTAATCTTCTTTTCCGTTGTTTGTTGCAAGTGTATAGAAATACAATGGATCTGATTTTGTATGATACAATTTTGCTGAATCTGTTTATTAGCTCTGGTAGTTTTTCTGTGAATTCCTAAGGGTTTTCTATGCATATGATCATGTGATCTGGGAATGGATAGTTTTGTTTCTTCCTTTCCAATTTGGATGTCTTTTATTTCTTTTTCTTGCCTAATAACTCGAGCTAGGACTTCCAGTGCAATGTTGAATAGAAGTGGTGAGAACTATCATCTTTGTCATATTCCAATCTTAAGGGGAAAGCTTTTAGTCTTTCACCATTGAGTACAATGTTAGTTGTGGGTTTTTCATAATTGCCTTCTAACCTATTAAGGAAGTTCCCTTATATCCCTAGTGTATTGAATGTTTTTATCATGAAATGATGTTGGGTTTTGTCAGATGTCTTTTTTTATGTATCTATTGAGATGATTAATGTGGTTTCCTCCCTTCATTCTATTAATATGGTGTCTTATACTGATTGATTTTCAAGTTGAACCACTCTTGCCTTCTTGGGATAAATCCCATTCCATTACAATGTATAATCCTTTTAATATGCAGCTGGATTTGGTATCCTAGTATTTTGTTGAGAATTTTTGCTTTTATATTCATAAAGGATTAGTTTACTTTTCTTGTGATGTCTGTGTTGGGCCTGGTATCAAGGTAACGCCAGCCTCATGGAATGAGTCAGGAGGTGTTCACTATTCTCTTTCTTTTAAGAGTTTGAGAAAAATTGGAGTTAATTTGTCTTTAGGTGGGATTTACCAATGAAGTCATCTAATCCTGGGCATGCATTTGTTGGGTGATTTGTGATTAATGATTTGATCCCTTTACTTGTTATAGGTTTGTTCAGATTTTCTATTTCTTCATAAGTTAGTTTTGGTAGTTTGTGTGTTTCTAGAAATTTATCCATTTCATCCTGGTTACCTAATTTTTTTGGTGTACAATAGTTCATTGTATAATCCTTTTTATTTCTGTAAATTCAGTAATAATGTCTTCACTTTAGTTTCTGATTTTAGTAATTTAGTCTTCTCTCTTCTTTCCTTAGTCAATCTAGCTAAAGTTTGTCAATTTTGTTGATCTTTCCAAAGAATTAACTTTTGCTTGTATTGTTTCTTTCTATTGTTTTTCTAATTGTCTATTTTATCTCCACTATAATCTGTACTACTTCCTTCCTGTTGCTAGCTCTGGGTAGTGTTTGCTCTTCTTTTTCTAGTTCATTAAGACGTACAGTTAGATTACTGATTTGAGATCTTTGTTCTTTTTAATGTAGGCATTGAGAGCTATAAATTTTCCTCTGAGCACTGCTTCTGCTGTATCCTATATATTTTGTTATATTGTATTTTTATTTCCATTCATCTCAAAGTATTTTCAGTTACCCTCATGATTTCTTCTTTGAGTTATTGGTTGTTTAATCCCATGTTATATTTTTAATGACTGTAGTAATATCTTGTTTCATTCCTAATATTGGTGATTTATATCTTCTCTCTCTTTATTTTGCCCAGTCTTGCTAGAGGTTTGTCAATCCTATTGATTTTTTTTAATGAAGCAGCTTTTTGTTTTATTGATATTCTCTATTGTTTTCCTGTTTTCCATTTCATTTGTTTCTGCTCCTAATGTAGTTATTTCCTTCCTTCTCCCTGCTTAGATTTATCTTGCTCTTCTTTTTGTAGTTTCTTGAGATAGTTACTTAGATTATTGATTTGAGAACTTTTTCTAATATAAGCATTTAACAATATAAATGTCCCTCTCAGTACCACTTTAGCTATGTACTACATATTTTGATACGTTGTATCTTTACACAAAAATTTTTAAGATATGTGTTACATCATGGAATCTTCAGTACCTAGGTTAATGGCCCCTAGTTTCCTCAACTGTGGCCCCTATCCTTTATCTATAAGTCTCTTAAATCATGATACCAAGAACATACACTTCTGGATTGATCTGGCCATTGAAGAATAGAGCAGGAATGTCTGTTCATTCCTTTTTTGGTTCATTCATTTACTCATTCCTTCATTCAACAAACATTTACTGAATTCCTATATTAGACATTGTGTTTGCGAGGAATATAGAGATGTTTAAGACAGACATATTCTCTCTTCTCGCCACTCTGTCTGGCAGAGCAGACCTATAGTTAAATAATTTTAAGGGTGACCACTATCTCCTATATTGTAGAAACTCTACTCCCATTAATAGAAAGCTAGGTTAAAATTCCATCAGTTTTTTGTTTTGGGTTTTTTCCCCAAGAAGTTCTGCCATTTTCTACCCTATTTTCAAAACTCTCTGTTTGTCTTTCATCTAGGACGATCTAAAACTGGTCTGCACTCTACAGGCTATACTAATTTCTTAAAACTGACTTCTTTCTGATTGGTTAGGGCTGTGGTTAAATATTTTGAATATCAACTCTTGCCTGAATTATAGCTGTAAACATATCTGTCTGTCCCTTTCCGTTGACCATTCTTTTAGAATACAATTGAGCCCATAATAGAGTAGCACCTTAGATTTGGGTGGAATAATTAACTTTTTCAGAGTTCTTCTGTCAGTTAAGCCTTTTGATCCTCACCAAAATCCTGGACAGATATAAGCCCCAATTGACAGACAAGAAAGTCGAGACTCAGAGAGGCTAAGTGACTTGCCTAGTTGGAAATATGAAAAACATGTACAAATTTCTAGACTCCCACCTAGGCCTTTACTATTACCTCAATCTCACTGCCTCTTTGTAGCTGACCATTAAATATGTTTTAAAGAGGCTGAAGTCCAATTGTATAATAGATCTGCCTGTCTGAAAAATGATTATTAGTGGTAATGGTTGGGTATTACCTGGTATGCATGTGTTAGGTTTACAGTAAAGAATGCCTACTTTTTATTAACTGTCCTTTTAGATATAGTAGTGACTGTCACACCTGAATTATAACAAAGAAGCACTAGAGAAAATTCAATGTGGGCGGCAAAATTCTTTGAAGAATAACTAGTTATAATTGGGAAGTCTGAACACATTTCAGAGTTGCACGTTTAATATGCAGTATGGTTAATTGCACTGTAATTACAGTATTTTAGAATGCCATGCTAAGTGTTTAATCCTTTTCAGGTTTGCCCTCCAATCAGTGGTCTGCCTTCATTTTCCAGATTGATGAAGTCTGCCTCAGAGAAGGGAGCAGGTAAGAAGATTGTGCTGATGCGTCTAATCAACTGAGAAAGTTGTAAAATGAATCTTTCCTATCTGGAATTTATATTTAATCATAGTTATGTTCTCTTTATGAATGAGTGTTGATTAGTTAGTTGTCAGCATATGAAAACAATAAGGGCTTTTATTTACCCAGATAAGTTATGCTAGAATCATCATTTAGGTCTGATTGAGTTGACAGTGATATTTACATTACCTCAACACATAGATCCACTTAATCTTATTCATAATGTTAATTATATACTCCAAGAGTTACTGTCATGCCCTTATTTATGGTGTTTACTACTAGAGTTTGTTTATAGATATGGTGATTGTATAGTTCTGCTCTCGTTCACTGGACCTTGCCCCTTTTATAGTTGCAAAAGACATTTCCACACATAGAAACCTGATTTTCAGTAGGTTGTTCACACTGGTTTAATGACATCTAATTCAAAAAAGCAACTCAGTTCTGCTTCAGAGAGCTGGTTAAGATTACACCATTGAGCTGACTTTTAGAAGTTTTTTGCTTTCATATATTTGAATATGCTTTTTCAGTGTCTGGAGTTTTCTTTCTGTGCATATCCCCTGCAAGCTGCTATTTCACTCTTCAGGCCCTGCCTTGAAATTCCATTCCTCAAGGAAGCATACCCTAATAGAGTTAATCATTGCCTCCTTTATCTCACTACTGTATCTGAACATTAATAGCATCACAACCCCATCATACTGTATTGCACTTATCTTTCGATATGTTTACTTTCATTAACAGATTGGTTTATTTGAGAGTGAAGGCCATATTGTGTTCATCTCTCTTATCACCCAAGTCTAAAAGTACCTAGTACATGGTAGGTGCTTAATAATTTCTCAGTGTTGAGTGATGTAGATTATTCTTTTTTAAATCTTTTTTCATATTTAAAGACTTTTTTTAGAACAGTTTTAGGTTGATAGTAAAATTGAGAGGAAGGTACAGAGATTTCTCATGTCCCTCTACCCCAACACATGCATAGCCTCTCCCTTATCAACATCTCCCATCAAAGCAGTATATTTGTTATACTTGATAAAGTATATTGACACATTGTAATAACCCAAAGTCCATAGTTTACATTATAGTTCACTCATCGTGTTGTACATTATATGGGTTTGGACAAATGTATAATGACATGTATCCATCATTATAGTATCATACAATATCATTCCCTGCCCTAGATTTTTTTATTGAGGTATAATTGACATAATATTATATTGGTTTCAGGTGTACAACATAATGACTTGATATTTGTATATATTGTGAAATGATCACCACAATAAATCTGATTAACATTCATTACCATACAGTTACAAAATTTTATTTTTTAAAATAATTTTTTGAGATATAATTTACATAGCATAAATTCCCTCTTTTAAAGCGCACAATTAAGTGGTTTATAATATATTTAAAAAGTTGTACAAATGTCACCACTGTCTAATTTCAGAGTATTTTCATCACCACAAAAAGAAACCTCATACCTATTCCTCATTCCCTCCTTCCTCCAGCCCTTGGCAACCACTAATCTAATTTCTGTCTCTATGATTTTCCATTACTATGCATTTCCTGTGAATAGAATCATACAATATATGGCTTCTTAGCATAATGTTTTCAAGGTTGTCCATGTTGTAGCATGTATCAGTACTTCATTCCTGTCTGAATACTATTCCATGTATGGACATGTCGTATTTTGTTTATCCACTTACCAGCTGGTGGACATTTGGGTTGTTTTTACTTTTTGACTATTATGAATAATGCTGCAATGAACATTGATGTACAAATTTTTTATGAACATATGTTTTCAACTTCTTGAGCATATATGTAGTGGAATTTCTGGGTCATATGGTAACTGTATGTTTAACTTTTTGAGAAGCTGCCAAACTGATTTCCAAAATGGCTACACCATTTTATATTCCCACTGGCAATGTATGAAGGTTCCAATTTCTCCACATTTTCCCCAACACTTTTTATTGTCTGTCTTATTGATTATATCTATGTTAGAGGGTCTGAAGTGGTACCTCATTGTGGTTTTTATATGCGTTTACCTAGTGACTAATGATTTTGGACATTAAGCCCCTTTTCATGTGCTTATTGGCCATTATTTTTTCTTGGCTTTTTTGATATGATATTCCTGGGTGTAGATTTTTTGGTATTTATTCTGCTTGGGATTCTCTCAGTTTCCTGATCTACAGTTTGGCATCAGTCATTAATTTTGAAAAATTCTCAGTAATTATTACTTCAAATATTTCTTATGTCATTTTCTCTCTTCTCCTGGTATTTCATTTACATGTGTATTACACCTTTTGTAATTGACCCACATTTCTTGGATATTGTATTCCTTTTTTTCCATTCTTTTCCTCTTTGCTTTTTCAGTTTGGCAAGTTTCTGTTGACATATCTTCAAGCTCATTCTTTCTCAGTTGTGTCCAGTTTGTTCCTGAGTCCATTAAAGGTATTCTTCATTTCTGTTAAAATATTTTTGATTTCTGGCATTTCTTTTTTATTTTTTCTTAGAGTTTCCATCTCTCTGCTTACATTGCCAATCTGTTCTTACATGTTGTCCACTTTTTCATTAGATCCTTTAGTATATTAATCATAGTTATTTTAAATTCCTGGTCTGAAATTTCCAAAACTCTGCCATATCTGGGTCTGGTTCTGATGCTTGCTCTGTCTCTTTACACTATGCTTTTTGTCTTTTAGTATACCTTGTAATCTTTTGCTTAACATCTAAGGGGAAGGGAAGCATGCTATAGTCCTATGATTAGATCTCACTCTTTTAGTTAGCCTGTGCCCCTGGGCTGTGACCTTAAACATTATTTCTCGGTTTACTCCTTCTGTTGAGATGGGAAGCCTATAGGGGACTGGAGTTGGTTATTTTCCTTATACATTGGAGGGTAGAAGGGGCTGGAGTTGGGCATTTTTATTCCCCTACGTGAGAGACTGTAGCAGGCTATAACTGGGTATTTCCGTTCTCCTGGTTGGTTAGGCACTGATAAAATCTCAGTAAGTTAGGCTGTAGTAAAATAGTTTCTCTGGAAGATGGTCTTCTTAAGGATAACAGAATTCTCTGTGCACATTTCAAAATGGCTATCATTATGGTTGAAAAAGATACTTCATACGATTTCAATGTTCTTAAATTTGTTAAGACTTGTTTTGTGACTTACGTATGATCTGTCCTGGAGAATGTTCTGTGAACAGTTGAGAAGAATGTGTATTCTGCTACTGTTGGATGGAATGTTCTATACATGTCTCTTAGGTCCATTTGGTCTAAAGTGTAGTTCAAGTCCAATGTTTCCTCATTGATTTTCTGTCTGGACGATCTATCCAGTGTTGAAAATGGGGTATTGAAGTTCCCTACGCTTATTATATTGCTGTCTATTTCTCCCTTCAGATCTGTTAGTATTTGCTTTATATAGTTAGGTGCTCTGAGGTTGACTGCATATATATCTACAATTGTTATATCCTTTTGATGAGTTGGTCCCTTTAGCATTATGTAATGACCTTTTTGTCTCTTGTTCCAGTTTTTGACTTGAAGTATGTTTTCTCTGTTATCCATATACCTACCCCCTACTCTCTTTTGGTTTCTGTTTGCATGGATTATCTTTTTCCATCCCTTCAGTTTCAGCCTGTGTGTCCTGCTGAAGTGCATCTCTTTTAGGCAGCATATAGTTGAGTTTTGGTTTTGTATCCATTCAGCCAGTATATGTCTTTCGATTGAAGAACTTAATAATTTACATTTAAAGTAATTATTGATAGATAATAACTTACTATTGCCATTTTCTCAATTGTTTTATGACTATTTTCTAGTTCCTTTGTTCCCTTTTTCCCCTCATGCTATCTTCCTCTGTGACTTGATGTATTTATGTAGTGGTGTACTTTGATTCCTTTCTTTTTATCTTTTTTGTATCTACTATAAGTTTTTGCTTTGTAGTTACCATGAGGCTTACATAAAACATCTTGTTGTTAAAACAGTCTATTTTAAGCTGATAACTTAAATTTGATCTAATACAAAAACTCTACAGTTTTACTTTCCCCCACATTGAACGTTTTTGATGTCACAATTTACATATTTTTATATTGCGTATCCATTAAGACATTATTGTAGCTATAGTTATTTTAAATTCTCTTGTTTTTTAACTTTTATACTAGAGCTAAAAATGATTTACATACTCCATTACAGTATTTGACTATATACTTACCTTTACCAGTGAGTTTTAGACTTTCATATGATTTCATGTAACTAATTATCATCCTTTCATTTCAGTTTATTTAATTTCAGGAGGACCTGGGGACCTCCTGTTCTGCCATCTTGCTTCATCACCAACACCCTTTTTCGATCAACATTTTGAGTATGCTTTCCAGCTATGTTTGGCCTCCATGGTTTACGGTAAGAAATCAGCCATTAATTTTACTGAGGATTCCTTGTACATGATATGTTGCTTTTTCGAGATCAATGGCGTTTTTATGTAGGTGAGTAGATAAGTAATGTACATACATATAATTGAACACTACATAGCTTTGAAAAATAAGGTAAATCCCAATGATGTAAACTATTATGAACTCAATAAAACAAAACAAATAAATAAAAAAATAAAGTGAGACCAGAGAATAACAATGGTATTCAATAGCTGATTCCAACAAGAATAAAAACCACCTCCTCAAAGTGGGGGAGATGGCTAAAAAAACAGCATTTTAGTAATACTTTCTATACTTTATAACCTAAATTCCTCTGAAACTCAGAGAGATTACACATTATATACGCTATGGGAGAAAATAAAATTTTTGCTTTTTGGTATTAAAAAATAAAAAATTGAAAAAAATTAAAATAAGGTAAATCAATGTGACAATAAGAAAAGATTCCAAAGATATATTAAGTGAAAAAGTAGATTGTAGAGAGTACAAATGAACCATGTTTATAAAAAATACGTATTTAGAGAGAAATATATTAATACCATGGTTCTGAAATGTTCACATCATAGATTAGTTTTCCCTTTTCTGGGACTTCGTATTTATGGAATACTGCAGTATGTTCTCTTTTGTGTAAGGATTTTTCATGCAGCATAATGTTTTTGAGATTCATCCAAATTGTTGTACGTGTAAATAGTTTATTCCTTTTATTTTTGATTATTATTCCACTGGATAGCGTATCAGATTGGAAACTCAGGCAGGAGTTAATGCTGCAGTCTGGAGGCAGAAATGCGTCTCTGGTAAATCTGTTTTTGCTCTTAAGGCCTTCAGCTGATTGGATGAGGCCCTACTCAGTTGTTGTCTCCTTTACTCAAAGTCAACGGATTGTAGATGTTAATCACATCTACAAAATATCTTTATAGCAACACCTAGATTAGTGTTTGATTAAATATCTGGGTATGATAGCCTAGCCAAGTTGACACATAAAACTAAACATCACAGATGTACTATAATTTATTTATCTGTTTATTAATAGACACTTACATTGTTTACAGTTTTTGGTGATCTTCAAATTGCTGTGAACATTTGTCTATAAATTTTTCCATGGAAAAAATGTTTTCAGTTCTCTGGGGCAAATACCTAGGCGTAGAACTGCTATGTCATAAGACAAATGTATGTTAAGTTTCCTAACAAACTGCCGCTAAAATTAGATTGTGGTGATGGTTGCACAGCTCTATGAATTTACTAGAAATCTTGAATTGTATGCTTAAAATGATTTAATTTTATGGCATCAAAATTTCCAAGATTCACCTGCCATTTTCCGTTTTCACTAAGAGTGTGTCAGAGTCTGATTTCTCAAGACCATTGCCAACATTTGACATTGTCAGTTTTTTAATTTCTACCCCTTCTGCTGGATGTGTAGTGATATGTCATTGTAGTTTTCATTTGTGTTTCCTTGATGACTAATGTTTATCTTCCCAATGCATATTGGCCACTTACATATCTTCCTTTGTGAACTTTTTTCTCATTTTATATTGTTATCTTTTTATTATTGAGTTGTACTATTATTGAGTAGAAGCTCTTTATATATCCTAGATATTCATTCTGTTTTTAGATATATGTCTTGCAAATATTTTCTCACAGTCTGAGGATATTTATTTTCCTAATATTGTCTTTTGATGAGTAAAACTTTTTAATTTCTGTAAAGTTTAATTTATCACAATTTATTGTTTCATGTTATTGCTTTCTGTGTCTTGTCTAAGAAACCTTTGCCTTCCTTCAAGTTGAGAAGATACTGTCCTATGTTTTCTTCTAGAAGCTTTATACTTTTCGCTTTTACATTTAGGTCCATGATTGTTCTTGAATTAGTTTTTTGATATGGTGGAGGTAGGAGTTGAGATTAATTCTTTTCTTTATGGATATTCAGTTGTTCTGTTTGTGGAAAAGACTTTCCTTTCCCCATTGGATTATTTTAGTGCCTTTGTTGAAAATAAAATGACTCTATACGTGTGGGTTTATTTTTGGACTCAGTTTTGTTTTATTGGGATCTGTATGTCTTTCCTTATGCTAGTTCCACACTGTCTTGATTATTGTAGTTTAAGACTTCAATTCCTTTAGTATAAGTGGGCCAAGTTTGCTGTTTTGTTTCAAGATTTCTTTGGTTATTCCAGGTCCTTTGCATTGCCATATATTTTAGAATCAAGTTTTTCGTTTTCTACAAAAAAACATTCTGGAAGTTTGATTCAAATTACATTGTCTATAGATAAATTTGGCCCTTTAGCTGTATTAAATCTTCCATCCCTGAGCATGTCTCTATTTATGTCTTTGATTTCTCAGCAATTTTTTTTTCTTACCTTTCAGTGTACAGGGCTTGAACTTTTTGGGGAGTTAAAGCTATTCCTAAATTATTTTGCTATTTTGAGTGTTACTGTAAATGAAATAATTTTAAACTTTCAGTTACTAGTTGTTAGTTGCTATTACGTAGACATGTAATTGGTTTTTTTATGTTGCTCCATGTCCTGTGACTTTGGTAAGCTCATTTATTAGTTTTAGTTGCTTTTATGCAAATTCCTTCCATTTTTCTACGTATAGAATCATATCATTTGTGAATAAAGACAGTTTAACTTCTTCCTTTCCAGATTGTATGTATTTTATTTATTTATTTTCTTCCTAATAGTACTGGTATTAGGAGTCCAGTATGATGTTCAATAAAAGTGATGAGAGCAGACATCTGATCTTAAGGGTGAAAACATTTTGCCTTTCATCATTAAGTGTTTTGTTAGATACAGTATTTTTAGATGCCCTTTATCAGATTGAGGAAGTTCCCTTCTTTCTAGTTTGCTGAGGGTTTCATTATGAATTGGTATTGAATATTTTTGAGTGCTTTTTTTCTGAATCTATTGAGATGATCATGTAGGTTTTTATTTTTAGTATGTTAATATGGTGAATGCCAGCTGATTTTTAACTTCTTATTCTGGAATAATTTTAGATTTACAGAAAAGTTGCAAAGATAGTATAGAGTATACTGAGAATTCCTATATATCCTTCTTATGTATCTAAGTCTGCTGGGTACATAGCCACAGTACATTTGTCAAAACCAACAAATTAGTACTGGCACAAGACCCTCAACCAAACTATAGACTTCGTTTGGATTTTACCAGTTTCTCCACTACTGCTCTTTTTCTTTATCAGGATCCAATCCAGGATACTTCATTATTTGGCTTAATCATGATTTAATCCTCTCTGATCTGTAATAGCTTCTTAGTCTTTCCATGTTTTCTATGATCTCAACAGTTTTAAAGAGTACTGGGCAGGTATTTTGTAAAATGGTTGTCTCATGTTTTCTCATGATTAAATTGGGATTATGGGTTTTAGGAAAAATACCATAGAAGAGAAGTACCTTTCTCATTGCATCATATCACCGGGTATAAGATAACAACATGACTTATCACTGTTGATGTTAACCTTGATCACCCTTGACCTCTTGATTAAAGTGCTGCTACTAGATTTCTCCACTATAAAGTTACTACTTTTTCCTTTTCTATTCTCTTTTCTTTAGATACAAGTCACTAAGTCCACCTCACACTCAAGGTAAAGATAATTGAATTCCACCTTCTAGAGGGGGGGAATATTTACATATATTAGTTCAAATTCTAAAAGGAAGGCTTTTTCTTTTTTCCTCACTAATTTATTTACTTAATCACTTATTTATATCAGTATGGACTCATGGATATGTGTTTAATTTTGAGTTAGAATCCACCACTATTGTTATTTGTTTTGTTGCTCACATTATTCCAGCTGTAGCCACTGAGTGCTCTTTCAGGTTGACTCCTGTGTCCTTTTGACACACTGCCTCTCTTCTTTCCCTTTTCTGGCACTACAAGATGTTCTAGGCTCATCTTGTATTCTTCCTGCCCCAGCCTTAGAATCAGCCATTTCTCCAAGGAACCTGATTCCTTTTCTTAGAGAATGGTATTTAGAAACCAAGATCTGAGTGCGGGCTGTCATTGTTACTGGGATGTCACTGTTTCTAGGCCCTCTCAGTGGAAAAAGCTAGGAAATAAATTATGTATGTTAATCCACGTATGGGTGTAACATATAAATAAGTATACCACATACCTTATGTATATACCTAATTATCTGTGTATATATTAAAATAAATGTGAATTTATACCGATAGCTGTGACTCTGTTCCAGCACCATCCAGTTCATTCTAGCCTTCCTTTCTTGCTTATTGATATAGTCTATTTTGATATAATGCTCATTTTTGAGACATAAATTTGTTTCAATGCAATTCACATATTAAGGAATAATTTTAGCATGATGTAATTTCACATTTTCTTTTACATTATTTCATTCCTGAGAAACAGTAGATAAATGGAAAACTGCACCCAGCTGATTCAAGCCATATTGGAATACATAAAATGCACACACTTACATACACCTCAGACATCTACAGCTACCTCAACTCATTGCATGTATTATCCAACAAGGTTATATTTTGCTATTCTTTTGCATTTGTGAACTTTATATATAGACACTCCTTCAACATCCCAAACACATCTAAATGTCCTGGTTCAAAAACACCAAGCAATAAATGCAAAGGGAAAGCTTTAAGTATTGGGGAGAAGTTGGAAACAATAAAATATTTTGGAAGAAACAAGAGAATATGTGATGGCTCTCAAGCAACAGGCATAAAGGAATCCACATTGAGGATTACCTGTGACAATGCTGTGAAAATAAAAGAAACATCTCTAATGGAACAACTTCGAGTGCTGTGAAGTCAATAAGAACAAAGCCTAAAGAAGAAGTGGGAAGATTGTTAAGTCTATGAATTGAAGACCAAACAGAAAAAATCAGGACCATCTATTCTCACAATCGGAGAGAAAGCACCATACGTGAAGACCTTAAATGGAAGTTACCAAATCCTGTAGAAGTGGTTCTTTTTAGTGTGAGTAGTGGCTAGCTTAGTGGTTTCAAACATCGCTACAATTTCCAAAGCTTTCAGCTGTCTGAAAGAGAGTTCAGCTGAGAAAAGCAGGTACAGCTGAGAAGGCAGCAAAAGAATTTCTAACAGTGATATAAAAGTTAATTGAAGAAGAACACTATGTATTAGTTCAAAATTCTAATTTTGATGAAACAGACATCTATTACAAATGCTTTCCTTGAAGGACCTACATCTCAAAGTCAGAAAAACATGCCTAGGATTTAAGATTGTGAAAGAACTGTGATGTTCAGGGCCACCAGCCAAACCAAGGACAGTGAGCCACACCCATCCATATATAGGTTAAGCTTTCTCTTTGGACTTCAGATAACCATTCTTCTATCACTTTACAATGACTCACAAGCTGCAGCCCTTGTGATGCCATATTAATTGTAGCATCATATATTTCTCAATCATTTAACATGTGTAAACCTATGCTAACATTCTTATTAGGTTCCTATCTTTTTTTAATGTATCACTGACAAAGTTTTTGAGTGTTGGGCTTCAAAATCATTTTTCTTAGGTGTGGTTTTTATTTTGCAATTTTGCACAGCATGATGATTTTTAAGACACATATGTCATATTGTAGTAGAACTGACTATAACTTCTTTCTCTGACTGGGAGAAACCTACCTCCCATTATCTACAACTTATTTACTTATTTATTCAACCCTAGTATACATCTTGAATAATTTCTGAATTGTTAACTCATACCCCAGTGAGAGGTAAATTTGTCAAGTAGGGTAATGTTTATGTATAGCTCATTTTATCTTTTGCTTCACAATATCCAGTCAAAATATTGTTATCCAAAGTTACTTAGGTCAGCTGCTTTTCCCTCAATCCCCTTTAGTGAGGTAATGTCATATATAGTAATACAGTTAGATTTATTTGTCTTTTACACTTTGGTATTTGACCTATTTTGAGTTAATTTGTTTATTTTTTTTTCTTTTTCTCCCCAAAGCCTCCTGGTACATAGTTGTATATTTCAGTTGTGGGTCCTTCTAGTTGTCGCATGTGGGACGCTGCCTCAACGTGGCCTGACGAGTGGTGCCATGTCTGCGCCCAGGATCCGAATCGGCGAAACCCTGGACTGCTGCAGAGGAGTACACGAACTTAATTCTTCTGCCACAGGGCTGGGCCCTGAGTTAATTTGTATATAGTGTAAGGTGAGGGTCTAACTTTATTCTTTATTTTTTTAAATTGAGGTAACATTGGTTTATAACATTGTATAAATTTCAGATATACATCGTTATATTTTGGTTTCTGTGTAGGCTACATCATGTTCACCGCCCAAAGACCATCCATCACTGTACACATGTGCCCTGTCACCCCTTTTGTCCTCCCCCCTCCATTCTTCCCCTCGGGTAACAAGCAGTTTACTCTCAGTATCTATGTGTTTGTTTGTTGTTGTTGTTGTTTTTATCTTCTACTTATGAGTGAGATCATATAGCATTTGATTTTCTCCATCTGACTTATTTCACTTAGCATAATACCCTCAAGGTCTGTCCATGTTGTCACAAATGGCCAGATTTCATCTTTTTTATGGCTGAGTAGTATTCCGTTGTGTATATATACCACATCTTCTTTATCCATTCATCCATTGATGGACACTCAAGGTTGTTTCTAAGTCTTGGCTATTGTGAATAATGCTGCAAAGAACATATGGGTGCATATATCTTTACACATTCATGTTTTCCTGTTCTTCAGATAAATACCCATCCGTGGAATAGCTGGACCATATGGTAGTTCTATTTTTAACTTTTTGAGGAATCTCCATACTGTTTTCCATAGTGGCTGTAGCAGTTTACATTCCCACGATCAGTGTATGAGAGTTCCCTTTTTCTACATTCTCTCCAACACTTGTTATTTCTTGTTTTATTAATTATAGACATTGTGATGTTCATGAGATAATATCATTGTAGTTTTGTTTTTCTTGGTGAGGAAGATTGGCCCTGAGCTAACATCTGTTGCCAATCTTCCTCTTCTTGCTTCAGGAAGATTGTTGCTGAGCTAACATCTATGCCAACCTTCCTCTATTTTGTATGTGGGTTGCCTCCACAGCATGGCTTGATGACTGTTGTGTAGGTCCGTGCCTGGGATCTGAACCTGCGAACCCTGGGCTGCTGAAGCGGACCATGCAAACCCAACCAGCACGCCAGCAGGCTGGCCCCTTACCACTTTTTTTTAACAAAGTATTGGAAGTTCTAGCCAGAACAGTCAGGCAAGGAAAAGAAATAAAAGGGATCCAAATTGGAAAGGAAGAAGTAAAACTGTAACTATGTGCAGATGATATGGTTTTATTTATAGAAAACCTTAAAGAAGCTACCAAAAAACTATTAGAAATAGTAAATGAATACAGTAAAGTAGCAGGATACAAAATCAATATACAAAAATCAGTTGCATTTCTATGCACTAACAATGAAGTAGCAGAAAGAGAAATTAAGAATACAATCCCATTTGCAATTGCAACAAAGAGAATAAAATACCTAGGAATAAATTTAACCAAAGAGATGAAAGACCTGTACAATGCAAACTATAAAACCTTGTTGAGGGACCAGCCCTGTGGCCTAGTGGTTAAGTTCATGCGCTCTGCTTCAGCAGCCCAGGGTTTTGCTGGTCCAGATCCCAGGCACAGATCTGGCACTGCTCATCAGGCCATGCTGAGGTGACATCCCATATACCACAACCAGAAGGACCTACAACTAGAATATACAACTATGTACTGGGGGGCTATGAGGAGAAGCAGCAGGAAAAAAAGCAGATTGGCAACAGATGTTAGCTCAGGTGCCAATCTTTAAAAAAAAAAATTGTTGAAAGAAATCGAAGAAGACATAAAGAAATGGCAATATATTCCATGCTCTTGGATTTGAAGAATTAACATAGTTAAAATGTCCATACTTCCTAAAACAATCCACAGATTCAATCCATCTCTATCAAAGTTCCAATGATATTTTTCACATAAACAGACCAAAGGATCCTAAAATTTATGTGGAACAAGAAAAGACCCCAAATAGCCAAAGGAATCGTAAGAAAAAAGAACAAAGCTGGAGGTATCACACTCCCTGATTTCAAAATATACTACAAAGCTATAATAATCAAAACAGCATGGTACTGGTACAAAAACAGACACGCAGATCAATGGAACAGAATTGAGAGCCCAGAAATAAACCCACACATCTATGGACAGCTAATCTTCGACAAGGGAGCCAAGAACATACAATGGAGGAAGGAAAGTCTCTTCAATAAATGGTCTTGGGAAAACTGGACAGCCACATAAAAGAATAAAAGTAGACCGTTATTTTACACCATACACAAAAATTAACTCAAAATGGATTAGAGACTTGAATGTATTAACTCAAAATGGATTAGAGACTTGAATGTAATACCTGAAACCACAAAACTTCTAGAAGAAAATATAGGCAGTATGCTCTTCAACATTGGTCTTAGCAACATCTTTTAGAATACCATGTCTTACCAGGCAAGGGAAACAAAAGAAAAAATAAACGAATGAGACCACATCAAACTAAAAAGCTTCTGCACAGCAAAGGAAACCCTCAACAAAACAAGAAGACTACCTAACAATCGGGAGAAGATATTTGCAAACCGTGTATCTGATAAGAAGTTAATATCCAAAATATATAAAGAACTCATACATCTCAATAACAAAGAAAAAAAAACCAATTAAAAAATGGGCGAAAGATCTGAACAGACATTTTCCAAAGAAGATATACAGATGGCTAACAGGCACATGAAAAGATGTTCACCATAACTTGATTCTTTTGCATGTGGATATCCAATTTCCCCAGCACCATTTGTTGAAAAGACTGTCCTTTCCCCATTGAGCAGTCTTGGCACCCTTGTCAAGATCAATTGGCCATATATGTGAGGATTTATTTTGGGCTCCCTTTCCCATTCCATCGGTTATGTCTGTCCTTACGTCAGTACCATACTCTTTTATTTACTATAGCTTTGTAGTCAGTTTTGAAGTTGGAAGGTGTGAGTCCTCCAATTTTCTTTTTCTTTTTCAAGATTGTATTGGCTGTTTGGGCCTCTTTGCGATTCCATATGAATTTGAGGTTCAGCTTTTCCATTGCTACAAAAAAGGCTGTTGGAATTGCATTGAATCTCTAGATTGCTTTGGGGATTACTGATGTCTTAATAATATTAAGTCTTCCTGTCCATGAACACAGGATATCTTTCTGTTATTTAGGTCTTTAATTTCTTTCAGCAGTGTTTTGTAGTTTTCAGCATACAAGTCTTTCACTTCTTTGGTTAGAGTTATTAGTAAGTATTCAATTTTTTAAGATGTTATTCTAAATGGAATTCCTTTCTTAGTTTCCTTTTCAGATTGTTCATTGCTGGTGTACAACAACACAACTGATTTTTGCGTGTTTATATTGTACTTTGCAACTTTACTGAATTCATTTGT
This sequence comes from Equus caballus, assembly GCF_041296265.1. Taxonomy (NCBI): domain Eukaryota; kingdom Metazoa; phylum Chordata; class Mammalia; order Perissodactyla; family Equidae; genus Equus; species Equus caballus. The sequence continues at coordinate 15,967,963 of NC_091684.1, forward strand.
TAACTCTGTTAGCTTTCTTGTGGGTGTTTTTTTATTGTTGTCATTATTCCATTAATGTGATGTATTACATTGATTATTTTCTTATGTTGAACCACTTTTTCATTTTGTATAATCCCTATAATGTGCTGTTGGCTTAGGTTTGCTAGTATTTTCTTGTGGATTTCTGTATCTGTATTCATAAAGGTTGTTGGTTTGTAATTTTCTTGTGATGTCTCTTTGTGGCTTTGATATCACAGTAGTGCTGGCCTCATAGAATGAATTAGGAAGCATTCCCTCCTTTTTCATTTTTTGAAAGACTTTTAGAAGGATTGACGTTAATTGTTCTTTAAATGTTTGGTAGAATTCACCAGTGAAGGTATCTAGTCCTGGAATTTTCTTTGTTGGAAGGCTTTTGATTACTGATTTAGTCTCTTTACTTGTTATGAGTCTGTTGAAATTTTCTATTTCTCCTTGAGTCAGTTTAGGTAATTTATGTGTTTCTAGGAACTTGTCCATTTCATCTAGTTTCTCTAATTTGTTGGTATACAATTAGTCATATTATTTTTTTTATAATCCTTATTTTTGTATTGTTGGTGATAAAGTCTCCATTTCTATTTCTGATTTTATTATTTGCATCATCTTTTTTCTTAGTTTAGCTAAAAGTTTCTCAATTTTGTTGATATTTTCAAAGAAATAACTTTTGATTTCATTGATTCTATTATTTTTCCACTGCCTTTTATTTTATTTCTCCATTCTAATTTTCATTATTTCCTTCCTTCTGCTAACTGTGGCTTTATTTTGCTCTTCTTTTTCTATTTTCTGCAGGTGCAAAGTTAGCCGTTTATAGGTCTAAATTTCCCTCTGAGCACTGCCTTCCCTGCAACCTGTAAGTATCTGTATGTTGTATTTTTGTTTTTAATCCTCTCTAAGTGTTTTCTGATTTCTCTTGTAATTTCTTTTTTAAACCTTTGGTTATTAAAGAAGTTGTTGTTTAATGAGTATATATTTGTGAATTTTCCAATTTCCTTCTATTATTGATTTCTAACATCATTCCATTTTAGTTGAAGAAGATACTTTGTATGATTTCAATCTTCAAAGATTTATTGAGACTAAATTTTTGGCCTAACGTCCTGGAGAACGTTCCACATGCACTTGAGAAGAATGTGAATTGTGCTTTTGTTGGCTGGAGTGTTCTATATATAGTCTGTTATATCTATTTGGTTTATAGTGTTGATTAAGCTCTCTCTATCCTTATTAATCTTCTATCTAGATTTTATATCCATTATTGAAAATGAGGTATTGTGGTCTCCGACTATTATTTTTTATTTTATATTTTTTAGGAAGATTAGCCCTGAGCTAACATCCACCACCAGTCCTCCTCTTTTTGCTGAGGAAGGCTGGCCCTGAGCTAACATCCATGCCCATCTCCCTCTACTTTATATGTGGGATGCCTGCCACAGCATGCCTTGCCAAGCGTTGCCACGTCTGCACCCGGGATCCAAACTGGCAAACCCTGGGCTGCCAAAGTGAAACGTGCGCACTTAACCACGTGCCACCGGGCCAGCCCCTCCAACTATTATTGTTGAACTATTTCTCCCTTCAGTTCTGTCAATGTTTGCTTCATGTATTTTGGGAGTCTGTTGTTTGCTGCATATATATTTATAATTTTTATATATTCTTGATGAATGACTCATTTGTGAATATATAATGTCCTCTTTTGTTTCTTGTAATAGTTTTTTACTTAAAGTCTGTTTTGTTTGATATTAGTATAACCACCCTAACTCTCTTTTGCTTACTATTTACCTGGAATATCTTTTTCCATTTTACTTTAAACCTATTTGTGTCTTTGGATGTAAACTGAGTCTCTCGTAGAAAGCATATAGCTGGATCATGTATTTTTGCCTTTTGCTTTCTGTCAATCTCTGCCCTTTGATTGCAGAGTTTAATACATTTATATTTAAAGTAATTACTGATAGGAAATGACTTACCTCGGCCATTTCACTATTTGGTATTTGTATGCCTTATACCATTTTTTTTTTCTTTTTGTTTTTTTAAAGATTTTTTTTTTTCCTTTTTCTCCCCAAAGACCCCCGGTACACAGTTGTATATTCTTCGTTGTGGGTCCTTCTAGTTGTGGCATGTGGGATGCTGCCTCAGCGTGGTTTGATGAGCAGTGCCATGTCTGTGCCCAGGATTCAAACCAACGAAACACTGGTCCGTCTGCAGCGGAGCGCACGAACTTAACCACTCGGCCACGGGGCCAGCCCCTGCCTTATACCATTTTTGCCCCTCATTTCCTACATTACTGCCTTATTTTGTGTTTAGGTGTGTTTGTTTTTGTAGTTAACCATTTTCATTTTTTTTTGTATATATTCTATTGATATTTTCTTTATGGTTACTATGGGGATTATATTTCACATCTGAAATGTATAACATTCTAATTTGAATTAATACAATCTTAATTTCAATAGCACTCAAAAACTCTGCTCCTATATACTCTATCACTCCTATTATGTTATTGTTATCAGGAATTACACCTTTATATGTGTGTCCAATAACACAGATTTATAATTATTTTTAATATACTTGTCTTTTAAATAATGTAGGAAATAAAAAATGAAGTTATAATCAAGAATACAATAATACTGACTTTTATATTTACCCATCTATTTACCTTTTGCAGAGATGTTTATTTCTTCATATAGGTTTCAGTTACTGTCTAGTGCCTTTTCATTTAAACCTGAAGGACTCTCTTTAGCATTCCTTGTAGAGGAGATCTAGTGGTAATTACATCCTTTTGTTTATTTTGGAATGTCTTAATTTCTCCCTCATCTCTAAAGGATCGTTTTTCTGGATACAGAATTGTTTTTTTTTTTTAAAGATTTTATTTTTTTCCTTTTTCTCCCCAAATCCTCCCCAGTACACAGTTGTACATTCTTCGCTGTGGGTCCCTCCAGCCGTGGCATGTGGGACGCCGCCTCAGCATGGTCCGATGAGTAGTGCCATGCCCGTGCCCAGGACCTGAACCAACGAAACACTAGGCCGCCTGCAGCGGAGCGTGCAAACTCAACCACTTGGCCACGGGGCCAGCCCCAGGATACAGAATTCTTGGTTGACAGTTTGTTACTTTCAGGACTTTAAATATGCCAGCCCACTGACTCAAGGTTTCCATGGTTTCTGATGAGAAATCTGCTGTTAACCTTATTAATGATCCTTGTGTGGAATGAATCAGTGAACTTGAATCTGTAAATTCATCTTTCATCAAATTTGGGATCTTTTTAGCCATTATTTTGTCAGTTAAAAATTTTTTAAAAAATATACCATTCTTTCATCTCCTTGTGGGCCATCCATTTTATGTTTGTTAAACTGACTGGTATTGTGTTTCAGGGCTGTGATGTTTATTTTTCAAAAAATCTTTTTTTCCTCTGTATATTTCATTTTGGGTGACTTCTGTTGCTGTGTTTCAAGATCATTGATCTTTTCTTCTGCATTGTCTAGTTTGCAGTAAATCCTATCTGGTGTTTATGGATTTGATATTTTTTGTAGTTCCATTGGAGTGCTTTTTTATAACTCCTGTTTCTCTCCTCATCTTGTTCATGTTTCCCTTTATATCTTTGATTATATTTATAAGACTTTTTATATTCCTTATAAGGTCCTTGTCTGCTAATTTCATCATCTCTGTCATTTATGTTTGTTTCTATTGACTGATTTTTCTCCTCATAATGGGTCATATTTTTGTGCTTCTTTGTTTACTGTAATTCTTGGATGCTGGATATTGTGAATTTTACATTGTTGAATCTGGAATTTTGTTGTAGTCCTTTAGTGATTACAACATTAAATAATAAAGTGTACCATCACTTTTATTATTGTTCTCCAGTATGTAATATGTATTTTCCTTTAGCTGCTTTTAAGAACAAAATGTTATGTTTAGTTTTTAACAGTTTAACTATGATATGCCTAGGGATAGTCCTTGTATTCCTGCTGCACTCTTTATAAAGAGACAAATACTGGTAATGACTCAAATATTTAAGAATTTGAGAATGGCTAAGTATTCACTGATATAATGGAATGGCATTAAATAAATATGTAGATTATGTTGGTATAAGATAAAACGTATATGAAATAATGTTTAGTAAAAGGTAGAACAAACTATTATATATACAAAGATTTGTAAAGTGAAAAATATTTGTATCAGAAACATAAATTTAATAGAGTTATATAAGTCGTGTATTAAGGTATAAGTTTTCTTCCTTTGAAAAGTTGTTTTTTCTAACAGCTTTATTGAGATGTAATTCACATACCATAAAATTCTTCCATGCAAAGTGTACAATTCTAACAATTTTGAATATATTCACAGAGTTGTGCAACCATCACCACATTTTAGAAAAAATTTATCACCCCAGCAACAACCCCCCCCCCATCTATTAACAGTCACTCATTTTCTCCAGTACCCCCAATCCTAGACAACCAGTGATCAACTTTCTCTCTCTATGGATTTGCCTATTCTGGACATTCTATATCAATGGAATGATACAATATCTCGTGTTTTCTCACCGGCTTTTTTCACCTAGCATAATGTTTTCAAGTTCATCCATGTTGTAACATGTATCAATAATTTATTTCCTTTTATTTCAAGGTAATATCCCAATATTATCATTTTATATCATAATTAACATTATAATAAATAGCTCTGTGCATAAAACCTTTTAGGATAGATTCCCTAATATGGAATTAGTGGGTCAAAGGAAATGAACTTTTTTTTCCTATTGCATTTTTATCTTATTTATCTATATGCCTCAAAAGATTACATAAATGTGATTTTACTTTAATTTCCTGAAAATGCAAACAAATATTACAGAGAAAATCCTTTTGACCACTCCTCTCTCCCACTCCACTCCTTACCCCTTGGGCCTGTTCCTCTACTTTTCCCCCTAGAGGCAGCCATTGTCCTGAATTTGGTACATACCCATCCAATTCATTTTTTAAAAGTCTCTCCTCCCCCCTCTCTGTCTATACATATGTATCTATATATATATATACACACACACACACACCTTTTTTTAAAGGTTTTTAATTACATGTTACATGGAGGTTAATAAATCCATTGTGATGCCTGCAACATAAATCCCTATGTGCATTATTAAACAGAACAAAAACTAATTATATCACTTCTATCCTTTCCATCAATATTCATATCATATAAATAAACCATAGAGTAATGGGAGATCTGAATCCCAATAATTGACTCTGATAGCCTTCCTAATAATTCATTCCATGCCCTCAAGATAATACCTTATTGTATTTCAGGAGGCCATTTTAATTTCAAGGAAGGTAAACAGGATTAATTTCAAGGGTCTGCAGATCCTGTGTGGGACCAAAGCACTCAATTTGATTATAGATTTGATAGTTAATTAACTAATTCTTAAACTCTGAAAGTGATGCCTAATTACTGTATAATTGGGGTAGACAATTCTATCAGCCATTAAAAAAATGGAACTTCGTGTGAACTAAGCCAAATATTTAACGGGCACTTTGCCGATATTTGGTTGAGTATGAGAAAATATTTCTGATTATTAGTGTTTGGAGGAGGCCTCCGGGCATTGCCCAGCAGTCAGGGTGACTGATCAGGTTTAACAGGTTTCCTGGCTGCTGTACAAAAGCTACACGGCAATGATTTGTTACGCAAATTTTTTTATTTTTTTCTGGAAAGAAATGAGTTTTCTTTATACAGAATACCTGTTGGCAGCACATATAATTTATATTGTCATGTAGTTGAGTCTGAATTCTCTCATGTTTCCTAGGCCTTCTTTAACCTCTGAGGATTAAGATGCAATCTCAGGGCAAAGGCTATTTGGTTATCTCCTGGGGATCTTCATGGCAGCTGATCTGCAACTGTCTTAAATGATCTTTTGAAAAACTAGGGAAAGGACTGAATAATAAAACCCATACCAAAATTATTTTTAAAGTTGCAAAATTTTGATTCACTCTATTTAAAAATACTGTGCTGCCCTTTTACATTATTCTACCACTAAGTCACCCATACTAAAATATTATCTCACCTTTTTAGAAGAGAAAGCATTGCTGTTTTTTCAGCTTATTTTGAATTAGAATTTAGTAGGAGTATCAGGCAGATACTAGTTACAGCATTTCCCTATATTCCAGCCCATCTCCCCCATCCATCGTGGAGAGTCCCACTCCCTAAATGGAGTTGGGTATTTGCATAAAATAGCAAGCGAGGAATGAGCAGAAGCACTGTGCTGGTGTAGTACCCACGTTAAGAGCTTTGAGGTAGTAGGAAAACCAAGATGCGCAGTAAGTCTAATTCATTTTGGACTTATTCTGGATGCTTAATAATCAGTGTAAATAAACGGTGCCTATTTTAGCTTATAGTTAGCATCTACAACCCCTTTTTCACATACCTGTAACCTTCACTTAAAAAAAGAAAAAAAGAACATCTATTGTATGTCAAATTCTGGATTTGGTGTTTTGTATATCTTCCTCTCTCTGTTCAATCCTTACAACTCTTCCTGGAGAGTAGGTATTAGTATTATTCTCATCCTTTAGATGAACTTCAAAGAGGTCAGGAGACTTGACCAAAGACTAACCAACAACTGGGGGTTGGGGAGAGCAATCCTGAAATCTGGCAGGCCTGCCGCCCGTCTTCTGGTCAGGGTCTAATCCGGAGCTGAGTTTAAACAGTGCAAAGGGCAATGAAATGGGATAAATGCTGGACTTCCCTCTGCCAGGCTCTGCTGTTAGGCAGTTGCGTGACCCTGGGCATTCTGACTGCAGTGGCAGCCTCTTTAAAGAGGATGCCCTCCCACTGCTAACCAAATGATCCTCGAGGCCCAGGGATTCACGTGCTGCAGGGTCCACGTTCTGACCACCTGTCAAACCCTGCGCGGCTGGTGGAAGCCCCATCAGGCCCGGGGAACTGTTAACTGACTACCACGCCCTCCTTCGCTCACTAGGTGTTAATTTACCGGCTGGACTGTTTCAGTCCCTGTCTGCTTCAGGTGCAAAATTTACAACACTGAGCCTGCCCCTGCGGGCACCTAGGTTTTCCCACATCGCCCCGAGTCCGCTGTGTGAGACTTGGGGAAGAAGCCTGGGTGTTTACTGCCCCTTATTTCCTGCTCTACTGCGGCGGCTCGCGGACAGCGGCCCTCGGGTGGCGTTCAAAGTGGGGTTCCCACAGATGCTGCAAACTAAGGGCCATTTTTCTGCTGAATGCGCGTCTTGATGTCCAGGGGGTGGAGGCGGAGAAAGGGGTCCAAGAGCGAGCCAGAAACCAGACAGACAGGTCTGCACGCCCTCCTGCCTGCTCATCCTGCGGCTCCGGCCTCCGTGCACAAAGCTGAAGCGCAGCGGCCGCCGCAGGCTAAGGCTCGGGCTGCGGTCCCAGTGCCACCGCAGGTCTCTCCATCGACCCCATCTCCTGTCCCCGGGCTGCTAGTCCGTCCCCGACCCCGCCCCGCGGGCTGCCTGCAGGTGAAGCACCGCGCCCGCTGAGTAGGTGCGTGAGGATGATCTCACTCGTGCGCTCCGCGCCAGGAGGAGGAGGAGCGGGAGCAAATCCAACTTCCGGGTAGTGAAGCCGCACGCCACCGGCATCTTGCTTTTTCTTCCCTCCTCCCCGCGTTGTACCCCTCGCCTCTCCCTCCTTTCCTTTTATTCCGGGCCCCACCTGCCAAAATGAACAGCTCGGACGAAGAGAAGCAGTTGCAGCTCATCACCAGTCTGAAGGAGCAAGGTAGGCGGGCGCGCGGCCGCCAGGTGCAGGCAGCCCCGGCCCGTGGGCGGGGACGGCTCCGGGGCGCTGGGTTTGGGGCTGGTGGAAGCTGGGCGGGAGGTGTTGGGGCCGCTGTAGCCCCCTTAGTAGCTCCGTCACCCGTGGAGAAGCGTCCTCCGCGCCCGCGCGCATTGGAGAGCCCAGGGCCAAGAGTAATGTGCGGGTGCCGGGGAGTATCGGGCCCTGCGGTGCGGGAGGCGCTACCCGCTGGTTGCTTTAGCAGACGATCGGGAGTTGGGGGAAGGGACAGGGACTGGCGCGGACGACGCCCCACGGTACCAGCTTCCACGCGGGTGTAGCGAGTAGGGCTGGCTATCTTGGGAGGGGACGTTTTGGGCAGCTCAGCTGGCTCTGCTCCCTTGGCTTGGCCCCACCCTTGTACACTGGCGCTGGGAGGCCTGCAGCGCTGCTTCAGGGCCTTTCCAGCTTTTCATTCTGGTTTGGTTTATTTCCTCTTTTTTTACCCAGCTAGGATTTTCAGGCCATGGTGTATTTTATCACTTCCCATTTTTAGCAATTTATTAGTGAGTCAATACCCTGCCTGTGTCGGGCTTCCTGAATTCACACTTGGCTCTGGTCCGCAGGAAAGTCGGGCCATGTACATACATGCATTTCTACACTGCCTGGTAACTGGAGATTATGCCTTAATAAACTGTTTTAATCAATCATTTTCATCACTTACCACACTTCTGAACAAAGCCAAATTAGTGATCAAATGTGAACCTTACACTTTTAAAATTTAAAATTATTATTACCCTGACCAAAGGTGGCCTGCGAAGATGGGCCAAGAAAGAGAGAAAACATAGCGATTTAGGAAGTAAAAATGTGTAGGAACATGTGGTTTTCTGAATAACTTGCTGACATGGCCATTTAGTGGGAGGGGGCCCTTCTCTGTGGCTAGTCCTAGTATTTAGTCGCAGCTCTTTCACTTCTTTTGGCTCAACTCACCAACTCTGTGAACTTGAAAGTCTCTTCCCTTCTGTGGGTCTTGTGTTGATCAAGCCCTACCTGACTAAAGGCAAGGGCTAAACCAGATGATTTCACTAAGTCCTGACCTGTTGCTCCTTGAAACCACGAACATACCATTTGTAAGGATACGTGGATTCCTCTGGAGTCCACACTCCTGAAAACAAATCTCAACCTGACTGTTTACTAACTGTGTGACCTTGGGGAAATTATTTTACCTCACTGAAATGGACAGACACATTCCTTTGTGGTATCTAGCATCTAGAAAATGTTGGATAAAAATGGCTTTCGCCTTCCCAGTACCTTCAACTCCTATCCTATATTAGCCTAAGGTCATGAAGTCACAAGCATCAGTGAATCTAGTGGGTGGGCATAATGCCTTTATCTGGAATTTCTCAAGTGTTTTAGTGAGGGGCTGGATTCTATTAGTATTTTATTTCTAATAACAGCCCCCCCCCCCAACATAAAGACTCTTAATTCATATTCTAGACTTTTGGAACTTTCATTATTGGTAATATCTGTCAGTGGTTATCAGATCCTTTTGATGGATGGTCAGTTTTCAAATAAAATAAAAAATTTTACTTCTTTTATTCTGTATGTGATTTCAAGGATGGATTAAAATTCAGATAATCTACAAGTTATTTATATTTGATTTTGGAACACATTCTCTGTTGGATTTGTGAGCTGATGAAAAAGGGAGCATTCTTAAGTTTCTGATTCTTTTCTTGTATTATATTTGGAAAACAGACAAATCCATGGCATTGGTGTTTTTAGAGGATATTTTTCCTTGATTATAAGTATATCAAAGGCGATGGAACAGTTAGACTTTGAAATTTGTGTTTCTTAAAAGGTACACCTTTTTTTACGGTAGTGAATCTGTTTACACAGGTGTTGGGATTTCTTCAGCTCACAGTGTGATTTTTATACATTGTGACACCTGGGCATTTGTTTGTCATTGGATCATAGGCTGTGATAACAATTGACTTATTTCAAGAGTATTTAATTGCCATTTGACCTATGGAACTAACTAGGAAGCTAGGGATTTGAGATAGAAAAATAGGCAATTAGGTGTTTGGGCTCTTACCAACACTATGATCAATTTTGCGTGCTATTGGTTTCTATGATTTATTTTTGAAAATAGACAATACTTTTTACTACCTGTTAACATTGTGAATAATTCCACTACTCCTATTTAATGTGATCAAGAGGGCTCATGATCAATTAGTCTGTATTCCTTTTTTAATGCTGAGTGTACATTAATTTATTCCTTTAACAAAACCTTAGCAGGTACCTACCATATATGAGGCTCATGTGCTAGGCATTGGGGGTAGAGATGGTAGACCAGACAGTCCCTACTCTCTCCGAGTTTCTTGTCAAATAGACAGTCATTAATCAAATAATCATACAAATAAATTTGTACAATTATACATTTTTTATTCTAGGATAGATTCTTAGAAATGGAGTTCTTGGATTAGAGGGCTTGTACACAGAGTTGTGCCAGACATTGCAAAAGTGCCCGCCAAAGTGGCTTTACCGGTTCACGTTCACCCCAGCACTGCCCATTTCCCCACATGCTGGTCAACATTGACCAGCAGCAATCTTTACTGATTTTGACAGCCTGACAACTTTCTTAATTTTTGCTGGTCTGATGAACAAAAATGGTACCTTTAAAAAATTTGTGTTACCTGGTCGTCAGTGGGGTTTGAAATCTTTTTACATGTTTATTGGCCATTTAGGTTTTATCATATCGTTCGTTCCCTACTGAGTTGCAAGTCTAAAATTTGAGCCCGTTTCCCCAGGAGAGTGTTCAGAAAGAGGGTTCCTATCTACTCTAAATGGCATAGCTGACAGCAGCCTTCCCTAATGTGAAGGCTTCAGTGGTGTGGTGAATAAGGTTGCTTTTGACAAAAGTTGTGAAATGTAATGACAGAGTCTGTCATAATATGAACAATCTCTAATTTATACTTACCATTCCCTAAGCTCTATGTCTTATAAATCACACCCACTTCTGAATTACTTCAAAACATTGTATGTTCTCTTTTGGTGAATGGTATAATTAGCTATATTATGTCTTTCTAGAAAGTTATATTATGTCCCTTTAAAAAAAATTAGCCAGTGTGCGATTGCTTGTGTTCAAGCAGATGTTGAGGTAATGAGGTAATTCTCTTTTTGTCTTTTTGGGGCTTTATTTTATTGGACTGATTGACATCTTTAGTGCACTGAGAAATGGCAACTTGGGATACTATTTCTGATGCATATTTCCTAGCTACTAAAGTGGACATTTCCCTTGCAAAACATCATACAATTTGCTCCCTTTCCAGAATTCTGTGGGAAATGATAGATTTTGCTCAGCATATATTTAAGGTACATGATTTCTTTGCAATTCATTCAACCCACATGCATTGAATATTTATAGCCAGGCACTGTGCTAGGCATCAGAGGTATAGAGATGAATAAAACCTTGTCTCTGCTGGTGAGGAGTTCCTAGTCTAGAGATGGTGATAGGCATTTATATTCTAGGAAGAGTGTCTAATTGGCCTAGTTTGGGTCATGTGTTTAAATCCTTTGGCCAGGGAAAGGCGAGCTGGCTTGATTGGAAGCCTCACAAAGAACAATAGATTGGAGTAGTTGTCCAAAAGAGAATGGGGTGCCACTACCAGAAGTGGGAATGCAAGCCTGGGCAGACACAAACAACAGATGTCCACTAAACTGGTCAACGTAGTAGTGATGTGTCATGTGGAACTTGTTGAGAAAGTTTTGAAGAGAGTGACTGACAGTTACCAATGAGGATGCTCTAATGTAAGACCAAAACAACTACCACCACCACCAAACCAAAAGTTGTGGGCTCTTCTTGGGCTAACACTACTTAAAATGGGTTTCCTATGGTAAGATAACTGGTTTTAAATCAAGTTAACCTCCTTTCTCTTTAAAGTTGGTATCATTTTCCCCAGGATTGTTGACATAGTGCTTAAGGTTCAGTTGGAAATTTAGTCAAGCTTATTCTTGGAGCCGAGTTAGTAATTGAAAGAGGCTTCTAGTGTTCCTTTGGCTTCTGGGCTAGAAAGTAGCTAGAGCATTATTTTGACAAAAGGGGGTGAAACTATTGTCTACCACAATGACCACATCAGTCTGGAAAAGCTGAAGCCTTTTCAGTGTTGGATCCATACAAAGTCAGTCAGCAGGAAGCTGTCTGGGGCTAAATGATCACTTTGGTGTCAGGTGCAAACTTGTCTTTACACCACTATTTTTCCAAGTGTGGTCCAGGGGCCAACTATATCTCAATAACCAGGGTACATGTGTACTTACTTCCTTAATTATGAAAAGAAGCCTGGTAAATTTATTTTTCTTTGGTTACATTTTTGTAAAGTTTTTTGCTTTTACAACAAAGTATGATATAGATTGAGAAAAGTGCATAAAATATAAATGAACATCTCAATGAGTTATTAAAAAAAAATGTTTCTAACAACACTTAGAACATTTCCAGAAGCCCCTTCATAATCCCTCTGATCACTATCACCTTCCTTTCCCCAAGTATATTCAGTGTCACCAAAGATAAGTTTTGCCAGTTTCTGAAATTTACATAAATGGAATCATACAATATGTATTATTTGCTTCTGTGTTCTTTCACTCATTATATGTGTGAGATTTATCAATATTATAGCACAGAGTTTTCTTCATTTGAGTTGCTGAGTAGTATTGTGCTGTGTGAATATGCCGAAAAAAATTTTTTAAGCTAATATACTTTAGGTCATGGGTCAACAGACTTTTTCTGTAAATGGCCAGAAAGTAAGTATTTTAGGCTTTGTGGGCCATGTGGTTTTTGTTATAAACCAGTTTATTTATTACAAATGCAGTTTCCTCCTAAAGTTGGTGAGCTACTGCCCAAGAGACACCAGTTGGGCACTTCTCCATGGGAGGGATACTCAGCATGGGCTGAGGAGCTACATCTTCTAGTCAGAATTTCACCATTCACTTAACGCGTCCGCTAGGTAGATAAATCTTACTTTTGTTTTATTAAAAATTAAATTTAGAAATAAACATATGCTTATAGAAAAAATAAGCATATAAAGTGAAAAGTACAATTAACTTATTCCCTCTAACCCATTGTTTCCCAATATTTATTTCATTATACTCTCTTAAGGAGTCTTTTTTGACATTTTTCCCCCTAATTGCTTCCCCTTTCCATGAAATTTTAATACCACAGATATAGTATACATCTGTTTATGTACTGTGATCCTTTGGAGGGCTACAAACCTTTGTGATATCTAAGGTTTTTTTTCTCTTTGAGGTGCTGCACCCCATTGATAAGCATGCTCGAACTCCATTTCCATTCCTCAGTTATCTACTGTTAACCTTTTGTTGTATTTCCTTCCAGAAATTGTATATGTATGTACATATATATTTCACTTAATATATATTACGGAATTTATATCCATGCATATAGAGCTAAATGTTTAAAAATTGATTGGCTAGTATTCCTCTGTACGGATCTCTCACAATGTATTGTCCCCTAGATGGGCACTTCTGTGTTTCTGTATTTTTACTATTAAAAATAAATAATGCTTTTGGCAATAGATAAGAGTTGGAGACATCAGATGAACTCATGTTTAGCTTAATACAGATACAGATGGTTTACATACAGAAATATTTATAGATATGTATGTATGTATTAGATTAGTATACACGCATGTATTTCCTTGCTCTGTCAGCTGAGAGTGTAGGTGTACCAGTAGCAGTGAGCACATCTAACTCCAGAACGTGGCTTCTAATACCATTCTCCAATAAAAGGACCAGTGGTGGATCCTTTGGGAGGTGCTTAGGTCATGAGGATGGAGCCCTCATGAATGGGATGTGTTCTTATAAAAAGAGGCCCACAGAGATCCCTCCTTCCTTCTCCTAACACCATCACATTGGGTATTAGGATTTCAACATATGAATTTGGAAGAGACACAGCATTTAGACCACAGAACAGACCAACCCTGATACAATGTAGGAGGGGACTATAACGGGTGTGAATATCAGGAGGTGGGAATCATTGGGGGCTTTCTTGGAGGCTGACTACCACAGAGTTGGTGGGTGAGCATTAGCCTTTTCCTTGAGTTCCACCTGAATTCTGCAACAGAGAGGCAATTCCCAAAGTTTGCCTTCTTAGAAGCCCTGCACAGCAGTCTGAAGACATGGGAAATCAGACTCAGGTTAACCTTCACGTCCAGTCAATACATTTTTATTAGATACGGAATCAGGGATGCTGCTTTGTATAACCCTGGAAGAACAGGCATCTACATAAATGAGGCCCTTTGAAATGGCCCTGCTTACTGCATTCTCAGTGCGGCATTAAGTGCTGCCAGATTGGGGACAGAGGTTGTCTTAGAGAAAGAAAAAAAAGGAACAGGGCTCCTAGGAGAAAAGGCTGATTCTAGGGCTAGGGTCACTGGGACAGGAAATGTACACATGAGCCTGGAGCATCCTGTAGTACTGGAAACTAAGGAAGTGCTCAGACAAATAAGCCCACAGTGATGGGGATATGTCAAAGAGATACAGTAGCCAACTGAATGAACTTCCAGTGGCCAAAGATGGAACAATTTGAACACCAAAATATTGGATTATAACCCGGAGTATAAAATAAGTATTCATGGGTCCATACTGATATAAATAAATGATTGAAAAAAGAGACAAATATTCCATACATAACAATTCCAAGTAATTTATGTAGATTGTCCCGCTCAAAGAGGTGGAGCATAACACCCTGCTCTTTAAGTATGGGCTGTGCATAGAGATTCCCTTCCAAAGAGGACAGTGTGGAAAGGGGAGAAAGAGAGTAACTTTACAGTGGAGAAACCTGACAGACTTTACTTCCGCTAGGTGATCAAGGTCAACTTCAATAGCAATTTAAGTCATGTTGATGGTGTGCATGTTTGATATGAGGTGATGAAAATGGTGTTTCACCTCTGCAGTTTTCTCCTAAGAACCCATAGCCCCAGTTTAATCATGAGGAAAGCATGAGACACATCCCCATTGAGGGGCAGTCTAAAAAATAACTGACCAGTCCTCCTCGAAACTGTCAAAGTCATCAAAAACAAGGAATGTCTGAGAAACTGTCACAGCCAAGAGGTGTCTAAGGAGGCATGACAACTAAATGCAGTGTGGTACCTGGATGGGATCCTGGAACAGAAATAGAAGATTAGGTAAAAACTAAGGAAATATGAATAAAGTATGGACTTTAGTTCATAATAATGTGTCAATATTGGTCTATTAATTGTAATAAATGTACCATACTAATGTAAGATGTTGATTATAGGAGAAACTTGTGTAGGGTATATGGGAACTCTCTGTACTATCTTTGCAATTTTGCTGTAAATCTAAAGTTCATAAAATTAAAGTTTATTAAAAATAATGTTTCTTAAATCCTTGTACGCATATATCAGTAAGTGCAGCTGTAGGAAAAAAAATCTCAAAAGTGGAATTGTTGGATCCAAAAAGTGAGTGTATTTTAAACTTTGTTGTGCTGTAGATTTTATCCTATAAAGCTGTTACACAGGCAGGCTTTGCTTTAAAATGTAGAAGGAACATGAGTTTTGTTTTTCTCTGTTTACCATGCTGGCTAAGCATTTTAAACATTAAAACATGAGTTCTGAAATTTCTGTATGCTACAATGAACAGTAGTATATTAGGATCCTTTTAGTTACTTAATTTTATCTCAAATCCTCTGTCACACAAATCAGGGTATGATTCTATTTTATATATATATATATTTATTTGTTTTAAATGAGACTCTTTGGGAGCAGTTTTAGGTTTACAGAAAAATTGAGCTGAAAGTACAGAGAATTCCCACATTGCCCCTCCTCATTTCCCCTATTATCATCTTGTATTAGTGTGGTATATTTTGTAGAATTGATGAGCCAGTATTGATACATTACTACTGAAGTCCATAGTTGACGTTAGGGTTCATTCTTTATCTTGTACATTCTGTGGGTTTTGACAAATGCATGACCTGTACCTACCAGTATGTTTTCGTGCAGAATAATTTCACTGCTCCAAAAATTCCCTCTGCTCTACCTGTTCACCACTCTCTCCTTACCCCATCGCAACCACTGATCTTTGGACTGGCTCCATAGTTTTGCTTTTTCCAGAAAATGTCATATAGTTGGAATTGTATAGTATGTAGACTTTTTTAACTGGTTTCTTTCACTTAGCAATATGCATTTAAGGTTCCTCCAAGTCTTTTTTTGTAGCTTGATAGCTCATTTATTTCTTTTTGTCACTGAATAATACTCCATTGTATGGATGTACCACAGTTTATCCTTTTACCTGTTGATGAATATCATGGTTGCTTCCAAGTTTTGGCAATTATGAAGAAAGCTGCTATAAACATTCATGTGGCGGTAAGGTATTGGGGAAGGGAAGTGTTGTATAGTCCTGTGATAAGGTCTCAGTCTTTTAGCGAGCCTGTGCCCCTGAGCTATGACTTTCATAAGCGCTTCTCAGTTTTTTTTTTTTTCCTTTTAGGTGAGACAGGAAAGCTAGGGGGCGCTGGAGTTAGGTATATGCCTTCCCCCATGTGGAAGGCTAGAGGGGGCTGAAGTTGGGTATTATCTCCCCCCAAGTCTGTTAGGCTCTGGTAAAATAATTTCTCCTAAGGACAGGCCTTGTTAAGACGAACAGAATGCTCGTATTTCCCAGTGGCTGCTTTCCCCCTTCCCCACCAGAAGCAGTAGGGAAATTTTTTCTGATTCACTGGGAGGACCTAGCAGCACTCCTGGAGGTAAAGCTCACCAGCATGTGGGGGCCTTCCTAAGACTGGCCCACCCCCTGGAGTTTTTAACTCTCAGACTTATTAAAACTGAGCCTCCGGCAATTTGTCAGTCACAGTTTAGGTTTTCCTATCTTCGTACTAGTTGGTGAGGAGGTTCTGCACCTTGGCTTCTGCTCTAATAACTTGTGATCCTCTGTATCTACCTGAGTATCTCCCCAATTTTTGGAGTAGCAATTTGCCCTGTGACCTCAATTCTCCGATGAATCTAAGAAGAGTTGTTGATTCTTGGTTTGTTCAGCTTTTTGGTTGTTGTGAGGACAGGAGTGTCAATTTACAAGCTCCTTACATGCCAGACCAGAAACCAGACTTATATATGTATTTTAACATTACTCAGTTTCCTTTCTTTCTGTTGGTTAATTTGAAGCCATTAATATAGTGTGTTGAGAGTACTTTTTAGGCATCATTAATTTGTTAACATTGAACTATATGTTCTACCAAGTAATGAGTGAATTTCATGTTTGCCATAATTTCTTTTTGGATGTGAAATCTGTTGCCTTTGTTTTTTGACCAGACTTTCCAGTGTGTTTTCCCTGGTGTTTCTAATGCTTTAATGAACAAATGAGGTATAAATGACTTCTCTTTCTTCTCTGGCTTTACGAGCAGGACTCATTGGGATGTGTGCAGAAGGGAATAATGTCCTAATTGAACATTATATGTTATGACTCATGTCCTCATTTCCTGTTAGTAAGAAGTATTTCAAAGCTCCATGAGTCTCAAAGATGCATACTCAATGGATGAGAATCTCCATTAAAGAGCTCATGAGCTAGTGTGTTTTTTTTGGTTATATTTGATGACTATTTAAATCTTCATTTTTATTAAGTATCCTGTTATATGATGTAAGAGACCCTTTCAATATGGGAAGAAGAGTATGTGCACTTTCATAATTTGTTCATGTGGGGACCTGGATCCATTCTCCCTTCTTCCTTAACACACATTTATCAAGTCAGGCATTGTGATAGATGTTGGCATCTGCATACATAAAGATAAAGTCCTCACCCTAGAGGATTATTTGTGGTCTAGTGCTTTAGCACACTGCACACAGTACTGCTCAGTAGTTTTTTACATGAATGACTTTGGGAATCAGACTCGTTCTGCCTCCACTATTTCTTACTGTGGGATTTGACTTCTCTATGCATTTGTGTCTTCGTTTGTTAAATGAAGATGTTAATGTTTGGCTTAATTGCTCTACATCACAGATTTATATGAACCAGCCATTCACTCAACATAAGCATTGGCTCTGTGCTTGATATTCTGCTGGGTCTAAGGTATCTAGCAATGAATTGAGTGGGAGAAAAGACAAGAAAACAGACCTATGCTCAAATAATTTATAATGTTATATGTAGATGCTCTAATAGAGATGTATGACCAGTGTACTCTGGTAGTGTATT
Organism: Equus caballus; assembly: GCF_041296265.1. NCBI lineage: Eukaryota > Metazoa > Chordata > Mammalia > Perissodactyla > Equidae > Equus > Equus caballus. The sequence goes on from NC_091684.1 coordinate 15,985,901, forward strand.
AGAAACATAAGTGCTGATTTTTGCCTGAAGTATGGGGGAGGGTTTCTTAGAGGAAATGACAGTTGAATTGCATTGAAGAGGAGGGGCTAGGGAAGATGGGAAGGGGAAGACCTTGTAGGCAGAAGAAAAAATATTTGTAAAGGCACCTGGGTATGAAAGGTCTTAGATGGTTCAGGGAAGCTTGGGACTTTGGGTGTGATGGAGTGAGTTGTGGTCTCTGAGGCTGAACGGTGGGGAGAGAGTGGAGTCTCAGATTGTAAAGCTAACGTCTTTGGGGGCTTTTAAACAAAAGAGTGAGATAGCCAGGTTGCTTTGTTACTATGCTAACTACTTTATAAAGAATGAACTTGGGATAGAGGGAGACTAGAGGCTAGATGAGAGGGTTTTGCCATTATTGAGGGTCAGAATTAGGGCAGAGATACTAGCTGTAGAGTAAGGGCAGGTTGGAGAAATGTTTTAAGAGAGCTGAGCAGTTTCATGTTCCTTTGGAGGTGGGAGAAAGTGAGGAATCAAGGAGGATCCTGAGGTTCTAGCTTGAGGACCAGGTAGATGATGACGTGAATGAAAGGAGGTCCTGCATACAGGAAGTGGGAGGTTTGGATGAAAGGGAGGTGATGAGCTCACTTTCTGACGTGTTGAGCCTGAAGTGTTTTTAGGGTATTTGGATAGATGTCCAGAACAGTACTGTCCAGTAGAACTTTCTGCTGTGATGGAAATGTTTTGTGTCTACTGTCCACTCTGGTAGCCACTAACCACTTGTAGCTATTGAGCACTTGAAATGTGGCTAGTGCAATTGAAGAACTGAATTTTAAATTTTATTTAATCTTAATTAATTTAAATGTAAATAGCCACATGTGGCTAGTGGCTACCATATTTGACAGTACAGGTCTAGAAAGTATTGGTTGGAAGTACTGATCTGGAGCTCATGCTAGAGATAGGGTGACTAACGTACCTGGGGCTGAGAGGTTTCCAGGGACACTGGACTCTTCAGTGCTAAAACTGGGAAAGTCCCAGGCAAACTGACTGTTGTTCAACCTAGCCAAGGTGTTTTGGCCTGTAGTTATCAACTTTTGTTGTCCTGTTTCTGAAACAACCAACCCTTCTCAGTCGCTTCCTGGTCTGGCTATGTCATGATTTGCAGTTTGGAAAGAAAACTCCTTCTTTTGGCATTAGGGAGTTAGAAATAGAAAACCAGCATGATTCTTGAAACACATGCTCTCTGCCTGATACTCTCCTTGTTTTCTCCACATCTTCCTTTTTCTTCCATTCTATGCTCTTATGTAGTGATTCCCCACTTTGGCTGCACATTTGAATCACCTGGGGTGCTGACGTCTGAAAAAAACATATATATGGATGCCCAAGCTCCACCCTAGACTAGTTAAATCGGCGTCTTGGGTTGGGGGTCAGGGGGTGGGGAATAGTGGAGGGGGGCGGGGCCGGTGTTAAAAGCTCCCCAGGTGATTCTAATCTGCAGCCAGGATCGAAAACTGCAGCTCTCAGACATGCTTCCACTTCTTTGGTGCCTTGTTTTTTACTAGAATAACTACAGTTGGTTTTTATCCCCCTTTCTCCTCCCTTTATTTGTTGGAGGATAGTAATACCTAGGGTTTTAGAGGTTTTCTGCTCTGCCATCTTTCAGGTCATGTGTGACAAAAATAAGCTGGAGACTGAGGGCATTAGGGAGCATCTTGTCTCTTGTCCTGCACATGAGACTTGATGTACTTTGCTGTATCAGTAATAACCATGGCTGACATGTATTGAACACTTAATATGCCTAAGGACTCTTACGTCTTACAGGTTAACTCACTCAGTCTTAATAACAGCACTATGAGAGATGTGTAATTGTTATTCCTGTTTTCCAGATGAGGAATCTGAGACTCTGATTAGCCAATTTGCCCAGGGTCCCCTGGCTAGTAAGTGCTCAGGCTGGGATTAGGCTGCACTTTTTAATTACTGTGCTGTATGACTTTATAGTACAGTGAAATATACTACACTTGTAAACCCAAGAGATGAAGTCCTCCCCAAACTGTGGGTATCTTTCATATGGCAGAGAATTGGTCAGATTCATCTTTTCTTTTGCATTGGTTAATTCAAGATTTGGAGGATCTCTCTCATCAAATCACTTGAGCTGTGCAACTCACTTAAAAAAAATTTCAAATTGTGTGAGCCAGTTCTGAAACAGTAAGAAGGCCTGTGTGACCCTTTAGCATTGCCAAAAAAGAAGCAGCTGAATAATATTGGTCATTTCAGTTTTTGCCAGTTCTCTTGAGGATAGGGTTACGTATGTCTTCACTATGATATATAGGTATATATGTGTGTGTGTGTGTGTAAATATTATTAGGGCAGTGAGCTTGGTTTTTTAAATTCAAAGAAATAAAAATAGGAGTAAATATTTTTTTCCTTTTATGCCCTATCCCTCAAGGGTCCCCTTGCTGCTAACAAGCGCTTGAATTCTTCCCATACTTTCCTTCTCCTTTCCCTGTACCTGCTTTGTTATTATTTTTTAAGTTGCACTTAGTCACAAGATAGCATATTTTCTGTGGTTTCCATTAACGTATGATAGGTGAAGGATTCTCAATTAATGCTTTTCATTAAGACCCATTAATGGGGAGTCTACAGTGTTTCATCTGGATTCCCTTCGCAATATAATGGAAGAATAGTATTGGTGTTTTAAAAAAGCCTTCAAAGCCGTTATATGATGTTTTAAATAGAAAAAAATTTTCCTAACGTCAATATGAGATCATGGTTTTACAAGCCTCTGTTATTTGTTTTATACATCTGTAAAAGTCGGTCATCTAGAATAGAGTGGTAAATCAATTTTGATTTTTCAGCTTCACCTACAGATATTTTTAAATGTCAGGTAAACCAAAAGTCTCTTGATAAAATATATATTTATTTTTTGAAACAATATTAGCTATCGTAATAAGATTTGGGACATGGCCATAGACTACCAATGGTGTTAAAAATGCATATTTTTAGAAGCTCTTAGTTCTTCTTTCTCTCTGTTAAAGAAGGAGGGGAGCGGGGCCCGCCCGGTGGCACAGCAGTTAAGTGCGCACGTTCTGCTTCAGGCAGCCTGGAGTTCGCGGGTTTGGATCCCGGGTGCGGACATGGCACTGCTTGACAAGCCATGCTGTGGTAGGCATCCCACATATAAAGTAGAGGAAGATGGGCACGGATGTTAGCTCAGGGCCAGTCTTCCTCAGCAAAAGGAGGAGGATTGGCAGCAGATGTTAGCTCAGGGCTGATCTTCCTCAAAAAAAGAAAAACAGGAGGAGAAGAGGTATTTTATTGATTTTTCAGAACTAAGGACAATTTAGTTTATACTCATTGGTTGGGGTTTGTGTGGTGAAGGCTGATGAGTGGCTGGTGTGCAGAGCGCTTCATTCTGTGGTCAGTCAAATCTTTTCTGTTGAAAACGTCATTATTTTTAGAAGGGCTATGTCTTTACATGTATACTTTCAGCTGTTTTATGGGCTACTTTTCAAGGATTTTGGGGGGGTATGACTTCAATAAAATTGTCCATTCATTCTTATTTAGATAGTCATGGAGTGCTAATAAAACTTCTGGGCACTGGTGGTGTAATCCCATAAATATTTGTTCATTTGAATTGGATTTTAACGTTTCCGTCCTCCCATCACGGTAGCTGTTCTGAGTCCTTTGGATCACTATTGGAGGAAACAAAGCATGTACTTTACCGTGTGAGTTGTCTGTTTTTGGGGTGTTCTTTACTCCGGTGGTTAGAATCATATACTTCTAGGATTAATAACCAGATTATCTGGGATGTTCTTGAAGCCACTGGTTTCAGATTTTTTATTTCCATCTTCAGGTTATTCATAGAAATAGGAAGCTTTGTTGGTCTTTTTTTTTTTTTTTTTTAAGAAAAACTGAGCTTTTCATAGATAAATTTAAAATTTTTTTTAAAAAGTCAAAGTATAAAAATCCAATCTGATGATTCCCTAGCTGTCTGCTGCCAGTGAAGGTGCTGGTCTGGGAGTGGGCAGCAGTTCTGCCAGGCCTACCTTACACATTTTGCTCCATCATTAATCCTAGATCATTCTCTTTCTTTCCATGATGCACTCTAAACATTGTATTCTCAGCTGTAAGGATATCTAAAAATGGTGCTTTGGCATTTGAATGAATGATGAATGTGGGGGTTCAGGTTATCGTATTTTTCTGGCAATAGAGGGTTTTAAGTAGAAAACCACTGTTTTTCCACATAGTTGGAAATATTTCTGAACAATTCACATATTTTTCCACCTTAGTGAAATGAATCTGGCTGGTATCTGGTCATGGTTTGGTGATTGATGTCTTGCAGTACCTGAAAATAGTTGTTCTTAGCTGAATGGTCAAAGCATAAACTTTTTGTTCTGTGGATAAAGCAGTTGTGTGACATAAGAATTGAATGTGCAAGCTTACTTTATTTCCTGGAGGCCGATTTAAAAAATAAACCTTTGATAACAGCATCACAGACTAATTGTGCTGGAAGGAACTTCAGGGAACACCCACCTATTTCCTTTCACAGCACCAAGTGCTGGGCATCAAGAGCAGTGACTTGTCGTAGGTCTCTTATGGCTCATAGGTCTTACTGATGATGGAGGGAGAAGTGAATTTCAGCTTGGTGGGCCCACATCTACTATGGCCTCTTTTTCTTCCTTACTCTTAAAAGCAGAGGCCCCTCTTCTGTGGCCTCTTCTTCACCCCACCCCCAACCTAATAAATAGACAGTACGGGCTAGTTGGCTTCCCAGGTTTTCCTGCAGTAAACTTTTGATAATGTTATAATGTTGCTTTCCTTTTTTTCTTCTAGCAATAGGCGAATATGAAGACCTTAGAGCAGAGAACCAGAAAACAAAGGAGAAGGTTTGTACTTTATCCTTTTTTTCCTTTCTTACATATGTAAAAGCCTGGACGGCATGGCGCATTGTTCTGCCACCAATTTCAGTTAAATGCGAGTGAGAGTTTTTTTTTTTTTCTATTCTCCTGCCTGTGTGGTTCAAGCTAATATCAACTCCAGGCTCCAGATGGTAAAGAATAGCAGGCATGCCACAGTGGGCGCTGCTCTGGGAGATTAACTACACAGCTAAATGTGCAGCAAGGCACCAGGCCAAGCACCACAAGCCCCTGAGAACTGTAGTTTTTCCCTAAGAACTGTCAGATTTGGGATTCTAGTGATGGAATTGAAGCCCTGAGACATTTACCTTTGGGGCTTAGACATATGAGATTCTGGGGAGAACTCTTTGGAATTAGTCATTGGTGCTTAGCCCAAATGGCTCCGGAAACCTTTTGTATGTTTGCTTCCTCTAAGTGTATGAATAGTATTCTGGAAGTGAAAAACCTACAACGTGAAGATGGGGAAACCTGGTTAATATTTTCAGCGGCTCTGGCAGTTTTATCTTTAAACTGTTAAATAATTAAATTCTGCTTTCCTTTACAAACTACTTACCTTCTTGTCTCAAAAATGTCCACTTAAGATTTGTGAATGTTTGTTAATACATATTTTTTCCTTGTATATATGGGGAGGGGACAAATGGAAGGAAAGGCTAAGTTAAAAAAGGTAGAGGGACTGAATAGAAAATGAAAAGTAAGAGAGAGCAGAACTGTCCATTATTATTTTCAGATATAAACAAAATTTACTTCTAGAAATTACTTTGATAGACCAAATATTTCAAAACATAACGTCCATGGTGGCAAATTAATAACAGGTCTTTGTGGTTCTTAAAGAAGGTGATCATCATTGCTGTATGAAACCTCATCTTTAAAATTTCAGAGTAAGATGCAATGAATATTGGCATTGCGCTAAATATTTGTAAAACCTATGACATATTTGGGTGTATTTTTTGGGCTCTTAAGAGTCATATTTAACTTTTTCACTCATATTAATTTGTTACCTATATAGCTGTAGTATAGTGGGCGATATTAATGGTAAGTACTCTAGTTCAAAGCATATTATAATGGATTTTTAGATAATTATTTTTCAACCAGTATTAAGGCTCCTTTGCTTATTTATAAATAAATCCTTGGTGTTTGGTGAATCTTAAGTTTCTTCTCTTCTTTTAATCAGGCGATTCAGGGAACGGTAGGTGTGGGTGATGAAAATATCCATGACAGAAGGTGGTTGGCGCGTGCGTCTCTAATATGCTGAGAAGGTCACAGAAAATAGTTTAACAATATTTCTAATTCTAACACCGTAACCACCAAAAATCACAGATGTCCTGAGGATTCCAGCAGGTGGGGAGTTGGTGCTTCAATCCTGAGTCCCTAATGCCCCATAATTTGAAAGTGAACCAAACTAATGGGTGATGCTTAGGCCAGATAGCTTAAACCTTTCCCTAAGATACCCAGCCATCTTCCAGCTCTAGGAGAAATCCAAGAAGTTGTCAGTCGATTGAGTCTTTTCCATAGATGTTCCTGGCCCAAGAGGGGAAGAGCAAAACAAGTTGGAGGAGTTGATTCAGGAGCACTCTTTGACTTAACCTAGAAGATATGAGGAGGGAAAGCAAACAAGTGTCTTCATGCTGTAGAGAAGGAAGGATATAAAAGAAGGTGAATAAACATCAGAGGAAGAAGAGCAATTTTTTTTCTCTTTTCTTCTCCTTCTTTAATCCTTGTTTGTTTGTAGACCTAGCATTGCCCTAAAAATAGTAGATGTTCTATAAACGTTGATTATTGGTGGTGACGATGGTTGCTTAACTGAGAGCCCCTTTCTGCAGTGAGTTTTTAAGTGAAGCATCTGTTAAAGTGGAATTATAGGTAAAATGCATTTGATAAAAGAAGGATTATAAATTACCTCAGCCCATTAACTGTTTACATGTTTCTCTGCAGAGTATGGCCTAATACTTTTGCAACATCTGGATGCATTATTGACCTGCTTCTATGCTAGTTCTTTAAAAATAACTATTAGCAGAAATGGGAAGAAAAGAAATGAAAGCAATGTGGAATGCTATGTGGTTGGGTAAAACAAAACAGAGTGGTTTTAAGTTCCCTGCACTTTGTTTATCTTCTGTTAAAAGACTATCAGTCTTATTGCTGCAGATTTTTTCCCCAAAAAGGAGGGCTGTATTACAAAGGAGGGAAGCATATAATAAAAGCCTTTTATACAGCACAGAATGAGTAAAAGCAGCTTTAGTTGCGGAGGTGGTCAATGGAGAACACCGTTTTCTCTGGTAAAGCACTTACTTGTGCTTGTCTGGGTGAGGTTTGTGCAGCCCACATCTGAAAATGTACATGGCCATCCTTATCTCATGGCCCCAAGCCAGAGTTCAGTTAACTCAGTCAAGCATAGGAATCTAAAGTAAGCCTCCTTTTGCTATAGTTAATTTGATGCGGGGAAATTTTGCACAAGTGGAAGGGACCGAAAAATACCATTTCAAGTTATTTCTTCCTTCCACAGGTCCATATTACGTCTATCTTTGTTGCCAGGTCATGAAACTTATCAGTGGGAGGAGACGGTGGGTATGATTCCTTCGGGTAAGATCTTTTTAAGCCCCGTTTGGAATCTGAGACAAGTCGTAGGACATGAATCTCTGCAGAGCAGGCAGTTTCTTAAGAGGCTGTGTTTATTAAGAAGCTACTGTGGGTCATGCACGTTCGCTTACCTCCCTCGTGTGATGCTCCAAACAGCCCCATCTCAGCTCCATTGCACAGAGAACAGGACCTCAGGGCTTAACAGAGTCTAGATGCAAACATGAGTCTTCTGACCACAAATGTTCTTTTTGAAGCAGGTAAACTTACGGTAACCAATTGAGTCTTTTTCCACAGAGGTCTTGGTTTTATTCTTAATTCTTTATTGTTAGCTCATGAATTTTCCACAGCAAATTATCAGACTCAATACTTTTCTGAATCATTTGCCTTCACCATCTATTGGTTTCTTTAAAAACTAAAAGTTAAATATCAATCTGACATCAATCTTATGTCAGAAAAATTCGTATGTGTGTGTGTGGGTGTGTGTGTGCATGCGTGCATATAGATTCTAACATAATGTATTCAAAGGATAAGAGTAGATTTGGGAGGGTGGGCCAATGTTTTAATAATCTTTTCCTTTGAAGTTCTCCCTTTCAAGGAAAAATGTAATGTTAATCATTTTGTGTTTTTTATGAATGTCTTTGGGGATGGAATCAGAATCTGAGTTTATATGGGAAGCTTTTTTGAAGGGAAAACTTTTTATTGAATGCCTTCTAAGTACCTCTCTGGGGCTTAAAGAAAAATATATGAAGGCCACATTCTTGAGTAAAACCACTCTAATGAGGGACACAGGCAAGTTGACAAATAACTGATAAATTGTGCTGTTATAAGTGAATGCCTAGAGTTTTGGGGCGGGATGGGAAAAGGACAAAAGATAAGTTTCCTACTCAATTCTATGTGACAAACTCTTATTAGCCCTTAATGCTTGGCTTAAGTGTCACTTAATTTTTTCAAAGTCTTCTCTCACCAGCAGAATTAATTGTTTGCTTCTTTATAATAAAGCATCTGTATTTTTTTATGTACTTATTACATTTTATCAACCCAAATTCATTGTTATCAAAATATTATATGGAGTACAAATAAGTTACATGGGTTTTATTAAAATGTAAAACCTTCCGTTTTGTTTTTTTTCAACATCAAGGTAAGTGGGGATTATGGAGAGGGTGTTACTTTCCGTTATTTTTTGCTTAGTTTCTGAATGGCATTATCAATAGTGTGTTAAAAAGTAAGAAAGCCTACCACGAAGTCAACAACCCTCACAAATCTCTTTTTGGGGATATGGAAAAATAGAGGCCTATATATTTTAGAATCAACCAAATAAAATATTTTACTTTGCTTTGAAGCAATCACCATATTCAGACGTTAGTCATGCTTCTACAATTGAAGGGCATTCTCTTCTGACTCATTCAGGATCTTTGTCATAATTGTTTGGAGGTTTTTCCTATATGGGGGGGCAAAGCCTCACTGAGCTTTTAATGGAATAGCTTTCACATTTCTCAGGGTGGCGGGGGTGTGTGGAGTGCACATCAAAAGAAGGAAATCTGTATCATAGAAGAATGTCTGCCTTTAAACAGTATTTATGTTTAATATTATGTCCTGAGGTTGAGTTTTGAAATGAGTGAATGTTTAAGCGGCTGATTAGAAGTCGTTTGGGTGAGCTACTGTAACAGCACATCAGGCGGTTCTGTCAGCTTGCCAGGAACAATGAATGAAAAGGGAATGAGACAGACACTTTCTAAGACTTATGTTTCAAGAAGCAAGATATATGACACTGTTTGCATCTTGGCTCAGTTGTCTATTGTTAAAATTTCTTCCTCTTGTGTAAATTTCAGAGGTGAAGGTCCCAAAGTATTTTATTAAAAAAAAAAAATCAGTAAAGAAGCCACTTTAAACAGCAAGATATGCATCCATTATGCTAACTGTTCATGCATAATACATCCACATACATGCAGTTTCTTTAGAACAGAGTGGCAAGTGGTTGTGCCAGAGAAAAAGTAATTACTTAGCAGTTTGAAAGTGAAAATGAGTCTCTTATTAACAGCAATCTATCCAGAAACAAAGAGCAAGATCTCTGTTCCGATGACGTGTGTTTCCATCCGAAACACAATCCCTAAAATTTGGAGAATGCTGTAAGACAGCTTGAGGGGGCAGCTACTACTTACTGCCTGTGAAAATTGGAGGGAAAGAACTTTGAATTGGAAGAACACCACCAAGAGAGGAAAGTGAAAGGAATTCCATTCTAGTGAGAATGGTTTAATTTATCATGTTCTTTAAGGATAAGCCCAGGCGAGTTCTAGCCGAACTTACATAGGTGGAACAATAGAATTGTCGATTATTAAAAATGATTTGATGGTCCTCTAACTGTGTCACCAAAGATTCTAAAACAGGTAAATATGCACATTTCTGATGCTATGCATGTTTAAATGTTTAAATATTGTAATTGGACATAAAAGGAATGAACTTCAAGAAAAATAAGTAACAATGGTGTGGGGTTGAGACCTCTTCAGACTTAGTGTTATAGCCTCTGCTATATGTTTGCTTCTGTACCGCAGTATTTCTCTCATTATAGCAAGAGTTCTTATAAATTGCTTGTCTCATGTTTGCTCTTTCTTGGTAGATCATAAGTTTTGTGAGAGCACATGGTCTGTTATGTTCCCCACTGTGTTCCTCCCAGTGCTTAATGCACTGCCTGGCACGTGTTGGTGCTGTATGAATAATTTATTCAATGCTCAGAGGAAGGAGATAAAGGCATTCTGTGATTACAGTGGATACCTGCTTAGAAGTCTAGTTCAGTCCACTGTAAGGTACTTGTCTATGTATAGATTGTCTGCTCTCTCGATGTTGTGTGTGTGCAGGGTGTGTACACACTTCTTGGGCCCCAAACTGGGCTTTCTGTAACTGGCAACCCTCCATTGCATTTGTGGACCATGGAGATAAAAATGAATGTTGGTGTTAGTGGAAATTAGACACAATTTAGAATATTGGGGTTTTTCTTGTATAAAATATACACATAAGAAAATCTAAAGATGCCTTGGTGTCTATATTAGTTATCTGTACGTCTGCTGAGCTCTGTTAAGCAGACATTTTAGTATAAGCAATAGTTGGATGATATATGAGGGAAAAGAACGGAGCTGCTCAATTTGGTGGGGAGTGGGGGGAATGCCACTTCACGCTGGAAAGACTTCCCTCTGCAGATCAGTTGCCAATGCTTTGAAATGCTGGTTTAGTTTCAGACGCCAGGTATCTGCCTGGATGAAGCTCAAGGAAGAGATCTGGAAAATAGCCAGGGCTTCTAATATTAAGAGCTTTCAAAACCAGCAAGGCCAACCTCTGGTCAATTCACCACTTCATAAAGAGCCAAAATAGAGACTCCAGAATAGGTATACTGTTATCCGGCTTGCTTAAACCAGCACTCGTGCTGCTGGGTTCTACCCCAGCCTTGAGCTACAGAGAATTGTTGGGCATCATAATTAGGTGATGTAGGCCCAAGAACATCTGTTGCTATTGCTAAATCTTCATGGGCAATTCTCACACAAAAAGAAGCAGTTTCTACAAATGGTGCAGCTGCATGAGCAGGGTCGAGGAAGGGGTAGGATGGGTGAGGGGCTTCTGTGGGACTTAAAGATGTGACGCTCTTCTGAGAATGCCTAGAATCCTTGCTGACTTCTCTCTGTTAGTAGAATGAGAGAAAGGTTACGAGCTATTTTTCTGGGTTCTAAAATGATGAAGTAAATGGATGTTTGGATTTCTGCTTGGTAAACGGGTACGTCCCCATATTTTGCTCAGCTCTGGTTTGGAATCAGTAGCTGCATTTGCAGCATGTGTAGAGCCCCTCCCCCAACTCACACCGCTTTCAGTATCCATAGCAGATGGTAAATTCTGTGGCTGCCAGTTCTATCATAATGTGGTTGCAGAAAATAGAAAGCAAAGCAACACGAAGACCCCTGATAGAACACAGCTGGGGTTGGGAGACAGCTTCTGAATCTGCTGGTAATGACTGTAGGGTTGGGGTAAAAGTATATAGCTGGACTATAAAAATTGGTTACTTGCATGTTGGAATTAGACTGTGATGTTGAGACATGTTATTAACTGAAGCCTGTCTACCTGGGCTTTATGAGCAGAGAGCATGGCATAAAGCCTTACTTTTGGGGGACTGGTATAAGCCTACCTAAAATTGTCATGTGTTGCCAATGACCCGTACATGGTAGCTGCATTGGTGGTTTGTGTGTGATATCAGTTCGCGGCCTTTTTCTGATTTGAGTGGATGGAGATAGAGTACCATCCTGTTTAATGCTCTTGTCATGCAAAGTTTCAGTGAAAACTCTGGCTGTTTGATTTAAGCGAGAATTAAATTAACCTCCAGTCCCTGCAGGTGGAGCTTTGAGAGGTCTATAGAAGAATCCATTTAATCAGGCATTTAATCAGGAGCAACACTCCAAAGCACCAACTCTTAGATAAAGACGGGTTTTCACAGGGCATCTTCTATCTTCAGAAATGCCAGATTAATAAACATGAGATTAATTTGAAAGTAAAAAACCAGATCTATTTCATTTAGCAATCTTAACTTGAGTTTGCTTAGTTAGAAATTGTGTTTCTTTTTGTGCTTTAGACTGTACTGTGCCTTGTTGGAAGTGAGGTGGACAGACTATTGTAACAAATATGCACTACACAGAATTAACTGTTGTTTTTTTGAAATTTAAAAATAAAAGGATGCTACAGATAAAATTGAAGGTCCCCAGTGTTGCCCAACCCTAGTCGCCTTCCCCTCCCTATCTTCTAAGAGACAACTGCTGTCAAATTTTGTATATATCCTTCTATTTCATGTTTTTATACTTTTATATATACCGTATGTATTGTGAAATACACAATATAAATATATAAAGTGTTTTGTGTGCTTAAAGTATCATTTGATACATATTCTGTAACTCATTTTACTCAACATTATGGTTTTTCAGGTTTACCGATGTTGACTCATAACTTTAGTTCATTCATTTTCTCTGCTCTGGAGAGTATTGTATGATTTGACGGAGTATTTTATAATACTCTGTAGAGTGTTATACCATGATTTATTGTCAGTATAAATGTTGAGCATGTTTGTATAGATTGTCTTGTATATATTACTAAGATTCTATTAATAGAATCTAGAAGTAAAATTGCTGAATCACAGGGTATCTGCATGGCCAATTTTGATAGTTTATTTCCAAAGTAGTTAGGCCACTTGACGCTTCCACAGCAGCATGTGAGAGTTTCCAGCTCCTGGTGTCAGACTTTTTCAGTTTTTGCCCATCTATTAGATGAGAATATCTCACTTTTAGTTTGGATTTTCCAAATTATCAGTGGAATAATAATGTTTTAGCCACTGATATTTGAAATTAAGCATCTCCAAAGGCATGAAATACCAATATATTTATCTAGCATACTGGGACTCAAATATAACTTAAAGTTGTGCTTTGTTCATATGGTCCTCTTATTATTACATTATACTATTCCCACAAAATTAAAATTTTAATCATCACTCTAATAGATGAAGTGACTTTTTAAACTTTTAGACTTTTTTGGTGAAAATCTTTCTAAAATGTCTTATACTTACCTGTTTTGTGAAATTCAGGGTAAATTGAATTCAGTCCTCATAATGAACATTAGGTTTTTAAAAAATTCATTAATGGTGCTGGCCTGGTGGCGCAGTGGTTAAGTTCGCACGTTTCGCTTCAGCAGCCTGGGGTTTGCCAGTTCAGATCCCTGGTGCAGACCTAGCACTGCTTGTCAAGCCATGCTGTGGCAGGCATCCCACATATAAAGTAGAGGAAGGTGGGCATGGATGTTAGCTCAGGACCAGTCTTCCTTAACAAAAAAGAGGAGGATTGGCGGCATCTGTTAGCTCAGGGCTAATCTTCCTCAAGAAAAAAGAAAAATTTGTTAATACCTTCAGGGCCTGTTAATATAATAGATACTTGTTTCTATACTAGATGCCTTAAAAGGTCCTCATGCTTTAATAGTTATTTTTGCCTTTTGTGGTCTCACATCCTAAAAGTCTTTTCAGTGAGTCCTCCTACCTTTTAAAATTAAAAATCAGTTTATGTCCATGATACATGCTGATTGTGGAATATTTTACCTTATATCCTTTTAATATGCTACCTTCTCCTATTCTCACTTCTAGGGACATGGGATGATCTTTTTCTGGAGTGAGAGAGTGCATGGGGCCTGTGGCAGCAGGCTGTCTTCATCTCATGGTCACTTCCAGTTGTGCACCAGTGTTCTGGATAGTTGAAACTACCTGGTTTTCAGGGTATCTGACTTTCGAATGAGTGGGGTGTTCACTGTATTAGCAAAATACCTACTTAAAAAGAGGCACACATATTCTCTTAAAGAATGAATGCGTTTTAACTCAAGGATGTTAAATTGGTCCGTTACTGAGGAGCTAATGAGCAGTAAAGGTGACTCATTATCTTAGAGGGTCCGAGAAAATTGGCTGGATACAAATGGTACAAATACCTTGTGATCGTTAATGCTTTTTTAAGGTTTAAAATTTTTGTTTTCTTTTCGTAAAATTGCTGTTGTCTATTAGTTTGCTCTTTCTTGCCTTTCTAAACTTAAAGTTTATGATACAAATTTAACGTTTCCTTTTTCTGTCATTTCAGTGTGACAAAATTAGGCAAGAACGAGATGAAGCTGTTAAAAAACTGGAGGAATTTCAGAAAAGTATGTAAGCATTTCAGTGGAATTATTATAAGACACATAATTGTTTTGAGATTGTGTGAGTAGACATGTACCCTATGTTTAGCTGCTGATACATTGGGCATCCAATCCAGAGAGCAAGAATTATCTTCCCATTTGCCCCAAAAATGCCCTGGCATTACTGCGATTTTTAAAGAAATGAAATGAGCATTACTGTTTTATGAGTATGTTATTATAAAAGATAGTTTTTACTTGTTATAAAGAATTTTACTATGCAGAACAGTTAAAGGAGAACAAAAATTACTTGTTATCTTGACTCTTTGAGAAAAGCCAAAGTTAGTATTTTATAATCTTTCCTTCCTGGTCTTCTATCTGTGCAATGTATGTATCTACAGAAAAGTACAGTCAGACTTTGCATTCAATCTTATGGCCTGCTTTTTTCAGTAAACAGTATATTATGGTTACCTTTGCATGTCTGTAGAGATCTATATCAGTTTTAATTGTCTGTAGTATTCTGTTATATGATAGTACCACAATTTATTTAAACATTTCCAGTGATAGGTGAATTGTTTCTGGTTTTTGGTTGTTGTAAATAATGCCACGGCAAGTAATCTTATACATGTATCTTTATAGTGGTCTTCTTAGTTCCTTAGGTTAATTCATAGAAAAGGAATTCTAAGTTCACAGAATTTACCCATTTTTAAGAGTTTGAATGTTTAAAATAGCCCTCTCACCAAAGAAAGTTATATTCCCACAAAGCTGTAATACTCTTCTTCTGAATTTTTGCTATGTTATTTTTTTATTTGATGTAAATCTGTTATTACTTCATCCCCTTAGAGAGGTAATGTCTGATCATCTGGAAGGATGAGATGGAAATATGTCATGGGAAAAGGGCCAGACCTTAGCAGGGAAAGTGACTCTCCCCCTTGGAAGCAGAGCCTTTCTCCATGTCCTGCAGATGCTTTATCAGCCAGGCTGTTTGATTATATCATAAAGTGGTGACTTGGTAACTACACAACAAAACATGTTATTCTCATTGAAGATAAAACAGCCATAAAAATGCAGCATTGTAGTTAAATTTCAATAGTTAGTTTCTTTTCAGCATCTAGCTGTAACAAAGAAAATCTAAAGGGAGTATTGTTGATATTATGTATTTTTGGAGGCCAAAATGCTATGATAGAAATATCTCTTATTTGTGAATGTATGAATTGCATTTGTGTAGGACTTTTCTCCTCCTCTAATGCAGGATTAATAGAATGTTCTTACACTTGTGCTGACACCAGGTCACATCTGAAAGAGTTATACCATTGGCATTGTTACCAATTAATGTGCTTGAATTAATTATTGATAATGGATTGCATGCTGTGTGCAGTGGAATTAGTTCAAGTTTTTATGGTTGGACTTAGCATTAAGTGTTTTAGTCCAGGTAGGTAGTAGGTATTTTGCCTCTTGCGTTATGCAAAAATGGAAGCAAGTTCTCCCCAAATTTACCCATCTTTAGAGCAAAATTTAAACTCTGCTTTCATTTACCATTTCTCTTTTCTCTTTTTTTGTCTCTTCCTCTAAATACCTTTGATAGTTTTAAAAATTTACATTTTTCCTTATGAGCAACTCAAAGCGTGAAAGAATCGGTTGAAATGTTAGTACAACAATCTTTATTGTTGTATTCATTTAATTTTTTCTTTACTAAGTCTGCTTAATTAATTTAAAGTTTGGATGGCAGGAAAACAAAGTGCTAACTTGACTCAGTCTCAAAGGAACAGAAAATGGGGACTAAGAAAACTTAAAGTATTTGTTAAAAAATTGTATCTGAGATAAATGGTTCACAACTTTTGAACAGAGGGTGGAATTTAAGATTTGGAAGGGAATGAGGCAGTATCTTATCACCAGTGAAAAGCACCACTTGATGTGAATCCATGTAGCCCTGAGCAATTTCTACATTAGTAAAATGGGGAAAAATGATCCCGCCTTCTTGCCTGTTTGAGGATTTAATGAAATAATCCATGTCAAAGGTGCTGAATTCGGTGCCAGGCATTATAGTAAGTGCTCAATAAATGTTAGTTGCTGCCACCACCATCCCATTTACTACACTATCCAGTGCTTGCCTGCTGTTCAGTATTAAAAGTTCTTATCATTTACCTTCAGTGAATTAGTTTCCAGGCACCAGTCTCTGCGTTTGGACAGCTCTAAGGGAAAGTTTCTTTTGGTGCTCAATTGAAATCTGCCTCCCTGTAATGTTTCCCTACTGGGCCTAGTTCTCAAAGTGTAGGAAGAGCAGCTGACCGAGGCTCAGGACAAGCGTTGTTAGGCCAGAGGGCTCCACTCTCCCTAGCTTAGCATGCTTTTCCTGGATGGTTTTTGTCCATATTTCCATGCCATTCTTGGCCCTCTGCCAGCTCCTCTGAGCCTTTTTCCTAGTTTCTACACAAAGAACACCAGTGCATAGCAAAGCCACGTTCCCTAGAAAGGCAGAATCCTCTGAAAGTAGAAGTAAAGAAAGTCTTTTCATGTCCTTCAGGCCACACCGTTAGATCCTTTGCTCTGGTTTAGGGCACTCCTATTTTCCTGCATACCTGCCAGCTTTCGTGGCTGTTTTCTTACTACTTGAAAACCTTTCTAAGTAATCTGATGTTGCAGAAGAACTTATGGTGTGTTCATCACGAGACATCCTGCATCTAAATATAGCTGAGAGTTGGCTGCATGGAGAGGAGTTTTGCTCAGGAAGCAACATCGTTTGTGGTGTCACCTTTAGATATGATGAATTAGAAAGGAACATAGAAAATTGGAGTCCCCTAGAAATAGATTTGGCTGGGCTTTACCAGTTAGAACTCTGTAATTTGGCATATGTTACTTAACTTCTCTAGGACTCAGTGTTCTCAAATATAAATTTGCTGTAATAATACCTACCCCCTAGGATAATTGTGAGGATTTATGCAAGAACACATGGAAAAGGTTTAGCACAAGCCTGGACACATAGTTAGCTCAATAAATGGTGATGGTGGTTGTTTCCTAGCAATTTTGTACTACAGAGAGCATCCTTGTAAAAGGGTGTTCACAGATGAACTTAGATCTGATCTGTTTTTCCAGTCAGGCAAGCAGACACAAACATGAGTACCTACTTTGTACATAGCATTGTGCTAGGTAAAAGAGAGTCAGACATTAATAAAACAAAATCCCTGTTCTAATGCTCACAGTTAGTAGAAGACAAAAACAAGTGGAAAAATCCCCAGTTACCCTACAGGTGATGTATTCTATGATGGCAAATATGTAAGAGCATTTTGGGCTCATAGAAGAGGAGAGACAAACTTTGCTAATTCAACTAGACTGATAGAAGCAATGATTGATGTACTTTTAGGTTATACTTCTGAGTTCTCAGAGTCACTAAAAAAACTTTTATTTTGCATAATTTCAAGCTTATATAAAAAGGAGAAAATGGTATAATGAACCCTCATGTACTCATCATACAACTTCAACAACTGTCAATTCATGGCCAATCTTCTTTCATCTCTACATCCATACACCTACTCTCACTGACCTCAGATTATTTTGAAACTATTTCCCGTCATCATATCATTTTATTTGTAAATATTTCAGTATGTGTTTCTAAAATACTAGGATTCTTTTTTTATGTTTAACGTAACTGCAGTAACAGGGTCACTTTATTTAAAGTTCACTTTTTTCTTTTTTAAACCTTCATGTCATCCAAATTATAGATGTTTGAGGTGTAATGGTCACAGATTGTGGATATTATGAGACAAACTCCAATTCAGGACCTTAAGGCAAATTGTTAAATGAACAGCTAAAAGTTTTAAAAACATTTATCCTTTGAAAGGTACAAATAAATTTATTAAAAAAATTGCTATTTAATGTCATGTGACCTGACTTTTGGTTTAGGAAATGGGGTTTTATCTTTTTAAAGATATAAATGCCCTTTGAAATATCTTCTTCCCTTTTGAACCTAAGAAGTTGGTAAGTAGGTTTCTATCCTACCAATTTACCATTGGGATAACTTTTTAAACTAAAAATTAAAGCACAATTTTAAATTTCTACTGTTCCCTCTTAGAGGAAGGAATAACAGCCCTACCTGGTGGAGTATACCGTATCAGAATTGGAGAAAATGTGGGCTAGTGCTCCCTAGCTAAGCTAATTTATCAAGTTAAATCACAGGGCAGCTTTTTACAAAATGTTTAGAAAATAAGTGTTTCTTTCTGTTTTTTTTTCTTTTTGCTAGGCCTAAACCTTACTACTGTGGAATGATTTTTCTTACTCTTCCATGAGCAAGAATGTTATTGAATAAAAAGTCAAATTCCTGTGAAAAATGCAGAGTGTTTATGTTTTTGTTATGATTGTGGAAATACCAGATTGTGGCAGAAGATGTCAAGTAGTTAAGGCTAAAAATTCAAAGTAATATTTGATGTTGTAAAAATTGTATAGGTTTCTTTTCTCTTTCCTTCACATTTTTGAAGAACCTACCTTGTAAACATAGTGATAAAATGCAAGGAATATTAGGATTTTAAGGAAATAATAGAGCCTATTATTTAAACTACAATATAAAAGGCAATTATATTGATGAAGAGCTACACAGGCTTTGTGTGTGTGAATAAACTTGGCCTGTGTTCAGCTTCTATTTGTTCTTCTGGCATAAACACATATTGTGTGTGATTCCAGTTTAATGGGGACCCGTTTGTATGCCAAGCAGCTGCATTTTAGGACCTATTGCGTGATTTCATAGCTCTCTGAAAATTGGTTCTATTCAGAACAAGAGATAGAAGAGGAGAAGGGGGGGGGTGTGGGGGGGGAGAGCTTCAACACACAATCATTTCTTTTCAATTGGAGCCAGAAAGGTTGATGACAACATGACCATTGTGTTATAATGATAAGACCACTAAGGCATCTGTACCTCTCATCAAGGCTCTCACACAACAGCAGATACAATTTAATTCACTGCTCTGTCAGCAGTGCTGATACCATTATGCCGTCTGTCTCCACAGTTATAATCACTGTCCTCTGAGAAATGCAGTTGAAATGATCTTGAGCAGTCAAAGAAACTCTCAATTAAGGCTGCCACTTCCAATGTGTCAGATTGTGTCTTCTGCACTTGGTACAATTTTCACTTCCAATCCTGTTTATTTACAATGTCTACCAGTAATTACGCTTAACGTGTCATTTAGTGAGGGGGGCCCCTGCCAAGCCGATTGTTGGGTGCTGCTGTACCATTGAGTGGGAGTTTCTCGAAGTCAATGCCATCAGCAGCTTTTAGGCCCTGATGGGATGCAGTAGTAATGTTGATAATGCAAGTATCGTGCTCATCAAGTCATAATTAGATGCCACTCAAATGTGCCACTTGTAATAACAGTGTTGATTCCTGTTTTTCTCGGTGACTGCAACTACTAATTAGTTAAGTGGTTTCTGGTTGGCCTGCATTTGCTGCAGATGATTATTACCCCTGAAAAAATGTCAAGGTTAGAGATGTTTCTGGCCATTTAGTGCTGCTTTATGAATTTGAATATTAACATAATAAGAACTTTGGACAGACTTAGGAAGTAATACATTTTTGTATTTAATTTGGAGAGAAATTTTTTCCCCTGAGTTTAATCATAATTGCAGGTTAATTAAGCTTAAATGAAGCAAAAGTAATCTCTCTTTGTGTTATGTGAGCCCAGTGCTTTTTGCCTAACTTTGTTGGGTTTCACATTTGGGTGTCCTTAATTTTTCTTTTTTAAGCCAAACAAATGCCAATAAGTATACATGTCTACAGTTAAGACTGAAATTCTGAGAATTTTCTTTTAACTAGAAATATGGTGAAAGGAATTGGCGTTTTTCTTACTTGATCTTCAAAGTATAATTCAAGTTCTAAATTACTTTGTACCTTTAAATCTCAATTTATATAAACCAGCTACCAAAAAAAAATCACAAAATTACTATTTTTCAGGCATTGGTAAAATATCAAGTAAAATTTTATTTTTCTTCTAATCTTCCTGACAGTCTGTCATGCAAGCAGCAGTTTATTAGCATCTATTTTCATCATTGTATAGTACATAAATCTTGGTGCTATACTTTTCTGCCCTGGAATTTATTAAATAACAGTAACCACTTAGTTACTTATTAATAAAAATTTTGTCACTACTATTGTAATACTTACCTTAGCTAAGCTGCCACATTGTTATTCCAGTTATGAGATCAACTTAAGATTTAAGAAAAAAATTCCAATTAGCTAATTTTCCTTATTAGATCCATATGTTTTATTCTGCTAATAAAAGGAAATCGTGTTTGCCACATTTTATTTATGAGAAGTTCTTTTGTTTAGATTAGTAGACATGTCTATGGTTATGTACACAACTACATAGAAAGCAGACACTTAAAAAATTCTAAATAACTTTCTTAAAATGTGTGTAATAGCAATAAAGCTTCTTAATTATATCTTTTTTCTTTCTACATTCATATTAGTTAAGATTTATCAGGGCAGCATCTTAAACACTTTTTTTCCATAATAGCTAACGGCCTGGCTAGCTGAAGAATTGAAGTATTCTTAATCATGGGACAAGATGTGTGGGCTTCTGGAATAGCTGACTAATCTTTGAATGTTGAGACTCTTTTTCCTTCATTCCTAGTTTCTCACATGGTTATAGAGGAAGTTAATTTTATGCAGAACCATCTTGAAATAGAGAAGACTTGTCGAGAAAGTGCTGAAGCTTTGGCAACAAAGGTGAGACAATTCAAATAAAGGAATTATTTCAACTTGCTTTTCTAAACAGTGTTTTCTATCCTGTTTTGCTTTTCTAGTTTTCTAATCAGTTTTCTACTCCTGTGATGAGGAAGGGGTTGTAAGGTCTCAGAATCCTGGAATATGATTATGTAAATGTCCATCTTCATGCAAAGGTTATTTTGATTGTAAATGGAGCATTTGAATGTGTATTCCAGCATTTGAGCTTTTGGCCTGTAAAAAAATGGTCCCAGAGTAGTCTGTTGAACTGGACGTTCCAAATGTCTATCTATTTGGTTAAAATTCTAACCAAGTTTAAAACTAACCTGATGTGACATGAAAGAGCAGTGAGTGTTTCATGTTTGAATCACATGAGAAAGTCATCCTCAAGCCTCGCGTTTCAGGTGATTATTTGTGAAAGCAAAGTGAGGGATACTAAGGGTGACCTCCAGTGCTCTGCTGATTGCTTCTAGCTGATGAATCTACCAAGAGTGTAATTTTCTATGTTCTATCTCATCAGAAGTACATTATTATTAAAGAATGTTTTTATCTCTGTCTTATGTATTTTGGATTGGGTAAAATGCATCTGAACCACTTCATCAGAAAATGGATTACAGCGATTTCAACCAAATTTCATTAGTAATTCCGGTGTGTTTCTTTCCCCTCTCCCCCTTCACCTACTCCAGAGTATTTCTTTGGATGTACTGAAATTCTACAGATCAATCAATTTATCTATATATCTATCTATTTAATTTGTCTGCATTAGCAGTGTGCTTGCTGGAGGTATTTGCTTAATTGTTTGCATAACAACACTACATTAGAATTCATAAAATATGCAGTCAGAACCTAACTCAGAATATAACTATGTGTATATAACTTCTCTTCTGTTATTTGTCTGAAGAATACATAGCAATACAGGCCATTGCTTTAAAAACAACGATAACATGAGTGCTCTCACATAATTTCTGCTCTGCTACACTTCGCTGAAGTTCACTGGTTTATAACACTGTGTGAATTCTCTCTTCATTTCCTTTATTTCTTCTTTGTAACAAGTAAGAAAAAAATATATATGGAACATACTAGCTGCTCTGAACCTCATAAAGGCTAAGGATGGTCTCTGTAGTTTTTTTTTTTTTTTTGTTAACAGTTATTCCTGTTGCTGTGGTACATCCTGACTACCTCTCAGGACTGCCAGAGGTTACGGAAAGCAATGGTTTGGGAGGCAGCATATACAGGTTTTAGTCCTGGTTATGTCATTTTGGGCATATGTGACTTTGGGCAAGTTGGTTCTGTTTCCTGGACTGCCATTGTCTCATCTTAAACGATAGGATAGATTAGAGTTAGAACTGGAGTGAGAATGGGGTGGACTTTTCCTTTTTCATGATTCACTTTAATCAGTGGTTCATATATGGCCTCCTTTAAAAAAAAAAACTATTTCATCCCTCCCCACACACACTTATTTAATGGGTGACTTTGTAGTCACCTCTCTGAGCTACAATGTCTTTTCCTAAATCTCAGAGTTGACCAGGGTTGATTTTTTAAGAATACCCCAGACTCACTGACTCTAGGAGTGTGGCCCAGGCATGTATATGTTGAAAGAGCTGCCAAGTGACTGTTACAGCCATCCCTGGGTATGAACCAGTTTGTTATTATTCTCTAAGGTCATTTTTGTTTTTTCTTTTTGAGGACGATTAGCCCTGAGCTAACATCTGCTGCCAATCCTCCTCTTTTTGCTGAGGAAGACTGGCCCTGAGCTAACATCCGTGCCCCTCTTCCTCTGCTTTATATGTGGGATGCCTGCCGCAGCATGGTTTGCCAAGCGGTGCCATGTCTGCACCCAGGATCCAAACCGGCGAACCCCGGGCCAGGGCCACTGAAGCAGAATGTACGAACTTAACTGCTGCGCCACCGGGCTGGCCCTCCAAGGTCATTTTTACAATTTAGTCTTGACAGTAGGATCCTTAACTTATACAGTTAGTTGTCTATTCTTTAAGAAGCCTTTTTGAAAATGGACATTTGGTTTGTTTTTGAGGATACAATTTGAATTCATGGGGCTTGGAATAAAAAACAAACCAAAAAACCTATTCAAACAAACACAATAGATGTGTTTATTGGATGTGGAAGATACTGTAGTTTGGAATACAAAGTTTGGAGGCTTCGTTATAAATGATAATCGTACGTCCTGATTTAGGTATCAGCTGTCATCTTTTAAAGTAGGCTACATTTTCTGAGCAGCAAACTTTGTGATTTAATTCTTCTTTTTCTAAATCTTCTAAATCTTTCCTAAATCTGCTCTCAAATTAATGACAAATGGAATGTTTAATTCTTATGATGTAATTTGACTGCATAATTTTCTTAAAAGCCAGTGTAGATATTTTGCTAAAATGTGTAAGTTAAACTGATAAATATAGACCAATTATTTAAATTGTGTGGTCCAAGTCTGTTTAACTTGCTTATTTTGCATCTTCAAGTATTCATTACACTGTGCCCAGTAGAAGAGCTATTTAAATTTGAGTGTAGGAGAAGATTCTGTCACTGTAGGGTTATGAAAGATTTATTTTTGCCTTGTGACCTAGAGGGTTCCAGAAAACAAATAGCATGCCATTAACCTTATAACTTGAATATTAATTGCAATTAGCCAAGGTTTGTGAATGCAGAGTTCTCAGAAATGTTCAGTTAGTATGGTCATAAGATCTCACGTACATAAATCTTATATTTCTTCTTTCAAAATATGAAAATGGTATCTCAGAGAAGACTTGAAATTTTCTGTCTCCCTTTTTTTCCGAGTTTGTAACTTTGTTAAATAGAGTAGTTGCGTCACAGCCAGACAGTAGCTGGTGGGTCTGGTGGCCGGTTTGATGGAGATGTTAAACTCTTTTGAGGGAGAACTGTTAACTGTCAGCTTATTAAGTATTATTGTGATAGTGGCTGAGAAGGGATGTATTAAGCACCAGTGGCAAAAATTAGTATTTTCTTTTTCTCGTGAGTGTCTTGGAGGAAGAAAAAAGTGCATAGACTAATACCTTGGTTGAAGAAAACTAGCTAATAAATGGTTTCCAAAGGAAAATTAAACACACAAACTAAACCTCTTTTGTTAGTAGCTAACTTACTGAACTTTTACTATATGTCAGTCATTATACTAAACACTTTTATATAACATCTCATTTAATCTTCGTAAACCTTTTATATGTAATGTCTCATTTGATCTTCATATTATGGGCTAGAGACTATTTTTATCCTTAGTTTGCTGATGAGAAAACTGCTACACTGAAAGGTTAGGTTAGTTCTTGAGGCAGAGACAGAATTTGATTGCAGAGCTGAGTTCTTAACTCTGCTACACTGATTTTATAGAAATGTGTACCACAGCATTGCATTACTCTTATGTCAGTGATTCTTAGCATTGATGTCCGTTAGATTCACCTGGAAAGCTCTGAAAAAGTACTATGCAGTGCCCCACTATCAGAGATTTTGATCTGGCAAGGCTCTGTCCATTGGGATTTTTAAAAGCTCTCTAGAGAGTCTAATGTGCAGAGTTAGAAACTATTAATTTAAATATTTAGAGGCAGAATTACAAATGAAGTCTTGAGTTTTTTCACTTTTTTCTTAAATTATTTTCTTGTCACATTCAGAAAAGATGGCATCATTTGAGAATTGAAGGGTCCTTGAGCTTCTAGTGCCATACTGTAGCATTCATGTTTCAAAGAACCCACAACAGTGTTTACTTAAATTTTCCATCTTAAGGAAGAGGGGTTGGGAAATCATGGGCCTCATATCTTATCCCTGATCCTCTAATGTAGTATAGGAGTTAGAATCTGGAGCTGTGGGCTGGAGACAGGGAATAAAGGACTGTGATTCCCTGCCTAGAGCTCGCCAGCCTTCCCAGGAAGAATCCATGGAAGGGTTCATGGCCATTTCTGAGAGATTCTTCCTGATTGCCCCAGAGAGGTCAGGGAACCCTCTTGTGCTCCAGACCATGCTACTTGGGATATATTTAGATTCCATGTTATTGGGGTAAGAATCAGATCTCCCAGATTGAAATGGGTTGAGCTTTCCTTGAGAGAAGCCCTGAAGAGTCCCGGTTATGATCACAGATAAAGGACCAAAGCCAGACAAATACCAAACTAAACATCTTATTCTGGTGTAAAGTTTGCAGTAGGGAAGGGCAGATAGATTTACCATGAATTATATTTCCATTTGTATTTATTTCCAATGTCAATTATTACATTCATAACTTGTCATAATGGCCGGTGGCCCTTAGTAAAGGTTATGTGTTTGCATTTCTCTATCTTACCTTTTATCCTAGAGAAATCAATCTGCTA
This sequence comes from Equus caballus, assembly GCF_041296265.1. Classification (NCBI taxonomy): domain Eukaryota; kingdom Metazoa; phylum Chordata; class Mammalia; order Perissodactyla; family Equidae; genus Equus; species Equus caballus. Next base: position 16,011,061 of record NC_091684.1, read on the forward strand.
AATACTTTCACATACTGAATTAAGGGAAGACCTTTTGCTTTTTAGTCTTGAGAAGAGAAAACATAAGCAAAACCATATCTTCCTTCTGTGGACTTTGGACCAAGTTTAGTCTTCGTGTGTGCTTTGTACTAACATTTATATGCACATAAACACATGAGCTAAGAAGGTAATGGTAGTCGATAACTGTAACTAAAAACCAACTCATTTCTGCGTCAGAGAATAGCAAATACATTAATGAATTATGATTCCTTTTCCTCTGCTAAGAATTAGAACTCTTCTTATAGAGTAATAGAAACATAACTTGAACTTTCTTCTGTTGTGCGTTATTAGAACTCTGTGTACAGTTAGTGGAAACACATCTTGAGCTAGCTTCAAGAAAAGGAAAAAAAGTAGAAATTTGTTAAGAAAAGGCTATTGGAGAATCCCATAGAATCTGTGAGCTGGAAGCATTTCAGGAATGGACTCAAACCCTGTGGTAAACCCTATCTCCATTGCTTTTCTCTGCCTCTCTCTACTGTCAGCTCCATTTTGGCTTTGCTACAGGCTACTTTCCTCTATCCCTCAATTCAGTAGTGGAATGTGGTTGCCAACAGCTTCTCTACATCCAGACACAGGGAAAGAAACTCATCTCTTTGTTCCAGCCTCCAAATTTCTAGAGAAGGGATTCGATTGAGCAAGCTTGGGTCATGTGCCTAACCCCTAGACTAATTAGCTGAGGCCAAAGGAATAGGGTATGCTTAGGAGGAACATGGCTTGTTCCCATAGAAATTACGTGGAACAATGAGGAAGAGTGACAGTGTCCAGAAAAGAGGGAATGCTGGGCAAACAAACATTTAAAAGGTGCTTACAGCACAGCATCCAAAAAAGTATTTGCTTGAAATGAAGTACCTTAATTAAGACTATTAATGACTGTGAATAAGTTGAAACTTGATTTAATCTATGCTGATGTTTTATCTTAATCCTTCTTAATTTCTTATCAGTTGTAAATAGCATTTTCACATGCTGCTGGCTGTAATCCAGGCATCAGGCCTTACTTGAAGTTGTAAGTTTAATATTAACAAGTGTAAATAAAACCTTATTTAATGACTCTTCTTGTTATTTCTTGCTGTGAGTGTTGATGAATATGTAAGACAAAAATACACTTAATTTGTCTATTGTTTAAAAATCCAAGATACTCATTTGACTGCTGTTAAAATAACCATTGTTCTATTTTGCCTTAGCTAAATAAAGAAAATAAAACATTGAAAAGAATCAGCATGTTATATATGGCCAAGCTGGGACCAGGTGTAATAACTGAAGAGATAAATATTGATGATGAAGATTCAACTACAGAGCCAGACGGTGCTGCTGAGACTTGTGTCTCGGTACAGTGTCAGAAGCAAGTCAAAGGTAGGACTCCTGGCCTAATTAGGGAGCATATTTTTGTCTCCTATTAGCATAATGCTTCTCAATCCTGGTTGCAGATTGGAATCACATGAGAACTTTAAAAAATACTGATGCCTGAGTCCTACCTTGAAAAAATTCTCATAAATTGTCCTAGGGAGTAGCCTGGTTGAGAGTCATGATAGGGTATAACATTTGTGCTTTATGATTTATTTTCTTGTTTTGGATTAGGCACTTTTGAAAGCATTGTCTTGACAGAAACAGCCAGTTAGTGTATAAACTTCTTAAGAATGTGGACTTATGTTTTAAGATATTTTTGTTAAGAGAAGGAAAGAATGAATAAAAATATATTTAGTTAACACCTTCTGTTAGTCTAGTTCTCTAGAATCTCTGGAAGATTCCTCGCCAAATTGCTTAGTCTCTGCCCTCAAAGAACTTCCTGTCTGATTCAGGCAGTGAGCTATAAGCAAGATGCAGTATTAAACAACTGTTGGTCAGCAAGTAGTGCTGTAAGGCAAGATCACATGATCCATCTATTAAAAACACATTAATTTATTCATAAAAATATATATACGTTATTAAAGATTAGAAAAGCAGTTTTTGTCTCAAATAACTATTGGGGCATTTTGGCTTATCACACATGTCAAAAGCAATACTGATTAGTTTGTTTGGTAGATAAAACTTCAGTTGGAAGTATAAAGAAAGTCTAAAGAAAAAAGGATAAAGAAAGTCATCTTTACCTGATTCTCCACTCCCTTAACCTAAGGCAAAATAATATTTCTCTACATATTGTGTAATATGTTATAATTAGTATAATTATGTAAATTATAATAATATTAAACTTATTATTCCCCCAAACTGGGAAGGAAGGGAAGTTTGAAGGATTTCCTTGTTTTCATAATTCTCCCTTCTTTTAGGTCTCGAACGGTATGATTTCTTGTTCCATAGCCAGCCAGTGGAGACAGTGATTTTGAAATAAGTCTCTGAGAACTCTTTCAAGTTGGGTTCATGTACAAGTTTGATTTAGTTTATAAATAACCATATATCAGGTTTCTTATTCTTGGAGAAGGGTAAGAATTAAAAACTAAGTTAAAAACTAGGTGGCAGAATCGTAGGCTCGGCCCTAAGTTTAAGTGCCCTCTGCTAATCCATGTATATTTTTTTAACGTTTGAGTGGTAGAAGTAACTTAAGTCTAACACAGAAGCTTTTGCACTTGGTTGCTAATATTTTCATTAAATCCCAGTAGTAAGAAATATGAAGTAAATTAAGAAACAAAACACCCACAACTCTGGAGAGAAAATTACTAGAATTTTTCAAATAGATTATATTTTGAGTCAGTTCAGATAATGTTTAATGGCTATAAATTGACAGCAAGTCAGGATGTTTCTCTTCAAATCAAAATCTCCAAATTATTAACTGCCCAATTGTTTGTGTATATTGTATCGTGATAAGAGCCCATGGCCATTATAAAATAAGAAAGAAATTAGTACAAAGCCTTAACTTGTTTTGATGAAAAGGTAAAAAATTTTACTTCTAAAATGTAAATAGTTTTCTAAAAAATTTTACTTCTAAAATGTAAATAGTATTCTAGATAGAATGCAAAGAAAACATGATCTGGTACATTTAACATAGTGAGATTGCCTGATATGAAATAATTGATAACCGTGGCTATGTAGGGGGACATAGAGGTGAGATTTCCATTGTCCTTTGCTTCTTCATTTTCCTTTTAAATGTTAAATAACCTTGACTATAAGCTGCATGTGCACTAGCGTTTTCAGTTCTTTTGACAAGATTGATTTCTTCTTTTAAAAGTAAGTGTTTTTGTATTGGGTTTTTTTCCCCCTTATTTTTTCTTTAAAAATGCAGAACTTCGAGATCAAATTGTATCTGTTCAGGAGGAAAAGAAGATATTAGCCATTGAACTGGAAAACCTCAAGAGCAAACTCGTAGAAGTAATTGAAGAAGTATGTATCTTAGGCCTGAGAGGCAAGACCTCTAGTGGTTTCAAGGTGTTTGGGCATTAGCTAAGTTAAAAACTTGCTGTTGGAAGCTAATTTCTGATGTGAGAACTATGTACCAATTTTAATCTTCTCTTCTCCCCATTATTTCAGATATACAATAAGGTATAGATAATGCGCTCATGAACATTCATATACTCACTACCTAGCTTAATAAATGAAACACTAAAATAGCATTGACGTGTTCCCTTTTGTCCCTCATATTTCGCTATGTGAAGCAAATTTGTAAGAATGATATGTGCAGTTTAAGTCATACCCTTTATTGCTGCTGGTGAAGAGGATTTTTTCTTCTCCAGTGGATGGCTGGCTCAGTTGAGAAAGACTATCACCCTGTGTACCTCCAACACAGGCCCATATGATAGATGGTAGAATGGTTCAAGTGGGTATTTGGAGAATCTTTCTCTTTTTCCTTTTGAATTATCTTTCAGAGCAGGAGTACATAATTGTCTTTCTTTACATGAGGCTTCAAGGAGCTGCCTTTGCAATCTCCATTTAACTTGTGTCAATGGTTCTCAGATTCTGTAGCCCAGAGCCTCCCAACCCAAGTGCTGTAGCACCTTGATATCCCTCAGATGGCTTACAAGGATGCCAAGGTATTGATCCCTTCAGTGAGCTGCCTCATCCAGTTACCTCAGTTCCCAGGCACATATTAGTATTTTCTGAAGGGACATAGTGTGAAAAAGGTTGGAAAGCAGTGTTCACCAACCTCCTGGCCCCAGTTGCTTCTACTTATTGTAGCAAAACATCATAATGAATGGGAAGAAGAGCGATGATATTTTGGAAATGGCATTCCTGTTGGAAAGTGTATACCAGTTACTAATTTAAACCAAAAACAAAAATATAGTTTACACTAAAAGAAATCAGTTCATAGACTATTTGGAAGTGCTGATGGATTCAGAGTCCTTTTGAGGACCATTATCTTAATTTGTTTCTTGAGTGTAACCACAGGAGAGAGATAAGAAACATATTTTGATGCACTCTATTCCTCAGTTATGATTATTTATTGATGATTCTCTCCCCTCCCATTTAGAGGTGTCATTGGAAGATTTCAGAAGCTATTTTTATTATGACTACTTCAGACATCTGAAAAGTATAAAAAACAAAATAATGAACATCTGTATGCCTGCTATCTAACTGAATACGTAAAACATTAACATAGTGTTGAAAACCCTGTGTCTGTCTCCCTAATTGCTTTTTCCTTAATGCCTGCCCTGTTTCCCCAAACAAACCACAAAAGCTTTGTTTTCGTCATTCCAATGCGTGTATTTATGTTTTTACTACAGTACATAGTATTCTGAGCATTTTTAAACTATGTAAACGTACATACTTTTTTTATTCAACATAATGCATTTGAGATTTATCCATCCTGAAACATGTAGCTTTATTCTTTTTTTTTTTTTAACTGTCCTATGATATTCTCTTCCCCTATTGATAGATGCCAAAAATTATTTCAGAAATTTAAGCTTTGGTGGGGGAAGACTTTCATATGTATTTTATTTAAGCCAAAAGTCTTCAGAGTTGAAAGTATTTTTTATTTTAAAAATTCATGTATGCTTTGCTTAAGCCAAATGTCATCAACGTTTAAAATGAATACCAAAATTGAGTATTAGATCTCTGACTGAATGATTCATGTATTTTCTGGGTATTCTTTGGTTGTATTTTTGCATTAAAAATATCAATTATTTACATTGGGCAGCTAGAACACGTCCATGTTTAAGGACCAATGCCAATGCCATTTGGAATATGTAAATAGGTTCTCTACCAAATGTACATTCCAACTTAAAGAGCCACCATTGAGGCTGTAAGAAGCGCTTTAATAAAAGCCTAACACAGTGAAGCCAATTACTGGTTTAAATTGTAACTTCATTTGAAAGTTGAATAGCAATTTGAGTATCACACATCGCCATATGTCATGTTATAATTTTGGGTGTTTTCTCCCCTCAAAATCTCACATTTTTAGGTAAATAAAGTTAAACAAGAAAAAGATGTTTTAAATTCAGAAGTTCTTGAACAGAGAAAAGTCTTAGAAAAATGCAATCGAGGTATGTGTTTCCAGTCTCTTTTCTCAAATACATACGTAGTTTTATTTTGTTTACATGTATTTTATGTTGTTTTATACCTGTGCCTGAAGGTTCTTGTAGCAAGAATCTTCTCCTTTGTTGTGTTTTCCTAACTTGTAGCAATGAATTGCTCTCATTCCTGTTATTTTATCGCCCATCTTAGAGTCCTGGATATTTAAAAGTGCTTTCACTTGGGGAACTCATACCCCACTCATTTTGAAACTTCAAACCTAAATACTATTATGTCCTACATATATCCTGGGACCACGGCCATATGGGCCATCCCCTCAGTGTCTGTATATTTGGTAGGTTGTGTAGTAAACCTCTCTTCAATCCAGGAGAGATTAGGATATCTACATAAATACGTGCCACATGGTATGATAAAATTTTAAATTAAGAGGATGTGGAAAATAGGACAAAGGGAAAGGAAGAGTGTATATTGATTTACAAAGTGCATACTTTCTCCAAGGTCTTGCGCATTTCCTACGTGTGTGCCTGAAATCTGGCTGTGAGCTAGCCTAGGGGCCAGTGTAACGAGAGATGCATGATCACCGATATGAATCACATAAAAATGAATCTCTCCATCAGGAGAAGCAGACTTGGTCTCATAGTGAGAAGGAAATTTCCCCAAAGGCTACTTTTAGAGAAAACTTTGTAATTTGATCCTACCATCCTTGTGGTAAAACACAGCATCAAGTCTCATGGGGCTCCTTCTGTCCCCTGGTTTAAGACGAGGGAATGATGCCAGAGTACAGTTCTGCGAACATAATTCTAAGAAAGGTGACTTATATGCTTTTTTTCTCCCTCAGCCATTCTCTTTCCTAGTTCAGAAGCTGCAACAGTAGAAGGAAATCTTCCAGACCCAGGGCCTTCCCTGTTGTTACTGGTTACGGTTCTCCATCTTTGCATCATTCATGTATTGAGATTTTTAAGTAGATAAAGGACCTTGTAGTTAAGTGTGGGAGATGCACTAGATTATAACATTTCCTCAACTCTTTCTACATTTAAGAAGACAGAAGTGGTGTAGAAGAATTTTTGGTCTTGATGCCCTGTGCTAGTAACAGAGGGTTCTATAAAGGTTAATCCGTGGTTCTTGCCTTCAGAGAGCCCCTTATCGAGGAGGAGAGAGAGATTATATAAATAAATACATGACGAGGACTAACCTAATTTCTTTCAGAATCCAAGTAAAAAGGGCCAGGACATGTCAAAATTCACTTTTTTATTATAGTGTTCTGGACATAGAAACTAGAGTCAATTATCTTGCCCGAGGCTTCAGATAGTCATTGTCTTCTTTGTTTTCATCATGAAATTTCTTTTTTTAATAGGTTTGAAAATCATTTAGCTCTCAGGGACCTATAATTCACATCACAAACCACCACTTATATTGCTTTACTTGAGTAAGACTATTAGTCTTTCCTCTGAGGAGGCAGTCAGTAGATTTACAGTACAGAGTTTGAAATTCTATGTTATTACTCAGCAAACCAGTCCTTAGTCAGTTAGGACTGAAGTGCCCTGGTGGAACATTGTATGAAAACAGCCATTAAGAGAGCCTTTTAAAAGATTTTATTGATATGACTCAGCTCAGAATTGAAAGTGCTGGCCAGAAGCAGATGGAGAGGCTAGAGTGATATCTACCTCTGTTGTGCCTAATTTGTAATGGCGTCATCACTCCCTCTGTGCTGTCTGTATCATTATTTAACAAAGTAGGCCACAAAATGTCAAAAAAGTAGCAAAGAATTCGTATTGCTTTTATTTGACAGGACTTTCTCTTTGACAGTGTCTGTCCGACAGTGGTTCTTTAATTCAAAGCTCTGACTCTGGGCCTGGATCCAAAGCTGTTTCTCTTCTTTGTAAACGTGGGAACCCTTGAAAATAACTTACGTATTTTTTTCTCTTTATTTATAAAAGCATAATATACTTTTTTTGGTGGAAAGTATAGAATCATATAGAGAAAGGAAAAAAATCTCAACCTTTACAGTCCAGAGATAAGCACCACTAACATTTCAGTGTATATTCTTCCAATCTTAAACCCTATATATACATTAAATTATTTATTAAATGTGTTTATAATATATATGGAAGACAAAGAAAATACCAGCAGAAGAAATATAAATATCTTTTTAGCCATTGGTACCTTACAAGCCCCTGAACATCCCTCTCTAGTCATACTCCTCCCTTGGATTTTTATCATTTCTTTTATTTACAGTTTTGCCAGATACTTATATATACCTAAACAGCATACTGTTTAATTTTGGGTGTTTTTGAACTTTATATAAATGATAACATTTTGCACATGTCCTTCTGCAACTTTCTATGTTTGTGAGGTTCGTCTGTGTAGGAGAGCATTGCTGTGGTGCGTTTATTTTCACTGCTGTGTAACATTTAATTCAATGTCTATACCAGAATTCATTTATCCAGTATGCTGTTGGTGGACGTTTGAGTTTTTTCCAGTTTTTTGCTGACCTAAGTTAGGCTGTTATGAAAATTCTTATGCGTGTCTCTTGGTGTACATGTCTGAGAGTTTCATGAAGATATATGCCAAAGGTAAAATTTTATCTTTAGTTTTACTACATAATGCCAAATTACTTTTTAAGTAGATCTGTAAGTTTACACTCATGTAACCAGTGTATTAGTTCCCAATGTTCTGTATCCTCTTCAAGCTTTATATGGTATACTTCTTAATTTTTGCCTGTTGAATCTTTGGTTAGTATAAAAAAGTATCTGAGTTTTTACTTTTCATTTCCCTGATTACTAATGATGATGAGTATCTTTCCACATGTTTTTTGGCCTTTCACATGTTTCCTCTTCTGTGAAATACGTTGTTGGTGTGTTTTGTATGTGGCTTTTAAAAAATAAAAGTGAACTAATTTCTAAAAAATTTATCATAAATGTCTTTCCGTTAAGTAAATATGCTTCTTCAATATAATTTTGATGGCATAATAATATTTCCTGTACATACCATATTTTACTGATCCTTCAATGTTAGACCATCTAGATTATTTCACTCTTTTTGGCAATGATGCAGAGAGAGCATCCTTGCATATGTTCATGAGAATAAATACCTTCCTGGAAGTGGAATTGAGTCAGAGACTATGAATAGTTTTAGATTTTTGACTCACATTGCAACTTGCCCCCAAAAAGATTTTATCAATTTATATTCTAACGAGCAATGGATGAGGGTGCTTGTATGTCTGTTGAAAGAATCTTTTCAACACTATTTTCCATCCATAGTCCTGATAATCTGTGTGACATATCATCCATTTTCTATTCCTTGTCGTCTTCAGTGTCCATGCTAGCAGTAGAAGAGTATGAGGAAATGCAAGTAAACTTGGAACTGGAGAAGGACCTTCGAAAGAAAGCAGAGTCATTTGCACAAGAGGTAAGTATCTTGCAGGGACCTTGTTTTTTATTTTTTTAAAAACTTTGCAGATGACAAAATATTTTTTGAGGTTGAATAGAACTTGTTACTTTGATTAAGGATCTGCTGATTTAGAGAGGAGGCTATGGACTAGTATCCAGTTACTGAACTTGGTGTCTGAAGATCTGGGCTCAGATTTTGTGCACTGCAGTCAGTTACTAGTTGTCTCGCCTTAGAGCAGTCCCTTAGCCTCCTAGGGCTTCACTTTCACCATCTGTTAAATGGGTGATGATACCAGTCTAACCAAGAGGATTTTAGAGACAAATGGCACGATTTTAAAAAGTCTTTTGTAAACTATAAAATGCTGTATAGGGGAAAGGAACTATATTTAGGGATACCCATAACTTGTCATGGAAAGTCCAGCTTGAACACAAGATTTTTGTATGTTTCAAGTAGCCTTAAGAATCTGGGTTACGTCTCCATCTGCCATCTCGAATAACAGTATTGTGGTATTAGTATTTCTCTTCAGCTTCTATACAGTGCTCTCGTGTGAGCTGATTCTTCCACTTGCTGTGGAACATTGCCATGTTGTACATCCATTATCTCAGCCTTTCACCAGAGTAATGAGTTTCCTCTCATGTTAGAGATAAGCTTTGAGCTTCTTGTGTTCTGGCTTACCTTTGTGGACATGTAGTCACTGGGTATTCTCTGGCTCTGGGACTGGTTTCCAGGAAAATGATGAGACGCCAGTTGGCTGAACCGTCACAACTCATGGAAGTGGAACTGATCCGCATGAGATTTTCATCACGTATAAAAATTCTGAATCTGTATGCATACTGAAGGTTGAAGGAAAGTAGCTAAGGGAAGGTAAAACATTCTTAGGTGGAAGTATTCAAGGTGTGGAAGGAAGACAAAGCATGGGGTTATGGGAATGACATTTGAAACTCAAGGTACGCTTTTGTGCAGGAGTCTTTCTGTGCTTGAATGTAGCTGTGTAGCAAAGAACTTTACAAAAGGTTTACTCCAAGAAGATCTGATTTGAAATCTTAGGATTCATTTCATCCAGAGAGTTTAATGAAAGGTGAGTAAATACTGTTCCCTTATTGCTTGGAATAAAGAAGAAAGAACTGAGGTGTGTCAGAGCCCTTTGGAAAAAGCTGCAGCAATGTAAATAATGGAACGGAATAAACAGTTGAGGGGGAGGGAGAGTGGAGATGATGTGAAGACAACTCTATTGCAAAACTGAAAAGATTGACCAACTTTGACCCAAATGCCAGGGTTTTAATTTGAGAGACATTTTCAGTTCTCCATCTGTTGTTTGTAGAATGATGTTAAAATACAAAGCAGCTCAAAGAAAAACTTGAAGGCCATGTAGTGGCATAGGAGATAGACGGGAGAAGCAAGATTCCACTTAGAAAATGAAAATGAATGGTTTCCTCTGCCATTCACTTGGTAGTGGTTAGTGGAAACAATCATGCTGACAGATTAGCCCAGAAAGAGGAGATAGAAGTTTGAGGAAGGAAAGCAAGAGCTCTGGCACTTATGTTACTGGTAGCATAAATATTTGCAAGGGTGCTCAGTAATTTCACAGTATTTAAGTTTGATCTACACAATAGTGAGAAGAAAACGATTTTTTAAAATAAAGCTGGATTAAAACCAGTATATCTTCCCGTTTGCATGGTTTACAAATTCGCAGGTTTTCAACAGATAACTACTGCTAAAAGGTATATGACTTGGGTTAATAAGAGAAGTATCCCTCTGGAGCCAGCCCAGTGGCAGAGTGGTTAAGTTCGTGTGCTCCACTTTGGGGTTTGCAGGTTCGGATCCTGGGCATGGACCTGGCACTGCTTGTCAAGCCACACTGTGGTGGCATCCAACATAAAATAGAGGAAGATTGGCACAGCTGTTAGCTCAGGGACAATCTTCCTCACACACACAAATAAGAGAAGTACCCCTCTTTTACATTTTGTTTCTTAGTCCAGCCAGCAAACGGGTTAAGCCAGACACTGTGCTGATAGTGGGAATATCATGGTGAAGGAAGCAAATAGGATCCCTGTCCTTGTGGAGCTTACAGTCTAAAGCCTTAGAAATCAAATTTTTTTTTTTTTTTAAAGATTTTATTTTTTCCTTTTTCTCCCCAAAGCCCCCGGTACATAGTTGTATATTCTTCGTTGTGGGTTCTTCTAGTTGTGGTATGTGGGACGCTGCCTCAGCGTGGTTTGATGAGCAGTGCCATGTCCACGCCCAGGATTCGAACCAACGAAACGCTGGGCCGCCTGAAGCGGAGCGCGCGAACTTAACCACTTGGCCACGGGGCCAGCCCCCTTAGAAATCAATTTTTAAAGTTAATTTACTTTATATTTTTTATTACAAAAGGACTATATATGCCTTGTAAAAAATACAGTCAGTTCTCAAATGTGTAAAGTAAAAATCGAAAGTTTCTCCTCCACTCCTACTCCCACTTGTCCATTTAAAGAACAAAAACCAAAACATGATCCCCCTCAACAAGGAAGAAACAGCCAGTTGTCTTCATAAGTATGTTAGGTTTTTGTATTTCTTCTACATAATTTCAATTTTAAATGACTTTCCTCTATTTTTTTAGTATATTTGTGTTAATATTCAGTAAGTTTTTCTTTTCTTTTTTCTTTTTATTTACTTTTTATTATTTTATTTTATTTTATTTTTTTTTTGAGGAAGATTAGCCCTGAGCTAACTTCTGCCACTAATCCTCCTCTTTTTGTTGAGGAAAACTGGCCCTGAGCTAACATCCATGCCCATCTTCCTCTACTTTATATGTGGGGCGCCTGCCACAGCATGGCTTGCCAAGCAGTGTATAGGTCCACACCCGAGATCCAAACCAGTGAACCCCAGGCTGACGAAGCAGAACATGCAAGCTTAACCACTGCACCACTGGGCTGGCCCCTTTCTTTTCTTTTTTAAAGGTGTGGATACCTTGTTCAATATGTAGTTCCAGTGTACTGTGAGAGTATTATGTAATCAATTCTTTTTTCTTTCCAAACAACTCAGATGATATTTTCATGTTGTTTGGAGAGAATGAATTATATATTAATGACAAAAGATTTTCTTCTCATTCTTTGAAATGAGTTATGAAATTTCTCTGAAATTCTGGTACATGTGATATTATTTGTCTATTAATAGAACAGCTTCATAACTCTGACCAACAAGTTCTTACTGTAGCTAAAAACCAGATTTATTAGCATTTTGGTACTGAATTTTCTTTAGATACATCTTTGGAAAGGCATTATGTAGGATATTTTATTTTAGTGTCTTAAAGTCTAGGAAAGGCAGTCTAATGAGTAATTTTTTTCACGTTACCGTTGTTATTTAAAGGAATTTCTTTTCTATCTGTTCTTTTCATCTTATTACTATTTAGAGATTGTTACTGGGTTTTGCAAAAGAAAATTCACATTTATTAATGTTCCTAAGACATAGTCTTTACTCTTTTCTCTCTAAAATAGCAAAATTGAGATAATTTTTAATCATGTAAGCAAGTTTTCCGGAGTGCTGCATGGAAAAGGGGAACTATCCTTTTTCCCCGAGAGAACCAAAGCGCAGAGAATTGGTGCAGTGAGTGGCATCTCCACCCTCCGCGTTGATGCCAGCTTGTGCCCTGCGTTGTTTTACTGCTGAGGTCACTGCCCACTGCCTGCCTCCTCTCTGCCTGCTCCTGGCCGCCGAGCACTCTTGGTGTAAGGCCTCGCTTGCTGGAAAGCCAGAGAACCTCACTTACTTCAGCAGCTATTAGCAAGCCTTTCATGTTGACTCTGAGGTATTTCCTAAGACACCAGCAAGGGACCCCAACCAGTTAACTGTTAAGAGAGAAAAATATATAAAAAAGAAATTACTGTAATAATAATACTAACCCGAAATAACTCATTTCGGTTATACCATTGGTCTAAAATTAAGATACTGGGGCCCGCCCTGTGGCTGAGTGGTTAAGTTAGGGCACTCCGCTTCAGTGGCCCAAGGTTTCTCTGGTTTGGATCCTGGGCGCAGACCTAGCACCACTCATCAAGCCGTGCTGAGGCAGCGTCCCACACAGCAGAGCCAGAGGGCCTACAACTGGAATATACAGCTATGTACTGGAGGGGGAGCTTTGGGGAGAAGAAGAAACAAACAAAGTGAAACAAAAGATTAGCAACAGATGTTAGCTCAGGTGCCAATCTTTACAAAAAAAAAAATTTAAGATGCTGTGATGAATATTGATTACCCTTCCCTAGTATGTTGACACCTCTGGTCTCACATTTCGGTAGCCTGGCACTCTGCACATGCACACACGTGTTCATTCACGCTGTCTCTATACCTCTCCTTCTTACACTGAAAGAGGAGTCAGCTGGAAGAAGAATGTAAATTTCACTTTAAAATGCTGTTAAGAGTCTGAAAATGTAAAGTCTACTATAAAATGGGACTAATTTTGGAGTTTGTAAAACATTTCATGCTTGGAGTCACCCATTGGCTAACTTCTGTAGGGTATTAGGAAAAGGAATAACAGGCGAATAGAAAATAATGTTGTTTCACTCATGTAAAGTTGTGAAGGTTAAATGAATCATGTATGTAAATTGCTTAATAAAGTGCTCAATAAATATTAATATACCTTTTCCCTTCTTTTTATCCTCCTACTGTTAACTACTTTCATTACTAGGGAAAAACTAATCTGTTTAAAACAAAACATTGGGTCTAATACACAGCAGAGAAAGGAGGTTACCCAGGTAGTTAAGAGCTTGGGTTTGTAAATCAGTCAGATCGGGGTTTAAATCCTGGTTTTGCCACTTATATGTGTCCTTAGGAAAGTTGCTTAACCCCTCTGAGCCTCAGTTACCTTATTAGTGAAAATAGGATAGTAATAGTATCTACTTGACCATGTTATTCTAAGGATCAGGTGATATGATATGTGTAAAATGATTACCACCATATCTATTACATAATGTTTAGTGCACTTCAGCTATTCGTAGTAGAAACATTTAACTCGTAGGATTGATTTAAGGATTAAAATGATGTGTATAAAAAATTTAATAGAGTACGTGGCACAAGATAAGTTCTTGATAAATATTAGCTACTACTGTTAGTGTTAATGTATTTTAAAGCAGTTATAAAATATTAAAAACCGAAGTATAGGACTAAGTGATTGTATGTATACCTTGTTGGGGTAACGGTACTGGAGATTGTATGAAACTTATGAATGAATGAAATAGCCGTCATTCATTCCGAAACTGTTATACTATACAATTCAGAAATCGCCTTTAACTTCTTAATAAAAGCTCCACATCCTTTCCTTTTGCTCAAGTTTCAGTTGAGGAGATATGTGAGGTTGATCGGTATATACGTTTTTGTAATTAACTTTTGCAGATGTTCATTGAACAAAACAAGCTCAAGAGACAAAGCTACCTTCTGCTCCAGAACTCTGCTCCTGACCAACAGCTTTTGAAAGCTTTAGATGAAAATGCAAAACTCACCCAGCTCCTTGAAGAAGAGAGAATTCAACATCAGCAAAAGGTAACAGATTTTCTTCTGGAGTCTTAATACACACACACACACACACACACATTCAGAATGAGAGGAGTCAGTTCAGTCACTTACAGTTCCATATTTTGCCTAAGTTACTAAGTCTTTCCAGTCTCTTCACCTTTTAGAAAAAAATAACTGTCAAAGGAACTTAGTGTGTGAAATTTATAGTGCGCTATTGTAGACTTTATAGTGATCTTTAAACTGTCCAAAAGGTCAGAAGAAGTGAGGGAAAGAGAGAAAACTCAAAAAGAGCTTGGATAATGCACATAATGCCCAGTTTGGAAACCTGTGAATTCATTGTGTTTTTTGGAGACTGCATACACTAGGAGAATGTATTAGTCTCAGAGAGCGTGTTGGAGAGCATAGATTTTATTCAAAGAGGGAGGAGAAGTCTGTGCTGGTAGCAATTGTTCGCTTAAAGAAAATTTCTGATTTTGTAAACTTGCACAAATGTGTATGTTTAAAGACATCCTAAGTGGTTATTTCAGCGTGTTTGAGTGGAGCTATTCCAGCTGACGCAGCCTACCTCTGTATGCTAGGCGGAAAGGGTAGTCATCGTGGTAGGTGAGAAGGAGGAGGCGGGAGGGGAGGAGAGGCGAAGAGGTGGAACAAAGGCTTTCAAGTTAAAGAAACCACTTAAGAAAAATTACATCAATATTTATGCTACTTACAATGTACCTGCTTTGTGAAGGAAAGGCTGTTAGCTGCTATTTATCATCACCTGTCGAAGTCTCTTTAAGCAACAGTATTGACATTTAATCCTTGAAAGTTCTGAAGTTTCTACTAAGTTGGTTGTGAGGTAGCGTTGATTATTTCTTCCTCAGTAAGAAATGTTGGTGTATTCCTAGAGCATCTCCAGATGAATAGGTGGCAACCGTGGTTGCCCCTGGGAAAGAGGACTGGGGAATAGACAGGAAGGAAAGAATTTTTTTCTGTCCTCATATGCGGGAATTACCTTTTCAAAATAAAGAGAGCATCAAAGAATGTTTATTTTTATTTAGCTTATGCTAGAATTTTTTGTTTCTGAAAAGTCCTGTTCCTTTGGTTCACTCATTTAGTAAATAGCACATGCCCAGAACCTATGGAACTAAATTGTTGTGTGTATATCTTGCTGGGGTAGTGGGAGAGGTCCTGAAGATTAAAGTTATGAATGAAATTATAGCAATCAGTACTTCTAAAGCTGCTACACTATAACTACAGTTATTCTGTATAATCTTTCATGTGTGTGGTTTAAAATATTTTTTACCTGTCTGTGAGTTCCCTTGCAGATTCAGCAGTCTTTTAAACACAGCTGTATTGTTTTTATGATTATAAAAATAACATATAATTCTTCTAATAAACAAATTTTAAAAATACAGAGAAAGTTAAAAAGAACATTAAAATTACCCCAGAATCCCATATTTTGGTGCATATTGAAACTTTATATAAATATATAATTTTGTGACTATAGTTTAAGTGGAATCATACCATGCATACTGTTCTATTACCTGATTTTTTTTCAATTGGTAGTCTATCTTCACATGTCACTGTATAGTGAGCTATGTGATTTTAAATGGTTATATAGTATTTTATTTAATGAACACGCTGTCATTTATTAAATCAACAATATTGCTGGACATTTAGGTTATTTCCAGTGTTTCCCTGTTATGAACACTTTAGTGAATATATTTGAACATTTGTCTATTTTTTTTAAAACAAATTCTAAAAGTAGTATTACTGAATCAAAGGAACTTTCCTCCTCCTTTCTTTCTTTTTTTTTAAGATTGTTGATACTTGTTACCAAGTTGTTTCCCCAGGGTTGTTTTTAATAGTACTTAAATTTTTCTCTGGAAAATAGGTATGAAAATATTAATATATTTTAAATTATTTTTAAGGTATTATTTTACTTTTTTAAAATTCATGTTTAAAATTAAATTATCTGGGACATAGGTCTCCAATAAATTTATGTTGAATCAAATAGCTGATAATGATTTTAGGTATTATCTGTATCCAAGAATTTGCGTGGTATTTAAGATGAATTGGAATCTCTTTGCTATGAAGTGCAAAGTAAAAGGGAAACGTTAATTTTTTCCCTTTATTTTCCTCGACAAAGGAAAAACTATATCATAAAAGTCTCTGTATAACTTTTAGGTCAAAGAATTACAAGAGCAGCTAGAAAATGAAACACTGCACAAAGAGATCCACAATCTCAAACAGCAACTGGAGCTTCTAGAAGAAGATAAAAAGGAATTGGAATCGAAATATCAGAATTCTGAGGAGAAAGCCAGAAATTTAAAGCATTCCGGTAAAAGCATTGAGTAGGCTACTGTCTTATTATTAATCTGTGAATCTCTCATGCCCAGTACAAAACCTGGCATACACTCAATCCAGAACATTTACTGAATGCTGTAGAAAATTACCAAGATTTGTTTTTAAATTCCTTCATTGCTAACTGTTGCAGTTCAGTGGAATGGCTGCTGTAATCAAATGATCGACAAATATTTAAACTTCTTTTTTGGATTCAGAGCCTTTGTGAGTGCTTATCCCATACAGCATTAAGAGACAGAAAAAATACAGAAAGATACCTTTAATATGGGAAGACCAAAAATTTCAGCATTTCTCAAGGCTTTAGAGATGAGTGTTCATTAAGAACTTATTTTATTCGTTTTAGGTGCATTTTAAAAAAGAAACTTTTGGGGTTCTTACTACCTTCATCTTTGGTGTTTAATTATATACATGATAATACTTTGAATGTCACACCTAACAATAAAATGGGCAACAATATATATATTAAATGGAAAAACTTTTAAAACACCAGGGGATACTTAAATCAAAGGATTTATTCATTCAACTGTAGAAGGCTTTACAGGAATGTGTGAGTTAGATTATTGCACAGGGATAAGTAATAAGTTTCTGTTGGAAGGTAGGTAATTTAAGGAGGCAGGTATTTCCTTTATAACAGCTTCAGTATTCACTTCAGATATTTTTGGATAATTTTATACTAGAATTTTGAAATCTGTATAGAAGAACCAAGTAGGCTTTTTTCCTTTAAAAAATATTCAGTACTTTCTAATCCGCAGTGGAAATTAATTACAATTTATTTTTTTTCAATTTATTTAAAATTAAGAAATATTCCATTCTTTTTTGTGTATATCAGGGCAGCCTGTAGCCAAAGCCACCTTTATTATACATGGAGGGGGTAGACATTAGAGGTATTTGAGATTCGGTTTTGAACATGTTTTATTTAGTATCTACTGTGTGTGTACCCAGCCTTACCCTAGGGTTCTATAAGAAATATAGAAGAAAAGAAACCATGCCTTTTGTCCTTGAAGAACTCAGACTCCCTTTGGAGAGAGAGACAAATGCATATGAAATAACTAGAGGATTCTTGGTGTTGGAGAGGATAATCCACACTGCTTATTTAAGTGTTGAGAGTAAAAACAATTGGCTAGATCTTTGAGGGTACAGTCAGTCGTGGAGAAAGTGGAATGGCTGTGGAGAGGCAGAGCTATTCCTGGGTGCCAACAGTATTTAGTACCTATATATAGCCCATTAGATTCCATATTTGAAGTATTTGCATCCATGATAAAATTTAAATTTAAATTGACGTCAGATACTTTGTCTTGAACAGCACCAAGCATAGGTCCTTTCATATTGTTGGTGCTTAGTAAATACCTGTTTCATTAATGTCTTGAATGAACTGAATGAATAGATTATACTTCCAGAATGCTCTTCGAAAGAGCAAAAAGTTTCTGAGTTAGAAACATTTGAGAGTCTGAATTTGGTTTAAATCAAGAACTCCAGGATTTGTAGTTTTTGAAGGAAATTAAGTGGAAGAGGAAAGTATGCTATTAAAATTCATTACTAAATGTCATCTTTAAAATTAATTCTTGGTCTATATACTTTAAAAGTCAAGTATTACCAATTTCTTAGTGTTTGAGTAGTATATTCTGTTGTTAACAAATATTTCTTCAACCTACTCAATCTTTACTTCCCACCCATCCAGCCATTGTCTTGAATTTTTTTTTTTCTGTAGTTGTATATGGAGTAAAAAATGGTAATGTTTTCTCGTAACATATGTAAGGCCTCTCTTGCATGAGTGGTAGTAGACTGGATGATAAGAAGTTGAAAAAGTTCTGTAGATTCATATTGAAATTTCTAACTTTACCTTAATAAAAAAGAATTTGATTTTGAGAGAGGTTGTGTTTTTCCTTTACATGTAAAAGAAGGTGTTAAGTTGCTCATTTCAGCTCTTTTCCGACTGCTTGCTCTCTGTGCAGTTGATGAACTCCAGAAACGGGTGAACCAGTCTGAGAATTCAGTACCTCCACCGCCTCCTCCTCCTCCACCGCTTCCCCCTCCACCTCCCAATCCTATCCGGTAAGCACATCTGGGAAGACTGCTCTGCGTCAAATGTTACCCCTTGTCAGAGGACCTGAAGTTTATGTTCCTGGGATCCTTTTTTCAAAATACTGGCTTAGATTGCATCACTAGAAGGGTGGTAAAAGGTATGAAAGATATCAGCTGGTGTTTCTCTCAGAAAATTTTCTAAAGGCCAGTGTTTTACTCTCTTCTTATAAAAGATATATGGAAAGGGCCTTAAAACACCCGGGAAAGACATTCTTGTGGCCTAAAGTGTTCTTCTGTTGTAGATGTTCCGATTCCATGTGAATGTTTCAAACCCAGGAGCTAGACATTTAAAAAAATTTTTTTAGGGGCTAGCCCGGTGGTGTAGTGGTTAAGTTCATGCGCTCTGCTTTGGCGACCTTGGGTCATGGGTTTGGATCCTGGTGTGGACCTGCACACTGCTCATCAGGCCATGCTGTGGTGGCGTCCCGTATATAAAACACGCGAAGATTGGCACAGCTGTTAGCTCAGGGACAATCTTCCTCACACACACACACAAAAATTTAAACTTCAGTTCCATACATATAGTTTCATCCTTCAGTTATAAAATTTCAGTCCATGACATTAGGATTTCCTTTAACTGGAAGACCAAGGAATTTTGAGTTTCTTCGGAATGTTTTCATCTTTTTTCTCTCACTAATTTGAATTTGAAAAGCTCTAGTTTGTTCAATTATTTTAAAAATAAAGGTACTAAACTAAATGAAAATGTAACAGTACTAATTGTTATAAACTAGTGATTAAACTAAAAGTACTAATTATTTTGTATCCCTAATCTCATATTTAAACCTTTAATAATGCTGAGAGAGAAACCTTTCATAAGAAGAAGAAATTATGTTTAAATTCTTGCAGCAGGAAATCATATCTGCAGACAAGAATTCACTTTTTCTGAAGCCTAAGGTGACTTGATGGTGTTGAGTGCCTGAATAAAGCACCATATACCCCAGGAGATCTAGAGAAAATTTTGCCACCTTTGTGGTTCTTCATGCCACTATCTGAAATTTCATAAGACAAGCTACTTGCTATGGTGACAGCTTACCTCCTCGTGTCATGATGTTAACTGTTCCTGGATAATTTATTCTTGAACAAATGAGATTTAAAATTTTGCTAGATTTTTACCTTTATTAACTCATGTGATTTGTTTAATCCTTTCACACAGAGAGGCCATTTATTCCTACTTTGCATCTTTGCCGATTCATCTGAATAGAATGTGTAGCATGTTCCTCCCACATGACTGGGAAAATGGTGCTTTGCCTTTTAAAAAGAATCTCATTAGTTTTTCTTACTGAGTAGGGTATGACACAATCTACTTTAAGCCATTGAAGTAGTTAAGGCAAAATAATTTTTGCACATGATCCATCGAAGAGTCAATTGAAAGAATTTTAGGTATTTGAAATTCTTTCTCTCCTGGGTAGCTAAATCTGTAGGAGATATTTTGAATTTGACATTTAAAATAGGAAATTCGTCTCTTTGATCTTTCTATAAGGTCTGAAATTTTGAGCTGATAAGAAAGGTCACTTCTCTCGATGAGGGAGAGAGAACTATTAAAAAGCGATTGTAATCTTGCTGTCGGCCTTTAATTTTTAGTCTCAGAAATCTTGAGAGCCCTTAGAATTAAACGTAAAGTATAACCTAAATAGAATATTTTCCCAAAGAACACGTTACAGTCCTACTGAGAAACGAATGTAGGATTCAGACTATGGATGTCTAAAGTATGAACTCTTTTATAAGGTCCTTTAAGGAAAATTTTAATTGGATAACATGAATGATTTTTATTTCAAGATGAATTTATATAGTCTAAGACATAATTTCTGAGTAGAAAGAGTTTTTTTTTTTTTAGTAAGGAGTACTTTCTTGTTAAAGAAATATATTTGCATGTGTATTGAGTTTCAGTGGACTTTGAATCTACTAATCAAGACTTTTCAACTTTGTTCCTGAGCCATTTGTTTTACCCTGATATAGATCATGGATAGAAATAAAAGTGGAAAAAAAGACTAGGGCCCAAGGCTTTATTGTGTCTTCCTCCTCCTCTTGTTCTTTTGACCCAGAGGACAGGTGGGAGAGAGGAAAGAGAGGAAGAAGGCATACCTTGGTCAGTTTGTGCTAGTGGTAGTGAAAGTAGGACAGGTCTTGGGCCTGTGTGGCTCATGGGGGAAAGGTAGAGTATCAGTGTATTAAAGTTCTCCAGAAAAACAGAACCAATAAGGTGTGTGTGTCTGTGCACACACACACACATACACACACATAAAAAGAGATTTATTCTGAAGAATTGGTTCACGTAATTATGGATGCTGACAAGTCCCAGGATGTGCAGGGTGAGTCAGCAAGCTGGAGACCAAGGAGAACCTATGGTATAGTTTCAGTCTGAAGGTCAGCAGGCTTGAAGCCCAGGAAGAGGCAGTGTTTCAGTTTGAGTCTGAAAGTAGGAAAAAGCAGAATTCTTACAAGGCAGTCAGGCAGGAGGAGTTCTCTCTTGTCTGGGAGAGGGTCACCCTTTTGTTCCATTCAGGCCTTCAACTAGTTGGATGAGGCCCACCCACATTAGGGACAGCAATCTACTTTACTCAGGCTACCAATTTAAATGTTAATCTCATCTGAAACCTTCACAGAAACACCCAGAGTAATGTTTGACCATGTATCTGAGTATCCCGTGACCCAGTCATGTTGAGCCATAAAATTAACCATCACATTACACATGAAGAACACTTCTTGAAGAATTTCAAGGTGAATAGTCTCCATTGAACTGTTCCGTATTTGGGGGAGACTTGCTTGAAGCTCACATCCTTTCAGTTGAAATGGCTGTGAAAAGGGGCCATTTTAGCCAGATGTTTGGATTATTGGTCCCAGATGTCTTGTCCTGGTCTTCTCATCTGTCCTGTGAGACCCACCCTATCTGCTTTCTTTGGACTCTATGCCCCTTCTTGACAGATGGTTCTTTTTTAATATTACAGATGATTTTCCTCTGGGAAGCATAGCAGTCTCCACCTTATACTTTGTTTCAGAACATTTAAAGCTAGCCCTTTCTCTCCTCTACTTAGGTGGTTTACAACGATGAGCATATGTTCTTACTTCATTTCTGTAAATAATACAAATATTCCGAGCAGTACAAAGAGCTTTCTGCTTCATGATCTTTATGTACAATAATGCGCACTCTCCCAGTTTCCTCTCAGAACCAGAGTGTGGTGAGAGGGTCCGGAGAGGCCTCTCATCTGTGAGCACCCTCCCCAGACCCCTCCCTGCTGTGGAATGTTAGCAAGTCGACACTGAACATCCTGCCTTCAGTTGACAGAATGGAAAAAATGAGCAAATAAAGCTTGTGTTATTTCATTTCTCCCAATTTCTGGAATAAAATGTGCTTATTTTAACATTCTGTGTAAATTAGAATTTCTAGGTTTTATGAAAAGAATTTAATTCCATCTTAGGCCACTGTGAGCCCAAAGAAGACAAACTAGACCAAGTCAGAAGCCCAGTGATTGAGTGTTTCCCAGTTGCTTCAGTCCTAGAAACTGCACAGGGTAGAGCAGGATGTCCTGCTTACTTTCTCCTCTGCTTTGTGGGAGATTGTTCAATGTGTTTGGGAATTTTAAGAAAAGGCAGTTAGAGAAGGGATTAATAATATAACCAAAAGTAGAAGTAAGAAGTAAAAAAAATCTGAAAACTACAGTGATTAAGAAACATTCTAGTCGTTCTGTCCTCAGAGCAAGTGTTACTGTGTATATCCAGTGGCCCCTTTTCTGGAGGCAACATGAGGCCTTTCCTATCCTCTAAATATTTGTTTTCTATTGCTGGCTTCCCAGCTTATCTTCCTCAGGATCGTGTTTTGTCAAATCCACTTTACCACACTGAGGACATTTATAATGTAGGTGAAAGAATTCAAGAATTCTTGATTTGTTTGTGTTTCTGTAAACTTTTTTTGGAGGGAATGATAACATATATGTGGAAATGTACACAAACTTGTGTACGGTTTAAAAATAACAAAATGAATATCCATGTAATCATCATCCGGATCAAAAAGTAAAACAGATACTCTAGAATCCCTTCTTTTTATCTGTTTTTTAAAGAAAAGCTTTGTTCTACTACATATAGCTCCCTAGATTACTAGATATATATATATATATGGTCTTTTTTTTAACTTTATATAATTGTAATTTTACTGTATTCATTTATGTCTTGTTCTTTACACTCGACGTTATTTTGTAGGATTCATCCATATTATTTTGTGTAGCTGAAGTTCATTCATATTCATTGATACATAATCCATTTTATGGATGTCCCAGGATGTGTTTATCCATTGTGTACTGATAGACATTTGAGTTATTACCAGTTCAGGGAAATGATGGCAATTCCACATGAACGTTCTTGTACATGTATCCTAGTCCACAAGTGCTTGTATTTCTGTAAGATATATAGAAGTCGAATCACGGGCTCCTGGGATATGCGTATCTTCAGCTCCACTAGGTAATGCCAGTTTTCTAAAGTGGTGCTATTGATTTATATGCCTTCTTCAGTTTGAGAATTCCTGTTATTCCACAAACTTGCCAACATTTGATATTATCAGACTTAAAATTTCTTGCCTGTTTGATGAGTGCGCAGTAATATCTCAGTGTGGGTTTCATTTGTGTTTTCCTAATAACTAATGAAGTCAAGAACCTTTTTAATATGTGTATTGGAAATGTGGACATCCTCTTTTATGGAGTTTCAAGGGTTTTGTCCATTTTTTCGTTAAGTTGTCTGCTTTTTCTCACTGATCTGTAGAGGTTTATTTCTTTATTCTTTGATGTCTTTTAATATATGGAGGTTTTAAAATTTTAATGTGGTCAAATTTATCATGATTTGGATTTTATACAGATTTTTAAAACATGAAGCAGAGAGACAGTGGTCTAAGTATATTTTTATCCCTTAAGTGTTTGGTCTGTGTCTCAGATTCAGATGTTCTTGTGCCCATATTTCACAAATAGATATTTATTTACTGAAAACATCCCCTAATTCTTTCATCCTTCCCTCTCTCTCAAATGTATTATGTAAATAGCTGTTTCTGAATTTTAGATATGGATGTGGAATTTTTTTCTGTATGTATTTTACTTTGTAAATGTCTAGGCTTCATATTAGTAATTATAGCAGTTCCTTTCTTCCAGTAATTAATTTGGTTTCACATAGAAAGGTATGAGACATCTTTCTCTTCCTTAAAGTGATGAAAAGTTTAATAATTTATTAAAAGTGGAAAAGAAGCTTCTTAAATTCTAGTTATACATTCATGCACCTAGAGGAGAGTTGGATTTTTACTAATTATTTAGAATCTACACATTTTATTTCTTGATCATAAGGCAGCCAGTAATCTCCTGTCTGTCTTTTTCTTTCTCCCAAAGATCCCTCATGTCCATGATCCGGAAGCGATCCCACCCGAGTGGCAGTGGTGCTAAGAAAGAAAAGGCAGCTCAGCCAGAAACAAGTAAGTCTCATCTGCCTTGGTTTACCCTAAGTAGTTGATGGTGTACAATTTTTCAACAATACACACCTTTGTTGAGTTCTATGACTATGAACAGATCGTTGCGGGAGGGATGTGAACTTAACAGCTATAAGAAAGAACCACATAAGTCGTTGCCTTCCTGTAGCTTATTGTCTAGAGCAGACAAACATGCACACGTCACTGCGAGGTGAGGTATGCTGGGAAAGGTGTTTTCATTAAGCGACGAAGTACTTTGGGGTGTGAAGGAAAGAGAGGGAGTAATTGCAAATGAGGCATTCGAGGAAAGGCTTTTTGAGTTGATAGCAAGTGAACTGAGACTTTCTCAAGCACCTACCTACTGTGTACCACTCCAGTGCTGTGTACCGGAGATACAAGACTCAAAACTTACATTCGAGTGAGGTAACCAGTGACCATCCAAATAAATATATAATTATTTAAATACAGTTTTGATCAGTACTGTGGAGGAAGAGTATAAGTTTCTAAGAGATCGTGGAGGTGGCCTGCTGGTGCCAGAAAGTGATGTGTGAGCTGAGTAGTTGTGGATTTAGAAAGTCAGGGTGGGGGTATTTAGGATAAAAGTGGTTCACATGGAGGGGCAACAAATTCAAAGTCCAAAGTGGGAAGGAGCTTGGTATATTAGGAAACTGAAAGAAAGTTGTGTTACTAGAACATGGGGTACAAGAGAGGAGGTCTGATAGGTAGGCAGGAGCCAAATTCTAGAGGCTGTGGTCAAGATTTTGAAATTTATCGTAAGGGCAGTAGAAGTTTTAAGTAGGGGTGTAACACGACGACATTTGTCCTTTTTAAAAAATCTCACTGGCTGCAGTGAAGAGAACAGAGAACAGGCTGGAAAGGAATGAGAGTGGATGAAGGGAGACTATTGCAGCCATTCAGAGGAATGTTGATGGTGGCTTAGACGACGGTAGTAGCAGTAGAGACAGAAAGAAATGGATAAATTCAGGAATGACTCAGGGAGGTGAAATTCACAGGACTCTGATTCACTGAAGAGGGAGTTGTTGAGGATAATATGAAGAGATGGAATGGAGGGAGAGGGCTTTCCTGTGGCTGGGTGGAGTCAGTTCACAGAGCTGTGTGCAGTTTGGTGTGCAGCCACAGTGAGCGCACAAGGTTGGAATGCTCGGGCCATGTCTTGGGCCTTTCTGCCTGAGAACTGTAGAACCCAAATTAAACGCAACAGTGTTTGCTCAACACCTGCTAGTTACAAAGCATTGTAGATTTGCCTGGTTCAAGCCCAGCCAGGTGTAAACTTCTTGGCTCCGTTTTCCTGCCTCCAGCTTTCATTGCTCCAGTCCATCCATCTTCATATCATTGGCAGTGTGGCGTTCCCAGATCATAGGTCTAATCACATTGTGTTCATCTTACCACATTCTGTGCTTCTCACTGCATCGGAATAGAATGCACACTCTATAGTCTGCTTACAAACAGTTCTCTGCTTTTACTTCAGCCTCATTTCTCATTACCTCTGTCCCACCTTATGGCTGGACCATTACCTCTAAGCCCCCTATGCATTTGCTCCTGTCTTTCCTCATTCCACAATGTTCCCCCGCCCTTCCTCTAGTCAGAGCTTTCTCATGCAAGGTGCTGTTCTAATTCCCTATCTCCCATGAGGGTTCCAGGCAATTTGTGTGTTCCGGGCTCTTCCTCTTATTCCTCTTATTTATTAGTATTAGTATTAATAATCTAAAATGAATGGGCTCATTACTGTGTATTGCTATAGCGTTTTGCTTCAAGTTTTGTTATAAGGATTTAATGTCCCATCCCTCAGCCTCTGCTCTGGTGTTCGAGTTATTTCCATATCTCTCCTCCTGAACAGATTGCAGACTCTTTGAAGATTTACTCTTCTCTGCAGCCTCCCACAGCTTCCTTGCATATTGAATGAATTGAAGTTTAGACTTAGTCTTTTCTTTCTTAGCAAGTACCTCAAAGCACTGTTACAAACGAAAACTGTTTGATTTCATCTATATGAATTGACTTTCTGTGCCTGCCTCCTGCAGTCCTTTGGAAACTATTCCTCTGTGTAATAATGCAGCTGAAAGGCAAATTCTGTTTTGCACAAGGTGTTGCAGGATTCAGAAGTCCTGCCTTTGGTGATCTGCAGGGCAGCCCTGCTTCTGGGTTACTGCCTATAAGCCTTCCTTGACACTGTAATTAAAATCAAAATTTTGTTTGTTTCAGTATTGTTTTGGGATTGGTAGGCCTTATAGGGTCAGGAGGGCAGTCAGAATAAAATGATTTCCCCTTCTACGTAAATTACATTATTAGCTTGTCAACCTTGACAGCACCCTTAAATTTTAAAAAAAAAGTATTCTAGACCTTATTAACCCCCAGTGTTAGAAACTATACAGTTTTCCTTATGAAAATGATGTTTCATTTATAATTCATGAAATGTGGTAGGATTTTCTCCCTCATCCTTGAACTATGGGATCATTACTTTGGGAATCTGGGTAGTTACTGACAGAGAAGTTGCTCATGAGATTTTAAACTGGAGCCACCCTAAAATCATACTGCCTTAAATGATATGTACCATAACCACCCATTATTGGAGCCTCTCTTTGTCTGGCAAGGTAATTTATAGTGTCTTGTTAATAGTTCACGCTAAAAACAGTTGAATGAATAAACCAACAATGATTAAATGCACGATGCATGAATGTAGACCCTCAGACACTGGACTCATCTGTGACCTTTTGGAGTTTGCATTTATAACGTATGGACCAGTGTTGCTATCACAGTTTTTTCTTTTGCTGGTGTCTTATGTGGCTTTTACTATACGGTGGGTGTGCTTTTCAGAGCTTATGAATGGAGAAACTTTTATTGCTAGGTTACAACTATTAAAAAACTTGATTGTAAGGAAGGTGTGTGGAATATTTCAGAAGTAGTTTTAAGGTCTAAATATGAGAAGTTATTACAAGCTTTGAAGTCATTACTCTAATTTTGATAAGAAGGCATTTATTGCACAGATTCTGAAATTGCAGTGGTATGCCTGCTGTTTATCATATATTTAGTTCATTAATTGATTGATTGATTCTTTCCTCAGTTTGCTAACCTATAGGATGGGGATATAGGTTCTGTTTCATGGGGTTCTTGTGAGAATTAATGAACCTCACAACATGTAGTGTTTAGTGTAGTAGAAAATACTCAAAATGATAGCTAAAAAGACAGTGTACCAACCACGCTGTGAGGGGCAGAAGTCCTCATTCAGCAGCCTCTTGTGATCATTGTAGTTAAGGAAATTTCCTTAACTTTATGACCTTAGGTCAAATTCAGACTTATTCAACCATGGTATGTTCTTTAGAAATTTCGTACATCACAGTGGCGTAAGATTTTTTTTTAGTACCTTTTAAAAAATGTTAGTGAAAGAGAAGAGTAATCCTGTGGAATTTAGAAGTGCATTTTAGTTTCTTTTAGGTAATAACAAAAGGTTTTATTGAGCAAAAAGGTGATGGTTTTGTCTGTGGATTTTTTTTTTTAGGAACTAACTTATTTTTCAAGTGGGTCTTAAAAGTTAAGCCTCAATTAATTACATGTAGCTTTCTGATCTGAGACTGACCTTGAAGCACTAACTCAAAGAACATTTGATTTTATTTTCCCGTGGCAGTTCAATAACATTAGACCTGTTGTCTTCATTTGTCCCTTTTCTTTAATCTCCAGTATCCTGCATATTTCTATTGTCCCCCTGATTACATGCTTTTGTGAGACAATTACCAACTGTGTGATTGCAGAAAGAATTACAAAACATACCATGAGCTCTCTGTAGGTGATTCTTGCAGATTTATTAGAACTGCTTAATAGTTTAGAAGTTCATATAGATTGCTTTTTGCTGGTTCAAAAACAGGGTTGGCGAGAGAGAGAAAAAAGCTTGTGCAGCTAACCTAGTGTTGCCCTTGTATTGTGTCCGAGTAGGGAATCTGATAAGAGTGATTTCTTTTCCTTAAGACCAATTAAGTCTTTACATTTGAAAAAGACAGAAATTAAAGCCTGGTTTACAATCTGTATACAATACAGATAGTGGCACTTCTCTGAATTATCACTATGATTCTGGCAAGCAAAAATAAGAAACTACTTTAAATTCCTGCTATGTTAGATGCTGCAGCAGATTTGAATGGTGTTGACCATAATTCTCCATCTGTCTGCCTTAATTAGTTTTTGTATGGTGCATGTAATTGGGTCTCAGTCATTCCTTACAGAGTGCTAATCTGTTTGTAGGCGGCGTTCCTGTTGCCATGCAGCTCTTCCCAGGTCTCACTCAAAATGGCAGCCTTTCTGAAAATCAAATGTTTTTTGAAGATTTTTTTTAAAATTCCCAAAAATAAATTCCATACCCATACCAGGTGCTTGAATGACAGATCTGGGTTTTCTCTCCCCTGGTTTTGAGTAAGGTCAGCAAAAGCATGGTGTAGTGCATAATAGGTATTCAGATATAAAATGAGTGAGTGAGTGAAAGAATGAATGAATGAATTCCCATCCATAGAAATGTTATTGCCTGTCCCCTTGTTGGTGTTTGTGAGCCAGCCGCAGAAACTGCCCAAGAAAGTGCTATTTAAGGGCACATAATTGATCCGCCCACAGTTTTGTTCTGACCTTGGTGCCTTATTTCCCATGTTGTCTGGCAGGAGATACTTTTTTTGTCTTCTGGATCTGAAAGATGTCGTTTGGATTACTGAGAAATTTTAATTCCCAGTATTTCAATGGCTTGTGAGGATGACAGAACACTACTTGAAGTCAGGACTGTATCAGAAAACCTAGATTATGTGATGAATGTAGCAGCAATCCCATCACTGTGGCTGTAGAGATGAGGATAATGGAACCTTCTGGATTCTCTTGGTTGCACCTTAGTCATCTATATAAGAGGAACAGCTACCGAGAGTTAGAGGGAAGTCCCGCCGCGTAGCAGAAAAATAAGCCATGAGTTAGGCCTCCTTAGCACAAAGCCTGACACTCCTGTTAAGTAGCTTGGGGATATAGTTGTGATTGTCTCCACTGAGAAGCCATTCTTTTGGGACTTCGTTATTTCTGCTCAAATAGTAAAAAGATTAACAGCCATTTAAATCCAAAACTTTAACAAGTCAGTCAGTAGATAGATACTTGCTGAGTGCCCGCAATATGGCCCACAACAAGTCTGTTAAAGATTCTGATTGGAAGGTCTTTATGAGATACTTAAATATATTGGCTGCAGTGAGTTAGATGGAAGGAAACACAAGATGTAGAAATGCGTTGATGGTGATAAATGTTCCAAAAATGATTCAGTGCTTTTGGTCAAGCTCTTCTGCAAAAGAGACAAATTTCACTATTCTGATCAACAGGTTTAAGCTCATCTCAGGAGCATTAATCAAATTGATACATACTTCAACAGCTTTATTGTTTTTACAGAAAAGTAGTGCAAAGATTAGACAATGGACAGTTGAAATTTTTAAATCAAATTTAATTACTTAATTGCACTTGTTTCTGGATGTGTGTTTTCTTTTCACATTGACAGTTTTAAAAGACTTGAAAAAGATTTGCTTAAATGTTTTCTTCCCATGTGATTCCTAAACAAAAGATGGCAGTTTAAAAGTAGATTTTACCTATTTGCTGCTCATCTTTGACAGTGGATTTCTTCAAACAAGTAAAAGATCTCTTTGATCCTTTTTTTTCAAGTGGGCTTTTTGACAGTTATACCTTCTTTGGGCTGCTTTCTTTGACATAGGATGTACTGTAAGTTATAAAAACATCTGCGAGGCAAAGATGAATGATTTTGGGGGGTTAGGTATAAAGTTGGGCTTTTAAAAATCTGGAGAAATTCAGGTCTGTCATTATGCTGAAAAATGGAACAAAATCCATTGTTTAACATAGATGACCTGATATGGAGTTTTAGGCTACAAATTAGACCTTAAATTTTGTGACTTATTTTTCAAAGCAGATCTTTTATTAAAAGATTTTTTATTAAAAACAATGTTTCTACCTGGCAGCTGTTAACATTGGTAATTGTTGGTGTTTTGCGACTCTGAAAAACAACTGTGGTTAATTACATAGTGCAATCTAAATCACCAAAAATAGGAAGTAGCTGTTTTCTTGTAACATAAGATGATTTATGTGTGTGTTCTTTGAATAGCTGAGGAAGTCACAGATCTGAAGAGGCAAGCAGTTGAAGAGATGATGGATAGAATTAAAAAGGGAGTTCATCTTAGACCAGTTAATCAGACAGCCAGACCGAAGGAGAAGGTACGGAATGATTAAATGCTTTTTCACCCCTTGATATTTCCTTTTTCAAATGTAAAAATTTGAAATTTGATGAAAGCTACATCAGGATTGACTGTCAAATCTTAGGATAAGACTAATGTGTCATGAAAGCCTTTACTTCCTTATAAGCATGTTTCGGGAGGACTCTCCTTGACCCATGGTGAACCTGAATCACTGTGGAAAGTAAGTAACACCTGTTATTGCGTGTGCTGTGCTGCCGTCTCCTTGAGAGAGACATTGATGTGGACTGTTATCCCATACAAATGACCATTATTATATCTTTTCTTTAATTCCTGGTTCTTTTGTATAATTCAACAAGTATTTATTGAATATCTACTATGTGCCAGGGACTGTTTTAGGCACTGGGAATAAATCTGTAAACAAAAGAGAAAATCCTTGCCTTCCTGGGGCTTCTTTTTTAGTGTGTAGGGGAAGGGAACGAGGAGTGGGGATCACATCATAATGCCAGAACAGACCTAAGGCAACTTTTGAAAAATAGTGAGATTTATACGATTGTGTTCATTAATTTCACAGACCTCTTCCAGGTCACTTCAAGGAGAAACTGTTGTGTATAACTGCCATTAGCTGTCGTCTAAACTAGAGCACAGTGAGCGCCAGGATCTATCGAAGTTCCTAGAGTCTAGTTCAGTACTTCTCTCTTCCCTTTGTCCCATTTAAATAGACCCAATAATAGAGTTTTTGAAATTTTTCTTGAACAATGTTTTTTTCTTTCCTCACTCTAATAAGGTATCAACAGATGGATTCTCTTTCTTTTTCTTCTTCCTCTTTTAAACCAAACTTTATCATTCTTTCTTACTCTCAAGGATGGGCCTCCTCAACTGCTTCAGTGTCCCCAGTATCATGACTGTTCCGTACAAATGTCACTGGGCTTTTCAAGTTGCCACTTTGTCACAGGCAGGCAAGATAGCCAAGCAAGACAGGAATGGCCATAGTGTGGAAAGGGGGTTGGAAAGAGGGAGAGAATTCTCAACTCCAAGACCAGATTTACATCTCATGAAATGGCAGCCACGGCCAACCCTGTAGGGTAATTCAGGTTTGTGCTAGTTTTCTGAGTAAAGGATGGAATACAGAACTGGAGGAGCAGCTGAGTGTGCACAGTCTGGCACAGCTGTTTCTGTGCTGCAGTCTGGTGAGTGAGTGAAGAGCACTCTGGTTGGGGTTGAGGCCCTTGCACTATCCCCCAGCTTCCCAGGCTTTTTTCTCCACAAAATTGGGGTAGCACCTGCCCTGTCTGACTCGGGGCTGTTGTCAGGATCAAATGGAATGCATCGTGAAAACACTTTAAAATGCGGGGTTTAAGTGGAAGCTTTCAAAAGAATACATTTTTATGACTTTCATGTCACAACTATTTTGGAGAGAATAAGCAAAACCAAACTATCACTATAGAAAAATCCAATGTCATAAAGAAACAAAATTAGGTTAGAAAGAAAAATGTTGAAAAACTTAAATCGTAAGCAGTCAATATTCCCTAGTACTTTCATTTTCAGAATACAGCCTTGTCCTTTTTTATTCTTACCATGACTCTTCCAACAGTTACACATTATTTAATGTCAGTTCAAAATCTGGAAAACAACTGAACAAGGATCAGTGGACGACTGGGTTTTCACTGGTAATCATTAAACTATGTAGATTATAGTGCTGAATGACCTGGTCAGTAACCTTTAGGACAAATGGTCACTGCATGCTTGAGTACAGACTTCTCGTCCCAGTACCATCAGTGCTTTCCTAAAATGAAACAAGTCAGGAGTCTGCAGTCCAGGCTTCTAAAGGCTTATGCAGCCAGAGAGCACCTTCAGTGGCATTGTGGCACTTTTGAGTATGCCTTCAGCCAGGGCGTTTGTTCAGAAGTCACAGCCTGTCACCTGAACAGAAGTCAAGCCTGCCTTGTGAATACTAATTTAACCGCATATTTTCTAAATTTCTTGATGTTGATGATGGTGCTGGTATGGTTAAAATTAGTGTTTTAGAGCTTTTGACTGGCACTTATGACTGGCGCTGATGGCATGTATAATTTCACAGACAAGCTAAGCTATGAAAGTTGAACGCCTTAGTCTAATTTGTACACGAGCAGCAAACCTCTCTCTCTTTTTCCCACTGTCCATTTTTAAAAATTGGAAGGGGATCTTATTCTTTTATTATCTTTTGAGAGGAAAGGATTATAGGTTGCTATTAATCACTTCCCATTTCTTGAGAGAGAAATTTTACCTCTTTTCCAGAAATGAGAGGCCTCAGAGGCTCCTTTCACTGTATCTTCGGGGTTTCTCTTCATCTCTGTCCTTTGAGAAAGCAAGTGATACAGGGGAGATCAGAGGTCTTTTTTGATCTTCTTTTCATGAGGGCCTCCTGCTAAATTTTCCCTCCATTAAATGAGTTGAGGGATACACAGATACTGTTGGGTATTGTGGGCAGGCAGATATTACCCAGAACCTCATTTCAAATTATGTTGTTCCTGGTTCAGTCAGAAGAGAACTGGGCTTGTAATCAAGACACCTGACTCCAATACAGCCTTCCGCAAGGTGTAACTCTCCTCATCAGTAAGATGAAGTGATTGGACTCCATACCCTCGGAGGTCTATTACTGCTTAGGTAGCTAGTGATGCTAATAGTCTTCTGTAAGCCAAGTTCTTTGCTGGTCCCTACTGTTGGCTCACTGCTGTTGTGAAATTCGTGAAATCAGATGTGCCAGTGCTCTGTAAGCCAGCCTCCACCTGGAGCTCACAGAGCTGAGAGAGGTTTTCTGCCCTGTTGCTTGCTTTCTGCTCTGCACTGCTGCCTTCCTAGTCCTCACTTGCTGGAAGAAGTCCAGTAATGCAAGTGGAGAAAAGTTTATTGTAAAAAGCTCTGAATAATTTGGAATTAAATCTTTGAAATCTGGTGTTTACCAAATCTTTTCTATGTATGATGATAATAGGAAGTAACAA
This sequence comes from Equus caballus, assembly GCF_041296265.1. NCBI lineage: Eukaryota > Metazoa > Chordata > Mammalia > Perissodactyla > Equidae > Equus > Equus caballus. The sequence goes on from NC_091684.1 coordinate 16,044,435, forward strand.
AATGATGTTTAGAAGATGGTAGCTTGAGGCCTTTTGCGTTGAATAGTACTTCTGATTTACGTTTACCTGACACTTGGGAGCACTAACATGTCTAATACTTTTTCCTAACCATAAGACATAGAGCTGATTAAAAAATATAGTCAATATAAGCTACCACCTCTTTGCTGTGTAAAAATCTTTAAGTGTTTTAAAACTGAATTACTCAGTAATTTTTTTTCTTTTTAAAATTGTAGCCAGACTCTTCAAAAGGCTCTGAAAGTGCAGTGAATGAACTGAAAGGAATACTGGTAAGAGTAGAACTCAGTTTATTTTTTAGTTAATGGGAAAATGAAAGGAGAATATTTTAAAAATCTATCTTTATGAATAATTGGTTCTGATATGTTTTATTTCCATTTACAATAAGCTTGATTTCTTCTGATGGTTCACTTGATTGTGCTATGAACTCCCCCATCGGGTGTGTTAATAATATATCAATACTCTGTTTCTATTCTAAAAGAATGGTTATGCTTTCACCAAAATCATTGTTTCCTGTTCTTGCCCTCCAATCCTTCAAGATAGTGTCAGGCCAGCTCTGAGATCAGTAAATGCTTGTTAATAACAGAAATATAGCAGAGTCTCTTACAAGGATAGGGCTTAACTTTGAGGCATGAAAGTGGAATTCTTGGTGCCTAAATGTACATCTGAGCTCCCACCCAGATATGTTAGTATCAGGGTCACGGTCTCCTTTTTGTCACAGTTTAAAAAATTATTCGATGCTAAATTGGAGAATAAAATATAATTCTTTTTTTATGTTACTAATTTCATTTTCTAAAAGTAATTCATATTCATTGAAGAACATGCTTAATGCCATTTCGAGTTGTATTTCTTTTTTTCAAAGTTTGAGCTTTTGCCAACGGAATAAATGAGTACTGCCCTGTCGAGCAGTTGCTGTCAGAGACAAACGCCCCACTCCGAAAATGTTTCAGATACTAAGAGCTTGATTCTCAGATGCTCTTACAGTCTCAATACCAGTTATTATGCACAGGAAGTCAACAAATATGGGGGCGGAGGTACAGAACTAATATTCCCATGTTTGTTGTTACTGTGCTAATTATGCATTGCATGTAGACATCCACATAATTGTGGTAAACAAAATTATTTTCATCAAGCATGAAACAGTAGACTTGGCTCAGAATGGCCTAATTAGTCTGCGTTAGTTTTAGGTGAGTGGAATTATGGCTAAAGAGAGGTATAGCGCTAACAGTGGTGGTCTGCCTACAGAATAAAGCGTGAAAACCATTGGAAAAGTATGTGGTTATTATCTAACAGATTCTTTAATGAGAAAATTTTGTCTTCCAGTGTTCTGTTAAGGAGAACTCCTTACGACAGTCCCATTTGTTGTCTCTACGTTGTCATACTAATTCCTATTCATGAAGATGTCCCCAGGGGCACTGTGAGGTTCTGGGGTGTATTCTGAGCATCAGTGAAAGAGTAAACTCTACTGAGTTTGACTTTTTAAAAATTAGGTTTATTTGAAAAATCAGACATCTATAAGGAGATACACATAATTTTGATTACCCAAGACATCCCTCTCCCTGATAATGCTGTATGATAGCAAGTTTCCTGATTGATAGCATGGCTCTTAAAGATCATATTCACTATACAGTTGTATTCACTATAATTTTGTGCCACTTCATGGAGAGAAGTTTGTGAAATGGAATTTTGTGAAATCATTTACAAATTATAAAGATTGTCAAAACATCTTCTTTTTCTGCAGATTGCCCCCATTCTCCTTGCCCTGATTTATCATTAGATTTGTCTACCTTATCTGGCATTAATGTATCACTAAAGCTGTTATTCTGGCAATATTTTTTTTTTGCATTAAGTTTTTTTTTAAAAGTGGAACTCACGATGCTCTCCCCTATTCTTCTTTGCTAAACGGCAGCTCTCCACTACCCCTATAGGAGTTTCCTTTGAGGGATGATGACTCCCAGTCAGTTGGGGCCAAGAAACCATACAACTTCTTATAAGAGCGAGAGAAAGGAAGCCTGTGTTAGATGGGGCTTTGTCGGTGCTTCTTGCTGGAGTTCAGACTATTAGGATCATCAAAGTTAGTAACCAGCAAAGCACATGACACCAGCCTCACACTTGTGGCATGTGAGAGACAAATGTGAAAAGCCTACAGATTGTGCATTGAGGTGGAAAGCGAGCACCTGTACCAAGAGATGCCAAGAAACAGTGTTCAGTTCTGTTGCAGAACAGAAACCAGGAATAAGCTCAATGTGGGGGTGTTTTTGCTGAAATGAAAGGCAACCTGAGTTGTAAGGGACATCCACAACTTAGAGATTTGGCCTATTGCTGAAAGTTAGCCCATGGGTAGAAAACAGATCTGTGATTTGGGGGGTTGGAAAACCTCACTCTATTTTGAGTTGTACAGTTTTTAAAGTGTCGGTGTTGACTGAACTTATTTTTTCAAGCTTATTTACACTTAATTTTTTAGAGCTGTGTATTTTGTAGTTAAAAAATATATAGTTATTTTCTCATATGTTGCACACCTCATTTTGCAAACCTCTTGAGTCACCCCAGGCATTTAAAGCCACTCAAAGTGGAAACGGCAATTTCTGAAGAGTGAATCAATGCAAATTACTCCAAAAGTCTCTTCTCAAGTTCACTTGCCTCTGAATCAAAGAAATAAAAATAGCTTTAAAAAATTCTCTTTCAGGTTGTTTTTGAGCATCTTTAGTTTTTCACAGTACCCAGGGATTTTTGAATAGTTAATTTTGCCACCTGACAATTAGATTAGTCAGTATCATTAACATTTAACTAACATGGGGACTGAGATTGTTAAATGATCAAAGTGGTTTGAAGTAGACTTAGAGTACTGTTCTGGGAAGAAGAGCGATGTTCAAGGTCCAGCCCTGTCGCGGACTTCTTGTGGGACCCGGGCCAAACCCCGAGGCACAGAATTTGAATTCTCTTCCCTATAGAGTGAAGGAATTGTATGTACCACATGGTTTCTGGGTTAATCTCTGTCTCAAATTTTATGATTATAATATAATTAGATAATTAAGACAATCTTGGTAGTTTATTAGCTGAGCTCCTTGATCATTTCAATTGAGAGTCATGCAGAAAGCTTTCTTTCCTCCATAATTGCCTCCATATTTATAGTTCACCCATATATTGACTGAATCAACCATGTCAGTCAGTGAATGGAGAAGAAAGTTTGAGATTCAAAGATTAGCACTTGGAAAATGGATTCTTTCAGTATCCGGTATGATGAGAGGGTAGCTCACCACAGTCAGGAATTTGGGGAAGTAATCCTAGTATCCAAATGAAAAATAGAGAATATTGTGAAAGATAAATTCTTCAATAAAAGGTAAAAGGTATCCTTGAAAGAAAAAGACACATATCATTTTCTTGAATTAACTCCAGCCCTTGGGGAAATCACAGACTGTCCTTGACATTCACATAATGTTGTTGTTTTATGAGTTATTTTAATAGCAATGGCCATAAGTTTTTCAGATATCTATTTACAAAGGCATACAGCTGGTAAGTTTTTTAAAATTATAAACACAAACGATTTGGGAATAGCTTTTCTACTACATTTTTTTCAAATTTATCTAAACTGGCTTTAGTTCTGTCTTCTTTACCTTGTCAGTGTCAATCCTGTCTTACTATGTAACTCCTTGATGAGTAGGTACAGATCTGCACTGTTAACTGTTAAATAAATAAACCAAATCACCAAATTTTTAATTATAAAGTAAGCCATTATAGTGGTACATGTAATGTGATTTTCCTTTGAATACATTTTATGAATTTTTGCAGTAAATGAAAAGCAGAAAGAGGTACTTCCAGGGGGAGAGGATTGTCTGCTTGATTAAAATATGAGCCTTGTCTAAGTATTTTACATACCAGTTTTGCTTAGGCAGCTGACAGCTAAAGAATATACTCTCCTAATCTTGTTAGTCAATTTCCCTCCCCTGACAACGGGCTGCTTTTCAATAACTGTGCAGTTAGGGGGGTAAAAACCTTTCCAAACCAAACAACAAAATAATCTGTGTCATATGAGATTTGTAACTACCTAATTTTACAAGGTACTTTTTTTTGTTTTATAGGCTAAAGAAGAAACATGAGTTGCCATTTTTAGCCAGTAGAATTCTTAGAATCCTTTAGGAAGTTGGGGTGTGTGTGTGGAGGGGGGCAGGTTTGTGCAGGGAGCAGGATTAAGGCAATCCCATAGTGACCTGAAGTGACAAAGGCTGGTAGCCTTGGTGGACAAAAACCTTCTGACTCTGGCATGAAGTCTGGCAGGTTATACTGGACTGACGGTTCTGATATGCTCTGATCAAAGGATTGTGGTTTTCCTGGCTTCCCCCTCAAGCCTGTGGCACAGCTGAGGAGGGCCATTTCAGAGAAATAATAGGCGTTTCTTATGAAAGAAAATGGACCACTTGTAATGATCGGGTGCTAAGTCCTTACACCTAAGAAGTACATCGCCCATTGTTCTGTACAAACACCTGACTGGTAGTCGAGATGGAGAGCCATAGCTCTCCCTCCGTAATATACTTCCTAGAGGGACCAGGGCAGGGAACTACTGCCTGGCTGTTTCTCTGTCATCTTGAAAGTCAGTACCAATTTTAGCAGGAACACAGCTTTACGGCATCTCTTGTTTCCTTCAGTATCTTCTGTACCCCAAATATACATTCACTGCCTCCTCTGTTAGGAATATGAAATTACAGTGCCGGGCCCTTCCTCGCCTCCCTGTACGATTATAACGTTTCCTCTTTCACAGTGAAGTTAAGGTGTGCTGAGTGCAGCACTTCTTTGGGTAGCCCACTGGAGAGCATTATGTGCCTCCTTTGGCAGCCACGACACCAGTTGTGCAGCCAGGGTCATTCTCTCTGAAGAAATCAGCCACACATTTTTCAGTGGCACAAGTAGCTCTTGGCTGCCGTATCAAGATAACCTTCTAAGGTGAGTTCAGTATATCCGTTCTCTTCTCCATGAGATCGACCAACACAGATCAGAATCTTAATCATCGATGTGCAGGTACCTTCCCACTGCTGAATTTCAGTTAGCTCATCAAGAGATGTTCTTGTTCTGTTCTTTTGATACAAAAGCTAACATCTTAGATCATCAATAGCACCTTCTTAAATGATCTAACACTATGTGTTGTTGAAAATATGCACATTAAAATATATATATATATGTAGCAAATTCATTTTATTTCTTAATTCCATTCAAATTCTGGTAATGTTTTAGTGGTTTGATTTTTATCTTCTTTTGTATATTGTATTAAGACATTAACCTTTTTGTTTTGTTTTTGTTTTGTTTTCACTTTAGGGGACACTTAACAAATCCAGTAGTTCAAGAAGCATAAAATCCCTTGACACTGAAAACAGTGAAACTGAGTTAGAAAGGATTTTGCGTCGCAGAAAGGTGACAGCAGAAGCAGATAGCAGTAGTAAGCTGGTTTGAATTCTCAATGGTTCTACTCTTTCTCTCTGAAGCATCTTCCTTTAAGTCCCTTTTTAACATGAAATGAATCTTTCAAGCTTTTTATTGGATTCTTTTTAATGTGAGTGAGAAGTATTGGATGGGCAAAGGTACTTATGAATATCTCATAAGAACTCTTATTTATTTTTATTTGTTGGCATATTTATTGATTTATTTGTAGGTAATCAGGCTTTATAGATCTGGTTTGCTTCATGCACAGCGCCCTTGTGTAAAGACATGTGGGATGGCCTTTGGTAGCACCGTAGCATTGAGGACAGGCTCCAGAACCAGACTGCATGAGTCTGAATCCTACCTCTGCCATTTATTCGCTGCCTGCCCTTAAGCAAATTACTCAACTTTTCTGTGCCTCAGTTTCTTTATCTATAAAATGAGGACAGTAAAGCACTACCTCATAGGATTATTCTAGGTATTGAGTCAGTCAATATATGAGAAGTGCTTAGCACTGTTCCTGGCACAAAGTCAGCACAGAATAATTAGTAGTAATAGTAATAATTACACATCAGTTACGAATGCAGAGAAATCATCTTTATTCTTCATACCCATTTTGTTTATCGTGTCTGCCTGTGAACCAAGTGAATGAGAAATTCCAGCTCTGTCACCAACTGTAAATGACCATCTGACCAGTTCTCGCGCTCACAGTTTGCATTGTGTCATGATACACATGCATTAGACCTCAAAATCTGTTCCAAAACTAATTTTGTCTGTCTTAAACTTTTTTCCATCAGCTTGGTCATGGAAATTAGCAGAAACCTTTATGAGGTTTTTCTCTTGTGGCCAGGAGGGTGGCTTTGAAAAACTACGCTAAAGTAAAATGAATCAGCAACCATAGTTCATGGGCTCAGGTCATCAGGTCATCATTTAGACTCAGGTCATCAACTCCGGTTAGTCCGGCAACAGTTTAAATTTGCATTGAGTCATATTTACCAAGTTTAACTTGCTAAAATATTAAGGATTTGGGGTTTTATAGTCGAGCTCTAGTTTTCACATAAGAAGTTACTCAAACAATTGAGTAAATTGATTCCTTGAACTGGGAACAGCATAATACCAGACAAACCTTTGTTATAAAAAGATGAAACCTTTGTTTCCTTCTTGAAAAAAAAAAATTAGCCATGCAGTTTTTAGTTTGGTCTGGAAATTCTGATGTTAATACGCCATAAGAATTCCCTCCTCCTCTGAAAAATAACCGCCTCTCAGGAAAATTAAGGGCGCCATAAGAGTTTTTTTCTTAAGATTGCATTACAAGCATTTACCAGCCTCCATAATGAACCATATTCATTTTGTGTCTTAATCAGTGACTTAATCACCTCTTCAGACATTTCATCCTTGAAATACGTATGTAGCCATCATTATCTTCTAGGACTTTCTGGATGCCATTTTAGTGCTCTGGCATTTACATTTTATATTTTGCCACTGACCCTTTTGTTCCTCCAGAAACATTCTTTCTTCACTCATGAACTTGGTTAAACATGCAGCACTCACTAGTTCAGAGTTAGTTTTCAATGGGAGAAATGAGGAAACATTTTCATTTCAGTCAATATGGAAATTGGAATATTTAAAAGGGAGGAGAAAGGTAGGAACATGTTTTATAGGCATGGTGAGAATCTTTCATTTTATTTATTATATTCCACCAATATACAAACATTCAATGTATCACTTGACGGAAGTTAGAATAAGAGATATATATTCAATAGAATCATTAACATTTGGATAGGAAAATAGGAACTGTGTAATGGCAAGGTGGAGAGGAAACATACTGAGGGAGTAATTGTAATTGAGTAGAAATTTTCTTTTGAGCTCCCTAGTAGCCAAAGCCAAAAAAAGGGGGGGAGGGGCAGGGGAGAGGAAACAAACTTACAAATTCTATCATCTAGTAAAAGAAATCATACCTTTTTTGAGGGACAGTACGAATATTTTCCTGGCATCAAACTGCAGGAGATATTTAACATATAAATACTTTTATAAAGGTCATGGAATGACAAAGTGAAAGTCTGTTTGGGGGAGGGTGGGAATGAGAAGCTAAAGGAGCATGGTGGGAGCAAATTACAGAGATGAGTTTCATAGGTTTGTGCCTCAGGTGTACTTGAAGTGCTGAGATTTTTTATTCCGCACACAAAGGCTTATGGGAAAGCTAAATGTGGGGTCACAAAGTGGAGAAAGGAAGCATCACGAGAGAGGCAGAGACAGCTTGAGGTTTGCAGAACTCAGATCTCAGGTTAGTTGGTCTCTCCCCCAGGGGCCAGTGAAGCCACTTCCTTGTTAGATTTTTTTTTTGGACTTGTTTTTCCCTTGTTTTACCTAGACTTGCGGCCTACCAAACTGACATTTTACAGTGCAGCAAGTGCCTCTGGGAAAACACTGGGCAGCTTAAACAGGATGCAATAATCATCATCATCATCTTAAACATTTTTCTTTCTTTACTTTTGTGTATACAAAAAATAAGAGCTCTGGCTCAGCTCACCCACTCTCCCTCCTTTTTAATTGGCTTCAGTTGCAGAACCAGCAGCAGGCATTGGTGTATTCAGAGACAGATCTTGCTTTCCTCCAAGAACAGATTGTTTAAAGCTATCTAGTGTTGCAGTCAACAATTATCCAAGGGGTGAATACAGCTGCTCTGGAGTAAATCTTGAATTCAGTTTCATATTCATGTTTTCAGGAGCTTTCTTTCTTGATTTTTATGTCCTTCTCTTTACTTCCACATCCCCATGCAACATGAGGTTTATCAGAGGTGAGAGAGAGAGGCCTTTTGAACCAGAATATTCAATGATGTCACAAACTTGTCTGCCCAGATGGTATAGATGAAATAAATGAGGAAGACAGACACTGACACTTTGTGAGCTGAGGCTTTCCGCTAGACCAGAGGGGATTTGTGTCTCCCACTTGGAGTAAAGCTAAAGGAGGTGCAACAAGAGAATGTGTGAACAATTTTCCAGCCCCTCTTAGAGAGGCTTTTCAAATTAGAACTTCATCTTTGGAGTTGATATGTTGTAATACATCAGACACATTCATATACAAATGTGTGATAATATTAATGATCAGGGATTAGTTAGCATTTTGGATTGTACCCACTGGTACTTTCCATTTTAGGAGATGATCTGAGATTTCTTAAGGATAGACTGCCAATTTTTTCCTCTTCTTAGTGGCACCTTTCAAGGTTGTCCTCTAGCTTTTTAGAAGTTCTAACCTTATTTTTACATTTGTGTAATCTGTATTGCTTTGTATGAATTTGTATTTCATAGATCTCTTTGTTTTAAAAGGATTCCTTCCAGAGTATCAAGAAAGACATACTAGAATCTTGCTTTGAAAAAAGCTGTCTAGGATAGTATCTTTCTAACTAGAGATAGAAAAAAGTTTAGCTTCAATACCCAGAATTTTTAGATTGATTTGCCAATAATTTCAGTGATAAGCCCAATTATAGTTTTTTAATCCTGTCCCAAAGAGCAGAAAAGTCCAGAAGGTAAACAGGCAAACTCTTTGCTGCTTAATTTTTATAATCCTGCGTCTGTCCTTTAACAGAAAAGAAATCCACTTACTTCTCAATCACATTAAAATGAAAATGTTCGTAAAAGCTGTTTAATACTTATGAAGCCTTCATGAGCCTTTTAAAAAGAGCCTTTTGACATTGTTCCATTTTCTGTTTAAAGTGCAGAGCTGAGTTTTGGGGAGAATTAACTCTTGAGAGGCCAAATGGATCAAGTAGGGCTGTCAGAAATCCATACTCTATGAGAAGAAAAGAGTTTTCACAATTCCAGTGTTTCTAAGGACTCTGGTCAGTGAGAGACCCATGGCCTGGGATTTTGTGGTTTCTTAAAGGTCTGTACACAATTCCTCAGCATGGTCCTGGTGCATTGAAAAGCCGTAGTACCACCAAAGCAGAGCAGATTTGTGAGAAGAACGTTTTTCAGCATGCTCTTGAAATTTTAACAAAACTTGGCCTTTTCACTTCCTGAGGGATTTTCAGCTAATCTGTTTTTCAGTACCATATTAATAAGCATCGCACAGAATTATTAAACTTGAGGTATGTGTTTGGTTTTAAGGTCCAACCGGGATTTTAGCCACCTCAGAGTCCAAATCCATGCCAGTGTTGGGTTCTGTATCCAGTGTAACAAAAACAGCCTTGAACAAGAAAACTCTGGAGGCAGAATTCAACAGCCCGTCTCCCCCAACACCTGAGCCAGGTGAAGGGGCGTGTAAATTGGAAGGATGCACAAGTTCCAAGGTTACATTTCTGTAAGTATTGATGCTCTTTACTAAGTAGTGTGTAGAAGAATCTGTGATGACTAACTTGTGTGCTACTTTGCTTTATTCTCTTTAGAGAAATTTTGATTTGGTTAGCATAAATACTTTTCTTCCTTGATTTGATGAGCCAGCTTCTGAGTGTAGGCTCCTAGCTTAGAGATCTTATTCTGATCCAAAGCAGATATATGTGAACTGGTTTGGTAATCTGATTCTTCTTCTACACAAAGAATTGACGTGGATGATAATTACTCAGCATCAGAAGACACTTAATCATTCTTTCAAGATTAAATGCTTAGATCATCCCTCTTAATGGTTCATGAGCAGCCGAAGAAGATACTAGATCTTTCAGAAGATACTAGGTCTTCAAACATACTTTGAAGGGTACGTTTTTACAGTCTTATTTTCTGGTCCTGAGTTAAAGCTGTGCCTTAATATTGCTCTATCCCGAGAATGAAATGATATGATGTAAAATGTTATCTACGTAGACTTGCTTGAAAGTGGCACTTTGATTGTCAAAGAGTTAATCCTGCTACTGAATGTGTTTCAGACAGATCTGGTGGAGGATCAATTTGTTTTATAACAATGGCAAGCTCTTTTTGAAATTAGTCTAGTTTTGCTTTAGTTGTCTTGCCGGGATGTCAGCTGGTTTGTCACTTAAAGAAAAGGAAGAGTTGAGACAAATCAGATCAGCCGAATATTATAATCACGGTTAATTAAACCTCTGATTTCCTGTTCTATCGGGAGAGAAAGAACCCTTTTTTGTAGCTCTACCTGTCTTAGTTTAAAAGGTGAAGCCTGGACAAATGAAGTTGAAATTCAATTTAGATCTATTTTTGCCAACTGGTGTTTTCTTCCACTCTTGCTTTCTCTCCTTGGTACTATTAACTTTTTCTTTCTCTTTTGGAATGAGTGGCCTTCTTTGCTGATTTACAGTTTTATCTAATTTCATTGTGTTGAAAAGCACATTTTCTCCTGCAGTCGTGTATTTCTTTTCTTTTGACTAGAGTCATTTGAACAGTTCTAACGGAAAGATGATCTATATTCATTCTTCATCTTTCCTATTAAATTTGTTTAACACCTAATTTGACATCAGCAGTCTGGCTACATTTGAACCAATATCCAGACACAAAAGCAATTTGGCTGAGACAAGTTAGTTTCTGAGAAATGCTTCAGTGTGTGTGTATAGATTTTTTTCCTTTACCATTTTACACAGATAATCTTAATCAGAAAATACTGCAACTCCTTCCTCCTTTTGTCTGCCTTTTATTCTCCAAAAGTAAGTGGAAATTACATTTCCGAGAAAGGAAATGAAATAATTGCATGCCCAAGGTCTGCAAAATGTGTGTTGAATTGACAGTGAAAAGGATCCATGTGTTGACAGACACAGTTGTTAGATGCCATAAAGGCCTATGTGGAGCTGAATTTATTTCTCATTTTGCTTGTTCAATGACTGCTTAAGAGACACGTTTCAATTTAATTTATCTACTTAAAGCACTAATACAAATACTCTGTGCTGCTGTATTAACTTTTAAACTTTGTAACCTAATGCTTGATTATTCAGTTCTTGACATTCTTTAGCTGAAATAACTAATGCCATGTATTTTCATATTGACAGTCATTTAGCAAAGAAAAGTACCTTTCTGAAAAGTCTGTTTCTTAAGTCAATTAGTCCATCCAAATGAATCTGAGTGTTTTGTGTTTGTACCTGGTAATTATTCACTTCCCAGACAGCCACACTTCATTCATTTATGTTCAGACCTAGCTTTTTAATGAGTAAAAGAAGTTTAACTTAATGTAGTTACATGTAAGCTTTAAAAGTAAAAAACTCATGTGATTTGTCAGAATTCCCTGAAACTGGTCTGGCTGCCAGGAATGAGAATGGTTATTTTCAGGGCTGTTTCAGGCTGGCTTTGACTCATAAGTTCACTCTGTTATACTAACCATAAAGTGGAGGCAACTACATTGTCTTGCCTCATAGACCTGAATTGTCAAAGCACTTTGAAGTCAGATCAGTAATTCAAAAGTGAAATGTTTCCTTTGCTTTTTAAAACTTGTCTTTGCACTCTAGTAATTGCACCTTTATTTTGATCTGTGGTGACACCACCTTAGCATTTAAGGTGAGTGGCTCTTGACAGGGACTCAAGGTCAAGGGAGGATCTCAATGACAGTAGCCTCTGATGCATGCGTTCTTTTTTTTGAGGAAGATTAGCCCTGAGCTAACATCTGCTGCCAATCCTCCTCGTTTTGCTGAGGAAGACTGCCCCTGAGCTAAAATCCATGCCCATCTTCCTCTGCTTTATACGTGGGACGCCTACCACAGCATGGCTTGCCAAGCTGTGCCATGTCTGCACCCGGGATCTGAACGAATGAACCCTGGGCCACCGAACTTGCGCACTTAACCCCTGCGCCACCGGGCTGGCCCCCCATATGTTCTTATACATGTGCACACACATACTCACATGAACACTCTCACACACACCCTCACACATCCGTCCCTATCACTCCTACCCTCCTACCCTCTCTTCCTCCCTTCACTTTGGCCTCTCTGACCAGGTATGGTTCCACCCTAGCCCTTTGCTTTTGCCGTCCTCTCTGCCTAGTACGCCCTTCCCCCAGTAGCTACATGACTGACTTTCTCACCTCCATCATTCCTTTGCTCAAATGTCATCTTTTCAGTGAGCCTTACCCTGACCACCTCTTTTAAAATTGTAACTCGTCTTCTCCTAAACTCTGATTCCCCCTTACCCTACTCCATTTTTCCCCATAGCAGTTATCTTCTAACATACTATGTACTTTATGATATTTACTGCTTATTTTCTCTCTTCCCCTGCTAGAATATAAGCTCCATGAGGGTAGGGATTTTTTTTTTCTATTTTGTTCACTGGTGCATCTCAAACATCTGGAACAATTCCTGCCTTATGGTAGGCTCTCAGTGAATACGTGTTGAATAAATGAGTATATTTTTAGTATCAGTAAAACAGAATATCAGATAATTAGAATACTCAACTATTCATTATTCAACAGTCACACACATACACAAGCTAAATGGTAGAGAGTTTTGTTTGTTGTTTGGTCTTTTAAACATTTTTAAGTGCCCAGTAATTTACATTCAGCTCAATGTCGCATATCTTCGGCATCTTGTACCTACATGAGATAAAGTTAACAGAGACAAGAGAACATCCAGGTGTAAAAGAAAGTTTCTGCTATGCTCACTTGATTGGCCTCAGGTTGACAGGAAAGTTTGCTAACCTACTAAAAAAGGTTTTAAATGTAAGGGTAGAAACAAAGATGTTTTCTGCATGGGATCTTCACTTAACCGGAACATTAAATAACTTTAAACTATTCCTGGAGAGTTTTTCCTTCTCTTAATCAGTTCTTAAAATCAACCTGTGTATGTGTTCGAAATAATTGAGTAACTCCTGTCTGGTAAATTATAGAGCCAGAGATAGACAGATTTGTCTCCTAAGGACTTCTGAGAAGGAAAGAGACACTTTTAATACTTAATTGCAAGGATTAATTAAAATTAACATTCTTGTCACCAGCCTAAGCAAAGCAAGGTGTTTTTTGAAGAAAAAAGAAGAAAAAGATAATTGGGACTTGGAGAAGCCTAATTATTTCTATTTTAATAATAGTTTTAGAAATATTTGTGTCCTGTTAATTATTTCTAATACATATATACTATCTAGTAATAATATCTTAAATCTGAGAAGTTAAATTTCATTAATTCCAATTAGTTATAATTCAGACAGGAATTCTGCTCATAGTCTCCCTTTAGGCTGTGAGGGGTAAAGAACTGACCAAGCAAATGAACAATATAAACCTGATTTTTGCTTTCACGCTCTTTCCTGTTGATCTGGATTAATCTGACAATGTTAAAGTATAGTAAAACTCATTGATTCAAGCTAATCAATGAATGGGACGGTCAATATAAAATAGGGAAAATTTCAAATTATAGAATTTTTAAAAGATAACTATGTTATTACTTTCAGACATCTACAGTACCTGGAAACAGGCTGTGTTGTGCGGGGTCAGAAAAACGAGTGATTAGTATTTTCACCAATAAAAACCTGTAGACTAGAGAGGAGTAACAAGGAAACACAATGCGATGGTTTGTAAGACAGTGCCTTTCATCTGTGCACAGGGTGGCAGGTAACACCAGGTTATTTCCAGAACTGGAGCCTGCAGTCAGACTAGGGTTCAGATCTTTGGTTTGGCCTTTACTATCTTTTATGACTTTGAGCAAGTTATTTAATCTGACTCTGTTTCCTCATGTGTAAAATGTGGGTAGTAACACCTACCTTGTAGCATTGTCATGTAAATTAGATAATATATGAAAAGTATTTCAATAAATTCGTTTTCTACCTTATGTCAAAATTATAATGCTGGGCCATTACTGGATAATCAAGGACACCTGGGTTATTGGCTGGGCCAGGTTTCCTTGGGAAAGTCATGTGACCTCTCTATTTTGTTTTCTTTTTGTTATGTTTTTTCTTATCTAAAATTGAGGCAAGCAGATTAGACACTCTCCAGAGTCCCTGTCAGCTCTAGAACCCCAATATGGGGTTCCTCACAAATATGGTTGCTTGGTAAAGATGTTCACAGGATAAGGAACAAGAGTTAGGCACGTATTTTCTACCTATAACATGTCTCTCAATATAGATTTACAGTAAAACACACACAAACCTAGAAATGTAAAATAATTAATTTTTAAGCTACATGATCAGAACTTACAAGTTCTAACCAAAGTGATAGTTATCCTTCAGAGTAGTACCCTTAGGGGTCAGGATACTCATTCGAACCCTGTCATTATTGCTCCAAATGCTGTTAGACCTATTGGGATGAGAGAGACCTGATTGCAGAGGAAATAAATTGGGCAGTCTTTGCTGTCTGTTTATTTTGGGGTGGAGAAAGTGGGTGAGAAGAGTGCTTTAGAGCCACTCCGCTGGTCCTAGAAGAGAATTAATGTCAGTATTTATTTTGGTCAAAAAATGATATGGCCCATTTTAATCATTTGACATGTTTCCAAATGACTTTGGCTTTTGAAATCGGATTCAATTTTTGGAAATAGCCATGAGTTTGGCACTATTGTAGATGTATTTTTTTTAAATGTGACACAGAAACTTGACATGCCTCCCAATCACATGTACAGAGAAAAGTACCGTGTAGTAAAGTCAAGTCAAAGGTGGTCGGTGCCTGACCTTTCTTCTTTTACTCCAGTAAGGTTGACTCCTTCCACATTTACACATTCCGCGGTATTGATTAGTGGGTAACTAAGAAATGAATATTTTATAAACAAACGTAAGTTGACAGTAAGAAAACACAGTATGCCTAGTTATGGGTAAGATTGTCTTCCATTTTAATCCAGTGTGAGGTACCTGAAACATGTTAGCTTTATTATTGACAGAACGCAGAAGCCTAATGTTCTTGATTGATACAGGTAAAGTAAAGAGGGAACACATTTTGGAGGTAAAACCTTCCATTGTATGTGTTCTTCCTCTTCTTTTAGGTAATATTTTCTATTATTCTTCATCAATATATGTTAAGATATATCCATATTATAATATCCATCCAAGAGGAAATGTGCTTAAATTGCTGTAAGCAGTATGTGTATGTTGATTATACAGTATGTATATGATGATATGATGGAGGCTATGGATAATGAAACCAATTTCCAGCTTGGAGGTTCAGGATCTTGGAATTTGCTTCCATGACGTTTTGTTGTTACTACTATATTTCACTAATATTTATTAAGCCAGATAATTTCATGTGTTATTTTAATTCTTCCAAGTAGAGAGATTGGACATTATCTCCATTCTACAGATGAGAAAATTGAGGCTCAGTGAGGGAAACAAATTGCCCCAAATTCTGTTCTTAATCGATAGTTGGGTCAGATTTCATTTGAACCTTTTTCATTCTATCTCCAACACCCATGCTTTTTGAACTACAGCATATTGCACTGAGTACATTAAGAGCTTGAGGAGTGGGAGGGAAGAAAGTGACCATAGGTTTCTTCTATAGGAAGCAACAGTTCTGCAGTGAAATTGCTCCATTAGACCTATGATACACACGTGCTGCTCCTCTGACACTGCATACACATGGTCATAGGTAATATCATCCCCTCCTTTTCCGCTCCTCGTCTTAAGGCTAATATAAGCAATTAAAATCTCTCTTGCTGGTGCCAGCCCAGTGGGGTAATGGTTAACTTCGTGCACTGTGCTCCAGTGGCCCAGAGTTCACAGGTTCTGATCCTAGGTGCTGACCTACACATCGCTCATCAAGCCATGCTGTGGAGGCATCCTACATACAAAATAGAGGAAGATGGGCACAGATGTTAGCTCAGGGACAATCTTCCTCAGGAAAAAAAAGGACAAAACAAAATCTCTCTTGCCAAGGGAAGGAAATGTTACCCACTAAAATAAAGAATTCTGAAAAGGAGAGCCAATCTGAATTAGCAAAAAGACTTAAAGATTAGTTGGAAAGAAATTGTTTTAATGTTTTTTGTGTCAAATGTCCAATAAAGGGGCATGCTTCATAAATAAACTTTAGAAATTACCATATCAGAATACCAGCCTAAGCTACTTTAGTCTTTGATATAAGTTTCTTTTACATTTATTCATTGACATTTCAAACATGCTGAAGAAGTTTATTCCCAGAAGTCAGTTACCTTGAAAATATCTAACTCTGATCATTGGATTAGAAAGATGCTTTACTAAATGATACTATGATAATCTGTGAATCTAGTTGTTTCAAAAACATACATTCTACAGCTTCCAATAAATTTGATTGTTGTATTCACTTTATGCTGTACCTCTTTGAGAGAGCTCTATCTTTGGTAACTTAGCAGTTAGCTCCTTTGAGTTTGTGCTTAGGTGTCTATTGGTCATTGTGTTTTAGGATATCTCTATTATAAAGAGAGGCAGCACAAATGAGCTTTCGTTATGGAGAAAGGGAGGAGCAGATCTTTAAAAGAGTTCTGCATCACAATCAGGCAGAGGCCCAAGAGGATCTTGTGTTTGTGCCATCTTGCTTTTTCATCTCTGAACAGTTTCATCTAGAAATGGCCCTACTCGTCTGTACTGAGCTTTATTCATCTATGTTCACTTTTTCTATTAATTACTTTCAGGAAAGTAAATATCCTTCTGACATTTTACAACGAAACAAGGCGGTCAACCTCAAAGATGATTTTTTTTATTTCATCCAGTTACTTCTATAAAGCCTTGCTTCAGAGGGGAGAACCCATTTGACAGTGAACTCCGATTCCATTGTAATTGGTGTGATTTGCAGCAATTTCCTAGCCGTGTCCTCATCTCTTGGTCATGCTAAAGATGCTTTTAAGCCATAGTTAGCAGAGACCCTTCCAGTTAACACTTCTCTAATTCCTCATGCTTCTCTTGAACCTCAGATCTCCCCAAAACTGTAAGCTTTATCAAGCTCTTTGAAATTTCCTTTTTAACCACCAGACAAGCAGCTAGCTTGCTTTTTTTGTTTGGGAGGTCAAAACGGGTCACACTGTGCCCTAGAAGAATTTTAAAAACAAAAATCCATGTAGCAATTACAGGACTTCAGTTTCAATAGAAAAATGTTCCTTTCAATGAAACCGTTTTTATTTTAATTTGCATTTAATTTCTAGATCTGTGGTGTCTCTAAATACATGTGACTTTTGGCCCCACACAGATTTATTTTTGTAAGAGTTCATCTTGTTTGAGCCGTTAACTGAATACCAAAGCATAGTTGATAAAAGATAAATTTTTGATGTCTCTTGGTTAGTGTGATCAGTGAAACATTTCTATGAAAGAAAAAAATCGAATTGCCTTTCACGTTTTGAATTAAAAGATTGATTTTATCATTGTTTGACCTCTAACTGGTCTCCAGTTTTATTTCATTATTTCCAAAGTGAAACTAATGAACAAAAATGAAATTGAAAAGTACTGCTTTTTTGGATTGGAGCTGGAGAATCTGAGCTTTTGAAATATGTTACCAAATAGAAATTGAGGTTCTTAACTCTTAGGGAAACTTAGCATAAAATTATTCTCTCAAATATCTCAGCTGGCAATTAATTTGGTTGGCCATACAACTATTCCTTAAGAGAGGTTTGGGCCAACATTTTGTTCAAATGGAAAATAGAGAAGTTCCTTTAGTCTCCATGGTGGAAAGGTGGGTTTCCCTCCTGTTATTCTTACCTCCACCATTTCCTCATCTCCTCCACTCCTCCTTTCTCTGCTTTTGTGTATGTGTGCACGCGCGTGCTTGTGTGCGTGGTGTGGAGGAGAGAATGGAGGGCACCTTCCTGTACTTAGTAAACATTTGTTTCTGAGAAGAGACTACTAACCAGCAGAATGAACTGCATGGAAGTTACTGCTTAATCTGATGCTCTTAGACAATTAAAGGATTTGCTCTGCGCTCAACTGTAATCTTAGTACTGCTGAATTGTGTGCTGACACTGCAGGAAACAGCTCTGCTCGGCAAAGCGCTCCTACAAAGGTTCTCCATGTGTGCCTCTACATGGACAATTAAGTTTCAACAACAAAATTAGCAGAACAACTGGATGTTCTGGAAGTTGAGATCCCTTCACTTAGTCCCTTTTCCCTCCCCCTAAGGAGGTATCCTGCCGACTGCCCGAACCATCCGCTGGTCATTATTCTTACAAGTGTTCTGAGTTGCTGTACAGACAGCAGCTTCTTCCAGATTAATTGTTGAGGCTGTGTTACACCTAGTGTTAAAGTTCTGTTGAGTAAATCTCAAAATGACTGTTAAAACTCTGCTGAGTAATTCTCATTTCTCTCAGAGAATTGCTTGCCTTCTAACATTTGCCTCCAGTTGCAAACACCTATGATTTTAAGAGACTTAGCATAAAATACATCATTTCTGCATAGACAACCAGGTTGCTTTTTGTGCTTTGTAATTTTTTTCAAACATCTTCCAATAGTCTCTGTGGTATTTGTGTTTCCTTTTATTTGTGTATAGTGAGTAGAGGAGAGTTTTTTAATTTATTCAAATAGAAGTAGCCGACTAAAACTTAAATGCAATTTCAGATCTAAGGATAAATTGACCTGACTTCTGAAACCTGATGAACACATTTCATCTGAAATATACTTTGTCATATAACTATATGAAAAGTAGCACACTGAATTCTTTGTGACTTCCCATCTTAAAAGAGAGTTTAAAGTATATAATATAGTATATTTAAAGAAAAAATTGTAAATATTCAAAAAAATATTATCCTGAACACTTCGAATGAAAATGCAAGCATTTTGTGCATGACAGCTTTCTTGAGAAGCCAGTGTTTTATATGGTGAATTTTGTGGAAGACTTTATATCTCTTAAAACATTTCTTTTAAATAACATTGGCTTTTATTAGTTGAGATCTGAATGGATTTTCCATAGTGACTTAAAGTTGTGCAAAATTATAAAAAGCTTAAGAAGTAGCCAAAAAGAGTATCACACATTTTTCAGAATCTTTGCCTGAGCTCAAATCAATCTTAGTTGATGTTTTATCAGTGTTGATTTTGCTTGGCGAGAATGGTCCAGTTTCCTGAGCTCAAATCAATCTTAGTTGATGTTTTATCAGTGTTGATTTTGCTTGGCGAGAATGGTCCAGTTTCCTGAGCTCCCCTGGGCCAGTGTATCTCGGAATCTGTAAATGTCCACAGTCCAGCTTACGCTGGAGGAGTAAAACACTTGGGACAATGCTTCATAACACGCACCGTGATCTGGGAGGTAACCCATGCAGCTACTCCACTAAAGTACGGCTAAATATGGACACAGGGGTCTTTGCCCAGCCATTGTTACTTCTGTTAAAAAGGAATTCTTGTGAATCTTGAGGGCAAAGCAGCATCTAGAAGCTGATGTCAGATTTTCAGCCATGGTGGTATTGTTGTCTTAACATTGTTATTTTTCATAATTTAAAATTACATCTGTTTTTCCCTCAAATAGAAGCAGACCCAAACTGACAAACTAATTTATTCTTTGAGCCAAAATGGAGTTTTAAAAACAACACAAAGCCAAAAGAAATGAGCTTTTTTTCTACCTTCATTATATTTTAAAGTATTAGAATTGGTAATAATATGTAAAGTTTCACCTTATATTGGAAACTTTATTTTGGGAAATTTTGGACAAGTGTGTTAAAATTTCCTGAAAAAGAGAGTGTCTGAGAGAAACGATAAAAACTTCCTCTGCTGTAACGCCACTACTGTTGACTGCTGTAGTAACTGCATAAAGGGCTGGGGAACAAGTAACGCTTCTTATTTTTACACAAGGGAAAATAGAAAACTGACTTCCTCTTTGGAGTTTTTCCAGGAAACTGCTTTATCAAGACAAATTTAAATCTTTCCGTTTTCTGTCCTTGAAGGTGGTAAATATGATTGCAGCTTTATCCATTTTTATTGTAAAAGAAACAGAGTTCAGACCGTCCGGCTGCGCGTCATTTGTTGGATGGCTGCCACAGACTAATGCAGACGTCCCACTGGGAGACCAGAGAAGAACTATACTTTGATTCACCAGATTGTGTTAAATAGTCCAGCTGTTGCGATTTGAAAGATAGTTACCTCAGAAGTGAAATAGAAATGAACTTGGCATTTATTCCTCAAACCATTTTTATACTGTTTGGCAATCAGCTTTTCAGAGGTAGCATTTTATAAAATAACTCTCACCGCTTAAAAGTTTCATTCACTGTAATGTTCGAAATGTCCCACCTTTATATTATCAGTAAAATTAAGCTTGAGTGATATGCAGAATTTGCATGAAATAAGCATTTCCCCCTTCATTTCATGAGCTTTGATTGTATTCAATTGAGCTCAGAACCACGTCTATTAGGGCTCTTTTGGGCATTAGTTAATTTGAATTGCAGCCGAAATGTTAGCTAGAATGTTGTTGAATATAATTGGGATGTGGAAAGTTGATTTTGAAAGGAATTTCATTGAATGCAAACAATGATGTGCTTTTTAAAAATTAGAATGCTGCGCTTTCATCTCTTGTAACCCAGTCTGGGAAATCACTGAGTCCCTTTAGAAAGTTCAGCTTTAGCAATACCGTTTGCAATTGTTCTGATTCTTCTGGTACCAGTTCAGTTTGAAGTCAACTCTTTCCCTTTACCAGCAAGTGGCCCCACCACCCGAGCCCCGCGTTCTGGCTGGCTTGCAGCTGCGGAAAGTTGCTGCTTTCTAAAAGGGTACCCAAGTTGTATTTGGCCATCAGGCTTGGTAGGGTGGTATAGATTGGTATATTGTCTCCTAGCTTTTATTTTGCTTTTTAGTTTCTCTTTTTGTCTTGAAATAGCCCTTGAGCAAATGATCTAAAATGACCCATGAAAATATCTATTTGAATGGATCATAAATGACTTACCAGTATGTTGTGATAAGAAAAAATATTGGACAAGAAATCAAGTTTCCACAATTTTAGTCCTGAATCCATTGTTGATAGGTTGTATGCCCTTGGACAAATCATTTAACTCGCTTTTCTTTGGTGTCTTCATCTGACAAATAAAAAGGTTGAATTAGTTCATGTCAGTGATCCCTTTCAGCCTAAACATCCCATGATTTTGGTCTTACTTTATATCACTTATAAAATTTAAGTTTTACCTAGAGACTTTGGAGCATACAGAAGCTCTCCATTACTTTTCATGAGTACTGACTTTTAATTCCTTATTTGTGATCATTGCTCTTAGATGGAGAATTAAAGTAGGAAAGTTGAACAGAAGAATAGTATACTGCAGATCCTATTGGATTGTTGCATTTGAGCACTTGGTATTTTTATCCTGGGGGAGAAGCTTCAGATTACCTTCTAGAACCTGCCACTATGGCTGCCTCAGCAAGAGCCTGGTTTCTTGGCACCATCACTGATCGGGCTTTCTGGCTCTTTCCATAAGATGGGGATGAAGCTAGAGGCCTCGGAGAAAGGCCTCTCATTCCAGAAGGAGCCCTGGGCAGCTCCCTGTGGGAAGCAGGAATGGACCTAATGTTGTCAAATCAGGAGGCACTACAAATCACAAAGGAAAAAAAAAATCAAGGAATAGGTTGAAGAGACAAATTTTATATTTACAGATCTGAAAGATGCAGCTGAAAACAGGGATTCAGAAAGAAAGAAATGAGTAAACATGCCAAAGTTAGCCTGCGTCATCATTATCATGTTTCCAGGAGGAGGTGCCTTTGGTAAACAGTGTGGTGCTGTGGACAAAGCAGAAACAGGAGACAGCAGCTTCTGATCCTTGTTCTGGCTCTGCCACTGCTTAGCTGTGTGACTTTAGGCCAGGCTCTTCCCCGTCTCCAAACCTCATTCTCTTCATCTGTAAAAGGACCAGTTGGACGGGATGATTGCCTTAGTCCCTTTTAGCCTTAACCCATTAGGATTCCAAGTCAGTGGCCATTATCCTTGAGAAACAAGTTTCTCTGACTCTGAATGCACAGATGCAGAGAAATTGCCCACTGTGCCACGTTCAGTGACAATCAACAAAAGAGTTCTCAAATTGTAGCCTACAGGTGACGTAATAATAGATTAATCTGCAGCTGAGAAGTTTACTTCAGGAAAGAAGAACAATTCTTTGGACTGAGACAATTTCAGGCCATTGCAGCCTGAAAGTACAAGGTTTCTGAGTTTTTCAGTTCAATCAACATCCATCTGTTGCTGTTGTGGAGCCCTGAGAGCACTTCCTGGAAGTTGTCAGCCTCCAGCTGATGCAGAAAGCTTTTGTAGGATGTGTTCACCACTCCTTCACCCGCAGATACACCTAGGCATGAAACACATCCATGGTGGTTCTACAGAAGAGATGGAGGCTAGTATGAGTGGATGGAAGTTGCTCACCTAGAATGAGATGAATACTTCCTTTGCATGTTTAGAGTAGATTGGCCGGCTTACATAACAGACAGTGGGCTCAAACCCAAGGTGGAGCCAGACTGGTGATTTGACCTGCAGACTTTGTTGTGGCTTTGAGTGTAACAACTTAGCTAGGCTGGAATTTCATTTCCTAGAATTCCCTTGCCCATTTGTTTCCAGGTAAGCATTGGACATGAGCAATTTGTATGAGGTTTAGAAGGCAGAAGTGACATAGTTGTTTTTTTTTTTTTTAACACTCTGAAGGTCCGAGTAGAAGAGGTATTGTTTCAGTTCACACATGTAGTCACCTAGTTGGCATGTGGCAGCAGCTGGCCCCCAGAGTCTCCAGTTCCCTCTGTCTCCTCCTCCCGCTTCTCCAAATCCAAGGCCAAGTGTATGTGCAGTTCCATGTGGAAGGGCTCCAGTTTATCCTGCAGGTCATTTGCATTATCAGGATTGGAGATTGTGAAAGACAGAGACAGCTTTGGTTTGTCTTTAGTCTCTTGCCTCTTTTCCCCATCTTTCTTTTTACTTGCCAGAACGGCTGTCTTCAGGCCTGGCATGAGATGCAGAGGCAACAGACTTCTTGTACACAGACTGCCCAACTAGCTCTCTCCACTTCCTGGGGCCTAATTCATATAATAAATCCCTTATATCACTCATAGTGGTTCTGCTTCTCTGAATATACCCTAATGGATACAGTCTTGCAGATGTTGCCTGGGTCAGAGAAAGTCAGACCAGGTACTACTGGAGAAACTGCATCCCACACTGATTCCCACAGCACAGTAACAGACATCCTGAGAAGTGGATCCTTGGCCAAGGTAGATGGACAGTGTCATGGTGTTTTCTAATGACAAGGGTGTTGCCAAATTGAGGCAAAAATAAAGGACACTGTCCTCATTACAGTATAGCTTTCCTTTCAGGCTCCTGCTCATCTCTTTGCTTTTACCACCTCCAAAGAAAACAGAGTTATGTGTTAGTCACTTAATGATGATGGCAAAATCACACAGTTCGTATAACCAGAGAGCCAGATAGAGTGGTTTTCAACCATTTGGACAAATCTTATAGTACTGGTCAGAAAGTGGTAAAACTATGGTCACTGGGTTTGTTTTTTTGTGGCTGGACCATGCAGGCCACTTTCTTTCAATAGTTGATCATTTGTTCTGTTGTTTTTGTTGTAAAGGAAAGACGTCTAGACATACTCACACCAAAGCCTAGGTTTCTGCCCATTCATTCTGAGCCTGTCACGATTCCTTAGTATTCACTCATTCATTTACTCCACAAATGGATCTGCACTGGGTGCTGGAGTATAACCGTGATGAAAACTAAGCAGTCTCTGTGTCATTGATGCTTACGTTTTATTTGAAGAGACAGACATTCAACAACTAATTGCACAGTATTTAATTATAACTGTGGTAAGTCCAACAAAGGACAAATATTAGGCAGTATGAGAGTGTCTAACTGGCAGCTCTGACCTGCTGTAGGAGTCAGGGACTAGTAGAAATCAGCTCCAGGAACTACTAGTGGAGCAGTGGGCAGACCCTGGCCAACAGTTCACCAGTGCATGTCCTGACTTCCAGAGGTAGGACAGGGTGGTGCTGGTTCATGGTTAGCTTCCTGGCATTTGCCAAGACCAGGTAAGTCTGAACAGCCCTGCCTTGCCTCCTACACACCCCTCAGGGTTCAGGCACCAGGTCAGCAGCAGCACTTCAGATGGTGGCTTCTGACCGTGACTTCTGAGAGGACTAGGTACTGACTGCCTAAGTTCCTGACACATGGCAAGAGAAGAGTGTTTCAGGACATCTCTGTTTCCACGAGGAAATTCATTCAGCTGGAAAAGCAATAGCTTCTTGCATCAGCATAGAAGAGAGGAAGCCTCTGTGGGAAAAGAAACTGCATCAGAAATTCAATAAGAAATTTCTCAAGACACGATTCTCCTTTTTAGAAAAAGTCTATGGTAACTCAGCATTTTAGCTTATTCTCTGGATTCTTCCATCTGCCCTTGTTCCTTCCCTCACCCCTCCCCAGGTCTGACTAGATTTCTTGTCAGTAATGGCAACAGCTGGCACATCTCTCAGCTGTCCATCGGTGTTGGGGGTGATTTACTTCTCTCATTGAGGTGGTCTCCTGAGAGCTGATCTGCAACCAGATGTACCCAAGGACATGGGGGAGGGGGTTAACTGGCTCCTCCCGGCTCAGGAGTCTGGGCAGCAGGCAGTGGGGAGGTATGCACAAGGTATCCAGGAGCTTTGCACTTCCTGAGAAGAGCGTGTCTTTAAGCAGGTAGGTGCGTTTGGCTTTTTAACCCTTCCATAGTTAATTGCTCTGACTTTTCTGCCTTCTTTCTTCTGGCCTTGTGCTCCTAATATGTAATCTAATAGCTTCTTCATCTTTTTTTTTTTTTTTTTAATGGCTGGCACCTCAGAGACCACTTTGTGCATGTTGATTAGACTTAGAACATTTTGGGTTTTTTGCTCATCTGAATCCAGGAATATGAAAGACCAATTTTTTCTCTCTCTGCTTTTTATTTTTTTGTTTAACTGTTCATCCCTTAGGCCTCCCAGTAACACTGGATGCAGGAGACAGTATGTTGGCAGTGAAAAACAAGCTGAACCAGTTGTAGTTTTAGATCCTGTTTCCACATATCAACCGCAAACCAAAGACCAGTTCGCTGAAAAAGATCCAACTCAACGCGAGGATGATGAAGGCGAAATTAAACCAGAATACAAAGAAGACAGTGTTGAAAAAATAAGAGACACAGACAGCTCCAACTGCTGATCCATAAACCAGAAGGGTGACATGTTTAGAAGTTGTTTCCAATAAGCACATGATTAGTTTTGTTGTATTGGCAAGGGCTATAGACATTCTGTTCTTGTCACTGTATTCAGAACACTGGGCCAGAATATAGGTTCTTTTCTGATGTCACTTTTGTCAGTAGTTCACCTATATATATATATATATAAGTAATCTGTTTAGCAAAATATACATTCTGTGTAGGGTTTTGTTTTTTTTACCTTTATAGGGATAAGAGTTTTTCCTAATGACTGTATTAAGTGTGACTTCTTTTAGAAGGTTACAAAAAATTCGGATGATATCTTTTTAGGTAATGTGCATACCACTAATCAAATGTGATGCTGAAAGTTTGCAGTGCTTGTGGAGAAACAGAACTGACCGATGTAAGGCAATTTAAAAAGCCCCCAAAGAAGCTTCTGTTTTGATTCTGACCCTCTTGTTGGAGAAACTGCAGTAGCATGAAAATTGTTAGGCACTGTGGCATACAAATTACTTTCTAGGATATACTGAGATAAGCTTAAAATTCAGGAGCTGGTATCAAACTAGTAGTCTCATAGTCAATGTTAGTTACACATATGTTGACAGTGGAATGAAAATACCTGCTACTGATTGTGTCCACAGCCTCCCGAGGGCTCTGGTGGCCTGAATGCAGAATGGAGGTGAAGTCCAAACCTTGAATTCCATGGAGCGTTGTCTTGATAAACCATGTGCTCTGTGCTGGGAGTTAACTGTCTGCTCACGTACTAATGTGGAACAAGTACCATATTTTATCGTAGTTCTTATGTACAGTGAAGATAAGTGACAAGCACACAATTTTCTTGCTTCACTGCTGTTCCACATTACACAGGTTTGTTTTGTTTTGTTTTTTTAAAGAAATTAAGTGGTAGTTAGTCTCTAAAAATACAATGTTTCAGTCTACCACAGTGAATAAATAGAAATGTAATCAGGGATTTAAAAAAAACTTATGCAGCTTTTCAAAGTTGATTGTTTCAAAATTGGTGTTTATTTAAAATAAGTGGTAATGTATTTGAATTCGTTTTTTTATGACAATGATTCAGTAATGGTAATTTTACTATTAAAGAAAGTGAAAGGTTTAGTTTTGTTAGCATGGCTCAGCATGTAGCTGTCAGGTGGTTCTCACCTAAGGGCAAAAGAAAATGATAGTAATAATTGCAGTGGTTGTATTGTATTTTATTTTTGCACGTGTGCTAAGCATAGGCTTGAAGAGGTGGGTAGGCAGGTAAATGTAATTCCTAAATTTGGAGATAATTCTCTTTCCGTAGGTTCATTGTGCTTGACTGTTTCCACGTTCCTCCAGTGATGACTTTACAGTTAGTAATCGGTTTACTTAGGGGGAATTAAAATGTAATGTTTGTCAACTGTAATTTTCCCTAATTGAATAATGCTGCCGTGTGATACAGTAACTACACACTGCGTTAACTCACTGA
Source organism: Equus caballus (assembly GCF_041296265.1). Taxonomy (NCBI): domain Eukaryota; kingdom Metazoa; phylum Chordata; class Mammalia; order Perissodactyla; family Equidae; genus Equus; species Equus caballus. Next base: position 16,071,215 of record NC_091684.1, read on the forward strand.
AACGAGTTCTGTTCTGCTGTGATTTGAACTCTCCTCACCACGCTTATTAAAAAGCACCAACAGTTCCCCACTAAAGGTCAGTTGTGGTTATTGACATTTTTGGTTTAGTTCCCCAAATTTGACATTCTTTAATAAGAAAATTGTATAAGAGTTGATAACCTTATTCATTTTTAATAATTACAAAATGGTTTATTTTGAGGAATTTTATTCCATGTTTCTTCATGTTCTCCTCTATCCTGTGTCTGTCTTCAGTCTGCTGGCATGTGTCTTACACACATTTAGGAATATAAAAAAATGTACACTTGTCATTCCATATTTCATCACACATATCAACAGAATAATGCAGTTATAAAAATACTCTCATTTCCAGGGTAAGAAGTTAATCATTTGGTGAGATATGTTAGCTGGACCAGGCAACAGTAAATGGTATTTTGAACGTGTTCCTGCCTTTCTAAGCTGCCTACTTTCCTTTACCATTATCACAAAGCATTTAAAATTAATTTGGTTTAAAGGTATTTGACGTAGGATTTTACTCACCTTTTTCTACCTGCAGTTTTTCCCATGTCACATCAGTTTTGAGGAAGTTTTGCCCCTGCTTGGGCGCCATTGTCAATAAGCAGTTAGTCTGGGATAGAAGAAACAAGACTAGTGCTTGTATCTTCAAGGCATATTCATAGCTATTTACGCAAAAAAATTATAGACATCCTACTTAAACTGTTTTAAAGTTGGAAGAGACTGCCATCTTCATATTTTTGTTTTCTCTAAAAAGTTATTTATTCTCCCTTCTGTTTTAGAAATATGAATTACATCTCATCTGCTCCAGAGTTTTATAACTAACATTGATGCATTTTTATGGCCAGAGTGAGGCAAAGGAATAGACGTACTTTGTGTTCTTGCTATTAAAGAAAAAGAAAATGTCTCTCTTTTTTCTGAAAGAATAAGAATTTAATTATAATTCTAGCCCCCTTTTGTATCGGAGCTAGGCTCAGATAAACTCCTCGCCCACAGTAGTTTCAGCGGCTGGTCAGTCCTGTGGTCGGGCTGATTGGCAGGGGTCAACAGGGCTCGAAGCACCCGGCCTTGTTTGGCCTGAGTGAAAAGGATGCATGTTTTGGCTCTGGATACTCACCAGTAATTCCTCCTTCCTTACCTTCTTTGTTAACAGTAAAATGTTTGTTGGAAATGGGGTAGGGCAGGTAAAAACTATTGTTAATTATCTTTCCAGACCATTTTTAGGTGGTATGTCAGGTAAATGATACTCCATATCACAGAATCTTAAAAACAAAGTTTGGATGATTTTTCTAAATGCACACTATACCTGTTTAATCACTTTCATCATGGAACAACTTCAGTTTGTGACAACAAGTTGTGGAGAGTGAATAGCCATTTGTCATCATCACTGACCTTAGAAGGATCATCAAGCATCCTTACTTAAGGATTGGATTGAGGTTTCTTCCAAGCACTAACCTTTCCCAATCCCGTTGTCGTTTTTTAATATGGGATATGACTAGTTTCTTTCATCTCTTTTACAGATAATATCTTACATACATGTTCTATATCGATTATTACATATTATATAATGGAAAGAGAGAGAAACAATAGAACAGTGCTTATCACTTTAAGAAATTTAAATTAAAATGCTGCCTATCCCCTAGTGACCCTAATCCTCAAGTGGGGTAACAGTGAACAAGCTATGCTCTGTGTTGAAATTAAAGTGCTGACCTGGTCAAGGTAATAAATCACCTCTTTGGTTAATTTAATTTAGTTATTTAGTTATTAACTTTGTTGTACATTTTTGCTCTGGTTTCATTCATTTAATTATAGTTTATATCACAGTTCCAGGGTGACCTTTCATATGATCTCCCATGTTTCCTGTGTGTGTGTGTGTGTTAGTGTGAGGACGTGTGCAAAGGCTGTGTGAACACCCCCATCATGTTCCTCCTGCCCTTAAAGTGAACGTTCCTTCCCGTTTCTCATACGCCAGTGTTTGTTGCTAAGCGTCAGGAGAGGCAGCAGCAGCCACACACTGGGACACAGTTCCCCCAGCTCAGAATCATACCAACCGACCGATTCTGCCCCGTGCTCGGAGAGTGTGCCACTGAGCCAGCGTGAAATCACTGCTTCCAGAGCAAGGCCTCAGCTGTACCGTAAGGCTGTTAAGTTCCCCCATTAGGACTTTTCAAAAGGAGAGGACCTCAGTGTGCTTAGCAAAAGCTTACAGAATATATCAGAAATCTAAGCTGAGCCAACCCCTCACAGGCTGGTACGTAGCAATTTCTATAATTCTGGGGGAAAGCAAATAATAACATTTTAATAGATAATCTAAATCATATAAAGCAGTTGGACATTATTCTATCTGTAGCTATGTGTTTGAATGAGTTTATTTCTGTTATGCCCTGAATACTGGCTTACAAAAGAGGCAATTCAGTCAAGCTATATGCTGCATTGTTTTTAATCACCTGTTGAATGCTGTCGTATGAATAACTGGGAATTTAGTTACCTTAAGAATATTTATTCATTCACTGATGTGCTTATTCATTTATACTCGTTCTTGTTCTGAAAAGGATCTAAGGAGACCCACAAGGATATAAATAATATAAGAAAAACTAACATTTAGAAAGAGGAGGGGAGGGAATTAGGGAAAAGAGAATTAAGGGGAGGAATGTAAGAGAAAGCTGTTTGGCTGTTATAAAAAACCATGAAGCTCTCCTACTTCTGCCTGAGGTCGGCTGCAAAAACACATCTGTGCTTTCTAGCACGAATATGTAAGATAAACACTGAAGATGTACACCTGCTTCTGGCACAGACAGCTCCTGGTGTAAAAGGTTTTTGTTTTCAGGGATGTTCTGATTTGTAAAGCAGGAGGTCTTTGAACTGAGTGTGGAGTTTGGCAACAAAAGTATTGGACTCTTTTACTACGTCAGGACCCTAAAGATTGGACGGGAAGCTGCTATACAAACGAAATCCCCATGAAAATTTGATAGCTGGAAGACAAAGTTCACAGGTATAATTTCAGGCAAAAATATTATATATGTATTTTACCAAACCTTGAAATTAAAAGAATAAAAAGATACACAGTGAAGTTTTAGAGCAAAACCAGCACGAAGACATACTTCAGATCTAGCAGTCTTAATAATTAATACTAATGGTGGGGCTGTAAACTGCAGTGTGGACAGCCTGATCCAGAAGATGCTCATGTTCTGGCTGATTCCTCTACAACTTCTGTGGGGAAGATGGGCTGTGGGGCCTCAGGCAGCTCACCAGCCAACGCGGCCGCAGCCTCAAGTGCCTCAGTGGCCTTTTCGGCTTCCTCATTCAAGTAAAAACTGTGTTCTTCATTGAAACCTATTAAAAAACAACAATAAAGCTTACTGTCTAATCCAGTGGTGCCAATTTTGACATTATTTGTTACACGATTTAAAGGAGATCATCTTCAGAACAGTCCAGGGGTGTCACATCACCATTAGAAAGGATTCTAGAACCATTTTAAACTGGGCCTGACTTTGGTTATACATTAACTGTGCGATACACTGGTCTGTTCAGTTTGCACGGTACCCTTATACAACACCCTGGAACATTTGATGTGCAGTGGACTTTGGGCAGAGGCTTGGCAGAAAAGGATAAGAGGAAGAAGATGACCTAGAGGAAAGGCCAGCACACCGCATGCATACAAACCATTGCCAATTTCTATTCCAAAGTAAATTATTGCAGACTTAGACCATTCCAATTAGGTCCATGGAGACAGTGATGGTGTTTTAATGGCTGAGCTTTTGCCAGGAGTTCCTACTCAGTCTCTCAGTTGGAGAGATTGTTTTCCCAGTTTTTGGTCCCCTTAACGTTTATTGAGCACTGCCAATATCGGAGAAATTCTCATTAATCTGTTAATCCATTCTGGAATGCTCAGAGGCCAGCACTGTCACCAGGGAGGGGCTGGACCTCTCGTCGCTAGAGTCCTTTTTGATGCCCTGAGGCAGCTATTTCCCTTATGGCGAAGTCTGGCTGGTCATTTAAGGAACCTAAGGCTTCCACAAGTCAGGATGACCAAAAAAATAGGCGATATGTAGGAAGAATATATTTTTACCTATTGGAAAAAACAAGCCCTTGTATTACAGACTAAACACCACAAGCTAACTTTTGACTGCCCTTACAAGCCTCAGAAAAAGTCTCCCAATTATGTGTATCTTTCATGAATCTTAAGGTGTGTTTCAAGATCATTACATATGTTAAACATGACAAATTTATAATGACAATTTCTATTGGTCACTATTTTTTAATGCATATATTGAGTCACAAAGTAGGACTGCTTCCTTGCTTTCCTATCCAAGAATTGGTATGCTCCACAATACATTCTGTAACACATCTATCTCATTTAATAGATTTCATTTATAGCATCCAAGAAAATTTCATATTTTAATAGCACTACTTAAATAACACCTACTTTTTTTTTCCCAGCATATCAATTAATTCATCCTAAAATACAAAATAGTTTTAGGATTACAAAGACAATAACTATTGGTCTCTTTAAATGTGTCTGCATGGTGTGTACCAACTTTTGGCCATCAGAGTCAGTAATATAAAGAGTAAAAATGCATATGTGGGGTGTTTCTCTTCAGTTAGCCAGTACACAAGGTGCTTCTACCCTTGCAGGTTTACAGAGGTTTCATTTCATAAATGACTGGTTCATTTCTCGAGACGATAGCCTTTCCAAGGTACAACGTTAAAGTTAACATGCCGCCAACTTATCAAGTTGAGTGAGTTGTTTCCAAGAACCATCAGCAAAACATCTGCCTTTAACTTTCATGGGCTGTGCAAAGAAACCTGAATTATAATTTGGACCATCACAAAAGGTAGGCTCGGAGATTCCAATCGATTAATTCTATTGAAAAGCATCACGCAGCCTATTCATCAAGAAGAAGGGCGAGAGCTGTAAACATTCAGGTAAATAGATAATCCATTAAGACAACAATATACATTGTGGCAAATGCCATCCTAGTTTTGTCAGCACTTATCTCTATTCTTTGGATTCCCCTGCCCTCCCACCAGGGGACTTCTACTCCCCCTCTTCAATCTTTGTTCTCTTATTCATGGCGAAGTGAAAACAAAGCAAGAAAGCAGCACATACCCAGTCTTCCATTCTGGACAAGTTCTTCCTCTATAGTGAGAAGGCGGTTGTACTTCGACACCCGTTCACCACGAGAAAGACCTCCCAACTTGATAAACCGGACACCAAGTCCAACAGCCTGAGGGGCAGAAAAACAGTGTATTTTAAATAAGGGAGCCATATTTGCTAAACTAAAAATCCTTTAGGGAGAAAGGACATTGTCACCATGTGCTGCTTAGGTTTTTCTCATAGTTTTTTTTATCTTTACCTAAGTAAAGTGGCCTGCTTACAAGCTGAGAGTGTCAGAAGGAAGAGAGTGGACTATACATCCAACGCTTTACTAGCCACATAGCAGGCCGATTTTATCTAAGAACGTTCTGGCCTTGCTCACTTCATTTTAGGAGGTAAGATTGCAGGTGCACACCCCAGCCATTTCAGTGTGCTCATCATTTTCCCAGGACTTCATTTTTCTTCTTTTTAAAAGTTCAAAGATTAGCTCTTTGCAAAAGGTAGCTGTCTGGGAGGAAGCAAGTCTATTTCATAAAAGGTTACATGACTTTCTCCGCCGAAGACTGCATTTCTCTGAAATACCAATTCATGATAAAAGCAGTGTTTTGGCAATTCTGCAGTTGACCAGCTTTCAGCACTTACCAAATCGACAAGGCTGTCATCAGACGACTCTCCTTCTGTACTTCCAAAGACAGTGACGTGCTTCTTCCCTATAGACAGAGACATCTTTTCAGTTTCAGATGGTACAGAAACAATCAGCTATATATGAGCCTCTGGGATCAAAATTTAAAATTTGCCAGAGATTTAAAACTGCTGTGAAGAGTCAATTGTTTGACCACCTAAGCATTCTAACCCAAATATTTGCATTTTTATTAACCTCGTTTTATCTGTTTACCCCTTTCCAGTAGCTTGGATGCTAAATACTAAATGAATGCCATGTTTCATTACATTTAGGATACCATAAATTGTAAGATGCACCACTGTTACCACTACAGGGGGAAAATGCTCAGATTGGATCGACACATTTCTAAGATCACAGCTGTAAGACGTGATGCAATTTCGTCCATGTTCAATGTAGAAAAATGTGCACCTTTAAGTCAGAATTTACAGTAAGTGCAAGGACATCATATGGGAGTTGATATGCCTAAATAATGGATTTCACAATTCATCGTGTAGAATTTTATTCAAAGGAATCTGTCATTCTGAATGTTTACTTATTAGAAGAGCGGCGTTGATGGTATGTAATGAATCACTGGAGGATCTCAAAACCCCTTGAAATTTGCCAAAGTCTACAAAGTGCAAGCCACAGATCTTCCTACAGACAGAGGGTATGCGTTTCAGGGGCAGGAGCTAAGCAGCAGTCTGAGGTGAATGACAGAGACTGCTGAGTGGTAGGCCCAGGAGCAAAGGCCAGGGTGGGGCCTCCCATCTGCCGCCTTCAGGTCATCCGCGCCTGGCCGCTGGACTGGGGCAGTCTGCAGGCAGAGGGACTGCAGGCCTTTCATTCCATCCTCTGGCACCAGCCCAGGCCCCAGGCTGCCAGTCTGCCTCTGAGTCCTGCTCCAGGTCTGCGACTCGCCTTCTGCCTAGTTCCTGAGACCCACCCACTCATGATCTTTATGTTTCGGGCACTGTGCAAAAGTGAATGAGACTCCATAAACTCATGGGAGCTCACAGTCTAGTGGGGGGTACCAGACACTGAATGTACAAGTGATTATGGCCAGTATTCCTACAAAGAGAAAATACAGGTAAGAGAAAATATGCTATGAGAACGGTCTAAAGCAAGCAGAGAGAGGTGGGGGAAGTCAGGGAAGGCATATATATCTGAAGAGGTTTCATTTAAGGCAAGAAGACCTGGAGGATCAGGAGTATTTAGCCTAATAAACAGTACAGGGCAAAGCATTCCGGGCTGAAGGAACACCAAGTTCAAAGACCTCGAGGTGGTAAAGAGTTTGAAACTTTTGAAGAATTAAAAAAATGCCAGTGTGGGCAAATGGGGTCACTATAGTGTCATGTGCAGCTGATAAGGCAGCGGCCTTGGTCACACCTTTGGTAGCCCTCCCGAAAGGGGATGCCCTCCTGGACTGGGGCTGCTGTTGGAACACTGTGAAGTGAATCAGTAAGCCACATTTCACTTCAGCACCAGACCTCTCACAGATGGTTGGAGTGTTTTTTTCCTTCCAAGATTTATTCCATGCTTTTTATTAACTGATATACTGCATTTTTGTGGCTTCTTGTATAACCAAGTTCAGTTCATTGCAAGTCTTTCAGATCTGTACTTTTACTCACTGTCGATAAGATTGGTTATTTCCACCAAGTCAGACATCGTCGTCTGATTTGTATGTTTTATGATCAGCCCGCTGGATTTGGGGATGCTGATGTTTCCATCCTCTAGAAGTTTAGAAATGCTTTTGGATGCAGTTCCTGCAATTATGTAACACCTGGAACCAAGAGCATTATAGATGCTGTCCCACTGTTCAGAGTCCTGGGTAAATAGTTAAGAATTGATCATTATAATGTTTTGAACATAATCACAAAACAACAGGAATCAGATAGCACCTAATCAAAATTATACACTTTTCTGAGATACACAAAACAGATTTGTGTCTGTGGCTGAAGGATGCCTGTACCACAGCCACACAAATTAACAAGATTCATGGAACAGAAACTTAAAGGTAGTAAATTTGAGCGTAAAGATCTAATGAATAAAATGTTAATGCACATTAAATGCTATTCTCTACATTGATTCTGAAGTCCTTCAAACCCAGGCTATTCCCACACAGTGTATTATCCATAATGCTGTTAAACACTGGCTGGTTAAATGATTTCACTGTTATTTCTGGTAAAAAGACAACTGAAGGAAATGAGCCTGCAGAGACCCTAGGCCCTCATTCTCAACACCCTTGTTTTTTTATCGGTGAGACCACCATGTGAAATGACACGCTTATTACTTAAATAATAGTAACCAAAGTCTTCCCAGCCATGTGCCAGATCTCAACCTATTCCATTAGAACAGACCATACAGGTGAATCTTATCACATTAAAAACGGCTGTGGCCAGAGCCTCAGGACAAGCCCCAGAAGTCAGGTCTGGTGAGATTAAAGACCTGAGCTCCGCTGGTGTCTTCCTTGAGTCTGGGATGGAGCACAGGCTGCGAGGGAAAGATGGGACCGAGAGACCCTGGGCCTCTAAAGGAGATCCAGCGTTCTTGTCTCCAAAATTGAAGTAGTTATCTCAAAGAGCATATCTGTTCAGTGTACCTAATGGTTCTCAAATTCATAAAAATCAAGAATTTAAGCACAACCAGAGGCTCTCACAACTAGAATCTACAACTATGTACTGGGGGGCTCTGGGGAGAAGAATTAAAAAAAAAAAAAGAAGATTGGCAACACTTGTTAGCTTAGGTGCCAATCTTTAAAAAAAAAAATTTAAGTTTTGGAGTTTTAAGTGGGTTAGAAGAGAGATGGTCTTCTATGGCCCATAAACGATGCTTGTAAGATGTTAGTTTGAATAGATCAAAAGCCTCACTATGGCAAACCTTTTTAAAATATGGCTTTGTTACTTTTATGCACGTGTAGTCACTGGATTTAGGTTAAGAAACATTTGGCCTGGTTGAAGTTCTGTCTCCACGAGCACTTGGAAATGATGCGTGATCAACCTATTGAATCACCAGCACAGCGGGCTCGCCTTCCATCAGTTAGGTTGCTTGTAAATACCAGGTACTCCTGAAGTGCTGGGGAGAAGCTCACTTCACTCTGTTGACAAGCGCACTCCTATGCAATTGTGTTTCCACTATTCATTTGCTTAGTAAATGCCCTTTCTCATAAATGCTAAAATAAAGCAACTCAGCCCAGGCCCAAATTACAACACATTTCCAATGACAGATCCAAAAGAATGAGATTTTATTCTGTGTTTTATTATAAAATTCAAGGTGAATCCCGTTACCTCCTTCCTTAAAGGATCAATTAAGGCAATAATTGAAGGGAACTTGTTGATCAGATCCACATACAGGTCAACCATCTCGGCTGCACTTTTGTGTGTCCCCATCATCACTTCATACTTTCCTCTACTCTGTTCAGTGTAAGGAAGATAGTAAAGGATAAATGATGAATTCCTCAAATGTTAAAGATGTGGGTCAAATTCATTTTCATTCATTTCATATAATATATTGTAAACGTTTTTTTCAGGCCACATTCACATGAGAAATCTGTGCATTCTTTAAACGTGTTAAATATTAACCTGGGCAAATCAAGACACCATTCCTCTTGATGCCCCGCAGAGCTCTTCCTACTGACTTCAGATGAAGCCCTCTGCACAAAATACCAAGTACAGTAGGAAGGGAATAATTTCTTAAGTTTATGATGTGGTGCCAGATACCTGGCTGCTGGGGTAGATGGGGATTAACATAAACTCATAAAACAAACGGAATAGCAATGCAACCTGCCCACTCACCAGAACCCACCATCTTTCAACTCACAGTGAACAAATAGCTTGCTTCCTCTACTGTGAATATTTTAAAATTTGAAAGCAGAGCTAGGTTTTTGAGATACTAACAGCCAATGTGAAATGGAAAGTGATTATGTGAAGGCATTTCTTTCAGCATGCAAGTTCCAGTAGTAACAATATTGTCTTGAAAGTAGAATTCTAGTGCAGCCCATTCATTTGAAGTCTGAAAGCCCTCAACTCGTTACATACAGAAGTAATCGGGGATAAAGGATTAGTGTAGTCTGCACAACACCGCCCTCGTACTTCCACATCTGTGTTCCGCGATGGCACCTGGGACATTTAGGTACCCGGAGAGAGGTGGAATGGAACCGCCTGGAGGTTTGCTTTGCTACTGCCTTCTTGTGCTGCTACAAATAGAACGGATTCCATCGGAATTAAGCAGGTTCTAAGAGGTCCATGATTAGAAAGATTTTATACTTTTTTCACATTAAAAAGCAGCAAGAACTTTTAGTTTCTATAGTGAAAAGCTTTAAAAATCCTATCTTGTCAGTAAGGAAATGCTAATGACTTTGAACTAAAATTATTGTAATAATTTTCTGATATCAAGCTAATACATTTTACTGAATATAAGCAATAAATACCCATTCTAGTTAGCACTAGCTAGTTCATATTCATAGTTCTTGGTATACGTTGCTCATGAAAACATGCAATTATTTTTCTTAATGGTATGCCTACGAACCAATCATTCATGAAGAATAGGAAATTACATTAAACATTCCTTTATGCACTTAGTTTCTTTAGAAAAGTAAAAGAACTTTTAGAAACCAGCTGAAACTTAGGGTTCTTATAGACTGTTCAAAATTTCCTTTGAAGTTAAAAGTTAGAATCACAAATGGAAGTGGAATCCTATTTGGTCGTGCCCCCTGAATTTGACATTAATTACCAGGTCACCATAAATGTTTGTCAGTATGCTGGGTATTTTATAAAACTCAGACTCAGAATCTCTGTATGTGAAAATGGGAAGTATGTGTATGTGTCTGAGACAGACAATTTCTAATAGCTTTCCTAACGTACCAATTTCCCAAGTTTAAAGATGAATTGCTGATGCGGTCCCCTGAGGAAGTGAGGCCTGCAACATTTTTTAATGAAGCTCTTTTCCATTCTCTTTTAAATAATTCCCTCCAGGGGGTGTGGTCCCCAGGTGAGATTTCATCCCATAAATTTCTGTCCTCCTAAGCCAGGCTGTGGATGACACTGTGATGGGCTTAACTGGATAAAAACATATTCTCCATAGACTTCAATAACCTGGAAATATTTTTATATTTAAAAAGTGAGTCATAGCAGAAGCTCTGAGAACCACGTGTCTAGAAGGGCTCATCACGTCATAGTTACAACTGATCCACTTTTCAAGCTTGACAAATTCAGCATTGACCAACCAAATGATTGTACTTGGCAGAACATACCAGTTAAATTATTTTTCATTAGCTGTCATGATTGCAAGGTAAGCAACCCATTTTAGTCATTTTTTATTACAGAATTTCTATATATAATTATTATGACATTTTCTGCTAATTTTTTAAATTATATGGTTATATTTTTCTCTGGTCATTAGCTAACTTGGCTCTCTCAATTCCATTTATGTTTTGGACCCCCTCACACAATATTAATTAAAAGAAAGGATATGTTTGGAAAATATACAGATAAGCTCTTCTTTTGAGTTCTAGTTTAAAAATAATGGGACAACAAAAAGTAAATGTTCTGGAGTGGAAACTTACATAGTCCATCAGCTCATGTGCAGCACAGTCGATGGCCAGGTGCAGGTTTGTGCCCATTTCCAGCCCCAGGTTTGCACAGATCCCTTGTATTAGGAGCAGTGGCTGCTCTATGGTGTCATAACTAATGGTTAAACAGCCAAGGTGGGATAACTTGCCGGTGATCTGCTGCTGCAAGATCAAAAGAAAATGATGCATGTCAATATAGCGCACTAAGGTTCTTGGAGTTTCCTGTGGTGGGCACAGTTTATAACCAGACACGACTCTCCAAAGATGAGATCCTCTGATTCTAGGACTCATCTCTGCATGACCTTTGGGCATATGATTGCCCTGCAGTATCTGGGAGTAATTTTTGAGCTCCCAAGGTATTCAAGTTTGACCTGTGAACGCACTTTCTTTAGCGTGCCCACGTTATCGCTTTATCGGCTCTGCCATTGTACATGGGCTAACCTGAGCCACAACCCCAAGCTGGTGAATCTCCAGGCTGTCTGTGTAAACATCTGTCCTGTCTGCCCCTGACTCTGTCCTCTTTCTCCAAACCTGCTCTTTCCTACGTCCCATTTTCCTTCAGAAGAATACAACTGTTAAAACGTAAAAATGTAGTGCCAGCCCCCGGGGCCTAGTGGTTAAGTTCAGCACACTCCACTTCGGTGGCCTAGGTTTGGTTCCCAGGCTCCAACCTACACCACTCTGTTAGCAGCCAATGCTGGCCCACATACTAAAAAACAGAGGAAGACTGGCACGGATGATAGCTCAGGGTGAATCTTCCTTAGCAAATCAAAACAAAACAAAACTTAAAAATCTAACTCTCCTTCAGGAAAGGTTTTATTTTAAAAAGGATTGAAGAGTTCAGCTAAAAGAATGCTACACTGAGGATGGATTTCAGTGGAAGAAGATTTGGGGACCCAAATGATCCCAGGGAAAGGCAGCCATGTGCTTCTATTGCGAGGTCAGCCTTGATGTGCCCTCGTCATAAATTGCCATTATGCGATTATAACATAGTTGAAGCACCATCAGTAATTCTGAGAGCATAAGGGGTGTGTGTGTACCAAACTCAAGAGCTAACGTGAACCTAGGTATAAACATCCTGTTTTTACCGGTGATAGCGCTAGTGAGTAAGAACCATCCAACATTTTTAATGTCAATGAGAGGAACCTTTTGTTCGTCAAAGGAGCAGTTGGGGAAATTTTTGTGTATCAATTGAGGAGTTTTGTTACAGAGTCTTCTAAACCATAAAAGCATCACTTATTTGGTGCTTACTAAATGCCAGGGACTGTCTTAAGCACTTTACATAAAGTAAATACATTTACTCCTTACATCAATGCCATGAAGTAGGCACTATTATTTTCCCCATTTTAGAGAGTTAAGGAACCTGGAACAGATTTTAATCCAGGCAGTTTAGCTCGAGTCCATGCCTCTAACTCTGGTATGGCTGCCTCTCTAGAATCTATCATCTGACCTGTCGCTAACTGGGAAAAAAAAGAAGTAGTAACGCTGATCTCAGAAGGGCTGGTCTTGGTCTAAGCTGCTCGGAACACAGCCAGCCTGCTGGGATGAAGGCAACAGCACTGAGATTCGGTGACTTGTTCACCATCCCCTGCTTCTCTTACAAGGCCCAACGTTGGAGTGTTGCGCTCATTCCAACATACACAACTGTCAAGTACTTTACATACTGTTTTTATGCACCCATTTCTCTTCTCTCTCCCAATGCTGAGGAAGAACTTAACTTTTTGTCTTTACCAAGTCCTTTACTGGCCCCTCTTGCTGATGACTTCAGCAGACTCTGGAGCCCCTGGCATCAGGGTAGGGCTAGTGATGGCAGGCTTACTGGGCAAATACTGCACATGTGAGCAACCAACATACATTTGCATTATCTCCAGGGTTCTTATTGGTTGTTCTAACTCTATAGGTGAACGTTCAGGCATATATTAGGTGTATCTATCAGAGTACCAACAATCACCAAAGTGACCGATCAAGTTTCTTCCGCTGGCCCCCTGAGGTTCACACAGCCACCATGGCCAATTTTCACATGAACTGTTTGCTGACTCTCCTGGCAAAATCTGAGCTCTGGCAACGGTGGGCCTGAAACGTACTGCATTGCCTTTTGGGGATCAGGTGAAAGGAATGGCTATCTTTCTGTGCCTTTTATTTCTCTCTTTGGCAGTAGTAAAATTAAAATCAAAACATCCTATGTGCCTTTCAGCTAGTTGTCAGAGAGAGTCATTTTCCCCAACACTGCACCTATAGGGTTTCACATGTAATCCGGTTACTCATAAATGCTTCTCCAAGCCCTCGGAGATTTCAGTTGGCCAGACAACTGCTGCACTGATGGCCAAGCAGCCTGTGGCCAGAAAGGCGGGGGCAGAATGATATTCCAGCCCCGGGGGGTGGCCTGGTTTAGTGCTCTTGAAGCACTGTGTGATTTCCATTTGCATTAGCCCTGGTCCTGAAGCAAATGACGAGGGGAGGGGAAAGGGGCAGGGGATATATAAGTGGATCGTGTCATAAGAAGTGTGGTAAACAAATACATATACTTACTTGACCTTTTTTGCCTCCATTATGCCCTTTTTTGGTCTCTGCTTTTAGAGGAGGGAGCTGTGGGACAGAAGATAAACAATCATCACTTGGGATTTTCAGACCCGTCTGTGGCAGCAAGCAGAGTTTCATGTCCTCTGGCCTGTCCACTGCTCTGGGGCCTAGCCAGTCCCACTGTGAATCACATGCACACACATGTGCACGGGCACACACAGCCAGTCATACTGTGAATCATGCACGTACACACACACACACACACACACACACAGAAACCATGCCAGCCACTCCCTAGTTTTATAAACTCCAAACTGTTTCTCAAATTCAGGCACACGTTCCCTTTAGATCATCCATACATTCTGCCTCCAATCATATATATGGGGTATGGATATACATATTCATGCATTTCTACTCATATAAAGTATTATTCACTCATACAAAGTCCTCTCCTTGCTGTTCAGAAATAACGCCATTGTGCAATTTGCTTTTATAGGTTCAACATATTGTTTTGAATATTCTTAAGGCACAAACACTTTCTCCTGCAGGGCGATCTGACCTTTTGGAAACAGCCAAAGGTCAGATTTAACTGAGGAATCTGGTATGTGTAATGTCACTTGAGATTAAAAGCAAAGATAATTTCTAAAGAGTATTGGTAATCTCCAATACCCACGATTTGGGGCTATTGATAGCACACTGTAGCAAGGATTTAGCCTTTTAAAGCTGCACTTTAATGCCCAGCTTTTGCTGGTGCTATAAGCTGGGGCACGTTTGTCAAGGATCAACATGGTTCACACTCAAGTATATGCAAATACAGCTGTCCTGCTTCTCCGCACTACGGAGTCAGCTGAACTTTCTATCCCCTGGTGAAAACAACATACTCAGGAAGCAAATCGACGGGCCAGGCAGGAGAGAGACAGTGGTGAAGGAGACAAACATGGCAGAGCCTCAGGTTACCGTGGTCCTGTGAGACAGAGGTGCTGAGATGTGGGTTACAACCAGGGAAGACGGATGTGATGGGGGGTGCAGAGCAAGGGGACTTCTTGTGCAAGAGTCAGGGAAGGGGACTAGGAAGAAGCTGATACTTGGGGGACATATGAGGCTATCAAAAAGAGACGTGCGTGAGTGACCAGAGCCGAGGGAACGCGGCCTTCCTGAAGAAGCCCCCTTGAGGGCTGCTCAGCCAAGTGCGCTTGCTTGCCCAACACTGGGATTCTAAGCAGGCACAAGAATCTGTGCCTTAACTATTACAGCAAACTGCCTCTCACATTCTAGGGGCCAAATCTTTTCTTTCTTTGCAAATCTTAAGGGAGGATCTTAGCATAGAGCCAGCTGCCTCAGAAATCAACAGGAGATTGTTAAGTACCATTAGAAACTGGATCCATAGCCAATGAGGGAATGTATAAGCTTCCCTCATATGGGAAACCCAAAGCAAATTCATACATTTTCCATACATAACAACAATATTGATTTAATTCCATAACAGACTATAATTTGGATACTAGAAGGTATATAAGCGTAATTAGATACCATAGATCCTCTTTACATACCACTTCAATTGTTCTGTTAATATGTTTCTGTATTTCCAGAAGCATCGCCATACCCTGTAAGTAGAATAACCATGGTCTTCCACGCTGCAGTCTAGAAACTTCAAATATAAAAGCACACATCACATATGGCTATTTCTAACTCAGAATATTTGTAGGGTCCCTGATAAAGCATCCTGGTTAGTAGATCATATGGTCTACAAAATCGGAAGATTAAATGTCAATCTTCAGCCCTCAGTGTTTATTTGGTTGACCATGAATGAAAGGCTCTTCTTCCTCAGTATCCTCTCTCCATTGTTCTGAACTGACTAGTTAGGCTGATTGGATCAAGTTAATTTCATTCTCTTTCACAGTCTCTTGACCAACCTTCTTGCAATACACATCACAGGTCACCAAGGGATCCTGCAGGATAGTGTTTGAATTAGTATAAATCCACTGTCACTTAAAAAGTAGAAATGTATTCCAATGATGGTGGGATGTGCACATGAAGACAGATAAAGAACGGCATGCCAGGGCCTGGCCAGGTGGCATATCAGTTAAGTTTGCACACACTGCCTCGGGGGCCCTGGGTTCGCTGGTTTGGATCCTGGGTGTGGACCTATGCACCACTTATCAAGCCACGCTGTGGCAGGCATCCCACATATAAAAAATGGAGGAAGATGGGCACAGATGTTAGCTCAGGGCTAATCTTCCTCAAAAAAAAAAATGCCAAATGCTCTGGTACCCAAATAGCACAACAGGTATTAACTATAGGAAAGATCCTGGCACCAGGATCTGAACATGATCTGACAGACGGTTAGCTGGATATAAATCCTAGTCTTCCATAATTGATAAATTGTGACAATGATTATTCTCTTTAAAAAAAATTCTTTATCATAAAGAAACTATCTTGAGATTTTTTTTAAAAAATATTTTTCACTAGCTTAGATAAAATATCACTCAATGTATTGCCAGAGGGGATGGAGCTTCCTGTATTTTTTCTGAAAACATCCACTATAGAACATGAACATTTAGTTCTCCCTAATGCCTAATGGTAGAATATTTCATGAAGATTTAAAGAGGTGTACTGACTCATTCAGGCCACTAAAGAATGATGGAGACACTAGCACGCCTCAGAGTTGTAAAGATGCGACTTAGGGTTCCCCCATTCCATATTCCATAAACGTGCACTAAACCTCTCTCATGTGCCAGGCAGTCTGCTAGGCCTTGGAGTTCTTACTTAATAGAACAGGCTGCCAGGAAAGTGCCAGCTTCCTTTTGTTGCTGCCATAGCGCACAGACCGGTCAATAAAGATCTCTCAGTTTCGTCAACCAACCACCTTTCAGCACAGTCCAGGCCTGCAAGGCTACCTGCCCGTGGCTTCTCCGTGACTCACCAGCCTGAGTCAGTGCGGCAGTGAACCAGAGATCTGAGGCGATCGAAATGTGCTCCCTTTTGTTCCAGGTCTTGCTTTCTCCCAACTTTCCCCATTTCCTAAAATCTTTTTTCTCATTTTATATTAAATTCTCTCTCTCTTAGTGTCATAAGCCTTGGGGACCTACACTAAAAACTCATCGATGATGAAGTATTTTTTTTTAGAAAAAGTAGTTTGAGACAATGGCAGGTACTTGTTTAGCTGTTAATCCATGATGCGGTATACAAATCACTTCTTTCATTAAATTCAGCTTCCCAGGCGATGACTTTCCGCAGCTGACCAAAGTTACCATCAGCAAAGGTATAGTGAGCTTTGTTGGCTGTTCCTGAAATAGGGGGAAAACGAGGGGAAACGAGAAACAGGATTCATTCGTACTGACATGCTCGTGGGTCCTCGTATGGAATACGAGGGAATCACTCACCTGACGGTGCTTCAGTGCTGCAATATTCAAGTACAGGGGACTGTTGCCCAGAATGGCGCTGGTTTTGGCCACAGCTAGTGACACAGCCCCTATGGCCATGCTGCCACAGAGTACGGGTTCCACAGGATCGGGAGGCACGATAGGTTTCTCTGGGAGAGTATCCTTCCGCCCTGGAGGGAAAAATATTGACAAAAGATTCCTTTCTAGGAAGTCTGACTATAAGGAAACTGTATTTTCTAACGCTTTGCTTATAGATGTGAAGGCCCAGCATAAAGAAAGGTTGAAAATTGAGGCTGGGAAGAGCATATTCTCCACCTTAATTCCCAAGAAGTTTCTGTTTGAGTTCATGTACTACTCCCTAACGTTCAATAATCCTTAGCCATGCATTTTGCCTCTCTAAGAAATGTTAGGACACTCAATATTAACTCCTCCAACACTCACATGGGGCAGATATTGCTATCCCATATTCACATATAAGTAAACTAGCACTTAGAGAGTCGTTAAAACACTCGCTCAATATCTAAGAGAAAGTGAATAAGAGAGGGTCTGGACAGTCTTTGAATTCCAAATCCTTTGTTTTTCTATATTCCACCATAGCTCCTGCATCCCCAACTTTCTGTTGAACATCTCTTCATCCATATATCTAACTAGTTATCTTTCTTGACAACCCCAAATTGATGCCTTTTTCTATTAGAAATGGCTTCCAGATCCAATCATCCATGCAGAGTCTTAGTCACCTTCACTCTCATATGTTCTCAGCCCCCCAGTCTGATCAGGTACCACCGAGTCCATGAGACATCTCTAGTGTCCCTCCTGGCCCCTCCTTCGCTATAGCGACTGACCCGGGCCAGGAAGGTAAGATAAGTGAAGAAGTTTTGTAAGCACCTAGCACATAATAAATGTTTAGCAAATTAACTGTCCCCTCCTACTTCTTCCCTGTTCTGAAGTCCCAAGTTCTATCAGTCAAAAGTAACTTCCAAATTAACATCCAGTGGTAGCCCCTACCTATAATTCGGTAGTGGCCATCCCCATCCTTCTAAGAGAAGATTGGTCTAACATGAATCCTTTGCCTTGAGCAACTCTCCTCCCCTCTCTGGGCCTCAGCATCTGAATCTGAAATAAGAGCCTTTGTCTCTTATTGTCTCCATAGTCTCTTTGGTCCCTTTCCAGTTCTGGTGCTTTCTTATTCAATGGAACCCACCTTTACTGGGTGTGTACTTTGTGCCTGGCATTGTGCTAGGCCCTGGCAGAACTAAATTGAATGAGCCATGATTGATGCCCTCAAAGAACATGTTCTAGTCGGAGAGACATACAAACCACTGTTAAAATACTAGCAGCAGCTCAGGAATTAACATACTGGAGGGGCTGGGGTTAGCAATATGTTAGAAGGCATGGAGCAAAGGGCCATGATAACTTCGATTATTTGCTTTAAAATAGCAAAGTTTTCCAAAGAAAAATTTTTTTTTCTGCTTTTCCTCCCCAAATCCCCCCAATACATAGTTGTATATTCTAACTGTGAGTGCCTCTGGTTGTGCTATGTGGGACGCCACCTCAGCGTGGCTTGATGAGCGGTGCCATGTCAGCGCCTGGGATCCAAACTGGTGAAACCCTGGGCCACCGAAGTGGAGCAAGTGAACTTAACCACTCGGCCACGGGCCGGCCCCTCAAAGAAAATTTTTATTAATATGTTACATAGGACTGAGAAAATGTTGGTTATCCATTTTAACGATAGCATTAACCTTTACAATATGGAGTGGCTTTTTGATGAGCTAATGGAAATTTTGAGGGGCAGTTAAAGGTCCCCCCGCCCCACCTCTGGCATTGCCACTGTTCACTGCAATTTGTTTAGCAAGTGTTCACCTCTGGCTAAGAAATATTTTTATCTTACAAATAAAAATGGAGGGTCGGATGGGGTAAAACCCTGCCTGCCCAAGAAAGTAGCTTCAAGTAAGGAAGTGGCATAGAGGATGGCTGGGACCTGGAGAGAGCCCGACCTAGGTCTGCAGCTAAGAGACTAACTCGGAAGGCCGTCAGCCTTTCTTCCTCACACGTGTTACTCATGGTTCCGCAAGATGATCAGCCACTGACCTTGCTTTTGTCCCTTTTTTTTTGCTGGAGGTGGAGGGGGGGATGGTGGCATCAGAGGGAAAGGTGTGGGCACTGTTGAGTCTTCCAGGACCTTCTCCAGTTCTTTTCTCTCCTTATCTTCTTGCACTTTACTTTCAAAGAATGTCCTTAAGGGCAAGGAAATATGGCTTTACAACGGGATATTTAGGAATATCACTCTTAATTTTGGTCATGTTTTAGTGCTGACCCTGATATGTTTCAATAATTAACTCTGCTTTTTAGCTACTTAAGGACAAATCTGCTTCAATTTCCTAGGCCAAAAATGATGCTGTTATAAAATAGTATTCACGAACTGAAATTAATTTTGGCCTGGAAATAAATGTTTAAAGATTTCAGGTGTTCGTTTTTTAAATTATTTGAGCCGTGTTCATATTTTTTAAAGTAAAATTTGAAGATTTAATTTGATTAACAGCTATTGGATTTCCTTTTTTTTTTTTTTTTTTTAAGGGTATGCTTTTTGGTGAGAAAGACTGGCCCTGAGCTAACATCTGTTGTCAGTTTTTTTTTTTCCTCCCCAAAGCCCCAGCACATAGTTGCATATCTTAGTTGCAGGTCATTCTAGTTCTTCTGTGTGGGATGTCACTATAGCATGGCTTGATGAGTGGTGTGTAGGTCCACGCCCAGGATCCAAACCAGCAAACCCTGGGCTGCCAAAGCAGAGAGCACGAACTTAACCACTCAGCCACGGGGCCGGCCCCTGGATTTTCTTTTTGAACAAATGACCATCAGAAGAAAAATGAGTCAAGAATAGACAGTGAAATATAGAGCACTATGTGCAGGACTTTCTTTTCTTTTGTTTCGTGGGGGGCTTAAAATGAATAGTTAAAAAAACTTTTGGGAAATCCCACTTACGTGCATCAACATAAAATTTCAGCTCCCCAGAATAGAAAGAGGCTAAAAGCTTCCAGAGACAAAAAATAAGCTAACAAAAGACAAAGACGTGGGAATCAGATTTGCACTAGGCTCATTAATCATCCAGATGCCGGTGGGGCAGTGCCTTTAAAGTACTGAGAGAAATTAATTTTAAACAAGAATTCTTTTCTCAGCTGAACTGTCAACTGTGAGGGCAAAGTGCTGACATTTCCACACATGTAAGAACTCAAAAACTTTACATTCCACATACCCCTTCTCATCCTTACTTTTAGAGGATGTAATCCAGCAAGTCAACAAAGAGGAAGATATGGGATCTAGGAAACAGGAGAACAATGAAGGGATGTCTTCTGGCATGTCTGTAGTAGGGCTAGAAAGGAACTAGTCCAGATGGGAGGTGTGGGGAGGGAAAGCTCCAGGAAAAAAGGAATGTCATAGAATGGAAGGTATGACTGAGAGCTTGGGGAAAAAAAAACTACGGCTATGATAAAAGCAGATAAGACACACACACAAAAAGGAATAAGTGGAATAGCATTCAGAAACTCTAAGAAAATCAAAAACTACTCAAAACAGTTTTGTACAAAGGTCATGATCCAACTCTGAAGCAAACTAAAATGTGATGGTCTGCACAGTTAAGGAAGTGATGAAGCTTAGAGAAAGGGAATCCAGCTGACCTTCATTGGGCCAAGAGGGTTGTGGCACTGGACCCCACGAAAGAAAAAGTCACACTAACCCATACTCACTGGAGCTGAACAATCTCACAGCCCCAGGAAAGCCTTCCTTGGTTTTCACATTTTAGAGTTAACCTACGGGCAAGGCATGGAAGACCTGGTTGTGTGTGGAGGACAGAACGTGAGCACCACCCATGGTGACTGTACAAAGGATACGAGGCGCTCCAGGCGGGCGTCCGTGGAGGTGGGGAGAGGGAAAAGCCAGCATCCGCATTCTTGACTTAATCCTTTTCCTGAGAAACTTTTTACTGACTCCTAGGAAAGCTCTACGCCTAGAGGCTGAAAGGCTGTATCTAGCCTTACAGTAAAACTTTAATAACAAACTTTTAGAAGAAAAACAACATTTTATGCTCAGTTTTGCTGCTTTGGCATATGCTTCCTAATTGACTTCCCTACTGAACCCTACAGATACGACAGACCCATTTTATTGGCAGGTGAGATGGAAAGAAAAGAGATATGCATGTATCCTGGACACTTACCTTTCAAAGTGAAAGATTTACCTGAGCACCTGATCCACCTCGGCCTGGCTGGAGGGTCCTAGGCCCTGAAGCTCCTCGGTGATGGTTTCGTTGACCCACTGCACAGCAGTGCTGACGGCTTCCAACCTTTCTGCTTCCTCCGCTTCAGCCAGCTCCCATGAATCGTTCTCATGCACTTCGAAGTGAGTCGCGATCACCACAGAACATATGTTCTGAAAATAATATAGACATGTTCTACATTTTCCCTACCTCTCTGAGAAAATAGGAAACTGAATGTATCCAGCTTTTAATGTGCATGATATTTTATCACCAGTTTCAAAAGGAAAATGAGAACATGGAGTTTTCTTTGAAATATTTTTATAGCTGTTGAAACACTGGAATGTAACTTCAAGGAACATTTAAGATTATTACCTTGCTAAAATATCCTTATAAAAACCTTATATTGAACTTCCTTTTTATCGCTCCCTCTCCAATAAATAACTAAAAGTATACAAACAGATTTAATCATAATTATTTTCCTCCCAGAGACTGTAACAAAATTATTTCTAACAAACATGTCCAATTAAAGTGAAAGATTAAAATTATAAAAATGTATTTTTTCTTTATGTAGATCAGTCTACATATCTATAAACCTATGTAAATCTATTCATAAATATATGAATCTATAAACCTATCTATAGATTTATAGAACTCATCACATAAATAATGTCACAGTTTTAAAACTATTTTTTTCTTTTTTTTTTTAAAGATTGGCACCTGAGCTAACAACTTTTTTTTTTTCTGCTTTTTCTCTCCTAAATCCCCCCAGTACATAGTTGTGTATTTTTAGTTGTGGTTCCTTCCAGTTGTGGCATGTGGGACGCCGCCTCACCATGGCCTGATGAGCGGTGCCATGTCCTCGCCCAGGATCTGAACCGGTGAAAGCCTGGGCCGCCGAAGCAGAGAGCACGAACTTAACCACTCGGCCACGAGGCGGCCCCTTTAAAACTATTTTTGCCCCATGTTCTTTCGCCACCTTGGATCATCTTCGGGTTAGCATGTCATGTCTGTACCAACATTACACGCAAACGTAATAAAGTCTTCATGGTTGATTGTATGATTTGTGCTTTATGTACATGAATACCTACAAATAGTATGTGTTTGTGTGTATTCACAAACACTGAATTTCAAAACATTAATTTTCCACAGTTTAGACAATAAATGCAGTGGGGCCAGGACATAGTGACGAACCCATGTAAGCTGCCTCGTACCTTGGGAAAATTTTGAATGGTGCAGAATATTTCCACTTGTAGGGTTGGAAGCCCCAGTCCATCCAGCACGTTTTTCCCCACCACTTTGCATATGGTAGGAGGCTTTGCAAGTTTAGAAAAGCAGTTTGCCTTCAACACAAAAAAAACAAAAATTACAATGCCATATCTAATTCATCTTTAAAAGGTCACTCACATTTACTCTCGTTTCAACTGACCCTCTCCCCGAGTGTCCTCCTTGTGGGGGGATTAGTCTAGCAGCTCTGTGGGAAATGCCCCGCCCTCATGCCCTGAGATTTAGATATGGCCTGATGCTGAGTCTCAGGGGCAGTTTGCTGTCTTCTGAACTCTAGGCAGAAACTCACACACGTTTCTGAATAAAGCCCTGTGTCACTCTGTAGTAGGCCTTATACTCAACTCAATTCCCTAACCTCTTCTTCTGTCCAAGATACCAAAGTCAGTGGGTCTCTAGAACCCTGCGATGCAGTCAAACTTAAGAAGCCTTAAGTGGGCCGATTTTTAATGCTCCCAGCAAGGCATCTGATATTTTAATGGTGAAGACTTATGCAGAGGCTGTATTTCATTTACCATCAGCTCATGCAGGGAACATGTTCAAAGAGGATTGTTGGAACCTTAGTAATAGCAGTTTCATTGAGGTGGAAAAGGAGAAGCCATTTGGAAGTGATCCAAGAAAGAGATGGAAGAAAGAGAATGAAGCCCAGGGAGAAAGCCCACTCAAGGAGGCTGAGTAAAGATTCAAGATGGTGTTTCTATGCAGAGGAGCAGGAGCTGGGAGAGCAGCAAGAAGGGAAAGTGAAGGCACACCCTCTTCGCCCTCTTTATCACCAGACAGCATTGGGCTCTTGAATTTCATTTAGCAGATCAGGCCTCTGATATTTCAGTTCAAAACCCAGTGACTTCAACCTGCATAACAGGTCCTCTAAGACCCATCAGCAACGTGCCAGGGTAGAGGTGGTGCACCAGGAGAACTAAAGCAAAAACCAGTTTTCAAGCCATCCACGCATTTGAAGGATGATGGTTTGTATGTTACAAAGTAAGTGCCTAAATGAATTTAGATAGAACCAAGAGGGGGAAAAATGTTATCTAGCTTATACTTTCCGTATTCTAGTGAGTTCAAGTAACAAGCAACAAGCATCCACAATGTGCCACATATTGTGTTAGGACGGGAAGGGAACTAACATTTTTTAAATGCTTAATATGTACTTTGAAGGAGTGACTATCTCTTTTTTTTATCACTTATCACATACCACAGTGCCTGGCATATTTAAATCTTGTATAAATTAATACATGTCAGACAGATGTCATTAAATTCTCAAAACAACTCTACAAGGTAAATGGTATCAGCTCCATTCTACAGATGAGCAAACTGAGTTCCAGAGATATAAACTGCCCAAGATAACATAGCCAATGTTTTAATTATCTACTGCTTTGTAACAGACCACCCCAAAACTTAGTGGCTTAAGCCATTTATTTGCTCATGATTCTGCAATCTGGGTTGGGCTCAACCGTTCTTTGGCTGGTCTTGCCTGTGGTCTCCCATGTAGATGCAGTCATCTGGAGACTTGACTGGGTCCAGAGTGTCCAGGACGGTTTCACTCTCATGTCCAGTGTCTCAGCTGGGATGGTTGGAACATCTAGGGGCTGGCTGGGCATCTGTCTTTCTCAGAGGATACCCTGGAAGTTGCACATCGGCCAGGGCCTTTCTCTCTCTCCAGCAGGGTAATTGGACTTCCTCACAGCAGGATGACTAGCTTCCCAGAGGGAGTGTTCCAAGAGTACAAGCCTCAATATGCCAGCAGCAATATGCCCTGTTTGCATCATGCTTGTCAAGGTGCTATTGATCAAAGCAAACCATACGGCCAAGGTCTGAGTCAATGTAGGAGGGACCTACATAAGACTGTTCACCCTGGTGGTGTGGTTCATTGGGGACGATCCATGTAACAGTCTACCACAGCTACTAAATGGCAGAGCTAAGAATGAAACCCAGATCTGCCTAATTCCCAATCCCAAACTCTTTCAATCATTAAGTTTTATGATGAAGGAGTAAATAGTCTTGCTATTGCCCATAGGAATCTTCCTCATCCCTGAATTCCTCTAATATGTATAAGAAGCATAGAAGAAATGGCATTTGAACCAAACATTGGAGGATGT
The DNA here is from genome assembly GCF_041296265.1 of Equus caballus. Taxonomy (NCBI): domain Eukaryota; kingdom Metazoa; phylum Chordata; class Mammalia; order Perissodactyla; family Equidae; genus Equus; species Equus caballus. The sequence continues at coordinate 16,096,081 of NC_091684.1, forward strand.
GTAGTATTTCAACAGGCAGAAAAGGGGGAGAAGTTGAGGGCAAATAGTCAGGTGAGGGAATAGGATAAGCAAAGAGGGAAGTGGGAAACTTCAGGCTTTAGAGAATGGTAAGGGGACCTGCACGGGGGGGCAGGGGAGGGAGTGGGAGGTAAGCCTGTTAGCAGGGGTAGGGGTAAGCACTATGAATCACCCCCGGAAGGCGTTCGATCTCAGCATGAAAGGGGGAGCCACAGGAGACAATGACGCGCAGATTCAGGATTAGGAACATTGCTCTGGCAGCTCTATGCAGGATGGACTCAACAGAGAGAGACACAAGGTGAGAATAAGGATGGCCCAAACTAGGGCAGTGACAAAATGAAAAAAGGTTGCCTTTTTGCTGATCCAATTCCTGAACATCCTTCAAAGTCCAAGCCAAAACTTTCCCAGATGCTACAGCCTACAGGATTGTCCCCATCCCTGAATTCCTGTAGTGGGTATACAGTGATGTGTCCCTCAGTGGAGCACACAATCCAATCACCTTATCTATCACTCCAATTATTTTATGTATCAGAGGCTTTTGTCCCTAACCAAGGTATAAGCTCCAGAGAGCTGTACAAACCAACGTCCTGGTGGCCTAATAGACCGGGCAGAGCATTACACTGGGGACCAGACTCCAAGTTTCCAGTCTTAGCTTCTATACTAAGTAACTGTGAGACAATGGCTTGGTGTCTTTATAAAACGAGGAAGTTAGACTAGTTAACTTTCAAGAAGTCCTCTAGCAAGAGATAGTGGAAAGAGAATGGAATTCAGTTGTATTCACTCATTCATCCCACATATAGTTCTCGAGCATCCACTATGTACCACCTTCTCTACTAGGTACAGGGTTTAATCACTGTCCTTCACTGTGTCCCCTGGGAAAATCCTTTAAGTTCACTGGGCCACAGTTTATTTGTAAAACAGGAATCATAATTTTTACCTCAGTGGTGCTAAGGATTAAGTGAAATAACATATAAAGCACAGGGAACTCAGTAACCACCACCACCATCACACTCCCTCCCCCCTCCCCCCACCAACTTTGATGTATAGCCCATAAGTGAGAAAAACAAACATTCATGGAGCATCATCTGTATCAACTGCTTCAACAAGATGTAGTTTTGTACCCTGTAAGCACATCATGCTTCTTCACAGTATTTACAGAATCTGCTGGGTGGTGTCATATTGCCCCAGCATAGTCAAATTCCTACCAGTCGCAACCACACTGCCTTCCAGAAGGTAGGTGTTGGTTAGTACTTATGGATCTAGAAGTGAGAAAACACTTGCCTTTGTTTCAGCTGCTTACAGCTTAAGGCTAAGTTTTGTGGCAGATCTCACACTGGGCACAGGGACTAGGAAGGTGATGTAAAAAGGCTCTGCTCTCCACAGCAGCTCACAAGCTGCCTAGGGAGGGTTTCAATACATGTAGGAAATGCTATAGGAATGCAGAAGGACAATTAGTCCAGGGTGAAGTGGGCGAGACTTGTATCTGAATTTGAAGTTTGTGTATGAGCTGGTTAGGTGGGGACGGGCATCCAGGCAGAGAAGGGTGCACATGTCAAGGAGCAAAGACTTGAAATCGAGTGAAACTTGGAAGCAATGGGGGCCAGCTGGGTATGAGGCCTCCGGATAGGCTGTGTCCAAGTCGTAGCCAACGCCAAGGCGTTTATCCCGTGGTCTAAAGGAGGCCAATAAAGGTCGGTAAGCTGAGCTATGTGGTTAAGATCTGTGTTTAAAAAGGCAACTGGATGTAAAAGAATGAAAATAGACCACTCTTTTATGCCATTCACAAAAATAAACTCAAAATGGACCAAAGACTTAAAGGTAAGATCTGAAACTATAAGACTTCTAGGAGAAAATATAGGCAGTATACTCTTTGACATCAGTCTTAAAAGGATCTTTTTGGACACCATGTCTTCTCAGACAAGGGAAGCAACAGAAAGAATAAACAAATGGGACTTCATCAGACTAAACAGCTTCTACAAGGCAAAAGAAAATAGGATTGAAACAAAAACACAACCCACCAACTGGGAAAAGATATTTGCAAATCATATTTCCGACAAAGGCTTAATCTCCATAATATATAAAAAACTCACACAACACAACAACAAAAAATCAAACAACCCGATCAACAAATGGGCAGGGGATATGAGCAGACATTTCTCCAAAAAGATATATGGATGGCCAATAGGCACATGAAAAGATGCTCATCATCACTGATCATCAGGGAAATGCAAATCAAAATCACACTAAGATATCACCTTACACCGTTAGAATGGCTAAAATAACCAAAACCAAAAAATAACAAATGTTGGAGAGGTTGTGGAGAAAAAGGAACCCTCATACACTGCTGGTGGGAATGCAAACTGGTGCTGCCACTATGGAAAACAGTATGGAGATTTCTCAAAAAATTAGAAATACCATATGACCCAGCCATCCCACTACTGGGTATCTATCTAAAGAACTCGAAATTAGCAATTCAAAGAGACCCATGCACTCCTATGTTCATTGCAGCATTATTCACAATAGCCAAGACATGGAAGCAACCTAACTGCCCATCCACCAATGAATGGATAAAGATGTGGTGCATATATAGACAATGGAATACCACTCAGCCATAAAAAAGGATAAAATTGTACCCTTCACAACAACATGGATGGACCTTGAGGGTATTATGTTAAGAAAAATAAGCCAGAGAGAGAAAGACAAACTCTGTATGACTCCATTTATATGTGGAAGACAAACAAACACACGGACAAAAAGAGATTAGTGGTTACCAAAGTAAAGGGGTTGGGGGGTGGGCACAAAAGGTGAAGAGGTGCACCTATAATATGACTGACAAATAATAATGTACAACTGAAATGTCACAAGGCTGTAAACTATCATAACCTCAATAAAAAATAAAATAAAATAAATAAAACGAAAAAGTCAACTGGCAGCCAGGGCAGGCCCACCCAGTGCTAGGAGGAAGCCTGCCAGACTCTGAGCTGTCGCCGCAGCTGCAAATCTGCCTAGAGCCCACTTTCCTCTGTTTCCTGTCCACCCCCTTCTCGACATTCCTCCGCCCCAGGTTTCCGCTGGGCATCTCCCCTTCAGGGTCACCTTTCCGCACGACCACTGCCCCCGAACCCCTGACGGCTGCGCGCGTGCGCAACTCTGTGGCGCAGGCGCACGGCTTTGCCGCAGCGCGGGGCGGGGGGAGAAGGGCTGGAGGGAAGAGGGTGCTTGTCCCAGGTCCCTACCAGGTGCCCGTAGACGTCGGCAGGCTGGAGGTAGAAGGTGGAGTTGAGCAGTTCTTCCAGCCTGCGCGGAACGTCGTTCTCCTGGTAGTACTCCAGCGCCTGCTGCTTCAGCTTCTGCAGCTCCCTAGTGGTCCCACAGCTGCGGCCGCCGCCTTCTTCCCCCATGGTAGGAGATTTAAGGCTACAGCAGGGGTTAGTGTGGGGGCCCGCGAGCGTCCTCTCGTCGCTAGGCAACGCAACGAGATTCCCGACCCTAGATCTCGCGAGGTTTCTGGCCCCTGGTTCTTCCCGCGGTCGGAGACGCGAATGGCTCCTCCGCCCCCCGCCCTCCTTCCCCCAGAGGAGTTGGGCCCCAGGATGGGGCTCCTCTCCTCGTGAGACTACCGCTCTCTCGGCGTGGTTGTCACCACTTCCCTCCGACGCGCTTCCAAACGGGAAATAGTTAACGATCTCATGAAACGCTTTTTGTGGAGGCGTGGGAGCGCTACCCCGGCTTCCAGCTGGGGACTTGAGCCTCGGCGACGCGCGGTTCCGCGTGGCCCCGGCCCCGGGCCTTCCCGCCTTCCCCGCCGTCCCCCTCGCTGCTCGCGGGCAGTGTGCCCCTCGGGTGGCGAGGCCGGCCCGCTCTCCTGGGGAGGGGTGTGAGAACTCAGGGCGTCCTTGCTACGCCGTGCGGTCCCCAGGAGCTCCTTCCATCGGCTGTTGTCTGACCCCCTTCCCTGAGACGGCCCTCCCCGGGGAGATTGGAATCCACGGGAGGAAAAGCCAGTGTGGGCCGAAAACATTTAGGGTAAACCTTAGGGGATCGGTATGGTTTGGACCGGCCTAGGGATGGAGGGTGTTACAGGCAAGACTGGAGAAGTGGGAATGGGAGACTGTCATTGGGTCACATTACCTCTCCAGAACCCTCAGAGGCGGCCTGCGTCCTGTCCATTTAAATACGAACTGCCTGCGTGGCTGCATTACACCTGCCCGATGTCACACGCAGTGATAGAACTTCTTAACTGCGCGCACCGCGCTCTGTGCTTCTGCGGCAGGAGTGGACTGAGATGGGTAGGGTGTTCTTGTTCCTCTCGTGCCTGTTTGTATTCCCAGCCCACGCAGATCACTTAAAACGTCTATGCTGCACTTTGCTGATCTGGAAAACGTTATCTTACCTACTCTTGCCTGCTTCACAAGTCACTTAGGATAAATTGAGAAAGTGAGTGAGAAAACACTTTTGAACAAGATGGTTATTTTCAATAGATGCACGTAGATGTATAAAAATGTTATTCTGTAAAAATTCTCACAGGAACCCAGACATAAACTTCCTTCTGTCCTCCCTCAGTGTTTTCTCTGAATTTCTGATGGAACATCTCACTTTCTGGGGTGTGACAGATAATCACAGGCCTGCCTTATCCTCCTTGCTAGATGGAAATCCTTTGATGGTGGGAGCCAGTCTGAGGCATGTTCACATGCACCTCAGAGCCTGGGACCCCGCAGGGACAGAGCATGTGCTCTGCTGAATAGGTCTTGAATGAACATTTATACAAAATAAGCTGGTGCTATTGCTGCTGTTGTTTCCAGTCCACCCCTGTGCCTTTCCTCAGATCCCCCGGATGGAAGGCACCCCCTTCTCTCACATGCCCATCTTTTCATGCCTGCTAGTTCCACGTCTTCAGAGAAACCGTGCTCCACACTCCAGCTCTCCGCACTCAGCCCTTCCTTTCTTCTGAAGCTCTTTCCCACTTGCAGCCTGGGGCACAAAGTTCAGTCCTCAGGGATGTCTTGACTCATTTGACATTTTGGTGGAAGATTGGCAGCATCCTGGGCTGGGGCCACCATGTCTGAGAGTCTCTCCTCTAGAACCCGTTGGCCTCTGAATTCCATGAAGGCGGGGACTTGGTCTCTCCTGTTCCCCATTGAGTCCTCAGCATCAGTACATTACCTGACAGAATAGATGCTCAGTAAATATTTGTTGATGAATGAATAGATCTTATACATAATAAAGGATTAATAAATACATAACTCACAATCAAATGTTTTGGAGTTGGGTGACTAAGGAGTACACCAGTCTGGCTGGAGCAAAGGTTTATTTTCAGGAGTATTGAGAAATACGGATGAAAAGTAGTCTGAGGTGAGATTGTGAAAGAACTGGAATACCATTCTGTAAGAGGGAAGCACCCCCAAGCTTCTGAATGTAGGCTAGGCAAGATGGAAGTGGTGTTTCAGGAAGTTGACTGGTGGCAGTGGGTAGGCTGGATGGGTGTTTGGTTATACAAAAATCAGGAGACCCTGTGAGAAAATAATATAGGTGTAAGGGCCTAAACAATAATGGTAGCGATGGGAAGAAAAGGGTGAGAGAGATAATAGGAAGGAAGGATGAAAATCATTTTGAGGGATTGGATATGGGTTTGGGGAACCAAAGATGACTCCATTGAAGGTAACTTGTAGAATTCTGTTATAGTTGACAGAAATAGGATAAACGAGAGAATAATCTTGTTTGATGGAGGGAACGTGAGGAGTTTGGTTTTGGACATGTAGAGCTTGAGGGGCAGTGGTACCCAGAGGAGAGAGAGACTGAAGATACAGATAGAAGACTTCCACAGAGAATTTAAAGTTGAGTACAAGTACGTGAATCCTCTGGAGGGAAAAGGGAAAAAACTCCTGGGGAAGGAATATATTTAGGATGTGGGAGGAGAATAAGGAGCTGTATAGCAGGAGACAGACAAAAAGGGCTTAGAGAAAAAACAATACAGAGTCTAGGGCAGAGAGTTTTGGGACTCTGTCAGATGTGTGTGTTTGTGTGTGTCCATATGCATAGAATAAAGCTGAAAGGATATACATTAGCATGTTAACTAGGTCATCCTTGGGTCTTGGGATCATGGGGAACTTTTATTTTCTTCTTTTCCTATACCGGTAGTATCTGACTTTCGTAAAATGAATGTGTTACTTGTATAACTTTGAAGAATCACATTAAAAATATTTGAGGGAAGGATGTTAAGTCAAATGTTACAGGAGGATTGAAGATGCAAAGAGATTATTAGGACTCAGTTCTTCTCTTGTGGATCACTCTGCCTTCTCAAATGAAAATACAATTACATGTAGGCTAAATAAGTAAATAAATAAACCCACCATCCCCGTTTACTTCCGCCATTCAGTAAATCAGCAAATGTTTATTGAATGCCTGCCATGTGCAAGGCACCATTCTAGGCGCTGGGGAAAAAGCAGTGAATGGAATAGACAGCGTTTCTTCTCTTTGTGGCACTTAAGTTCTAATGACACTCCGGTAGCACTTACATCCTAGTCAGCCATTGGACAATAAAACTGAAGTAATAGATGTGAATCATTTTGAAAAGTTGGTATGCTAGGGGTTTAATAGCCTATTGGTGTTGACAGATCCAGAGTAAATAAAATGATTATTTATGAATATTCCAATTTTAGTATTTTCCACAGATAGTAGAAGTACTGGGGTTCTAGCAGCAAAATAGATTCATGCATCTGCATATTTTATACATACTCAGCACATTCCTCGTTTTAGTACTTTGGTGACTATATTTCCATTTCGTATTGAGACTAAATGTCCCAGGGCACTTAGAGAGAGAGCATCAGAGCTCAAAAGGGATTGAGTGCTGCTAACCCTAAAGGTATAAACTGGGGAGTTGAGGAGGGGAGGGAAAGAAAAAGAAGGAAAGGGGCAGGAGATATAGAAAGTTCTGGAACATATCCAGGGGGAGAGGGTAGGACTATATTCTCCTTTAGAAGGAGAAGAGATGCTTGATAGAGGACACAGCCATGACTGTTAACTTCTCGTGGATCGGGGGCCCGCATCAGAAGGGATGTATGGTATGGGACAAGGACCCTGTGGGAATCAGAAAACCTAGACTGGGGCCCCGCTGTCCCCATGGTCTTCTGGGACCTCATCAATAAAACCAGCCGCTGGGCTAGATCCGTGTTTCCTAAACTTTTTTGAGTATGAAGACTCTTTTTTAACAAGTGAGACCCCCCCCCCCCCCCCACCGTGTAATAGTGATTCCGTATAGTGACTGTGACTTCCCCAGTAGGTCTGGAGGTATTTGTATTTCATTCATGGAAACTCTGTACATATGACAAAGAATACATTTATGGGCAAGCCGTTCTTCAGTGTCAGGGGTGTGTTTGGTGAACGTTTAGAATTGGGCTTCTTGCCCATAGTCCTCAGGCTTCTCAGGGACCTTGATTGCAAACCACTGAAGTGGTCTCTCCATCTTCCATCTCTTCTTTGTAGCTCTGATCTGAGATAAAAATCAGGACTTATTAGTCTATTCCTATGAAGACCCTTCATGGAAGAAATTAACCATTCTGCAGTCTGCATTTCAAAAACAATTTCTAAGCTATGTCAGACATTTCCTAAATGAAGGAGGATAAAGAAAAGTGTGTTTGTTCATTTCTCCTTAATCCTTTCCACCACCTTTGTCTAAATTGGAACTTGTTTGCCATGACTTGAATGTTCAGAAGTGATTATTTAGATGTTATTTTGGGATTGCTATCAAGTGCTTGTTAATTCTTCTTTCCTGCATTTGCCATCTGTGTTGAATATCATTTTTCATAGGGAACTAATGAACATGATTGCAGGTGCCTTTAATCATAGAATCATAGAAACTGGAGACAGACTAGATGGAAATGTTGCCTTTTCCTCATCTAGAAAATGGGAGTAATAATGTTACCCGTCCTCCCCAGTGGTCATGAATGAGAAATATGATTGCCAAGCTAATTGCAATGTAAATAGCTGTAAATTAAATGCTAAGTAATAAAAGTAGAAATGATTTAACTAATAAAACAATGTTTTTGTAATTTGATTTTTTTCATTACTAATGCCTCCCAGCAGTAGTCATTACCCCTGTAGTAGTAACAACAATAAAAACCACAGCAGCAACGGCCATTGATGGAGCACTTTTATGTGCCGGGAGCTTTCCTTTTGTCGTCCCTTTGAATCTGCAAAACAACCACCACAGGTGAGTGAGTGGCCCAAGGTTGCACAGTTAACAGTGGAGATGGAATTTGAACCCAGGTCCCACTGACTCCAATGCCCACACCCTTCCCGCTGTGCTCCACTGCCTCTCAAATCTAGAACTCTCTTAGTCAGCTCTTGCTTGACCCTTGCCCCTCCTCTCTGGAGAAGCCAGTTGAATTGCTCACATTGAGGGCTTGGAGAAAGGAGGCTGGGTAAGTGGCAGTGATCTCTCGATCGCTGGTTCTCAGTCTGGGATGCACATTATAATCACCCAGGGATTTTACTAGATTCTAGAAGAATCTAAGCACCATTAGAATTTAAACACCACCGAGAGAAGGATTATCTATTTTATTCACTGCTATAGTGAAAAACACTGATGCCTGGGCCCTACCCCAGACCTAGTAAATCTAGATCTCCAGGGGTGGGGCCCAAGCATATATGATAACATCTATATGTGATGTTAACGTGTAGCCAAAGTTAAGAACCACTGCTCTAAAAGATTTCTTCATGGATCATGTTAGAAAGAGAATGGCTAAGTCTTCACCCAGGAATGGTTTGATAATAGATGCAGCCAAGAAGACCTAGAAGAGTTCAGTCCTGGAATCAGACCCCATGGGTTCAAGTCCTGGTTCTTCCAGTTCACAGCTGTGTGACCTTGTATAAGTTACTTAACTTCTCTGAGCCCATTTCCTCAGCGACTGATATTTTCAGTTTCATAGGATTGCTCTGAGATTAAATTGAAAAATCCTTGTGAACTTCTTCCCACCACACGCAACACATAGTGAATGATGTCATTATTACCAAAGAAATTAAGGAAAAGGAAAATGTAGCATTTTTAACACTTTTGCAGTATTTGTCTGAAAACTTTTATTTTAGCTTTGTACAAGAATTCAGATGGGACTGAGTTAAATGACAGGGGAACCGCCCCCCCTTTAAAACTATATTAGTGACCTTTTGAGGTAATCAAAACTCCTGATAATCCATCACTTTTATTTTAACCTTACTGTTTGTGCAGAATTAGAAAGTTGATGTGCTATTTCTCTCTTGCTTTCCAAAGAAAGCAGAAAGCTGGAGCCACAGTCATAAAGTGAGTGTTCAAAGTTGGCATCCTGTCAAAGGCTGTTTTAGATTTAGCCTTCCGGTCATTTGTTCAAAGGGCTTTGACACTCAAGACCAAAAGATACTGTTGGAGATGCTGCTGCTGGCAGTTTAATTGGTATTTTTCAGGGTATAGACAGAGAATTTCTCTATAGGCAGAATGCAACTGGAAGTAGGGCAATTATCCGGTGAGTTCAGACAGTAAAGAGAAAAGGAAAAAAATCAGGCAAAAGAAATTCTTTAAGCCAGCTATTTTGCCATTTTTAAATAGATACTTTTTTAACTTTATAGAAGTAGATACAACTTAAGAGTATTTTTGTCGCATAATTACGGGGCTAACAAAGCAAGATGAATACATATAAAATATCCTGCAAAGGCCAGGTTTTCCATTTTATACTTCTTTTCTTAATATAAAAGTAGCAAAATAAAAATAGTAATTGCGTTTATGGTGAATAAGGAAAATATTAGACATATTTTCTACATAGGGGGCAGCAAAGAAGAAAGCGAGGAAGACTCGCAGTGAAGAGGACCGGTTAGATGTTTTATCAAGTTAGGGCTAAAAGTCTTTTCTCTGTTCCTGGTGCAAATATTGGTTTGGTTTGTTTCCTGGCCCCCGAGAGTCCTGTGTCTGCCTGTTTGGCTGTTATGCTTGAATGAGAGCTAATAAATTGTTTGACTTTTGTAATTAAACTTAAGAACCTGATTGAAGGGGATTCTAGTTCCCTGAAAATGTACTTTAAGTTAATCTGCTTAAGAGGAATTATCTATTTCTTATTAGCAAAATCAAAAGCCTGTCTATGCCTTTATAACTGATGATTTCTGCAGGCCTGGTCATGAAGCTTACGGTAATGTTAAACCTTCAGAAAATTGCATGGGGAGTTTCAAAAATTCAGTTGGCAATAATTTAGGACTTGACTCTTTACATTTGTTACTGGCAAAGTGTAGGATTGTTTTTTGTTGTTGTTGTTACTGTTTTCTTTTTTTTCTTCCTTGATTTGCCTCTTTTGGTCCTGTTTAAGAAGTTTGAGGATTTTAGTTCTTTGAATATTTTTAAAAAAATTCTAGTCGCAGACTACTAGATGAGATGATGAGAATTATTTCTTGAAGAATTGTGATTTTGGAGAGTAAATTTCCAGGAGTTTTTAGCAAATAAAATCATTTTAGGCAAATTTCTCCATGTTGATTTAACTGCATCTCTTTTATATATGACAGTCATATAGAAATTATCATTGAGCCATGCCTACTTCCCAAATTATTTAAGGGGACACTTGTGAATGAATCTCTAATGCCAATCTAATGTGTTAGATTAAATTTCTGTATAATTTTAAAAAATTCATGGAATTGTATGTTGGCGAGGGATCATGAATCCTATTTTTAATTAAATGATACAATTATTATATTTTGTGATTGTGCATGCAACACCTTAGGTGATTATTATAGAAATAAAAGTCATGGTCAGAATCAGTTTCTCAGAAAAATAATGTTTCCATTAATACTTGAAGGAGAGACATAGTAAGGATGAAAGACTAAAATATTATTTCTAAAGTGGAAATACCTTTAATGTTATTAATGATGCCTGTCTTCAGCGTGGGCTACAGTCAGCATAACGATATTTTGAGTGTTATAGTTTAGGATAGGAAGGAAAAGGAAAGTGCAAGAGAACATAATACAGTAGCACTCAGACAGAAATAAAGAGTTGATGTGTAGTAGGATAACTTTGTGGGAAGCTACTTTTACTTGAAATAAACTATTGAGGCAAAAGTGAGCTTGGTGACAGAAGTATCTGGGTGCCGTGATCTCCCTTTCTTTTCATGTGCATAGACATACGGCCAAAGGGAGCACCGTGAGTGATCCAGGGTCCGCTCTCCGGCTCTGCCCTTGTTGGCAAAACTGGGAAGAACCCCCGAAGGAGCCACACTTGTTCAACAGCTGCTGTTAGACTGCTGTACAAATTCGAGTGGATTTATGAACAACGGAGTGATTTAAAATATTCCTGAGCTATTCTAGGTAACCATCTTTCCCAAAGTTCATGGCCAAATATTTGCCCTCTAGTCTTATAACCTTTGCGGGAATTTGGAGATAGAGAAGATTGTGAAGCGAACTCACGAGGCAGGGGATTTCATAGAGAAGGGCCGTGTCAGTTACCCTCGGACGTCCGTCCCTTAGAGAATTGTTCTACCTCTAAAATTCTAAACGGAGGGCTCCTGTTTGAGAGAACTAGTACCGAATTTCTTTTTGATGTAAAGTTATTCCATGCCAACACTTGTTGGAATTTTTATTAACTTGCAGATCTGACCTGAACTTTGGTTGCCTATTCGAAAATGCTTTCTTTTCTTTATAGCCAGGCTGGCAGGATATAAAGGAAAAATTAAGTTCCTGTGCTGATTTTAAGAATACAAAATCAAAGCCTGTATTTTGTAGAGTAAGAACAAAAACATTTACTTTAAAGTATGGTATTTGAAATAAGTAAAATTTAGAAGCTTTGGAATGAATATTGTCCTATGTATCATCATTTATGACTTTACTGAAAATACAGCCATTTTGAATTCTTAACTAAGACCATGGCAAGAAAAATATTATCTGTTCAATTAATAATTTTTTCTGTATATTTCTCATAAACCTATTATTGGAAAATTAGTTGTCTTTTTTTGAAATAGTTATCAATTTGCAAAAGCAGAAAATGCAATCAAAATGAAGAATTCAAAATTATAAAATCTCTCTTAATTTATATTTGCAATAAACTCAATCTCCATGTTGTTTGCTATATGAAAACAAAAGAAACCACCATGTATTTGTGGGTTTTTTTTTTTTTTTAACTAAAAATAACCGTTTTTACCTTCCCCCATGTATGATGTCTGGGTTTGACTCTAGCTCACTAGGGGCATGCCTTGAACTTTTCACACTCTTTTTCAAGCCCTAATGCTACAAAAAAAGCATTATTCTACTTTGCCCAGAACTAGACCCTGGCTGGCGGTTCAGAGAATGTCACACACACCCAGGACCCTCTGGGGTTACGGCTCAGCGGCCGCCTCAGGATCAGCCAACACGATCACGTCTATGAGATTCAACTTGCTCCCCACATTTAGACTTTAGCACTGTATACCTCATATCATCCTGGCTCATCCATTTTTGACAAAATGTGTAGGTAAAATTTTAGGGTTTTTAATGGTAGGCGTCTACGACTCGTCCGTTGGATCAGCCATGTTTGTGTTGATTACTGAGCGCATCTGTTTCAGTTGGATATTTTAAAATAAGCTCTAACTCTGCAAGGATGTGATTGGAGGAAAGGACAGTGATCCTGTACCAAACAACCCTGGAGAGAAACAGTGTGGGAACACTCCTTTGGCTTCTTAGTGCTTTCTAACTTTTGAAAGAAAGGAAATTTTGCAGCAAGGAGTTCTAAGAAAATTGTAGGGAACAAAAAAAGTAGATGGAGCTCTTCATGGGGGAGGAGAGTGAATCTGTGCTTGCGTAGCTTCCATAATATCTAACTTAAGTCATAAAAGCTGCAGCTGACATGTTCGTTTAGAACCATCCCATGCATTCTGCCGAGGGATGAAACAGCAAGACCTTTTTCTTCCCTTAGCCACTGGTTCTATATTGATTCAGGAGCTATAAAGCAAATTTCAAATTGAGGTCATTTTTTAACTGGAAAGTAAGCACAACTTATATATGTATAAGCATACCTTATATATGTGTATATATATATATATATACACACACACATACATACATTTCAACAGGTACTGTCACCCATCAGCCTGATGTTAACTTTTTATTAAAGTATAAAGGATCTTAACATTTCTGTGTGTTAACTTTTAATGGATGAGATACATGGCGGTACCAAATGTAAATACTGAGTAAGTAAATAAAAGGCTCAGGCTGAAATGTCTGTGGCTCTCCACTGCTTTAAGTAAATTTACAAATCTGATTATGAAGAATGTTAGCGCTTACCCTTCAGAACAGTCACTTATTCGCCCAGGGTACAATTTTCATCACTCTGTGTACATTTCATCACTAGGTGAGCAATGATGCAGCATTTTTAAATGCATTCGTTTATTTTTAAGCGCATGCCCAACATCTTGACAAACCCTATTTCGTACAAAGTTCAAACGCAGGTAACCCAAGGTTAATTTATACCTGTGAAGTCAGGTGGTTTAAAATGTACTTAGAAGATCCACGTGAGGAATAAGACGTGACGCCCCATTTTGTTGTCTCTGAACTTTGGAATTTTATTCAGACCTCTTGCATTATGTGCAAATAAACAAAAGAGGAGGATGCAAAAGTGAAACCAGTCCTGTGGCTGCTGTCAGAATTGATATTCATTCCACTGACGATGTGCTTGTTTGACATATTTTTCTCCTCTTCAAATGTTCTTGTTCCCCGCTCCAGAAATACAGTGAAACGGTGTTAACAGTGTCCACTCACGCTCTCACTCAGGGAGTTCATGCAGAGGACTCTCGGCCTGAGCGCCAGCAGCAGGCCGGCCCCCTTCCTGCACCTCACCCCCCCACAAATGCCACCTTCCCTGTTCGTTCCTGCTTCCTGGGCGAGGGGGTCTGGGATTCCAGCCTTAATGGTCCAAGCTCTCCTAGTCTTGGCTGCAGGGCCTTAACTAAACCTACTTTTACTGACCACCTGTTTAATAGGCAAAGCTGCTAGAAATAACCATGTGGTCGTTATTTACTGCTTATCTCTCCATCTGCCACTATAGGAATCATTTCTTATGGATAAGGAAATCATAGAGCCAGGCAGAACTTCTGGGGTCAATTAATTCCATACCCTCATTTTACAGACCAAAAAAAAAAAAAAGCAACCTTGCATTATAAGCAAATAGAAAAAAACTCCAGTTGTTGGTGAAAGGCTGTCAACGTAATTCTTCGTATCCAGGAATCAGTTTATTTAACGGGTTTAAATTTAAAGAATTTTAAAAATTCTCTTCACTATCTGGGTAGATAAAGGAACAATATCTTTTATTATATATTGTCTATTTTAGTGTAATATGTGTAATTGTCTTAACTGAATATCCTTTCTATTCTGACAATATTACAAAATTTAAAAATCTAAAATTCAGAATTCCAAGAAAAAAAGTGCTGCACCTATTTACCATTATGGAACTTGTACCGTGACATTTCAGAGGGTTTAGGTGTAAAACTTTCTATAGTTTTCTTCAGATTTATAATTTTAAATGGCCTTTTTATATTTGAGTTTTCTATACTCTTGTTTGTCAAGTAAGCAGGCAGATGTTTTGCCTTTTTTAAAAAGTACAATAATAAGTACGTCCACTGCCCTTACTTCATCAGCTACAGAAAATATTCATGGCTCACCGGGTTGGAAGGTGATTCACCTGAAGCTTTGTTCCCGAATTAGTAACGTGGCAGCATCTCATTTAGCAAGTGGCGCTTCCCACCAATTAAATTGAAAAAAGTCTCTCGCTCTTATTCAGATACAAACTCAGGCTTGTCAGAGGAAAATGAAACCATCGCTAACGGCTGTTTATTTCTCTGTCAGGTTCATGCCTACGACAGAGTGATTTTTCCCCAGGTGAATTACTCCCTCACATTGGCATGGCAATGACTAATAAAGTATTTGTAAAAACTCCTTAAGTGTGTGGTCCCCATTCCCACAGTGTGTCACTGCTGCCGCCAAGTGACAGGTCTGAAAAAATCAGCAAATCTAAAACAATTAGAGCGTCAATTCCTGTGTGCAAAACCCAGGCTCCTGCTACCTCCTAGACAAAGATACTGTCTTCTTATGTGATGAGAACGAAGATGCTCTCGAAATCACACTTGACCCGTGTGCGTGTCCCTCCGAAATCAGGCTTCTGAGAAACAAATGGCACAGGGGATTAAGAAAATAATTTCTTTCCCTGAACGAATAAATCTATGTTTAGGGTTGAGGGAGTTTTTAGCTTAGTTTGGTTAGTTTTCCACAATCACACACAAAATCATACTGTGCTGGAGGAAGGGAAATTCTCTGTCTTAAAAATCCATTGGGCACACCAAAAACTTGTAACTCTCGGAACCCGCAAGTACTTGGGGACATATGCAAAGACTGTTCTCTTGAGCAACCTCCTTCTTGAACTGGGCTAAGAGCTTTTCAATTGCTGTGACATTTTCAGCCAGAGAAGTAGTAGTTGTTGCAGAGCAATGTTTTACAGGCAATTACTTTATATGATCAATGGAGCAATTCCCCTTCCAGAAAGGAACCAAAGCGATCAAGTTAAATCATTAAAGAGAGAAAGGGAGAGGGGCAGAAAGGATTCATCTCATTAGCAGGTGCCAGTGCTGCAGGCTTCGCGGCGGCGCACAATGTCACTGGCCCTTTAAGACAATGGCTGTGCTCCCTCCACCACCGCCACCCCCTCCCCTGTAGCTGTTGACAGGTCTGAACCTCCCTAGCAGCCCATTGTGGCCGCAGTAGGAGGCACCTGCAGAAAATGTGCCAAAACCAGGCAGGGAGCAAGAGCTTTTCAATAAGCTCCACAGCTGGAGAGGAGAAGCAACGCTAAACAACCAGGCGCGGACCGGGCATGTGATGGGAAAAGGGGTCAAAACCAGACACCTCCTATCGGCTTTCTGAGCACTGTTCGGTTCAATTTGCTGACGTCTTCTAGCTGGCTTTTCTCTATTTGCTTAATATGCTGAGGTATTTAGCTTAAAAGCACTAAATGCTCCATCACGATGAGCTGCTCTCTCCCTTTCCCATTTACTGTTATTAAGGACGGTTTTCTAGTATTTTTCCTCTCTTTCTGCCCCAAACTAAGATTGTTTTCTTTGCTTCTCTCTCATGACTACTTAGAGGCATTCTCCGCCACACGCCGCCTGCTTGATTTAACTCATCTTTAATTCAGGGACCAGTAAAGCTCTCCAAACTCAGGATCTGTGCTGCCTTCCTAAAGCGCACATTCCAGCCGCTATAAGCACAGGTCTGGAAGCTGCATTGCATTTCAATGCACTAAACATTTATTGTGCATCTACTGTGTACCCACCACTGTTCTCAGGGCTTCCGGAAATCTGGAGATGGACAAGACGTGCCTCGCCTCGCTACCGTTTAGGATCCAGCAGAGAGGCTAAATAGCTGCTATAACCATGGGTTTTAGGAATTTGTTTTGTACCCATGCACTTTTCTTTGTAGTACTTACAGCTCTTTTGAGAATAAGCAGGCATGGAGGCGGGGTGGGGCGTGTGCCAGAGTGTGCTGGTGGTGTAGTGGCTTTGTCCAGCGTGCCTTGGGAAGCAAGAGGGCAGATTCCCAATTTCGTCTGTCCAAGATAGAGGATGGATGAGAACCTGGCATAGCTCCTCAATTTTGGCCGCTCTTATTGGGCCGTAACTCCTTACCTGTAGCAGCACTTTCCAGTTCTCATGATATCTCCATCTATTTTTTTCCTCTCTTGAAGTAGTAAGGCATTATCTCTGTCTTACAGATGAAAACATCTGAGAGTCAGGGCAAAGCACCTTGCCCAGGGCCACACAACGAGTAGGTGGTAAGTGCAAAGGCCGCCAGGAACCCGGTCCCTCTGTCGCCCACCTGAACCTCTGCTTCCCTTCCTCCCAAACCGTGAGCTGGCACGGGCGCGCGATTTGAGAGCAGCGTGGAAACGGACAAAATGAGCTTTTCCCAGTGAAACTCTTTTCCCCTCTCCTGCAGATGGAGAGTGTTGGCGTGTATGGATTCTGTGGGTGTACAGCAAAGAACAAGATGAAGTGTGATTCGAGGTGGGAAGTAACCGCCACAGGTAGGAAATGAACTAATTTGTGTAAGTATCAAACCAGTGCCTGAAGTACTTACCCCTAGAACTTCCTTCCTTTAGAGAGAGACTAGGTACCTTTAGATTTACGCACACGTAAGATACTTGCTGACCCGCTGCAGAACGTCTGCTTGTTCAAAATGCCAACAAGTGGTAAGAGGTGCAAGAGAAGGAGTATTTGAGAGGCACCCTTGAGTCAGGAAATGAAATCGTTTCCCACATACCCAAAGCCCGAATGGTCACTGTCCACACTCACAAGCACCGAGCGGGACCCGGTCTAGCCTGCTGGGCACACGCTCGTTCCCCACTCTGCCGGCCCTGGGCACTTGTATCTGTTGGACCCGTACTAAGGCAGGAAGAGATGGTCTCTCCGCTCCTCTGAGCCTGTTTATGCTTTAACATGTCTCTCCTCTCAGAAGACTGGTCCTCTTCCTTCTTCCCTAGTGCCTCCCTCCAATTCTGGAGAAAACAAGCGGACTATTCATGTAAAAAGAGAAAGAGTGAGCCGGGAGGGGGGAGATGCCACCGACAAACTCCATTGAAAGCCACTGGCTGTTCATTTACATTCACACTTTTAAAAAATGTTAACTAATGATGTTAAATGGTTTGCCAAAGGTCCTGGCAGGTCAGTTGTAGAAGTGTCATTTCTGCCTAATTAGGGCTCTTGTGGCTGCCCGGGGCCTCCCAGTGCAACTGGTGACAAGCCGAGAGCTGACAGCTTCAATTGGTGCCAATAGGAAGGTTGGACCGGTCATGTTTTCCAACTCAGCCAGGTGTTTGCTGAATGGGGGAGGGGGCCTGGTGAGATCTGAGCGCTTCTATGAGCCTTTTTCTTTCACTGCTCCCCCCAAGTCCTTCCCCTTTGCCTGTCTTGTCTTGTGTCAAGGTCAAGAATGGGCTTTGCTAAATCAGCAATTTGGGTTAATCTCTGGGAGGTCATTAGCAATCCTCGGCCCAGACATTTCAAATGGTCTCAGCCTCCAGATGCTAGATTTTTCTCCCTAAAAATTGGAGAGTCAGAAAAGAAAAGGAAAGTTTTAGGTGGAAAACAATAGTAGGAAGAAAACAAAACAAAACAAAAAAGATGCAGAAAACTGCATAGCCATCAAAGTGTTCAACTTCTGAAGGCATTCATAATAATAAAATGGCTTGCAGAGAAAACAGCTAAAGCATCCTGATCAATGCTTTAAATATTTTAAAGCGGAAAAGACAATAATGAAAAGAAATCCTATAATACTCAATTGGGCATAAGAGTACCTGTCACATAGTAGATGCTCAATAAATAATTTATTGTTTGATTTGATTTTTCAGGAGAAAAATTATTGTCTGAGAAACAATGAGTGATTGAGAGAGATCCTGCTGTTTTTCTTTCTTTTTTTTTTTTTGGCTTTTTTCTCCCCAAATCCCTCTAGTACATAGTTGTATATTTTGGTTGTGGGTCCTTCTAGTTGTGGCATGTGGGACGCCACCTCAACATGGCCTGGTGAACGGTGCCATGTCCTCACCCAGGATCCGAACCGGTGAAACCCTGGGCCGCCGAAGTGGAGCGTGTGAACTTAACCACTCGGCCCACGGGGCTGGCCCCAATCCTGCTGTTTTCCTTGCTTACTTTAATTATTTCTACAACACTGAATTTCTCAGTGGATCATAAAATACTTGCTAAGTTGGAGTATCACATGATAGGTTGATATGATTATTTTATTTTTTGTTTTGTTTTGGTTTTTTTACTTTCTTTCTGTTCTTTTTTTTTTTAAAAAACAACTTTAAGAAGCAAAATACCACTGGTGCTGAGGAGCCCCAGGCTGCAGCAGCTACAACACAAAGGGGCAGTCCCACTGCAATGAGGGGACATCTGTGTCCAGAATTTGGATTTGACACACTGGCAGATCCCGTGGGGGTGCCGGCACCCTCTGTTTGTGCCTGAATTGAACATACCAGCACTTGAGCCCACACAAACACGTGTGCATGTACTGAGATGTTAGCAGGTCCATTAAACGAGACACGTCAGGATTAATAGATGAGCATTTAGGGGTAATGTGTTAAGTTAAAAGGGAAAAATTAGCTGAAAAAAAAATGTTCGTTTTATGAAAATCTAAGACCAGACCCAAAGATCACAGCTCTGGGAAGGAGAAGGGAGACTATAGCGATGGGTGTCTGAAACTTTAAGTTTCCGGCTTCCTTTCCTCACCCAGTGGCCCCTTTCCCAACTGCTGCCTCTGTTGTCTCTAATGTGGGACAATGAAAACTGAGGCCAGAAAACTCGACTGTTCATCTCTGTTGATTTTATCAAAGGAGTGTTATGAAGACTAAATGAGACAGCCTATGGAAGCACACCTAGGACAGTACCTGGCACCCAGGTGCCCCATAGCAGTGGATTCTGGTCCTGTTTCCTGAATCCTTCCTTGGTGGAGACCATGTGCTGTTCCTGTGGTGTCAAGTTATTTTCTCAATACCCAGGACATATTGGAACAAAGAGCATCGGTAGAATGGACTCATAGGCTGACCTCATGTATGATGAGTGAGCAAATGAATCTAGACATACTCAACCAGTTTAGTTGCCTGTCTCAGACTTTCCCTCCAGGGACCTCCATTGTCACTAAATTCCCTTAAAAGGTCCTCTTTGCCTTTTTGTCCATCCCTCTCCCGCCAGAACACGTGCTCTTTTTCCTCTTCTTCGGTGACCTTCTGTGTTACTCATGCTGCTTTTATCCTGGGGTATGATTTGGCTTCTAGTTCCGGTCCTAACTCCCATCTAGGCTCCCAAATGTACCCCCGTCTCCACAACCTGATCCGCAAGGCTGCCATTGCTGTTGCCCGCATACGAACGTTGAGGATGGGTGATTGCCTTCTGGCTCTTATGAATGCTAAGAAGTGGCCACTTACTCTTGTTGCAGTTAGGCAGATGAGTATTTCAGTCATTCTGTAAGATATTGGCGGTAAGAAAACCTTCTGCAGCAGCTAAATCAGCGTGGAAAAATAAGCCAATTGGGTACTAAAATGGAAACCAACAAACACACACTTTTGAAGGCTGGTGAACAGAGGGAAGAAGGTGTGAATTACAGTAAGCCCTCTGTTTTGTGGCGTTAATATATTCCAGCAGTATTCGTGACAACCACTCATCACACTAATGACCCTGGAAAGGTGAAATTATCTTCAGTTGGATTTTACCTAAACCTTTCTGAAAGGCAAATCTGATTTCATTTCTCCGTTGTTTAAGGCTTTTTGGTGGTCTTTTCAGATCTGGCTTTGGCTTCTCTTTGACCTTGAACCCTTACTCTATGCTGATCGGCTGGCAGTTCTCTGGACATGCCAGGAGGTTTTATGCCTCAGGGCCTTTGAACAAACTCTTTTTTTATCCTTGGAATGCCTTTTCTCCCTATTGTTCTCCTGACAAATACCTATTCCTTATGCCACCTCCCCCCTGAAGATTCTTTGGTGAGACTGAACTTTCTCTTTCAGTGTCCCCTACAGAACCTCATATTCTTGTCAATAAAAATAATAATTGTAATAATAAAACTTCTCTTTTATTGAGCGTCTCTTGTGTGCCAGGAAGTGTATGTACCTTCGCTTGTTCTGCCGTTTAATCCTGGCTGCCCTGTGGAGAAGGTGCTGTTGTAGATACTCATTTTCCTGATGGAGACACTGAGGCATGAATAGCATGTTCAAGGTCACCCAGCTTGAAAGTGGTGGAGGAGGACATGAGCCAGCCAGAGCCACTCAAGCGCACGGCCACTCTCAGTCTAGAGCCCCCAGACCACGCTGCTGCCATGCGAGTGGCCGCCATGCTGGTTGAGATGGGTGTTTGTTTCACTCTTGTCTCCCCTTGAGATGGCGAGCTCCTGGAGCTTGGTGACACTGTTAGATAGTTTTGTGTTCCAGCGCTTAGCGTAGCGCCAGCACATGACAGAGACTCCTCGTGGTGGTTAAATTTAATAAAGTTGCATGGAATTGAACTGCACTACATATTTATGTGAACATATACATATATATTCTCTCTTTCCCTGCCTCTCTCACTCTCTTTATAAATATGCATATTTCATACACATAAATACGTGCACCCACATATTTTATATACATACATATATAGTTGTATATGCATATATGTATACATAGTGTATATAAATTAACAGGCATATATACATATATAAAGAGAGTAAGGGGGGGCAGAGGATCGGTCACATCTGTAGGAATGTACATGCGTTACATGGTCTCTGACTTTGAAGGGTGCGTTTGCAGTCTGCATTAATGTAGCTTCCTTGTGGCAAGGATGAGACAGCGTGCACCTGGCCCAGATGTTCCGAAAGACAGACCTCAAAGTTCTAACATTCCGCCCTGGGTGTCATGTCATGTTTAAGTCAGGATGGTCATTAGAAGAGGAGGATGCCTAGGTGGAAGAGCATTTTTGAGTTTTTCCCTATGCATTATCTCAGGTATAGAGACGACAAGGTCTACTTTGTCCAAACGTATTTCTTCATCATTCAGTCTTCTTTTTTTTCTATTGGCCCTTAGCTAACATCTGTTGCCAATCTTCTTTTTTGTTTTTTTTCTTCTTCTTCTCCCCAAAGCCCCAGAACCTAGCTATATATTCTAGTTGTGGGTCCCTCTGGTTGTGCTGTGTGGGACGCCACCTCAGTGTGGCAGGATGAGCGGTGCTAGGTCCAATCCAAACCAGCGAAACCCTGGACCGCTGAAACAGAGAGCATGAACTTTAACCCCTCGGCCACGGGGCCAGCCCCTCCGTCAGTCTTCTTGAGCCTGAGCTTGTCGTTGATGGTGAGCGTGGGTTTCGTCCTCTGCCACAGCGCCCGCAGCGCCCTCCTGTGATGTGCCGTGCATTATGTGAAAGGGCAGAACTGACCGATGACGCCGCGTGGAGAAGAGCCTTAGCACAAACCCAGAAAGCTTTGCTAGAGCTCAGAGGCACCCGTGAGATCTGGAGAGTTGGGTGAAGGTTCAGTCATAGCCAATTCAAGGGCAAAACCTCTCTCATTTACCCTTTGGATTCTCTGCTCATGCGATTGCTCACGGGGGGAAAAGTTCATGTGTCATTTATGTCCAAGTGCCCTTTTGACGTTGAGCAGGTTACATTTATTTTAACCTATATGAGCATGAAATCCTTGTTGTAAAATCAGATTCTAAAACTTGACACACTGTCAGGTTCGCACTGATTTTTCTAAAGTAGATCCGTGGCCTGGGTGAGCCCTCCCCGCCTGTCCTGTTGACCTCTTCCTGACGCTGACCAGGCTGCTGCTTGCTTCGTCTTGGCTCCTTTGCTCCTCTTCTAGACCCCTTCCACCCATCTGAGAACAGCGTAGGCCCCTGGGATCTGAGCCTCTCCTGCTTTGCTGTGCCATTGACCCCTCCAAACTTCTCTCTCAAAATGGGAAATGCTGGCAGGGTGTGCAGGCGTGGACAGAAACATGGTAAAAGTTAAGACAGTGTTTCTCATGCTTTTTCACCAAATTAGTCCAAACTGCAGGGCTGAATCAGCGGGGGCTTCTGCACGAATGGAATGTCTTTGAAGTCGTCTGTTTTATTTTCTAAATATTTGCCAAGTTTTAAGTGTTCTTCCGTAAAAAATAGGAATTTGCGCTTATATATAAAAATAATTTTCTAAATTATACCTTTGAGTGGCCTTGGGGCAGGGCCGGCTCGGACGTCTGACCTCTGCCGTCGCACAGGGCCCGGCACTCAGTTTAATGCTGTGCTGTCACCTTCTTGAAATTCTTAATAACTTGGACAAGGGGTCCTGCGTTTTCATTTTGTGTAAGGTCCCGTGAACTGTGTAGGTGGTTCTGCCTTTGGGGTCACGCAACTCCTCTGACTGGGAAGCCTGGAGGTACAGCGTTAAGATCTTCCTGTGGGTTTGTCTGTTCCGGCCTACCCAGGGAGCCTGGGAGCCCGGATGCTCTTTAAGGAAGGAGTCCTGGGCTGAAGACCATGGACGGTCAGGCAGGGCTGGGGGCCCTGAATGCCAGCTTTGCCCAGGATCAGCCACACCCAGCAGTGTGGTTAATGTCTGTCTACAAAGGTCAGGGAGTGCTCAGTCCTGCTGTAATCCACATTCAGTACTTGAGAGAGCCCTGTTTTCTACCTGGAACTGCCAAGTCATTTGACCAAAAATTTCTGCTCCTTTGAAATCTTTGGAAAAAATCCCCAATAAAACACACCAAATTTGGAAATGAACTTTCCCCTTTTAAATATGTATACACTAAGTTCTTATTCCGGCTCTTCATTTTATTTCCTTTCACTTTTCTAACTTCCTGTCTTATTCCAAAAGGGACTTTCAGACATACATATAATAAAATAATAAGAATGACGCATCTGGGCAACAGGACTGAAAGAGACACAGGGCAAAGCCCAGGGGCAGGTGAGTTCACAAGTGGGTAGCATGAGGTCTGTGAATTTTCAAAGATGAGCCACAAATGTGTCTCGCAGCCTCATAACAGCAGAACAAAAATGCATGGTCAACTACAAGGAGGTGGGAGGAGGAGAGCGGGGTGGGGAGCAGGCCCCCCAGCTTGGCCTCTGCTGCTCCTCCGCTGTGGGATTTAGAGATGTCTTGGGAATATGAGCTGGGCTTTCCAGGAATCTGTTTGCATCAGGGACCAATCGTCTCCCAGGAAGTTCCAAGATAGTCCAGAGAGAAGCTTCGTTTGGAGGAGAGGGTAATTCTGAATACTTCATGCTGTCTTGTCACTCAGTCTGTCCCTCATCTACCTACAGACTGACTGGGGCTTGAGCAAAGCACGATCAAAAGCTCCTAGTTCCCACACTTGCCTCCCGCTCTGTGAGCGCGGTGGGAGCCGGGCCAGCTCCCTGTGGTGTTGACTTGGGCAGTAGGGCCAGCAACGTGACGGCAACGGCAGCAGAGGCGGTGAGCCCGGCGCTGGCAGTGTTGGTGGCACTCGCACGGTGGCAGTGGCACCAGCACTGGCGGTGGCGGTGGCACCAGCACTGGCGGCGCCTATACCAGCAGAACAGCGGGAGGTGGCACCACCCCTTCGAAGTGGACACCGCAACATTGCAGCGGCTGCAGGGGCCAGGCAGCTTCAGTGAGTGTGGGTGGCAGGTGGCTGGAAGTGGCCGAGAGTGGGCTCTGCAACTGGCTTTACAGATGACAGAAGCCTGGACCACAAGAGAAAGCAGAGAGGTCCATCCAAGGAGGTATTCGAGGCTCTGCTTGAAGAAGACTCCTCCAAGAGCTGATGGGAGTTGGAGCCAAAGAAATGCTCTTTATGGTGTTAAAATGACCCCATGTTTAGCCTTAGGATAAAATGACCCAGGAAGGGATGAGTGACGTAAGATTTAGAGCATTTGTAACATAAGAAGCAACCAGCTAGTTAAGAGAAGCTCAGTTTTTCCTAGTGTGGGCAGTTGACCACGTATTTCATTCATTTGTTTGTTCTGCGACTCATTCAACAAACATCAGTGGAACCTTTGCTGGAGTCTGAAGTGGGGTGATTGGGGTCTGTATCTGGCTCTGCCATTTGCTATGATCTTGAGAAAGTTACATGATCTCTCTAAATCCCAGTGACCCTGTCTGTGATGTGAACTGTGAATAATAAGCGTCCCCCTCTCTGGGTTTTAGGAGACTCAAACACACGTGAAGTGTTCAGCACAGTGCCTGGCACAGATTAAGCATCGGTCAATGTGAGCCGTGATGAAAGGTTATGAGACGTGCGAAGATTCACATAATCCCACATTAACTAAGGTTTGTCCACGTACCTAAATGCTCCATAGCCAGCGTCCAGAAGGGGAGGCTTTGTTAACTGTGGCTGTCGCTTGGTAGAGAGAGTCTGGGTGACTTGATTTATTGACTTTTGTTATCTGTCTTTTAGGATTTTTCCAGAGTACATGAACTATTTATGGGATTTTAAAACAGAAGTGGAAGAAATCCCACGTGACCATCTCTCTGGTGCTTTACTCTGCTCCCTGACACTTCTGTCCCCCACGTGCTGGGACAGTTGCAATGAAGGGAGGCACAGTAGCCCTCAAGGCAGCTTATTGCATCTGTTGGCAGCTCTGATTCTCAGAAAGTTCTTCCTTAGACTGTCTGCTTATAGTTTCTGACAGTTACGTTTTGTTTGTCTATTCATTCAACCAACACTTATTAAGCACCTCCTATATACCAGGCCCTGTGATAAATTTTAGGGAGACAGCAGTGAAGGGAAGCTGGCAGGGTCCCTTCATGGAGCTAGTAATTTAGTGAGGTCCTCAGACTGTAACCCAAGAATTAGACAAATATCTCATCACAAATTGGAGTGCGCTGGAGGCTATGAGCGTGCACAGCAGAGATGAGGGGGCAGTGTCCCTGGGAGGTGACAGTGAAACGAGCAGTGAAGGATGTGTAGGAGATATTGGGGGTGTGGGGCGGGCGGGGGAGCAGGCCTGACGGAGGAGCAGGGTCTGCTGCGGGGCCGCACGGGGCATCTGATTCCCTTTCCATGTGTGAGCCCTTCAAATATCTGCGGTTGGCTCCTTCCCCGGAGTCCTTCTGTTTTACTCCCAGTCTCTTCAGTTTGTCTTCCTGTGAAGAGATTTTACAGCCTTTCGTCTTTCTGAGATCCAGTTTGTTTTCGATACCCCCCTTTTATAATAATTTTATTGAGCTGTAATTCACACACCATACAGTTCACCCATTTGAAGTGTACAATTCAATAATTTTTATTGTATCACAGAATTGTGTAGCCATCACCAAATCAACTTCAAAGCATTTTCATCACCCCAAAAGGAAACTCCTATACCCATTAGCTCACTCTCCATTTCCCCCCAAAACCCCAGCCCTGGGAAACCACTGATTGCTTTCCGTCACTATAGAACTGCCTATTCTGGACACTTCATAGAAATGGAGTCATAGTCTGTGGGCTTTTGTAACTGCTCCTTTCATTTAGCACCGTGTTTTTAAGGTTCATCCGTGTGGTAGCATGTATCAGCACTTCACTGCTTTTTACTGCTGGATGATATTCCATTGTACGCATGTGTCATGTTTTCTTTATTCAATAGTCAGTTGATGGACACTTGAGTTGTTTCCACTTATGGGCTATTATGAATAAAGCTGATGTAAACATTCACGTACAAGTTTTTGTGTGGACACGTTTTCACTTCCCTTGAGTATATGCCTAGGAGTGGAATTGCTGGGTCACATGGTAACTTTATGTTTAACCTTTTGAGGAACTGCCAGGCTGTTTTCCCAAGCCACTGCACCATTTTACCTTCCAACCAGTGCTGTGTGTAGGAGGGCTCTGATTTCTCCACATCCTCACCAACACTTGTTATAATTTGTCTTTGATCGTAGTCCTCCTCATGACTGTGAAGTGATATTCATTTTGTTTTGATTTGCTTTTTTCACTGATGCCTAATAATGTTAAGCATCTTCTCATGCACTTATTGGCCATTTGTATATCTTCTTTGGAGAAATGTCTACTCAGATCCTTTGCCCATTTTTAAATTGGCTTATGTCTTTTTATTATTGATTTATAAGAGCTCTTTATATATTCTAGATACAACTCCCTTATCAGGTATATGATTTGCAAATATTTTCTCCCATTCTATGGGTTGTCTTTTCACTTTCTTGATAATGTCCTTTGAAGCACAAAAATTTTAAATTTCAATTGTTTAATTTATCTATTTTTTTTCTTTTTGCTTGTGCTCTTGGTGTCATATCTAAGAAACCATTACCTGCAAAGATTTATGTCTATGTGTCCTTCTAACTTTTATTGATTCTGATAAAAGTTTTAGAGTTTTAGCTCTTACGTTTAGGTCTTTCGTCCATTTTGAATTCATTTTCGTATACTGTGTGAGGTAGGGGTCCGGCTTCGCTGTTTTCTATGATATTCAGCTGTTCCAGCACCATTTGTTAAAAAGACTATTCTTTCCTCCACTAAATTCTCTTAACACCCTTGTCAAAAATCAATTGATCATAAATCCGAGGGTTCATTTCTGAACTCTCAAGTCTGTTGCATTGATCTCTCCATCTCTCCTTATCCAGTGTCACACTGTCTTGATTATTAAAGTTCTGTGGTAAGTTTTGAAATTACAAAGTGTGATCCTTCCAACTTCATTCTTACTTTTCAAGATTGTTTTGGCTATTCTGGATCCCTTGCATTTCCATATGAATTTAAGATCAGCTGGTCAATTTTTGCAAAGAATCCAGCTGGGGTTTTTATAGAGATTGTGTTGAAACTGTAGACCACTTTGGCAAGTATTGCCATGTTAACAATAGTAAGTCTTCTGATCCATAAACGTGGATGTCCTTCCATTGACTTAGGTCTTCTTTAATTTCTTTCAACAATGTTTTGTCATTTTCAGAGTATGAGTTGTAAACTGCTTGTGTTAAGTTGGTTCCTAAATATCTTACTATTTTTTATGCTACTATAATGAAATTGTTTTCTTAATTTCATTTCTGGATTGTTCATTTTACATCCATTTTAAAATGTGGTCCTTAAAAACCATCAGCACAGCATTGAACACGGTGGATGCCTACCTCACACTTGTGGGTACAATCCCGTGAATATAACCTAGGACAAAGTTAGCTCTTTACAGGAGAGGATAAGCTGGGGTGGGGTGGTTGCCACAGCGACATCGTACTGTTGACTCGTGTCAACAAAACACCTCATACTTTTTCAAGTCTTCAGCTGCTGTGCCATGCTTCCCTCATTCTGTACCTGGACAGGTAGCTCTGGGGAGCCAAAGGCAGCACATTACTCTTTCCATTTCATATTCTTGGATTCAGCCCATTGCCTCTAGTCTATGAGTGGGACTGATTTGGATGCTGATTCTGACCCTGGTCATGATATCTTTGTCCTCTAGCCTATCCATAAAGGTAGTAAACATGCCCTCTTTGTTTTCATTCAAGCAAATGACAAAAATGTTCAACAGGACTTTGCCAAGGATAGAATCTTGAGGTCTTGAGTACAGGACCTCTCTCTTTGATCATTAAATTTCAACCTGAATAATAGTATCCAACCAGTCCCCAAGCCACCCAATGATCCTTGCACCCAGCTCAGTAGTTCTTGCATCCAATCCATATGTCAACGCCCTTGAACTTATCAGATGCCCTGCTAGATTCATAAACCCTTGATCTACCTTGTTTCTTCCAGTCTAATAATCCTGTCGAAGAAGGAAGCAAGGCTTATCTGACAGAGCTTTTTCTCTGTGAACCCAGCGTGGGTCCTGGTGATTCTTGTTTTCTTTCTCGTCATATACCATACATCCCCTTTAATAAGCCATTCCTGAATCTTGTTCACCAAACTCATTAGCCAGTTATTCTCTTATTGTAAAGAATTAACTTCAGATGAAGAAACTGAGGATCACAGAGATTAAAGTCATAAGGAATGCTGGTAAGTGTGGAGGGAAGACTAAAACTCAAGGCTTATGATGACTGATCCTGTGCCCCCTCCACTCACAATGGAGAAAGGTCACATGTGGACAATGATGGAAGGGAATGTGGGAAGAAATTCAGAAACTCCGTGCCCTCAGATAAACTTAGGCATTCAACTTACTGTACCCAACACGAAATACTACTATGCATAAAGGGAAGTAATTGTCTTAGCAAACGCCAGAGGATGGGCAGAGCACGAAAAGGTGTCTCTTAACCCACGTCTGTGGCTTCATAGTCTCTCATTTAATTCAGGTTCCTCTTTGGCCTGAATTATCTGGAGTTCATTAATTCAACAAGCAGCTACTCACTCATGTTTTTTCAGGCCCCGCGGCAGGTTGGTGGGGAGCCTGAGACATAAGAGCCACAGTCCGCTGCCCTGTAGGAGCTCAGCATCTGACAGGGAAGGTTGACAGGTAATCCAGCACTGGGATGTCCCATGTGGGAAGTGTGGTAGGCTGTGACTTGCCATCCCATCCCCTGAGGCCCAGGGTTTCCTCCCATGCAGTCAGGATGGCAGGTGACACAGGTGAATCAATGTGGAATCACAAGCCAGTCCACAGATATTTATTTCACATCTATCATGTGCCAAGCACTGTCCTAGACATCAGGATGCAGCAGTGAATAAAACATAAAAGTTGCCATCCTCGTGGAGCTTCCGTGTGTGTGTGTGTATACAAATCTTGACAAATATGTCAAATGATAAATGATATCGAGAAAAAAATAAAGCTGAATGGGGGATGGGAATGATGGGGTCGGAATGGGTTAGAATCTAAAATAGGGAGTCCAGGGAGGCCTCACTGAGAAGGTGACATTTGAGCAGCAACCTGAGGAGGGTGGGTGATCAAGCAGTGTGGATATCTAAGGGAGGAGCATCCTGTGCAGAGGAACAGCTAGTGCAAAGGTCCTGAGGTAGGAGTTGCTTGTGTATTAGATCCAGCAAGGAGGCCAGAGAGGCCCTTGTAGGCCATGGTAAGGATTCCAGCTTCTCCTCTGAGACAGGAAGCCAGGATCTTGAGCGGAGGAGTAGCATGACCTGACTTACATTTTTAAAGACTCCAAATGGTCAGGTTGAGAATAGACTTTGGTATTCCATCTGGGGAGTGGGGTAGGCAGAAGAGGGGCAGGGAGACCAGTGAGGAAGCTGTTGCAAGATGGAGATGGAGATGGTGCTGATTCAGATTTGGGTAATGGGCACAGGCGGTGAGAAGTGGGCAGAAGTTGGAGGAGCAGGCCCCAGGAGTTCTGGCAGCTGGATGTGGGATGTGAAAGAAGAGGAAGAATGATGCCGTCATTTTTGGTCTGAGCCCACGGAAGGATGGAGTCACTGATGGCTGGGGTGCAGACGGCCGGAGCAGGAGCAGCCTCGGAGTGAAGAGGAGATCAGGCGGTCAGTTTGGGGCTTATTTAGGAGAGTTTCCTGTTAGACATACAAGCAGAACTGGTGAGCTCAGACCAGATATGTCAGTGTGGGAGTCATCAGCACATAGATGGTGTTTGAAGCCAAGCAAACCGGAAGAGATCCCCCAAGGAGAGAGTGTCGATGGAAAAGAGATGTCTGTGGACTACAGCCTGGGACACCCCACAGTTAGAGCTCATGGAGTTAAGGAGCAACCAGTGAAGGAATCACATGCTGTGCCAGTGGAGGAGGAAGAGAACCAGGTGTCCTGAAAGTCGATTGGAGACGGTGTTTCCAGGGGGGGTGGTCTGCTCTTCAAGTGGTGGTGATTGGCCGTGTCTGATGAGGACCCAGAACTGACGCGTATTCGTGATCTTCATGGCCACGCCGGGGGCGGGGGGGGGGGGGGGGAACAGCAGGCAGGTATGACTCCTGAGTCCTCTCACAATGTCCCTCCCCTGGTGACTACAGTGACTGTCCTCTGCACGAATCCCCAATGTCCTCCCACCTCCATCGTGGTCCCTAAAATAGCACCATGAGCCTCTCCCTCTCTGATATGCCTGTGTCAACAAGTATCTTACTGACCAAGATGTTTGCAGAAAGTGTATTGTGTTTCCTTGGTTTTCTGTATTTTGCCGATCAAGACATATTTGTCTAATTCTAATGCAGCTGATTCAATACAATTTCTTTCTACCAATTAAAAACATAAGTTTTTTCTAAACACATATGATCATATTGTCACTGTTCTCTGGATCCTTCCTACCCATTCTAGGTAATGTATGATGGGGATCATGTCGGCCCTGTTTGTTGGGGGTAGGGAGTAGGTGGACCCAGGAAATCTAAGAAGTGGTTCCATATTGATAAGAGGAGTGTAGGGTTCACCAGGTGGACAGTGGGCTTTTGGGGTGGAAAGGATGGCAAGAGCCAAATGTTAGAGCTGGGAAAATGCAAGTGAGTTTGGAAGCAGTGACTAAGCACTGTGGGTGGAATATAGACTCATGGGACACAGGACTTGGGCTGCCCAAGGTGGAGCTGTCTGTGAAGAAGAGGAAAAGTCAAGGGTCCCTGGGTTAGGGCGACCCTTTCTGTAGGGTCCCCTACAGAATAAAGGAGAATAGAGAGAACAGAGCCAAAGTACCCAGTCAGCTGTGAGCACTGGGGAGGCCCAGAGAGACAGGAAACAAGAACCAGTGGGCAGTGAGGGCTGCTGAAGGGTTAACAGACCAGGGCAAAGTACAACCCCAGCAATGTGGCTACCGCTCCAGGAGGCACTCTGTGGGTGGCAGAGTAATCTCTCCACTGTTTGGCATTCATTATTTCATTTGTTTTTAATTTCTATCTTATCAAGACAAGTTTTGCTTTTCATGCTCACTGACTGAACAGAACCATGATTTATGGATCACCTACCGCCATGGTCCTTGTTCTAACACTTCCCATCTCTGTCAGGTACTTTTTTCCCTCTGATGTCAGGCCATTATGTCCATGTGTCGTGGAGACATGCTGTGGCACTCGCTTTGTGGGGGCAGTGTGTGGAGGTGCATCTGTGTCCCCCTTCCTTGCATTGCTGCAGTTACCCTTGACATGGGGCTGCTAAGCAGAGTAGAGTAAAGAACCAACAGATGACTTGGGCTTCCCCTGAGGGGTGGGGCTTGCTTTGGGATGGATCCTGGTCTACCTCACCAGGCTGAGGCAGAATCCTCGAGGGGCCAAGAGGGACAGGAAGACTCACAGATTCCCGATCGGGATGGAGCTCACCATCCAGGGTACGGAGTTCAGACTGTGTTCTGTAGCTCAGGGGGAACCATCCAAGCTCTTAAGAAGAGGACTCGTGTGGTTAGGTTGGTCCTGTTTGGAGAAGCCCAGTGGCATGTGTGGCAAGGGGTAAAGCTGGAGGCAGGGAGACCAGACCAGACAGAGGACTGAAGTAGTAGCCCGGGCAAAGGTGATGAGGTCCTGGCCCAGGGCAGGGACACTGGAGAGGAAGAGGACGCTGGAGAGGAGAGCGTCATCATGGAGGTCGGGTCAACAGGAATCGGTGCCTAGCTGGATGTGGTGTGAAATCCAGGACGGCTGCCAGCTGTCTGACCTGCTGCTGCTTTCACCTCCCACATGGAAAGTGGTGAGATGATCTTGCACCATCTTCACATTCTGCAGGTTATCCTGAATGATCCACATTTTTGAGGCAGAGATTTATTCTGTTGGGGGAGGGTAAATGAGCCTGAAATAATTCAAACAATAGTCTCGATTCTCCCCGTCTCTTCGTTCTGTTGGCAGCCTGACAAATCGCTAGGAGTGGTGGGGCACAGAGAAATCTTAAAGAGAGAGTCATTACGTTGTAGATACGAGGATGCTATATTCCCCATTGGATCTCCTCTGCCAGGGCCGTGGAAGGAGCGAACAGAAGACCAGCCTGTCTGTGCACTTGACAGCATCAGGAGAGCTTCTGCTGAGAGGCCCGCAGATGGCTGTGTTGGGAGGTGGCGCTCAGCACTCTGAGGCGGCACCTTCTTTCCTATTGTCTGTGTAGCCCCCTTGTTTTAAGCAAGCTGACTTTGTAGCCAGGGTTCATTCACTTCAAGACAAAGCCTCTGTTAGAAAAAATTAGATCTCAGAAGCTTCTAGAGAGCTGGGGAAAATCACAAGTAATTCCAGATCCCTGGGCAAAAATGGCAGACGGGGTTTTCTCCCTTTGTTAATTGTAAAAAAATGTAAATATGAAATAAACAAATCTGGATAGGGGGTGGGGAATGGCCTCTAATAATTATTTATCCTGCCTGACTCCGGAATGCAGTTTTGAGTTAGCAATCCAGATGATTCTGGCAAATCACAGATCTCATTTGTAACATTCAACAGTACAGTTGATATATATAAAGGGAGGAAAGATAATGACCGTGGATGCCATGACTTGAGTTGCTGAAATAGTATTTCAGTTCTGCTTTCTCCAGGTGACTGGACTTTTTTCCCCCTCATTGACCAATTTGGGAATTGTTTTAAAACAGCCCAAGGATTGCTTTCCCCATTAGAAAAATAAACTCAGTCACAACAAAATAGCTGAGCAAATGGGTAGTTGGAAGCATTTTGTAACCTTCAGCATCAATAGGAGTCTTTTAAGCCATGTACCAAAAACTCTGTTGAGGATTCAAGGCAACTTTAAACTTGGTAATTTTCATTAGAAAGACATATCACCCTGAAAAGAAGGAGACTCCCATTTTAAAAACGTTACTGTGAGCAGGAGATTCTCCTGGAGCCCACGGCCCCTCAGGCCAGCTGAATTAGAACTGTCTCATGCGAGCAAGACGGCACCTTCCATGCCTCAAGTCTCTTCGTGTCTCATCAGTCATGTGCTATGGAGTCAGGAGCCTGCGACGTTGTAGTGTGTCCTCCACTCGCTCCTTCAGTGAGAGGATTGGGTGCTGTGAAGTCAGGGGTTGGTGCTGTTGAAAACTCCGGGGCCTCTGAGAAAAGGCTGAGAGTGCATGGATCAAACTATAATTTGCATCCTCGTTGGGCCTGGCACGGGGCCCATTCTCTGCTCCGTGTGTGGGGACGCCCCAGACCAGGCCAGGCGTCCTCTGCCTCTAGAGATGCCAGCTGAACAGGGAGAACAATGATTTGGGGAATTTGTACGGTCAGTTTTTCCTCTGTCAGGGGCCAGATGACACCATGTTTCAGAAAGAGTATGTGCTTAGAGCTGGAAGGGGCTTAGGGGTCATCCAGGAAGGTAAACCAGCGGCGCTAAGCATGAGGGCCATGCAGTCAGATGGCAGTCCAGTTTGGATATGCCAACTCGGCGGCCAGCATGTAAGTTACTTAACTCCTCTAAGCCTCCATTTCCTCTTACATAAATGAAAGAAATAATGTCCACCCGAGAGGATATTTAAGAGGCTTGATTGAATTGCTACACGTAAAGAGCTCAGCACAGTGCCTGGTACATAGTAAATGCTCAATAAACGTTTGTTAATAGAAATAGCCCAACTCCCTCAACCGGGGGGCATGGAAGCGGAGAGCCAGAGGAGAAACACGAATCCTACGGAGATGGTGATTTTGTCTGATAGATGGGGCTTAGGAATTCAGTCCTTCCAACAATAAGCTTCTGGTTTTGCGCATTGTCATGGGAGATGGTGAACAGCAGGCAGAACACACTGAAAAGTTAACTGGCAGCTTTAGGGGGACGTCCAGTGGGAGCATCCAAAGAAAAATGGCAGAGCCCTGCCCCTGGCCCCGTCGTCTCAGACAGTCCACTCAACTTGTGTAAAACAGCTGCCAACCTCCCAGTCCCTTCCTAGGGTTCTCATTTGTTTTCTTTTTGCACTGGATCTGAAGCAGAGGAAATCCACTGCTCTGCCAGACTTACAGGTGACCCAGAGTTGGGAGAGCATGACTGATTCATTGGCTGCTGGGTTCACAGAGATCTCAAAAATCTGGAAAGAGTTAATAAAAAAAAAGTGGGATAGGGATACATTTAAAGTCTTGTACTTGGGTTCAAAAGTCAACTGCATAAACAAACTGCATAATTGCAAGACAAGGGGACAATGTGAAAAGGATCCAGCGTTTGTCTCAGTTTATCGAAAAGGTAAAACTGTCCCTTTCAGGCTTTTTCCCCATCTGATGGGTTTTAGGAAATTAAGGCCTAGCTCTGTTTGTTTGAAGTCGATTTGTTCCTCTCCCTCTGTAACATAAGCTATATTCTCAAAAAACAAATTTGTAACTCAGTCACCTTTTCTCAGTAGAGAACAGGAGGGTTATTAGATGAAACAGGAAGGGGAAAGTGGTAGAAGATAGGATACCAATGTGGCAGTGGTCTATAGTATTTCCAGATGTCCCTATCTGGTGGGGACAGTGCCCCTTTGGGCCCTAAGCAGTCACCCCAAGGGCTGGGCTGGCCCTCCCACTAGGATACAGCCAGATAAGGGATTATCAGGATGGGGGCAGTGTCTCTGCCACCAGGGAAGCTCCAGTTTTTACAGGTTAGCAAAAATTTTGAAGCCCATTTTTGGCCAGAGTTCAGTACAAAGTCAAGTGGGAGAAAAAGTTCATCTTTGTTTGCAGGTGAGTATAGACAGCAAATGTGGCCTTTTACTTGCTGAGATAGGTCAAGGTGAGGCAAAGATCATGGAAATGCAAAGAGGCAAGGCTTCGTGCCAGGTGGACAAAAGGGAGGGTGCCCCATATAGACCCTCACCAACTGGTGCCTTCCTTCTATTTTGGGCACTCCATCTACCTATTAGACCTTTTCATGTGTTCTTGTATGTCTCTTTTCCAATATTTTCCCCTTCTGTGCTTCTGTCTGAACATTTCTATTGATATGTCTTCAAATTCACTGATCTTTTCTTCTGTTGGGTCTAATCTGCTGTTAAAACCATCTACTGACTTCTTAATTTTAATTACTATATCTTTCAGTTCAACAATTTCCATTTAATTCTTTTTAAAAGTAGACTTCAATTCTCTGGTGAAATTCTCCATCTTTTCATGTTCCCTCCATCTTTTCCTCTGTGTTCTTGAACATACCTAGCACAGTTATTTTAAAGTCCTTGTCTGTTAATTCTAGCATCTGGATTACTTAAGGGTCTGCTTCTGTTGTCTTTTTTTCTTTTTCTCTTGGATTATGGTCACTTAGTTCTATTAATAGACATGTCTAGTAATTTTTAACTGAATGTCAGACATTTTGTATAAAAGTGTGAAGAAGCTCTGAATGGGCCCCTATCCTTTGTGGGAGCTGGTCACTGTACCCCTACCAGGGACGTAGCCCTGTTTGCCTGTGGCTTACGCCGGTTGGTAGATCTGTCTTCCAGGTGCTCCAGCTGAGCCCAGGGTGTTCACCAGGGTCCCTCCTCTCTGGCAGGGCCTCAACTTTAATCCTGATTGAGCATCCCCAAACTGCTGGAAACTCCATACTACTTTTCAAAATTTTCCTGTTTAGCTTTCCAGCCTCTTCCTGCATAGTTTCAGAACTTGGTGAATGTCTCAGGGGGAAAATGGGCAGTGTGTTGGACTAACTTATCTGCCTTTCCTTTTCAGAGGGATCTCAGGCTCCGCAACCCCCTAATTCTTGTCCCTCTATTCACATGAGACGGCCTGATGCTCTGCTTGTATCTCTGCCTCTTTTCAGCAGTCTCCTGGCTGGGCCCTTCACCGGGCCCTCAGCCTCTTGCTTCATGCCCGGAATTAGCAAATTTCCTGCAGGAAAAAGTTACAGCAGAATGTCAGCCCACCTCACCATCTAATTCCCCCTTCTCTGAGATTTTTGTCCCCTCAAGTCCTGGTTGTCTTAACAGCTCTCTAATGCCTTCATACAGAGGGCTTTTTAATTTTATCTCAGCCTTCCTTGAGGTCTCGGTGGGAGAGGTGGTTTGCCACAAGCCACTCCCTCCTACATAGAAGCAGAAGCTGCTCCCTTCTATTCTTTTTCTTTTTTTCCTTTTAGAGCCAGGATTGTGTCTATCTTATTTATTATTCTTCCCCCAAAGCCTTGAAGAGTGCCTATCACATAGAAGCTGCTCAATAAATATTATGTAATATTGAACAAATATGCAAGGGAACGTAATCAGATTTCCTGATGCGTGTGAGAGTCCTGTTCTTTTACTAAGGCTTGGGGCAAAGATACAAAGTGTGCTTTGTCGCAAGCCTAGGGCCTAAGGGAAAAGGGCCAATTTTCCCGTGAATATAGTGGCAAGCCTTCTCTTTCTCCCACCCAGACTCTGGTTTTACTCCAGAAGGCAAATAGCCAGATTGGGAGGGAATAGTCCCACTGCCTTCAGACCTGGCCTGACCACACGGGGGTGACCGCTGGTCAGTAGCACCCACTTAAGGAGGGGCGACAGGTTTGTGCAGTGAATGGAAAGCAGGCCCCCTGAGGAGCTACAATAGGGACTAACCCTCAGCCAGTGCCTACTGAACCCCTTTACATGCTTTAACCCATTTAAACCTCACAACAACCCTCCACAGTAGTGGCTATTACTATTAGGCCCATTTTACATATGAGGAAACTGAGGCCCAGAAGTCATGCTTAAGTGGCAGAGCCAGACTTGAGTGCAGGCGATTTGATTCCAGAGCTGCCTCAGTGCCTCGAAAGAGACATGAAGATGTGTATCCTGGACAAAGAGGAGGTGAGGGGTGGGGAGGATGAAGCCTCATCACTTCTTTAAATAGCTAAAGGAAAGAGGAATCAGAGTTGGGCTCAGTATAAAGAAAGATCAGTTTGAACTTTCTAGAGCTGGACCAGCTGCGTGCCTCAGGTGTGAGGGAGGGCGTAAGTTCCCTGGTCCTGGAGGGTCCAAGCAGAGGCTGGACTAGGCAGTTCAGGCATGTGGCCCCTTCTGGCAGGTGGAGTCTCAGTGCAGAAGCAGAAGGATCCCTGTGGAGGTAGACTGAGGGCCAGGAGCCCTGGCCTGACTCTCATGGGAGCTGGATGTGAGGCCCCTGAGGCCCTGCATAGCCTCAGCCTCCCTCCCTCCCTCTCTCTCTCTGGTCCTGCTTCAGCTACTATCCTCCTCACTCATCAAACTCTAGCCACACCAGCGTTTGTTTCTGGAAGATGCCAAGTGCTTTCCCACTCCAAGGCCTTTTTGCACAAGCTGTGGCCTCTGCCTTCTGTTGTTCACATGACCAGCTCCTGCTCATCTTTTAGATCCAGCTCAAATGTCACCTCCTCCAGGAAGCCTTCTCTGACCACCTCATCCTGGGTAACTCTTCCCCAGTTAATCTCAGTCTTATCCCCTTGTTTGTTTCTCCAGTGGCCCTAACCACAATCTGTGATTATCTTTGTTGTTTTTTCTTTGTAGAAAGTAAATTCCGTGGAAGCAGGGCCACATTCGTCTTTTTCGTTGTGCACCCCTAATCCCTAGCACAGTGTTGAATACTTGTTGAATGAATGAGAGAATGACCTTGACCAAATCACCATGGCTCTCACTTTTCTCATCTGTTAAATGGGGAGTAGCTGTGGAGGAAATTTGATTAGAGCAGTGGTTCTCAAAGTTGAGCACGTATCAGAATCTCCTGGAAAGCTTGTCAAAACAGATTGCTGGCCTCAGCCCCAGAGTTTCAGTACATCTGGAGTGGGGCCAGAAATTTTGCATTTCTATTTAGTTCCCAGATAATGGTCAGAGGGCCACTGCATTAGACCACCTGCGGGTCCCCTGAGGCACTCATCTTTAATTTTTCCGAGTTGAAATAATGAAGTTTTTAAGTACTGTGCTTAAAAACAGTATATATAAATGCAAGAGATGTTTTGAAACATAACTTTACCTTCAAACATGAAAGAGGAGGGGAGGTAGTGGACGGAAGGGAAAGGAAAAAATCCTTTTCTAAATCAGGAGAGATTAACACCTATGGATGGGGTTGATAATGTTTACAACAGCAGAGGGTCAGTTAAACCGAAGTGCTGATGGACCCGAGCGGTCCTTGGGAACCAGGCTTGAAAATGTGCGGTGGCTGTGGTGGGACGTTTCAACATCGCTTCCCAGCAGCTCAGCATTTTTTTTTTTTTTAGATTTTATTTTCTTCCTTTTTCTCCCCAAAGCCCCCCGGTGCATAGTTGTATATTCTTCGTTGTGGGTCCTTCTAGTTGTGGCATGTGGGACGCCGCCTCAGCGTGGTTTGATGAGCAGCGCCATGTCCACGCCCAGGATTCGAACCAACGAAACACTGGGCCGCCTGCAGCGGAATGCGCGAACTTAACCACTTGGCCACGGGGCCAGCCCCCAGCAGCTCAGCATTTTAATCTCCACCTGGGAGGGTAAAACTAGAGAATCACAATTAAAGAGGGAAGTGAGTCTAGACCTGGGGAAAAGAAAACAAAAGAAGAAACCCTTTGTGATGCCAGAACACCTCAAGACTTGGAGATTTGCCTTTGTCTGGCTGGAGGTTTTGTTGGCCAAGCATTGCTCAGAGTTCACATCTTCGCAGTTTCGCCTTGGTGGTCTCCGGTTACTGTCCACTTCCCTCGTCCACACAGCCTTCCACCGACCAACCTGCCTTCCTACCCAGGGACCCTCTCCACTTAGATCCGAAGGTTCCTGCCGTGACGGGTTTTAGGTGGCTGCCCATTCTCTCCGAAGGGCTCCCTCTTCCACGCTCTCTCAGTTGTTTATGCCCACGAGGAAGCTCCGGTCAGGGCCATCAGCTCTACGCGTCTCCTTGCTGCTCCCCTCTTAGCCTGAGAGGGGTCCTCCAGAGCAGACGCAGTCGGGGGGGCAGGCCTGGAGCGGCACCAGGGAGCGAAAGGCCCTTCAAGCCTCAGGAAGTAAATGTGTGAACCTAGACTCCTCCTGATCCCAAAGGCGAGAGGCTTCTTCTGCAGGCGGTCCCCTGTATTGCTGAAGTGCGTTGCTGAAAACATCATGATGGTGATCATCACCGTCATCACCATCATCATCATCCTCATCATCACCATCATCACCATCATCATCACCATCATCATCACCATCATCATCACCATCATCACCATTGACATGGGTGAGCATTTACTATATGTGCCAGGCAGTGGGCTGTTCACTTTACTGGACTCTTCCATTTAATCCTCATCTTAGACTGAGAGCACAAATGCTATTTTCATCCCAGCTTGTATAAACAGGGAAACTGAGCTTCAGAGAAATTTAGAAAGTTGACCAAACTCAAGAGGGAAAGAGGCAGATCTGGCTTTGAATCCAGGTGTGCCTGACCCTGGAGCTTTTGTCTTAAGGAGGGTGCAAGGTGCTACACTGTATGTGTTTGTGTCTGTGTGTGTGTGTGTGTGTGTGTGTGTGTGTGGAAGCAGGTGATGGAGCCCCGTTAGCTAAGAGCTCCGATTATGAATAGCCCCAGTGGTGGCTGTGCTGGTGCCCTCCTGCACCCAGTAACTGTCCCT
This sequence comes from Equus caballus, assembly GCF_041296265.1. Taxonomy (NCBI): domain Eukaryota; kingdom Metazoa; phylum Chordata; class Mammalia; order Perissodactyla; family Equidae; genus Equus; species Equus caballus. Next base: position 16,135,781 of record NC_091684.1, read on the forward strand.
TCTGACCTGCCTCCTCCCCCGCCAGCGAACTATCACCTGGGGGGTGGCACCACTGTGCCCTAAGCCTGTGGTGCTGCAGGGAAGTCTGAACGTGACACAGTGGAGGGGACCCATAAATAAATACTGTACAAAGGAGTGAGATGCTTAAAGCTTGCAAAGTCAATAACTACCTGGACTTGAAAGGCCATGTGTCCTCCAGAGGAAGGATTCTTAAACCATGATTAGAATAAAGAAACATGGCAGGATAATTGTGGATCCTGTCACAGTTACACCAGAACCTCTTCTGTGGAACAGGATGTCCACTAGACATCAGTCAGCTGAACCGTGAAAAAAGAGGTTCTGGAAATAAACAGGTTTAGGGAAATCTGTGTTGAAGTCCCACAGGTCTCCTGACCACAGGGCTTATTGGTGCCTCTGATGTGCTCCTGGGCTTACTGTAATGCTCCACCCTCAGGACCTCATCTGAACCTGACTACCTCCCCAAAGCTCCCCCTCCAATACCATCGCGTTGGGGATTAGGGTTTCAACATATGGGCTTTTGGGGACACAGACATTCAGTTCCCAACAGCCTCCAGGGGCAGAGAGCAGAGCAGGCACGTGGTCGCTGCATTTTACCAGCTGTATTCATTTTCTGTGGCTGCTGGAACAAATTACCACACACTGGGTGGCTTCAAACCACAGAAATTTATTCTCTCACAGTTCTGGAAGCCAGAAATTCAAAATCAAGGTGTAGGCAGAGCTTCGGTCCCCCTGGAGGCTCCAGGAAGAATCCTTCTCCTCTTCTGGCTTCCTGTGGCCCCAGGCATCCCTTGGCTCGTGTCCGCCTCCCTCCATCTCTGCTTCCATCTTCACGTGGTCTTCTGCTCTGCGTCTCTCCTATATGCGTCTCTTATAAGGACCCTGGTCACTGGATTTAGGACCCACCTGGATAATCCAGGATGATCTCCTCATCTCAAATTCCTGAATTCCATATACAAAGGCCCTTTTTCAAACATTCACAGGCTCCGCAGATTTGACAGGGACATATCTTCGGGGGGCCACCATTCAACCCACCACACCAACCTTCCGGAGCTGATTTTTGTTACCGAGGTTTTGGAACTGAACCATCTCTCCTGAAAGCCCCTCTTGGCTCTGTGAGCTGCGCTCCTTTGCATATCTGCTCAAACCAGATAATGATCCTCAAGTTGAGGGCGGCAGACGGGCAGGCGGTGCACGTTTTACTTTGTTTCACAGAATAGTTAAAACATTATGGTCTTTGGCAAATCGTGTTATCTTCTGTGAGCCTGTTCCACATCTCTAAAATGAAGCAGTGAGATTAAGTAATGTCTAAAATAGTTTCCTTTCTAGAATCCCATTGTGCTGTACCTAATGCCAGGGCGAGGTGGCTGTCTCTCTGGTACCCTTGTGCCCACCACTGCTGGCCCATGACATGCTTGCTGGCGCTTGGGGCTCAAGCTCAGAACCACAGACGTCTTCAAGCTCTCCAGGCTACTGTGGGTTTTCATCTGCTGCCTTCAGTGGATCACAAATTGATGGCCCAAGGATGATGGTCTGTGTCTCTCGTGCAAGGTCCAAGGCCCACAGCCTGGGCGCCCTCCCTGGGGGTCCAACGTGGCATTTAAGCTCAGACGTCTTGGGTTAGCTCAGATTTCCAGCCAAGTGATTCGTGAATCTTTTCATGCAGCAAAGTGTAACAGTGACACCATGACACCCTTTCCAATTGTGTTTTAATTGGAAAGACTTGATTTGATTATAGAAGCCCAGACAAGAAGGGCTTGTTAAATCATGTATTAAATCCGAAAGATTGCAATGTTTCGCTGTGTAATTATGTAAACAGTCATGTAAATGGAGCAGTTTACAGCCAGCAGGAATGCTTTTTCAATAGCACGGTAGCAAACTGGCATCGGTGATCAGTGACAGGTGAATTTATTTTTTCAAGGACAAATGCAAGTTGGTATTCCCCCCGACATCAGCTGGGCCAGCTTTTTCATTTTCATCTTTTGTGTACATTCTTCATTGAAATCCCTTATGATTTTAAGTAATGTTTCAGTGTCCTCAGGTGTGCGTGAATTTTCCCATCATTGTTAAGGAAAATAAGATGTGCCGTGTCTCCAAAATGTTTAGATTTCTCAGCAGCAAAAATGATCCAGGCATTAAAAAAAAAATCCTCAACTATAGTTTTAAAATAGGAATAGAACTACCTTAAAATTCCCTGCTGTCTTAATGAAAGTGTCCATTAAATTTACTGAGGATAAAAAAGTAATTTCCCTCAAAACCCACTATCCCTGCCTCCCCGAAGGACCTACAATGCTCCCCTATCTTTTTTGAACTTCAAAATAAATGAAACATTGATCAGAGCTGTCATTGAAACACTACTTCTTCTTGTCCATCACTTGCTCAGCCCGGGCCTCTTAGAAGGAAGCGGGCCCCACAATCACGATTTCCTCCCAGCCCCAGGAAAATAGAAGCTGCAAATGGGCTGGCGAATTACGTGCTTCCAGTGGTTTTGAAGGGAAGCATTTACTGAGGGAGAAAATTGTTTTAATCTTATAACAACCAAGGAGGAGAGTTTGTAAAAACACGGAACACCTACACATACGCTTGATTTTGCTGCATAGGAACACACAGGAACGTTTCTTCCCACAAACGCACCCGATGCCTCCGCTGAGGGGTCTTGCTGTGGCCTGCGCAGGGGTGGGCAGGCTTGGCTGGGCGCGGGGGAGGGTAGGGGAGGGTAGGGGAGGGGAGGGGAGGCAGGGGTGGGGTGGGGTGGGGTGGGGTGGGGTGGGGGGGGGGGAGGGGAGGTGAGGGTAGACAGGCTATGGTGAAGTCGGCTGGGAATCCCAGGGACTCAAGGATGGCAAATCCAGTGCAGGATGAAGGCTCCCCAGCCCCTTCTGGAAACCTGGGACCTGCAGGACACCCCGAGCTTTGCTCTCCCACGGCCTAACCCCTCAGATCACAGGATAGAGGAGTCTGGCGCCATCTTTGCCCAAGGCCGCAGTCAGTAACTTCCCGGCAAACCGAGCCTCAGGCCACCTTCCTGGCGGTATGCGTGGTGAAACTCAAGACAGCGGGTGTTTTATGAGTTTACCGTCCACCGTAGCCAAAAACAACAGACAAGCAAAGAAATCCAAATCTTCAGCAAAACTGTCCTAGAAATGGCTAAGAGGAGAAAAGAAGAACAAGCGGTCTAAAACAAAAACGCATGCTTCCCATTTCTGGAGGGAAGAGGAAGGAAGGGAGGGAGGGGAGAGGGAGGAAGAGAAAGGCTATATGTGAACGCATGCGTCCCCCTCCACGAGGCAAACGCGCAGCAGGGCGCTTGGAGTGCGTGTGAGCGGCTGGGGACTCAGAGAGGGCGCGGTGAAGGGCGGCTCTCACATTTTGTCCGATGTACTTTTGGGTTTGAATCTTTTACCAAGGGACCTAATAATGGCTTCCTTGTGTCATTTTCAAAAAGGGGTTGGGGGGGAATTTTAAGCAGAAATGTCCAGATTTGGAGGAGAAAACTACAAGTGGCCTGTTTGTATGAAGCAGATTATGAATGAACCATGGTAATAACACAGTGAAGAAAGAGGCAAAGGGGAAAACTTGTATTTATACCCTTCATCTAGCTCACATCCCTTTGCGTCCTTTAAGAGAAAGCATTTTACACAAAGATGTGCCTTGTTCTAAAGGGAAATGGCTGGTTTCTGGAAATAGAGTTCACGCTCCCATCATTTCCAACAGACCTGGGACGATCAATCGAGAACAGCTCTTCTACAGTACGGAGGGTCCATAGCCGGTAACAAAAGGCACCACACGGAAACTCTAGGCGGTGGGCATTTTCCTGGAAGCTTTGATTTAAAGGGGACGGTGATTAGACTGTCAGTGATTGTTTTGTGCTTTATCAGAATGCCCTGATCCGGTTCGGTTAGTGCACGTGGGCGTTAGACGCTGACGCAGAAAGGCTACCTGAGACTTGACCTGTCGGGGCTGCCTCCCTCCCGGTGCACCTCTTTGCATTCCCACTGCCAGGCGTCTCACTACACTGCCTGCCTTGCCCCAGGGACGCTGAGCGAGCATATGTGTGTGATCTCCCCAAGTGAGTGATATGGTAGGGAGGAAAAAAATTTTTCCTTCTACCCACCTAGCTTCTCACACTGGGGCCCCGTTAAATTAGACAAAAGACAGATTAACAGGAACAGTCTGTAATGTGTGCAGTACCTCATGTGGGAGAAACCTCAGGATAAGTAATTCGAGGGGTGGTTAGAACTTGGGCTCATATCGCATCTTAGCAAAGAACAATCAATTTGTAGAGAAGCGAAAAGACAGAGGAAGAGGCTTTTAGGCTTCCAAGGGCAGCAAACTGTGGGCAGGTCGATTTATGGAGAAACAAATGGACTAACATTTGCTTGTGCAGGTCCGACGTGGCCTTAAAACTTCCCTGGGAGAGGGGATTTATGGCAGTCCCATTTTCCAGAATTTTCCACTTTTAGTTAGATAAAGGAACCTCTGGGAAGGTGTTTTTCTGCATCTGTTGATCCTCATTTGCCTCCAGCTCAAAATAACCCTTATGCCAAAGAGGCATATTTTGGGGGTGGCAGATTCTGATCCCCTCCAGGATGCATGCTTCTCCCATTCTCAGTGCGCACCTCGCTGCCCCTACCTCGAGCATAAGCTCTTCATACAACGTGCCCTCAGTAAGTACTCACCAGCTCCTTAGCTGTCCCTTCACTTTTTTTTAAGCCTCTTTGCTCATATATTAGCTTCCATGTGGTAAGGCTGCGTAACAAACATCCCCACATCTCAGTGGTTTACTATGCAATGGTTTAATTCTCACCCCCATTACACGGTGGTTGCTGGTTGGCTGGGGCTCTGCTCTGTGTGTCTTCTTCCTCCTGAGACCCAGACGGAAGGAGCAGCTGCTGTCAGGGACACACAAAGGGAAAAGAGCAACAGAGCTGGTGGAACCACACAATGGCTCTTGAAACTTCTGCTCAGACTTTGCACATGTCTCAAATACTCATGGTCCATTGCTGAAACAAGTCACGAGTTCAAGCCTAATAGTGAAACAGACTCTGCAGGTCCCCTGGCTACAGACAGGATGTTCGATTCTCCCACAGGGAGGGGGCCGGTGACTGGTGATGGAGGCAGCCTGCCTCTAGACTGCCACTCAGGCTAAGCCACCACTCCTTGTGGCTTTATGATTTAGTCTTTCCTGGATTCCCAGTCAGGTCTTTGCACTCTTCCAATGGCCTTCTAACTTGCTTCCATTTTCTTTCTTTCTATTATGTTTCTCTTGTTGTTCTAATTCTGAAAACAACACATTCTCACTGCAATGTATTTCTTTTCTTTCTTTTTTTTTTAATTTTTCCTTTTTCTCCTCAAATCCCCCCTGTACATAGTTGTATATTTTTAGTTGCGGGTCCTTCTAGTTGTGGCATGTGGGACACTGCCTCAGCATGGCCCAATGAGCAGTGCCATGTCCACACCCAGGATCTGAACGGGTGAAACCCAGGCCCGCCAAAGCTGGAGCATGCGAACTTAACCACTCGGCCACGGGGCCGGCCCCAACTGAAATGTATTTCAAACAAAGTGAAAGTGACCCTTTATCACCCCTGCTAGAATTTTCCATCCCCAAGCAATCACTGTGAGCTCTTTAGGGTGTGTCATTTCAGATATTTTCCATGCTTGGACAACCACATAAAGTGTATACACATAAATAAAATTTTAAGGCACTGGGATCTTCCTATCCGTATCCATATCCGTATTATTTTGTGACCACATTTTGTATTTAGCAGTGCATCGCAGATATCTTTCTGTTGAGCTGCCTCATTCTTTTTATGTTGCGCAGTACTCTGTGGCATGGGCATTCCACATCAACTTCTTATTTCCCTACTCGTGGAGATTTAGTTTGTTCCCAGTTTTTTTTCTTATTACAACAGTGCTGCAAAGAACATTGTGCATGCACATGTGCAAGTAGTTTTGTAAGCTGTATTTCTATAAGTGGAATGGCTGGGTTTCTGCATTTTGCTTTTTGATGGATGTTGCCATATTATTCTCTTAAAAGACTGTGCCAGTTTTTACCCTCACCAATGTGGCTAATGTGCCTGTTTCTGCTCTACCCAGCCCACACATTTTTTTAACTTTTGCTTTTTTTTTTTGCTGAGGAAGATTTGCTCTAAGCTAACATCTGTTGCTAATCTTCCTCTTTTTGCTTGAGGAAGATTCACCCTGAGCTAACATCTGTGCCAGTCTTCTTCTGTTTTGTATGTGGGTTGTTGCCACAGCATGGCTGCCAATGAGTGGTGTAGGTCTGTGCCCACAAACCAAACCCAGGCTGACAAAGCAGAGCACACTGAACTTAACCACTAGGCCACAGGACTGGCCCCTTAACTTTTCATTTTGGAACTATTTTAGACTCACGTAGAAATTGCAAATCTAGTACAACCATTGGTTGTACACTTTTTGTACACAACAAGTACCCATGTACCCTTCATCCAGCCTCCCCTGATGATAGCCTCTTACAAAACCACAGTACGGTTATCAGAACCAAGAACTCGACATTGGTACAATACCATTACCTAAGCCTTATTTGGATCTTGCCAATTTTTACATGCACTCTTCTTTTTTCTTTTGGTGAATAATTTTATGAAATTTCATCACATTTATAGATTCACATGAACTTTTTTAAACTTATACCTATTAGGGTCGTTTATAAGAAGTGAACCTTTTTTTCTCTGTTCAACTTATTTTTGTGATTGTTGAGCCCTTTTGAGTTACTATGGTGGTGGAATGTTTGAATTGATCTCCACTGTCAGGTGGGCTGTCTGGGTTTCAGGGTGAGGTGACCAGATGCTAGGAATTTGCTTTTTCTGGAGCATCCTCGGCGGGTGGGAGGCTCTAACACCCTGGATGGCCTCCTGCCCCGGCAAGCATGAGGTTTCTGTTGCTCCTTTAAAGAAAAACCCCAAAGTGGTTTTCCGGTTTGCAGCATGATTATTCAGACCTGAAAACCTCAGATGAGTGTGGGTGAAACCTTTATGGGAAATTGATCTTTGAGAAGTAAAACATGCCGTCTCAATTTATATACAAAATGAAAATTAATGTGAGTGCCCTCGCTTCCTATGTATTTATATCGAGTCCATTCACTTAGAATCAAGCCATTATGAGTATGTTTGTTCTTAATGAAAAGAACCCTACATTAGACCGGAAATAGGATGGGTTGAAATCAATTTAGTGTCAACCACATCAAGCCTTTCTAAAATTGTGGGTTTTACAGAACTTTAGAATATAGCTTGTTTATTTGGTAGAATTTATTACCATGATTCATATTCTCTGAAAAAGACAAAAACACAGGGAGTCAGAGCAAATCGCAGGCGAGCAGTGTCTCGGGCAAGGAAATGTGTGATTTTTGAAGCCCCTCTGCTCCACACCCCCCCCCCCCCGTAGTTTTGGTGCATTAGGACCAAAATGAGAATTTTCGAAGGCTGCATATTTTGATGGCACTCTTGCTTTGCGCCTTAAGATGGGGTCTTCAAGAGGACTTCCATTTGAATGGAGAAAGCGATGGTGCCTTTGTGTGACCTGTTAAGTGATGGGCATCGCTTAGCCCTGGGTGGCCTAGAGTGTGGGGCGAGGTGCCGTGGGCCATGGGCCATGTAAATTGCCCCATCTCCTCCAGCTAAGAGATCGGTCCTGGAGGTGGAGGGCAAGGCATCTTTGAGTTTCTTGGTATTGGCTGGCTTTCACACGAGAAAAGGACAGAATGGAACACGCTCTGGGGCACCCAGTAAGTGCAGCAGGGGTTATTGCAAAGCTAAGCAGTGCTGGGCAGCTCATAACTCCCTGTTCCCTGAGAGCTGGCCTCAGTTCACACGAGTGACCATCAGGGTTTCTTGCTGAGCCAAAACCTCTGCTCTGGGGACACTGCAGGATCTTAGGAGCTGGAGAGGACTGTAGAACACGCCCAATCTAACTCTTTTGTGATGGTGACCTGTATCTGGGTGGCACCCCACTCAAGTCTCCGTGAGCAGCCTGGCGACGGAGCAGCCTGGCGTGGGTGAGTGGGTGGGAGGCTGGGGTCTCCACATGAAGCTTCTGTTTCCCTTTAAAGCCACCTGTTGCTGGGGGACTGTATTTGGCTCGAATGGAGCCAGCGCCATCCATAGCTTTAGCCAGGAACCCTCTCTTAGAGAAAATCCAGTCGCCCACGGGCAGCAGCTTCCTTGTCTTTCATTTTCTGGGAGAAGTGGGTTTCTATTTCATCCTCTTCCGTTGTGGGTATTAGGAAGGAGAGATGGAATTAGTGTAGGAGGAAGAGGGTTTCCAGTGGATACCCTGGAAAAAAACAAAACAGCAGCAACAAGAAACCTTCCCCCGGCCTCTTATCCAATCGCTCACGAGATACTTAAGCGCTACGGAGGGAGAGATTTCTGTCTCTTCTGCTCACTGCCATATTTCTGGCACCTGGAACAGTGCCCTCACTAAATATTTCTCCATGAAAGGAAGCGAGTCATTCCTTAAACACAGCTGAGCCCTTACACCATGTCCAGCACCTGGAGGCAGAGGTGAAAGGTCAGTCCTTGCCCTCATGGAGTCTGCAGTCTAGAGGAGCGACAGACCAGCAAATGGTTCACCACCATGCAGGTGTGGGCTCAGCAGGCCTCCTCCGGGCCGCAGGGCAGCACATGCTGAGATGTCCCAACGCTCAGAGGTTTATGTTCTCTATCAGGAGCTTTTAGTCTCCCCTTCCCATTGGATCAGGCCTTGTAAGAACAGTGTGTGTGTGTGTTTGCTCAGGTCATCCAGCGCTGCATGGGGAGCTGGAATCTGAATTCACATCTCCTGTGTCCAGATGCAATGTTCAATCCACAAACTGGGCCCCAAAGATGCTGTCTAGTAGATGAAGCCACAGAAGCCCCAGTTTGGGGGGGAAAGCCCTGAACGGGTTGGAAGGTGACCAGAGGCAGTCACACACCATGCTGAGAGCTGTGCACCTGGCTTTGTGGGGGGCAATGAAGATGAGTCAAAGCTCAGAGACAGCCAGTGGGGCTGAGGGTCGGCAGAAAACAGGGCTTGGGTGAGAGGTGGGGGGCTCTGGGCCAGGCTGTGGAGGGGGCAGTCAGGTCCCCAAAGGCAGCATGAGGCTCAGTGAGAGCCAGCAGTGAGTGGACATCCCGCCCGCTGCGATGGCCCCAGCCAGAGAGAATGGTTGTGGATGAGTCTGGCTGGGCAGGGTATCGTCAGGAGCTCAGGCAGAAGGCAATGACTGTTTAGGTCAAGGTCAGTTCACAGGAGGATTGGATTTTATTCCAGGAAGACAACTGAGGAAACAATATGGATTGCATTCCAGTTCAAAGAGATTGGTCAGTTTCGGAGTGGGTTTAAATTGTAATCTTGAGTATAGTCTGCAATTGGATCAAAACAGTGATTTGGGTTCAGCTGAGTTTTCAGTTGAACAAATGAATAGAGAGTCATTAGGCTGGTGGGACCCTCTGACATGGAAGCAGTGGCTGTCCAACGCTCTGGTTTACAGAGGTGCCTCCGGGCCTGGAGGGAATGGGCAGGCCGGCCCCTCATCCGCCCCCTCACCCCATCCCCCACTTCACCCTAAGCTGCTCTGCCTTTCTGTGCTTTCTACACTGAGTTTCCCTGTAAGATTTTGTTTAAAGATGGTGCTCTGTGACTAAAACTCATTTGAAAATCGCTGATCGGGTCTGCAATCACAAATGAGAAAAGTAATGAGTTACGAGAGCTTATAGGTTATAAGAGGTTAAGGGAGGGACACAGCTGGCTGCTGGCTACTAGGGTGACCAGCTTGTCCCAGTTTGCCCGTGCCTTTCTGAGTTTTAAAATGGACAGTGTGGAATCCTGGGGACTCTCCTAGTTCTGGGCAAACCAGGACAGTTGGTCATCCTAGGGCCACATAACCTTAGCAGAGCTTCTGGACAATTGCAGTGGCCTCCTAACCCGGCTTCTTGCTGCGGGCCCTCCACCACTGCTGAGAGCCAAGCTCTTGAGCCTGGCTAGGAGGCCCTGCAGCATGTGGCTCCCACCTCCGCCGTCCCTCCCTCCAAAACAACAGAACTACTCAAAGTTGCCACCTCTCTTGTCTTTGCCCAAGCTGGGCCCTTTGCTGGCAGTGTCCTTCTGCCTGGGCTAAAGCTGGCTGTCCCCTCTGGCCTTCTGGGGAGCGTTCCCCAGCGTCCAGTCCTTAGAGGGAGCTGCGGGATTTCCTCTCCTTAGCCCCTCCACTGTGGTGTGGTGTGTGTCCCTGTTACACTCACTGCTTAGACAGACCACACATGATTCCATCATAGCACGCATTTGACACTGAGCCTGTGGAACCCAGCTGTCTGACCCCTGGCCCGTGGATCCTTCCACTGCCCCAGGTCACACTGTAAGCTCCCTGGGGTCAAGGCCCGTGACCCACCACCTAAGGGGCCCAAATGAGGAAGCAGCTCTCAGCGAGGCAAGGTCAGCCCTGTGCACCAGCCAAGCAGTAGAAGTAGATAGGATTTACACAGACACGGCTCATGTGTGTTAGCGTCCCACGGGCCACTCTGCTATCAAACGACAAGGAACGCAGGCCGCCGAGTTCTGGGCTCCAAAGGGAAAGCTAGAGCTCCCCCTGGTGGCTTCAGAAAGTCAGTGCCGTCAGCCGGCTCCTGTGTATGGGAAACGGGAAATGCGCGCTGCCCTGGCGGGTTTCACTCTCGCGGAGTTGCCTTCCAGGACCTCCAGAGTGGGCCCCAAGGAGCGAGAACAATCATTCGGGGAAAAGACAACCATCGCCGTGGGGAAGCCCCAAGTAACTCTGCTGATCGTCTTTGAAGAGGGAGGGGAAACGGTGCAGTTGGAGTTTGAAAATGACGGATGGGAAGTTTTCCTGGTGTGAAAAGCCCTCAAACACATAAAAAATATCACTCTTGTCAAATCATAAAGTCCAGTTACCCTCAGCTCCGGGACCATGTTCTCCACCCCAAAGCAGATGGTTGGCTGGGTTGAAGGATTCCCCCCTAGGAGACGCCCCAACCCTGGGTGGCTCGCCCCCAAATCTCCATCCTGCAGCCGCACCGGGATGCTGCAAAGGCCACAATTGGAGGTTTCTGCTTCAGTGAGAAAGGCTTTCACCCTTTTAAACACAGATTTTGGGGAAAGAGCAACAGTCTAAGCCCCATCAGCCCTACACTGGGCTCCATGGTATGAATACCAGCATTTGGGGCCACTTGAGATGGTGAGGCAGGATCAGGCCCAAAGCCTGGGGCAGGGCCAGTGTGGGCTGGAGTCCTGGAGCAGGGAGGGAGGGTGTGGAAGCCCAGGGACGCTGCAAAGGCCATGCTTCTGCACGTGTGCTCTTGCCCTGAGGGTTTGTCATTGGTCTGAAGTTTACTTTTAGAGCCTTAGTTGGATTACTGTTTCTCAAATTTTAATCATGCAAGCAATAACAATAGTTATCATAATGGTAACTAACATTTACTGAGTTCTTACCAAGTACCAGGGACTGTTCAGAGGCTTTACAAATGTTATACTAATTCATGAAGTATTATTTTGTACTGTGTATAAGTTATTTAACCCTCGTAATGCAGGAACTATTATTATTCCCATGTTAGAAATGAGAATTTTTTCGGCCAAATAATACTATACTATTATTTATTTAATATTTACTTTGAATTTTATCCTCTTACTAAATGAATATGTTTTAAAAAGAAACTTTATTTTCCTACTACGAATGGAAAAATATGTTGCCTGTCTTAAGTAGGAGGAAACTATTAAAAAAATCTATTGAAGTAACTATTTGCTCAGGTATCATTGAAAATCGTCTTCTACACCGCCAGCAGACAGCCTGGTGTGTCTGGGGAAATACTACCTTAGTAGTGGAAGGGACCCCACCAGGGTGGAAGAAGGCCATTTTGCATTTTTGGATTTGAGGGTAAACTGTGCTCCAGAGAGACCTACTTTAAGAATATTTGAATTTATTTTGCTTTTCTTTCTTCAATTTCTAAGATGGATGCTTAGCTCCTTAATCTTCAGCCATCTTCTTCTTCTTTTTCTTTTTTTTGCTGAGGAAGATTAGCCCTGAACTAACATCTGTTGCCAATCTTCTTCTTTTTTTCCTTGAGGAAGATTAACCCAGAGCTAACATCTGTGCCAATCTTCCTCTATTTTATATGCAGGTTGCTGCCACAGCATGACTGACGAGTGGTGTAGGTCCACGCATGGGATCCAAACCCCCGAACACAGGCCAGTGAAGTGGAGTGCGCTGAACCTGACTACTAGGACACGAGACCATCCCCATCAGCCTTCTTTTTTTTTTTTTTTTTAAAGATTTTATTTTTTCCTTTTTCTCCCCAAAGCCCCCCAGTACATAGTTGCATATTCTTTGTTGTGGGTCCTTCTAGTTGTGGCATGTGGGACGCTGCCTCAGCGTGGTTTGATGAGCAGTGTCATGTCCGCGCCCAGGATTCGAACCAACGAAACACTGGGCCGCCTGCAGCGGAGTGCGCGAACTTAACCGCTCAGCCATGGGGCCAGCCCCAGCCTTCTTTTTTATAATAAAGAAAATAAGCAATTAAGGCTATAAATTTCTCCCTATTGCTCTAGCTATATCCCATAAGTCTTGATATAGAGTGTTCTCTTTATTGTTCAGTTATAAATATTTTCTTAATTCTGATTATCATTTGTTCTTTGGCCAAAAGTTTATTTAAAAGTATGTTTCTTAATTCAAACATATGGATTTTAAAAAATAATCTTTTTACTATTCATTTTTGGTTTGTGAATTATGATGGAAGAACATGACCCATATGTTTTCAGTCCTTTGAAATTTGTCAGGACTTGCTTTATGGCCCAATATATAGTTGTTTGTTAATGTTCTGTTTGCTCACCTTTATGTCTTTTCCTGCTCTTTCACTTCACACCTTTCTACATCCTGAAGTTTTTGTTGTGATTCTTATAGACAGCAAATAGTTGGATTTTGAAAAATCTTATCTGATAGTCTTTATCTTTTACCAGGAGCATTTGGTCCCTTTACATTTATTGTAATCATTGGTGCATTAGGATTGTGGCTACCATCTCATTTTATGCTTTCTGTTTTTTCTTTTTCTTGTTATCTTTTGGATTGATTATTTTCTCTCATTTCACTTTTCTCCTTTATTAGGTTGGAAGTTATATACTCTCTTTCCTTTAGTTTAGTAGTTACCCTAGAAATTACCATATGACCACTTAATTTCTCAAAATTTAAAGATAATGAATACCTTTCCCTTCCCTGCACACAATACAAGGATCTCAGAACACTTTAATTTCATCCACCCTCTCCTGATTTGCATGCTCTTATTGTGGTGTCTTAATTCTCTTTTGTTTTTCTTTACCTCCATGAGGTATTATCATTGTTGTGTTATACAGTCAATATTTTTTTAAATTTCTGTGCATTTCATTCCTTCTTACATCTTAGATCTTCAAACTCGAATCACTCTCCTTCTTTCAGAAGTTATCTTTTATAGTTTTCTTTACTGAATTTTGCTGGTGGCAAACTCCCCTCATTTTTGTTGGTTTGAACTGTCTCTATTTCACCTTGTTCTTGAAATATATTTTCAGTGGGCACTGAATTCCTTCTAGGTTGACAGTTATTTTTCTCTCAGTGCACTGAATGTATCATTCCATTCTTCTCACCTCCATTCTTGCTGATAAGAAGTCAGTTGTCAGTCAATGGTTCTGTTGAAAACCTGTCTTTTCTTTCTGACTGCATTTAAAATCTTCCTTTTGACTTTGGTATTCAGCAGTTTCACTAGGATTTCTTTCTATTTTTTCTGCTTTGGATTTATTGGGCTTTTTGAATCCAGAGGTTGGTAGCTTTCATCAGATCTAGAAGTTTCTCAGCCCTTAGCTCTTTTTATATTGCCTCTGCCCCATTCATTCTCTTTTCCTTACAGAGCTTCTCCCTCTATACTCTTTGTCTCTTAACCTCCTTTCATATTTTCAAATTCTTCTCCCTTGATGGATAATTTCTTCTGATCTATTTCTAATTTAGCTTTAATTATTATAATTTTCAGTTCTAGAAATTTTGTTTGGTTCTTTTCAAATCTGTTTGGTCTTTCTGTATAGGTTCTTGTTTCCTGCACATATTCCCAAGCTTCCCTCTTTTAGTAAACATAATTAATGTATAGTCTATGACCGTTAATTCCAGAAAAAGAGGGACCCCTGCCCAGCTCATTTGATCAGAAGCATCTTTCCCGCATGAAGAGGAGGAGGAACACAGACCTCCATATCACATACCCTGTCTTGCTGCCCTGCTTCCGGGGACAGACTGAAAATGGTGTCATTTTCTAGGGCAGAATTTCTGCTATCCAGCAAGTCCAAGTTAGGGCTGGGACTCTGGCTCGTTTAGCATCCTGCTTGTTCTCACCCATATCTCCATGACAAGGAGAGAGGAAGAGCATGGTTTAATCCCAGGTAGACCAGCTGAAAGGGAGAGCGGTGCTCCAGAGGCTTTCTGGGCACCTGGGAGCCTCCTGAGATAGGACAGTGAGCGGGAGAGAGAGGCTTCAGACAACCTAGGTGACCGAAAGAGAAAATGACTTCTCCAGGGCTCTCCCACACTGAGGAGCTGCAGAACTGGAGCTGCACTGGGGTTGATCCATTCATTTGCCTAGATGACCCATGTACACGGCTGTACCATATGTAGCTTCGTATGGATTAAAATCCTGCATGTTAAATTCATCATTCAGGAAATACTGATCTGTTAACATTGCCAAGGTGTCAAGGTATGGGCATTTTCAAAAGAACAAGGTCACCTGAACAGGAAGAATTTGCATCTTTTGCCCAACTAATAAGCTTAGAACAGCGCCTGGGATGTGAGAGACGCTTGGGAACACCTGGGGTTGGAGTGCAGCCTGTCTGCTGAGACAGGAGATGCTCCGGGAAGAGGAGAGGTGAACCTGGGGGATGCTGCCGGGAGTTGGAGGTGGGAGGTGATGAATGGGAGGTGCCAACCTTTTCTCCACAATTTGTTCCATCTTGGGGAAAACGGGGGCTGAGGGGAGCCCTATGATGACAGTCTGAATTGGGTAGAATTTAAGGATAAGGAATTACTAATTAGTAATAAAGTGGAATACTTAAGTGTGTGAAATGAATAATATGTAGCTAAAAAAATAATGATATAGCATCAGGCATCGGAGACATGTGGACTCTAAGCAATTAACCTCTATTCTTCTTCTGAATCACAGTTGCACTAATTGGCTCCTTCCCTCTGACGGGGCAATAGTAACCTTTCTATTTTTCTCTAAAGAAGCAAGTACGTGGGGTAGATGTGCTGCTGGGGTTTGGAGGAAAGGTATTTTTCCTGAATAATAACCCATTTGCATTTTTTTCCCCAAACTGTTGCTTTAAAAAGGTTCTGTCACATTTTCCTGATCAAGCTCCAGAGGGATGGGAAAGGTGATTTAGACAGATCTGATCTCATTCTGGAGCAGTTGGGAGGAATGGCATATCTAGGCTATTCAGGCTTCGGATATCCGTGTGTACCCAGCTTCTCACTCATTCAGGCAACACGTCCTTATTTCCATAAGGCCCTGTCCTGGGTGCTGGGGACACGGCACGAGCCAGACAGCCTCCAGCTCTCATGGAGCATATAACATATTCGAGGAGGAACACCAAAAGCAAATGAACATGTAGATATCTAGTACAATCTCAGCGCTATGAAGAAAAGGGAAACTGGCTAGGGAGACAGTGGCTGGGAAGGGAGAGGTGCCTTTTAAGGCAAGGCGGTCTGGAGGGCTTCTCTGAGGAGGCAACATTTGTGCTGAGACATGAATGAAGCGAGGGAAAGAGGCTAGTAGCTATTTCGAGGATCGGTGTTCCAGGCAGAGGGAGCAGAAAGTGCAAAGGCCCTGGGGCTGGTGTGTGCTTGGAGAGTTGACAGCAAGCTGACCAGTGTGGCCTGCTAGAGGAGGGGAGGAAGAGGAAGAAGACCGGAGGTTGGAGAGGTCACAAGGGCCATATCGTGCAGGGCCTCAGGGGCCATGGTAAGGACCTTGGGTTGGTTTCCAGGGTGGAGTGAGGCGCTGGCAGGGTGTGAACAGAGTCTATGAGAAAGACTCCCTTTGGCTGCTGTGCAGAGAACAGACTGAGAGGGGTGAGGCTGACAGCATGCGTGGAGGTATAGCGATAAATGGAATCAAGATGTTAAGAGGGACATCTGGGCGTAAAAGGTCCAGTGAACCTGACCCAGATTCTGCCAAAATAGAGCCTCCATATATATATATATATATATATATATATATATATATATATTCCATTTGTTTTACTCTGTAGACTTTTCACAAGTATAACTTTTACAATTTAAAACATTAAAAATGATGGTGTAGCATGTATTGTGCAGATGTCCACAGTAGACCACGGAGAGGAAAAAATCAGGCTACAAAATAGCATGAGCGGCTGCATGGTCCCGTTGTACAAATTTGGGTAGATCGCGGTGTGCATATTTATCCAGGGTCTAAGGCATGCTCACTAAAATACTAACAGAAGTTATTGATCACACCTAGTGATTGCACGTGCTTCTTCTTAGCGCTTTTCAGTATTATTGTTATTATTATTTAGAATTTGAATGTCTATTTTGGGGGGGAAGCAAGCTATTTTATTTTTGGAGAAGAGTTAATTGGGAGCTGATTCATGAACTACACTTAAAGTGCGAATTCTGCGTTTGGGTCTGTGCTTTTCTTGTTGAGCACTTCTTTTCATTTCAGAATTAGGTTGTAGTTTTTCCTTTTCCGGTTCCGAACGCAGAGGCAGCACGATTGCGGACCTGAGCGCAGTTCACCGGCCGCCCCACCAGAGGGCGGTGTTTGCAGGCCCTCGTGCGCGTGGCCGCCTCCCGCGGCTCGCCAGCGGCTAGAATTTCGCAGGATGTCGTCTCGGCGCGGTCTGAGCAGAGACGAGATGTACGTCCTTTGGCTTCCAGTTTGCGCCATGACACAGCTATTTTTCCTTTAAGGCTAACGGCGTTATGTGGCGGTGGCACGAGGCAGGGATCTGCCTGCAGTCCCCCTTCCCCGCTCCCCTCCAAGCCCTCCTGCCCCCTCAGGCCAGGTCAGTGCACCCCTACGTCCACCCTGGGCCCAGCCTACTCCTGCCTCCAGGGCCCGACCTGGGCCGGTGTGGGGGGGCGCGGTTGGGGGCCTCCTCTCCCAGAAATGCTGAAGCTGATTTGGAGCAGGGGGCAGGTCCCACCCCCCGCCGCCACATTCTGACCAGGGCCCTCTGTGTCATAGTCCCCGGGCCCACGTAGCTGCCTGGTCTTCTCTTCCTTCTCCTCCCTTCTTCGCCCTTTCACCCTCTTAATTTTTTTTGAAAAACCAATACATATTCGTGACAAAAGTTTAAACTACAAACGTGGCAGATGTTGAAAACCACTCTCCCCACTCCCATCCTAGCTTCCCAGTCTTCTCCCCTAGAGCAATAACTGTTAAGAGGTTCTGGCAATTTACATCCCTCCAGAGATCTGCATGCCTGTGCAAATAGAAGTGGTCAAGGATATGTCCAAAAGCCACACCCTCCGCTCAGCTCCACGTTGGCTCACTGCATTTAGTAGCGACGGTGGAAATCCTTTCTCATCAGTTGGCAGAGCCTGCCGGGTCCTCTTTACTGGCTACAGAGAATCCTATTGTGTGGATGCACCCTGCTTGATTTAACCATGCCTACTGGCGCTCTTTGCAATCCTTAGGTCTCAGGAGCAGAGGGTGGTGACTATTTTGTATGCACAGCTTTAACCGCAGGTGCAAGGTCTACTGAGGACTAAGTTCTTACAAGTGGCATGGCTGGTCAGAGGGTGCAGGCACTTTTAGCTTTCATATTCATCGCCAAGTTGCTCTCCAAAGACCTTTTGAACCAGTCTACACTCCCACCCAACACATGAGAGACGACCCAAGCATGAATGCCCTTTGCTAATTTGACAGGTCACTGGTTCTCAGTCTTGACCGAGGTCAGAATTACCTGGGGAGCTTTCTAAAAATGCCAATGCCTGTGCCACATCCCATTTCCCGTATCCCAGCCGGCTTAAATCAGAATCAGACAGTTTTGTGTGTGTGTCTGTGTGTGTCTGTAGGAGGACAGGGACTTACAAAATTCCCCCAGGAGATACTAATGGGCAGGCAGGATGAAAAGCACTGTGACAGGTGAAAAATATCTCGTTGATTTAAATGTATATTTCTTTAATTATAAATGAAGATGAACATTTTTCTTTGAGAACAGTGATTCCAACCTTTCTTGGATCACAGACCCCTTTGCGATTCTGACACAAGTGCTAGATCTATCCAGAAAATTGCACACGCATGTTGGCCTCCACCCAAGTGGTCGCAGACCCAGTGGGGCTCCTGCTCAAGCATCCCAGGATCCCGAGCCCCAGGTTAAGGCCCAGAATTGCTCTCCCCAGCCCTTCCCCAGCCTCCCCCACTGCACCCCAGGCCTTGGGTGCTCTCCCTGGAGCCCTGCCTGGATCTGGCCCTCGTGCCCCACCTGCTGAGATCCGCTAGGAGCCTGTGCTCCAGAATCCCCTCTGTCCGCCTGCAGAATAACCTGGGTCCTCCGTGTGGGGCTTCGCTGATGCCCACCCGCTGCCCCCCGGGGCAAACTTCATGAATCTCTGCAAGGATTCGCAGCACGCGGTGCCTGCCCTCAGCTCATCACTGGACGATTCTCATGCCATGTGACGGGGGCTGTGGGGATGGGGGTGACACAGCACAGAGGGGGTACAGATAACTCTGGTGGGAGCACAGACCGAGGGGAAGGGTGGTGCCTTCCTGGGGTCAGATCCTGAGCTGAGCCTCCGGATGAGCAGGAGCTGGCAGTGATGGGATGCAGAGTTGCTGAGGGCATAAGGGAGCTTGTCACCTGTCAAGGAGCTAGAAGCCGGGAAGGTAAGGATGAGCCTGGCCACCTCAGGGAGCTGCCAGTAGTTTGGGGCACAGGGTTCAGGGGAGAGGTAGGGAGAGACAGGAGAGACAGGTGGGAGTGAGATCTGGAAGGGCCTGGTGACTTGGCAAATGGATTTCAGCCGGGGGGCTGGCTGTGCTGTTAGACCAGTCACTCTGCAGGGGCCCAAGCAGGGAGATGGGGCTGAGCAGTTGGTCAGTGCTGGTGGGAGAGGGGGGAGGGAAAGGCCGACTCTGGGGATTAGGGCAGTGGGGCGGCAGGGCTCAGCAGGGGCCGGGAGGATGGGGTCACATGTGTACCTGACTTAGGCCAGGGTCACTGCGGGGTGGTTGGGACCATTTCCGGGGAGGGAGGGGATGACAGTGCTCAGTGGGCAGGTGGACATTTGTGTATGTGTGTATGTGTAGGGGTGAGAAGAGGGAGAGAGAGGAGGAAGAGAGAGAGAAGGGGGAGAGAAGGAGAGAGGCAGGGAGAGAGAGCAGGATGTGGACAGACAGCAGAGCACAAGTGTGCATTCCCCCAGGCTGGGGAGTGAGCAGGGGTGTGAGGGGGGCACCTGCGGACACCTGCATTGAAGGGGAGTCTAGAGGGAACCACGGTGGGGGGGGGGGGGGGGAGGTGGGGTCTGGGGGCAGGGCAGCAGTCCTGGAGCCGAGGGCAGAGTGGGGCAGGGCTGCCTCTCCATCCCGCTGGCCCCTAGATCCTGCCCTGCCGGCAGCCCCCGTGCCCACGCTCACTCCGTCGCTGGGGCACCACCTCTCCAGACAGGTCTGGGCCCCGTGTCTTCAGCATCCTCGTTCTTCCCACAGCAGAACCTGACAGGGCTCAGTCACTGCCCTTGTTCCAGAAGCCACCCCAGCCCCTCTACCCCAGGCTTTGGACGTTCTCATCATGGGAGAGGAGGATGGGGGAGGAAATGATCTGAGAATGGAAATGGAGAAATCAGGCCCCAGAGCCAGCTCAGAGACGGCACAGTGAGGGTTTTCAAGACCCCTCTCCCAAAGGCCAGGACACGTCCCCTCTGGAATTCAGCATCCAGGGCCTTCTGCTGGCTCATGCTCCAACATTGGTCAGGGCTCTCCTGATTGTAACAGAAACTCATCTGGAGTCAGTGTAAGCCAAGGGGGGACTTGCCCATGGAGAGGACTGCAGCTGACCCAGGGCCAGCAGGACTGGGGCCTCTCTGGGTGCCCCTCTGCGGCCTCCCTGGGTGCCCCTCCTTCCCCCTCTCCCTTTGTGGACATGCTCAGTATCCCTCTGCCCATGCTGACCACCCCAGGTGTAGTGTTACAGGGTCAGCCCCACCCAGATAGAGTCCAGCCATGTCGACTTCTGTTTTATCTCATCTCAACTCAAAGAACCCAGGGAAGGGATGCGTTTGCCCAGCTCAGGCAGGGACTCACGCCTCAGCCAATCTACTGGGACCAGAGGCACAAGGCCCCATAATAAGGACATGGTAACTCCAAGGGCAACCATGTGGAGGGAGGGTGGCGCAGTTCTTGCTGACAGGGTGTTGGACAGAGGATTTCGAAGGTGTCAACTACAAACCAAACCTGACTTTCCAAACATAACCAGTAAACATTCATTCACTCAACAAACCTTTATTGTGCACGTACAGAGCCCATGCACCACTCTAAGTGCTGGGCATATGAAGTGAACAAGATGGATGAAGGTATTGCTGTCATGGAGCTTACATTACGGTAGGAAGAAGAAGACAATAAACCAATAAATAAACAAGAAAGATAGCAGGGCCTGAGAAATGCTCTGCAGAGCAAGGCAATGGGGCGATGTTTGATAGGAGCCGGTCAGAGATTCGGTTGCCTCTGAACGACAAGGAGCCAGGCAGGGGACGATTGGGTGACAACTACAGGAGGCAGCTGGAACAGTGGGACGGGGACCTGAGTGAGTCGGGAGATAAGCCTGGAGTGTTTAAGGTCAGCAGGAAGGTCACATGTGGCCTTGTAGGCCTGGGTAAAGAGTTTGGATTTTATTATATGTGCTTTGGGAGCCACTGGAGGGTTATTTTCTTTCTTTCAACCATAATTTTTTGAAGATATAATGTGTGCAAATGTTACACAACTTAAAATACATAAAAGAGTATACAGTGAGGAGTCAAGTCCTCACCCTTGTATCAGTCAGGGGAACTCCCGTTAGCTACCATAACAATCACGCCCAAATCTCAATGCCGTGACACACAACAGGCGTGTCTTGCTCATGACGTAGTTCAGGGCTCCCCTGGATGGCACCCTCCCTCTCCACCCCCACCCCCACCCCCAGCAGCGATCAGCGGTCCATCTCCTTTCATTGTGTGGCTCCACCATCCTGAAGTGTTTCACTTCCAGCTTTATGGGAGGGCAAGAGGGAGTTGAGAGTCTCACAGGAGGGGCCTGACCTGGAAGAGACAGGCATCACTTCTGCCACCATCCATTGGCCAGAGCGAGTCACACAGCCCCCAAGTTACCATAGGAAAGCTGGGAATGTGCACTTCCTGTGTGCCCAGGAAGAGGAAAGGGGATTGGCGAGCACGTGGCCAGTCTCTGCCCGACTCAGACACTGGTTCCCCAACAGGCCACCACTGTAACCAGGTCCTGTGTGTCCTTCCAGAGAGATCTTATGGGTATATAACCAAAAACAGATATGCATATAATTATGTAATTTTAAAAACTGTAAATACTGGTATGCCATATATATTATTCTGTACCTTGCTTTTTTTTTTCACCTAAGACTATATTGTGGACATCCCTGGCAGTTTTTAATCTGGGGGAATGGCATGCTCTGATTTCTATTTTACGAAGTGCAGCCTGGCTGGTGGGAGAGAATGGATGGGGTAGGGTCAGTGGGAGCAGGAAGCTGGTTAGGAGGCTGTGGTGGCTGCCACATTTGACAGGCTGTGGCTCCTTCTCCACGTGCAGCCTGTGCTTGGGCGAGTCTGCCTACACTCATTCATTCACCATTTGACAGTCAATGACCATGCGCAGACCCCAAGCCACATGCTGGGCCACCCAAGTCAGACCCTTTTCCTATCCCCCCACTCACTGTGCCCAGAACCATGCTGCTGCCCCCTCCACAGGTAAGGGGTCAAGCCATGGCTCTCCCCAACCCCGACCAGGTACATGCTTGTTGCTTCCTCTTTTCTCCTTGTTGGCTTCTCCACATCCTTTCAGAGCCGTCTCCAAAGCCACCTCCTCATCAAGCTGTGCCTGATCCCCATAGCGCCACGTGGGTGACGTGGAAAGAGCAGCATCTTTGCAGTCAGGTGGACTGGGGTTGGAAGTGTCTCAGCCCCAATACTTGCCAGCTGTACTTCCTTGAGAAGTGACTCAGCCTTTTTGAGCCTGGGTTTGCTCATCTGTGCGCTGGATGTGATAACATCTACTCCACACGTTGCTTGGGTGGTTTAGGTGGGAGAGCCTGCAGAGGGACCTGGCATCCACGGGCAGCAACACTAGTCGGTTCCCTCTCCCGCCTTGGAGCCCCATCACATGCTCTGCCCCTCTAGGGTTACCGCTAAGGCTTTCAGCACCAACTCCTTGAGGATGGCCCTGTGTCCTCCTGGAGCTTGTAGGTACCCTGGCACCATGCCAAGGAGTCAGTCACTCAGGGATTTTGTTGAAACAAATGCCGTGAGAGCCCCCACCTCACTTAAGATGTGGAACATTATTGATCCCCATAATGCCACTTGAATGCACGCCTCAATGATCCCAACCCCTCCCCTGCCACCACGTAGCCACCATCCTGAATGTTGTGTAATTTAGTCCTTTGTTTTTTTTACAGTAGCTGACAGCATACATATGAGCCTTACCTGAACAGTGTGTTTAGTTTGCCTTGGTTTTTCTTTTGATCAACAATCTAATCCTGAGAGTCATCCGTGCTGCTCTGTGGGCCTGTGGCTCATTCCTTTGTGTTGCTATATAATACTCTGTTGGGCGACCATACCACAACTCCGCTATCCAGTCAAAGGACATCTTGTTTTTTTTCTGGATTTGAGCCGTTAGGAACAGTGCAGCTAACAGCCTTCTCGAGTGCAGGGCCTGGTGCATAGGTGCTAGGATATGGTCAGAGTGGAACTGCTGTCAAAGTTCCCGGATCTTCGGCTTTTTAGAGATTGCCAAATCTCTCTCCAAAGTGGGTGAACCAATTACCCTCTTACCAGCTGTGCATAAAGGCTCCTAACGCTCACCCATGTCTTCACCTTGGGATCATCACGTTTCTAAATGTTTGCCAATAGAGTGGGTACAACTGCATCTTATTATGGCCTCAGTTGGCATTTTCCTGGTCATGACTGAGCTTGAGCATCTCTACAATGTCTCTTTGCTCCTTGCACGTGGCCTCTTCTGTGAAGTGCCTGGTCACTGTTTTTCCCCACTTTTTTAAATGTATGTTTTTAAAAAAATTAATTTGGAGGTGTTTTTATTCATCCTGGATACCAGCCCTTTGTCAGTTACAGGTGTAATGCATTATCTCCCAATCCGAGGCTTTCCTTTTCCGTCTTTCTGGCGTCTTTTAATGAATGTTATGTTCTAATTTTAACATGGTAGAATACGAAAATTTGTTTATGGTTTGCATGTTTTAAGAAATCCTTTCTGTGTTGAGTTGGATTTGATGACTGACCCAAGGACTCCGGAGCAGGCACAGCGTAGGAGCGGGCAGGGCCCCTGGAGAGGCAGAGCCCGGGGCAGCCCCCGGAGCTCTCGGTGTGGCTGACAGCTGGGAGATGGATTAAACACTGGCTGAGGCGAGAGAGAAGCTGAGTGCTTTGAATTTGATCCTTTCAGCAACAATTAAGCAATCACCACGCATGGGTGGAGGGAGGGGCTTCCTGAGAACAAGACACAGGCTGCAGGAGAGCCGTCCCCTTGGCCTCACCTTGGACCCACAGCCACAGGCTCCTGCTGCCGCCCCGTCAGCCTTTGCTGAGACATTTCATAGCGACGAGCATGTCCTCCCCAGGAAGGGTAAACTAGAGCTGGGAGAGCATCTGAGCATGTGCTTGTGACTCCCTCAGGGCTGACTGAGCAGCATTCCTAATAATACTAATTGATGGGGACCCTGCGGCGCTGGTTGGGTGGTGAGAGAGTGAGCCACCGGGCAGCCCGGAGCAGGATCTCTTAACCAGGCTGGGAGTCAAGGGGTCAGTGAACTTGGATTGGAAAAATTTAAGTCCTTATTTTCACTAACCTCTAGTGGAAATTTAGCATTCCCTTCAATTATGAATGTAGGCAACAAACCAAACAGTGCAGGCTATGCCTGTGGCTTGTTGCTCATGGAAATCACGATAATTTTACATCACATTACTTTTTTTTGTAGCAATTTTGAAATATCTACCTCAAGATTACAGTTATAAACTTCGACGAGATCTTTGGTACTTAAGGTGTTCATGAAGAAGCACATACATTACTATATCACAATTTCTAGAAGTATTTTGTTAATCATACTGACCAATAACCAGATTTCTTTGTAATCCTATGTGATTTATTTTATGCATTTAAAAACATTATTCTGAGGAGGGACCCATCGGTTTCCCCCCGGGACCAAAGGGTCCCTGAAACGGGAGGTTGGGAATGGGGCCCTGGCGTGAGGGCCCTTCCCCAGGGGAAGCTGCCAAACTGTGTTTGCAGACAGCTGAGCGTGTGCGGAGGCTGGGGGGACAGAGTGAGCGACAGTGCTCTGCAGACACGTGAGGGATTCCTGCTCCTCCTGGGTGCCCAGGCAGGCCCTGCTCCTGCCATGGATCCCTACCCTTTGGGTGAGAAGGAGCTGGTGCTGAAACAGCTTGTTCTGGTCACTGCCCTTCTCTAATTATAGTCATGTGTTGCTTAACGATGGAGATACGTTCTCAGAAATGCGTCCTCAGGTGATTTTGTCCTTGTGTGAACATCTTAGAGTATACTTACACAAACCTATATCCTGGAGTGTCCTTACACACACCTAGACGCTACAGCCTACTACACACTCAGGCTATATGGTACTAACCTCATGGGACCACCATCATTTATGCGCTCCGTTGTTGACCAAAACGTCATTATGCAGGGCATGATGGTAGTAGTCTGCCTTCTCTCAGTAGAGTCTGAGCTCCCTGAGGGCAGCTGGCACAGTCCTTGTCCTTGGGGTCCATGTCCTCAGGGAAGGGGCTGTTTCAGTCACCTAAGTGGGTGTGTGTGGAGGGAGTGAGGGGTTATGGGAACGCAGTGCTCAAAGCCCTTCAGAATCTGTCCCTGCCCCACCTTCCTGGCCCCATCTCTCCTTGCCGGCTCCTCTTCCCTGGCCATGCCCACACCACATTATGCCCCATCCACACTGGGCTCTGTGCCGTTCCCCACACATGCCCTGCACTATCTGACTTCTGGAGCTTTGCTCACACTCTCCCATCTGCCCACGTGTCAATCAGGATAGACTAAGTAAAGCTTTGGGAACAAACGACCCCTGATTCCGTCACAGGTTGTGCACAGCTCTGCTCCAGGTCATCTTCATTTGGGGGCCAAGGATGACAGAGCAGCCTCTGCCTGGAACCTTTCCAGTCTCCTGGCAGGGAAGTAAGAACGTGGCGGCCGCGCTGAGTACCACTTCCCTCACCTCTCATTGGGCAGAGCGAGTCACACGGCCACGCCTGAGTTCAGTGGTGCAGGACTGTAATTCTCTCTGAGGGAGGGGACCACAGCCCTGAAGCACCCCTCTCTCTCCATCCCATCCCTGTTGGGGAAATTCTGTCCCTCCCTCAAGATTCTCCTGGGGCCCCACCTTGCCTGGGCTCCCCGGAGGGAGTCTGTCTCTCGTGCCCTCATCTTCTCATGCTGGCTTTGGGCACCCAGATGTGCTTCAGATCTAAAGTTCCGGGACCTCTAGTGCTGGTGGAGCACCACTGCAGATGTTTGTAAGTTCCCAGACGTTCCTCCGTGACTTGGTGATTTGTGATGTTGCGAAGAGAAGCACCAGCTGCTAAAGGCCCTGGAATGGCTTTGAAACCATGAACCCTGAGTGATGGTGGTTGGTTTGAGAATTTTAAGAAGGATGTTTTGTTGACTAACTTGAAAGGAGTGAACTGACCTACATCTGCATTCAGCGCCTTTGTGACCCAAGGGCAGGTGGACCTTTCCACTCTCTCGTGGACTTTTAGATGAAGCCAGGCTTGGGTTGTGGGAATTATGGGCAAGAAAGGAGCATCTCTCATCCCTCTGTTGACAGGACAACACAAAGCTTCAGTCAGAGCGCAGCTCCTTTTGACTGGTTTCCCCAGGGCGTTGGGCCTGCTTCTCTGCGCCTTCCAAGGCCTGCTGTTAGAGCGCCACCTCGAGGCTGTAGCGCGACTAGTCAGGGCCCCGTCATCCTTTTGAGAATTAACTGCATTGTGCAAGATTAAGCGTATTTGTTGGGGGAAAAACAATTAGCAAAATCAGGTGCATATTAAAGGCTATATTGTTCGGAAATGTCAAGTAGCCATCTTGTGTCTAGTGTCGGCACGTGTCCTTCCCCTTTCCAACCTGCTGTGGCCGCTGAGACGCGCGCAGCGACGTGTTGGAGCCGGCTTGTAGCAGCCCCCGAGAGCTGATAGCTAAATTTTCAGGAATTCTCTGAGCCAATTGTTACACACAGCCATTATTAAAAATTAAATGATAGAATATTACAGTTGAATAAATTCTATTAAAACGAAAGATAATGACAAAAACTCAGCCCTTTCGAATTATTTTACTATTGTCTATGCACTTGAGGTTATTTACGGTCTGATCGTATCTGTATGGTAGAAATGCTATACAGTGGTGCACATCGCTTCCCCACTCAGTGACGTCATGTTGATGGCCTAAAATCGGCCATGTTTACACCACGGGATCTGCCAACGCTGCACAAATCAGCCTTGAGAGAGCGGTTGTTAAACGTTTACCAGCACACTTCCGGGCGTGCCCCCTCGTACTACGAGGGTCCCCAGGCTGTCTGGGCGCGGGGAGGCCTGAGGAGTGGGCTCGTCCCAAGGGTGTGTGGGCGGGGGGATCAGACCGGGACGCGGGAGGAGGGAGGGGCAGGCTGCCGCCCGCACTGCGGCTCTGTCCGCCTGAGGACTCCTTCTAACGTTTGCAAAGTGGAGACTTTGGAAAAGAAAGGCAAGAATTATTCCAAAATTTTTTTTATTATTGCTTAGATTATTTTGGCCACTTGTCAGTGTGGCAGGCCCTTCCTGAGCTGCCCTGGAGAGTTCCTGAGAGCATAAATGGAAAAGGCTGCAGTGCAGGCACAGATGTGGGAGCAGGCCCAGGACCACACAGCAGTGATTCAACGCCTGGGTGGTGACAGGCGGGAATGAAGGGGTGTGTCTGCAGCCCTGCGCCCTCCTCCTGCAGCCTGGGCCGCGGCTCCCAGCGCTTGGGCGTCAGAGCTCCACTCTGGGGGTTACACGGAGCACTGGTCCACCCAGAGGCTGTCTTGGCTCATCTTTATCCTTAGCTTTGCTTCTCTGATGCTTCGGGAGTAAATCAAAGTAAAAGCAAACTTGAACTGAGTCCAAGTTGTCCATATCGCCCATTCTTGAACCCAGTCCAGGATCCCACTACAGTCATTAAGCAATTTATATGATGCATTGCATCCCTAAATTGTTATACTCGCATCACGCTTTTAAAGATATCTGTAAACATATATATATTTCCTAAATATAGTTTATAATTCTCACTAATAAGATTACATTAAATCCATGTTGTAGCAGTTTGTAGAGTTTTAAGCATCGTATGTGGAGATAATTCTAAAAAATAAAATGGATGTATTTTTAATTGCCCGTAAGTCCTGATCTCTGTGGCATCTATTGAATCAATGGGTTTAAGTGCCTCAGGGACTGGGTGGGTTTCTGCTGGAATAAGAAATTCATGGCTCAGCTTTGACAATCAAATTCGACGTTTTATTTTGTTTTGCCTCCTTGGCAAAACAATAGTCTTGAAAGCCGGGCTTTGTTAAGAGATAAAAAGGTTTGCTAAATTCCAAAGCTTCCCCCTTAATGTGCGGGGATCGGTACCTCTGACTTTGATCACAGAGTTTTACTACAAGCCATAAATAGAAAGAATTCAGGATATGATGGAAGCGAGGTTCCCAGGAGACAGGACGGGGAAGGAGAAAGCCTTCCACCCTGCCCAGGAGAGGTCTGGAGGTGATGAGACCAGTGTGAGGATGAGGCCAAGGGCGGGGGCAGCAAGACAACAGAAGCTCTGAGAGAAATCAGAGGCTGATGAGCGGGGAAAAGTAAGGAAGCCCAGATAGTTCACCCAGGTGTGCATGCAGGACACCAGCGTGTCCCCTACAGACCCAGGAGTCTGTGGTGTCTCCCAAGGGACAGAGATGCAGAGAGGACAACGGGTGGATGAGCAGAGACCAGAAAGGGTGAGGAGAACTGGGGACAGGGACCTGGGAAGCACGAGCAGTGGCAGAGTCTGAGGTCAGCAGCAGTGGGTGTGGGGGTCACTCGAAAAGGCCAGGTGGCACAGTCAGTTCAGCAGGGCAGACACGAGTGGGATGGGACACCTAACTGGAGGCCAGAGAGGACGAAAAGGACAGCAGAGGCACCTGAAGCCCCTCCCCAGCACTACCTTAAGGCCACATTCCTTCCTGTACGGCACTCAGCCGCCCCCAGTCTAGGTTCTTGGTGGAGTTGGCACATAAGAGCATGTGTCCCAGGCCTGGCTCTGGTTGGGCCTTGTAGGGGGACCATAGTAGAAGGCACGGCCACAAGCCCCAGGAGCCCCCCACCGCCCCCATGCAGTGGGGTAGGGCTCAGCCATCCCGAGAAGTTACTGACACAAGATGCCACAGACTGAGGCCACAGGGGCTGCAGGGTCAGGCCAGGCCGTTCCCTCAGTGAAGGGTTGGGAAAGGCATTGAAATCTCTATCTGAACCACTGATGTCCCAAAGCGCTTGGGACTTCTGGGCTCAGCCTCTCCCTAGCAATCATATGAAATGGCACAACACCAACCCAAGCCAGGGCTCGCCCGGACAGCCCTGAGGATCTCTGGGACGGCCCGTGGTGGAGACAGGAGGAGCAACCTTATCACCTCTCATCAGACTCTCTGCAAGTCCAGCGTCACAAGGCTACTGGGGGGAGCAGATGTGTCCTGAAGGTTTGGGGAAGGGGTGAACTAATACAGAACAGGGAGGTAACAACTTCATGGTCGGTGCTAGATTTTCTGCTCCCGGAAGACATACTGGTCAAACCCAGCCACAGAGACTCCCCCGAGAGATAGACAAGCAGGAGTTCAAATCCCAGGCCTCCCTCTTGCCAGCTGTGTGACCCTGGGTGTGCCACTTCCCTTCTGAGCCTCAGTTCACTCATCTGTAAAGTGGGGTCCTAACACCCCTTTGCAGGTTTGAGGTTGATGGAGATACTGATGTGAAGGACGTGCACTTTCTTGGCCATAATGAGTACGCTGTTGATGGCAGCAATTGCTGTTGCTGGCTTCTGGCCCAGCTTCTTGGGGGGACCTGTGCCAGGCTTTCTGGAGGACACTAATGCGGGGTGAATCAGCAGAGCTGGTCAGGCCACAGGATGGGAGGGAGGGAGCAGCGAATGCTGGGGCCCCCGAAGAAACGGGGCAGTTGGGTGGGGTGGCCGATGAGTGAGAGAAACTGTGTCGAGTGGGAGGAACCTAGGGGGGGGGTCAGTGGGGAAAGCCGGCTGAGGGGCTGGGATGACCCAAGACCCCTGAGGGAGGGAGGTGGGAACAAGACGGCAGCAGTGGGATCTGCACCTTGGCCAGTGTCCCCAAGCAGGAGGCCATGAGGCAGGAGAAGTGGGGCCTAGAGGGGCCGGGAGGCCAGGGGAGGAGGACCTGGACGCCCGAGGGTCTGCTGAGTGGAATCAGGCCAGCGGCACATGGGTGGGGCTCGGGACCCGGAGAGGAGCTTGTTAGATGGTGGGCCCGGTGTGGTTTTCTGGTTTTCTGGTGGTGTGGGCTGAGGGCACTCAAAAGACCTCCTTCTTGATACCTGCTCCCCAATATTTCCTGCCAAGAGATATAGCTGGGCCATGAACACCTGCTTCAAAAGGCGGATCCTACCAGGGCCGTGTCTGTGGAGACACTGAAGAGAACCACTGGAGTGTCTCTATCCCGCGGGATCTCAGATCGTGGCAAGAGCTTGTCAAAGCACAATCGCTCAGCCTCAGCCAGAGTTTCTGCTTCAGTAGGTCTGCGGCGGGGCCCAAGAATTTGCATTTCTAGCAAGTTCCCAAATGATGTTTATGCTGCTGGTCCAAGGACCACATTTTGAGAACCACTGACCTAGGTCTTGGGCCAACATCTTCTGGGATCCTCACAGCTTTCTCTATGGCAAATATTAACACCCAGCGCCTGTCCCCCTACCCCCTCAGCTTACAGCTACTGACACTCAAGATCAGAGAGGGTAAGTGGTCTGCCCAAGGTCACTCAGCTGAACAATGGTGGAGTCATAATTTGCAGTTAGGGCTGCCAGTACATAGTCCTCTGCCCCTTCACCATGATAATGACCATTGTCACACGAGCTGCGAACTCCTGAGAGTGGCCGGTGTACAGCTTTGCCCTTGTCCAGGGCCTGTGCCCAGTTAGAGCTTAATAATTGTTAGCTGAGTTGAATCCCTTCCTGGAGCTGGTCAGTAGGAATGACCTTCTCAGACTATAATTGGCAACTGTTGGCTGAGGCACCACAAGGGCTTGGCAGGTTGGCCAGGGCACAGGGAGATGGATGAGCGGTTGGTTGGTTGTTTGCTTATTTACGTAGGGGCAGGGAGTGAGGGTGAGCGTTAGAGGTGACAGAGGGTGGAGGAATAGCACCCTGGCCTTGCTACCCTTTGCCCCCTTCTCGAGACCCACTGGGAGCAGGGAAGGCAGTTCTGGCTCACCAAGGTGGCCCTGAACCTGGCACAGTTCCAGGCCTCCTGCCCTTTCTGCCTGCTGGGCTGTGTTGCCTGGTGGTCCCGGCCAGAGCTGAGGTTGCCGGGAAGTAAAACACTGTTTGCTGTTTGTGTGCGTGGCCTGCTCAGCGTCATGAACTGGCATGCCTTCACCAGTTCATGCCTCCCGTCAGCCAGACCAGAAGTTCGTCCTGGACCTCACGGGGAGGTGAGGGGAATACCTGGGCCCAGGTGGGCCTGCTGTTGCCTTATTGAGACCTTTGGCTGCTCTGCAGAGGAAAAGGAGCAGGAGGAAGGAGGGCATGGGGAGGCTGGCTCATCCCTCATGGAGTCAACAGAAGCATCTGGGGCTGCAGGTGTTGGGGGCCTTGGCCCACCCACTCTCCTCATCTAGCAGGGGCCTCAGCGGCTTCTGGCTGCATGTCAGTCAGCTCGGGCAGCTATAACAGAGATACCTTGGCCTGGGTGGCTTAACAGTGGATATTTCTCATTTATTTCTAGAGTCTGGGAAGTCTGAGATCAGGGTGCCTGCATGGCTGGGTTCTGGTGAGAGCCCCTTCCTGATTTGCAGACGGCCTCCTTTGTTGTGTCCTCACATGGTGACAGGGGACACAGAGAGGGAACAAACTCTCTCCTGTCTCTTCTTCTAAGGGTGCTCATCCTGTGTGAGGGCTCCACTCTCATGACCGAATCACCCCCGAAGGCGCCACCTCCTCATACCATCCCACTGGGGATTAGGGCTTCAAGAGGTGGGTTTTTAGGGGACACAGACATTCATTCCACAGCAGCTCTATTTGCTCTGCTGCCGTCCTACTGTCATCTCACCTCTCTGGATCTCAGTTCCAACGTATGCAAAAGAGCCGTAACAAACATGCCCTGCACACAGCTGCATGGAGACAGAGCCCCGAATCCGGGCCTGGCATGCAGTTGTTCTCATAAACGCTGGTTTGCACTTTCTGCCAGCAGAGCTGGCCCTGCTGGTCCCGTGGTCCTGTCGCCTGGCTCTGGGACAAGTGGGGTAGATTCTGAGGGCCTCTTATTTTGTCACCTGGGGCAGTCCTGGGCCCTCCTCTCTCCTGTACACAGGCTCCAGGATCGTCTCCTCCCCTCACTGGCTTCACAGGCCCGCCCCTCCCCCCTCCCCCCACGCACTGATGGTCCTAAAACTCATGTGATCCCGCCTTGTCTGGACATCGCCTGCCACTTGGATGTCCCAGAGACTTCCCGAATCAGTTAGTCCAAGGTGGAAGTACCATTGTCCTTACCGCCCTGCCTGCTCTTGTCCTGTGCTCCTCATTTGTCCAAGCACAGAGCCCAACCTTGACCTGGCTCTGCCCTCTCCCACGTTATCCATCACCAAGTTCATGGACTGTAGCTAACCTGGAAAACGAGAAACATGGGAAATATGGAGAGAGTGGTGAGGTGCGGCCATGGCTGGGAGGACAGAGCCCCTGGAGCAGTTGCCTAGACTAGAGTTGGCATCAGAGTTGGACTAGGGTGTGGACCTGAGGGGACAACCATCCCCTCCTGGGCCTCCCACCTCTGTTTCTGGTCCCCAAGGCTCCTCAGGGGCAGCATCCTTTCATCATCGTCACCCTCCCCAGGCAGCCCTCCCGACTTGGGGCCTGGACCCCTTGTGGCAAGCTCCCTTGGCTGGGAGAGCAACCTCCCGCAGAGAGAAGCTGCCGGCCCGCCCCTCCCCCGCCCCTCCTCTCCGTGAGCCCTTGTTAAACACGGTGGCAGGCTGGGATTCCCCGCGATGGATTTCGCAATTGCAGTCCCATCCCTTTGGATTCACTCCTTCTGGAAACATCCTCCGGGGTCCCTCTGTCTAGGCCCTGGAAATGATTCAGATCCAGCTCCACCCTGGGCTCTTGCACAGCCTAAAATCCTTTTCCTCCCTCAGTTCCCATTTCAGCCCCTGGAGGAGGTTTGCCCCCACCAGGCCGGACACTGACCTCACTGCGGGGCTCACCCCTATGTTTCCGGTTTTGGCTTCGGTCCCAAATGGCCTTCAGGGCTTCCGTCCACCCCTCCCCTGTGATTGGCCTCCCAGCCGGTGGGAGCTGAGAGCAAGAGCTCTGAGTTAGCCTCCCGGTTTTCTTTTCTTTGTGAATGTGTTGCCGTGGAGAGCTTGTCAGTGGGGCAGCCCAACCAGGCTCTCTGTGGGGGCAAAAGCAGTAGCCTCTGAACTCTAGAAATGGGGCATCTCTAGTTGTCCCGCACCTGGGGCAGCCTCTGTACCAACACACACATGGCCGTTGTTCCCTCTCCCCGTGTACCCCCTTCCCAGCAGCTGCAGCCCCAGGGTTTGCAAATGGACCCCCCTTGGACACACTCAAGAAGCCCCCGTCCCTGCCTGCTTTCTGCTGCCCCCTCTCCCAGCACAGTCAGAGCCTGCAGCAAAGAGAGGTAGTTCTTTAGAAACAAAAATCTCTCTCCAGAGATGTCAGGACCCGAAGATGTCCTTGGAACAGGCCTTCAGGCGGCTGAGGCTTTTTGGTTTTGAGCAAACTTAGAGAAGGTTGGCGAGAGGGCTGCGCTGCCCCTGAGCTGTGCTCCGTATTCCTGAGAACAGAGGGCTGCTCCAGGGTCGCTGGGTAAACGTGGAGGAGGAGAGATCTTGGGGACAACCAGGCAGCCAGGCAGGCCTTCGGGAAAAGAGGACCCTCCAACATTCCATTCCAGCTGCCACTCTGGAGGTGGGCCATGTTGGGGTCTCAGTGTCTCTCCGCCACTTGCCTCCTCTTTCCTGGCCTCGTCACCCTCTCACTCCCCTTGCCTCTAGGGGTCTGCTTCCTGCTGCCCTCCCATCCGGCTTGTGCCTCGTGACTTTGAGCCATTCTGCCTCCTTTGCAAATTCACAAACCCAAGGAGGGTGTCTGGTTGGTTCAGCCAGGCCTTGTCCGCACAGGGCCGGCTGTCACAGGCACACAGGGTGGCCTCTGGATGGGGATCTCCCCATGTCTGCACCTTCTGCCGGTGCTGGCAGTTCTGCAGGAGGCCTTTCATCTGAGGGCTTGCTGTCAACTTCACCAGGAGGGCTCACAGGGGTCCACATAAGCCAGACTCTTGGTAAGAGTGTGAGAGCCGGGGGTCCCAGCTCTGTTTTTGGTGGCTGTGTGACCATGGACAAGTCACAGTACCTCTTTTCCTGGTCTCTTTTGAGGATCAGTTGTCATAGGCATGTTGAGTGCCTGGCACCGAGGCCCCACTCCGTGAGAGCAGCGGCCGCTCTTGGCTTGTTTCCTCTCTGAGTGAGATGGGAGGTCTGAGCTCAGTGCCTGTCCAAGGCTGGGGAATGGCCTGGATGACCTGGGGCTCCGTGGCCACTGCCTCCTCCAGCTTTCTCCCCAAGGGCAGGCACTGTCCGAGAGTACTTGAGATGGAAGGATTTTAAGCACAAGGAACTGAGGCCTGCACTTGTTAAGATGTCTTCCTCCAGCCAGCATTTTCTTCAAAAAAAAAAAGAAGAAATTTCTGTGAAAACTAAACCTTTGGAGAGTGAATGGGCTTCTGAGGTGTTCCATTTATTTTCTCCCTGTTGTCTTTGGAGAGCTGATAACTGAATCAATAGCTGTTTTGCTCTAATTTATTGAGCTTTATTGCCTAAACCTAATTAGCATGTTTCAGAGCCATGAAAAGCTTCAGAGTCCTGGGCCTAGATGAGGGGATTGATCCTGAGCCGAACAAGCGGCGCCTGGGGTGGGGGGACGGACCGATCTTACCGACAGCATCACTCTGAGTAAAAGTAGCAGCCAGACAGGGAGACATGGCTCCCAAGGGCAAGTTTCTGGTGCTTTGGGCACCCTTAGCCCCAGTCTGCACAATGGGGACCCTTTGCTCCATGCCCGAGGCCTCACAAAGGGGACCCTTTGCCCCAGGTCCCAGCCCATGCAATGGGGACCCTTCACCCCAGGTCCCAGCCCGTGCAATGGGGACCCTTCACCCCAGGTCCCAGCCCGTGCAATGGGGACCCTTCACCCCAGGTCCCAGCCCGTGCAATGGGGACCCTTCACCCCAGGTCCCAGCCCGTGCAATGGGGACCCTTCACCCCAGGTCCCAGCCCGTGCAATGGGGACCCTTCACCCCAGGCCCCAGCCCGCGTAACGGGAAACCACGAGGGTCTATATTGGAGACTCCACTCCCCTCTTGGTAGCCGGGTGACTCGACTTTCTCTAAGCCTATGTTCCAGGACTGATGACAACGCTGTGGCAGGGAGTGCAAAGAGGCCTTCTTTAAGAAGTGACCACTGAGCCCACACCTTAGGCTTCCTTGATTGCCAAGAGGAGGTCCTCAGGGTCCAGCATGGAGGGTCTGCCCTCCAGGAAGTTTGGTGGCTGGAGGAGGGGGGTGGCCGGGGGCATGGTTGGTCAGAAAGGAGACACTGCTGGTGACTGAGCCAAGAGACTTCCAAGGACAGAAATGTTGAATAGTCTGATTTATATGTCACCCCTCATTTTCCCCAGTCTGTCCTGAAGCTCTGCTCCCAGAACAGCAGGGGTATTTGGGGCAAGGAAGAATCAGGCAACGTCCTGCAGGTCAGCAGTGCAGGCGAGGGTGTGCCCATGGGAAGCAGAGGGCAGCACAGGGCCTTTAAAGATGATTTAGAGGAACAAGCTTGCTGGGAATATGGAGCTGTGCTGGGGTCAAAGTCAGCGTGACCCCAGTGCACTGCTTTTTTTTTTTTTTAAAAAAAAAGATGTAATTGAGACATAATTCACATAACATAAAATTCACCAATTTAAAGCATACAGTTCAGTGGGGTTTTAGTATATTCATTATGTTGTGCAACCATCACCACCGTTTAATTTTAGAACGTTTCTGTCACCCAAAGAGAAACCCCATGCCTATCAGCAGTCACTCCTCATCCCCCTCCCACGGCCCCTGGCAACCGCTAATCTGCTGTTTGTCTCCGTGGATTTGCCTATTCTGGACATTTCATATAAATGGAATCATACAATATTTATCCTTTGGCGCCTGGCTGCTTTCACTTAGCATAATGTTTTCAAGGTTCATCCATGTTGTAGCAGGCGTCAGAGCTTCATTCCTTTTTATTGCTGAATAACATTCCACTGTGTGGATAAACCACGTCTGTTTATCCGTTCATCAGTTGATGGACTTTTGGTTTGTGTCCACCTCTGGGCTCTTGTGATAATGCTGCTATGAACATTCATCTGCAAGTGATCGTATGAAGATGGTCTTCGGCGATCTCGGATATACACCTAGGAGTGGGTTTGCTGTGTCGTTAGATAATTCTAGGTTTAAGTTTTTGAGGAACTGCCGGACTGTTTCCTTGGCTGCCTTTGTAGCCCTGCATGTGAAATGTCAGGGGTACAAGATTAGAAGATGTGGTCACTTCCTATTGAAAGGGGGTGCGATTGGGGAATGTAGAGCCAAGAGGGGTTCCCCAGGGCAGAGGAGGAGGAGCCTCCCCTGGGAAATTGCCAGGGGAATAGCCTTGAGCTGGCCAAGTGCTCTTTCATTAACAGACTTAAGGCCAGGCTGGGATGGAGCCTTATTGGGGGAAGGGTGACCAAGGGTGACCCGACCTGCCTTGGGGGCAGAGCTCTGCCACACTGATGGGGGAGGGTACACGGTGGGGGAAGGGGCCTGACATAGGGCCTGGACCGAGAAAGAGGAGTCTGTGCATCAGCTGTCTCCCAGGCAGCACCCCCCTCTCTGGCCTGTGTGGCCCACCCAGTCCCAGGCCCCTGTCCTCTGCTTGCCTCTTTGCTACCTCCTTCCAGTGCCTGTGTCACCTGGGCCAGTTTTCCCTCCAGGTCAATCAGGAGAGAAGGAGACACTAGGGAGCAGTCTCATCAGGACCTGCTAGAACCAGCCAGGCGCCCGGCCCCCAGCCCTGGAGGCCTCAGCCCTCCACTCCTCACCCTAGTGCATCTGAGGGTCAGAGTTGGCAGCAGACCATGGCAGGTATCCCCTCCTTCAGCCCCCGGGGGTACCACAGCTCTCCACTCCCCACCAAGACAGGCTTGGCTGTCAGCCTGATGGATCTCTCTGGGGATGACTTGTGGATGCAAACCCAGCATTTCCCTGGGGACCCAAATGTGCCAATGTTAGCTTTTTCTTTTTACATCTCTGGCATATGATTTAAAGGAAGTCTCTCAGCAAAATCATTAATTTATTAAATTACGAGGATCAAATAGGTGAGAGAGAATTTGAACCAAAATTTCGTGAATGGCATCCCTTGCTCCTAGCAAGAGTGATTTTGAAGAAAAATATGATTAAAACAAGGGGATTCCCCTGAGCCAGGCCAAGCTGATTGAATCGTGGGGAGGAAATGACAATCTGGGTTAATTTGTTATGCCATTTCCAGGCGTTGAATACTACTGAGGGAGCTTTGGCCCTTCTTGTGAATGCTTTCAAGAGGGGATCAGGCAGCCATGGTGAGGGGCCCTTGGGGTGGGAGCAGCCTCGTCTGGAGATGCAGAGGGACAAGAAGTGCTCCTTTCTCACTCATAGGCCCTCAGATGCTGGGGCCTGTGCAGAAGCATCTGGAGGAGCTTTCTGGAGGGGAGTGAACTCTACCTGGGGGCACATTCTGGCTCCTTTCCAGGCCAGCAGCCACTTTGCTCCCAGGTAGAGTGATCAACCATCCTAGTTTGCCCAGGACGCAGGGTGTTCTTGGGATGCAAGACTTTCTGTTTTTAAACCAGGACAGTCTTGGGCAAACTGGGACAAGTTGGTCACTCTATAGTCGCAGGGCTGACACTAGTGACCATGCCCAACCCTTGGGGTGGACAGGGGCAGTAGATAAAGAGTGGGAAAAGAGGGAAGATTGACACAGCCAAGTGGTGAGAGGGAGTGAATGCCCGTCAAACAGGACTTGGTCTCATGGGTTATGGTCCATTCATGCAATGGAGTGATAAGCAGCTGTGAAAAGAAATGCTGCAGTTCTGTGGGCTATGAACAAAATCCAGGTACCGTGTTGCAAGGAGAAAAAGCTAAGGGGCAGAGGAGTGTATAGTGTGTTCCCATTGGGCAAAAAATGGAAAGAATATATGCGTATATATTTGTGCTTGTCTCTGTAACAACTGACTGAAGGAAAACTGGGAGACTTTACGTTGTAAACCCTCCCTAGGGGGCGCTGTCATCCCATGGGGAGCACCGGGCTGCTGGAGATCGCCTGACCCGTTTCTCAGCATCTTACTGGTATGTCCTTCCCTACGCTCATGTTTCTTTTTCCCTTCAACTTTTTTTAATATCCGTATTTTATTTTATTTCCTCCTCAGCTTTATTATTGACATGCAACACTGTGTAAGTTTAAGGTGTACAATGTGATGATTTGATACACTTATATGTTGCAAAATGATTACCACAATAAAGTTAGTTAACACATCCATCATCTCACATGACTACTATCTTTTTGTAGCAATCCCTTCAGCCTTTAATCTAGAAAATTCTCAACCCTACAGATAAACTACAAGAATAGTACAATAAGCACCAGTAAATATCCTTAAAATCATTTCCCTTTCTTTTGTCTTTCTGTAAGCATCTTTTATTTTTAATATTACTGTGGACTCCTGGACCTATTTTTTTAAATTTGATGTATTGTAATAAATATGTTTCAAGCTTAACTTGGACTTTTCCTGTCTCAGTCCTAGAAGCAGCTGTATCTCCAAGGAGCCTGGGATCCTGTTAGTGGGGAATGGTGTTTAGAAACCAAGATCTGGGCTCTGGGTGGCTCATTGCTCCTGGAGTGTCATTACTTCTGGGTATTTTTGGTGGATGGAACTAGGAACTATTTGCATTTTAAAGCCATGAGCACACACTGATATATCTAATTCAAATCCAATAATACGAGTTTTTCTTCACTTTCCCTCATTCTATATTTTTATCTCCCCTCTCCACAGCTAAAACCCTGGTTCCCAAACATCAAGTATTTACTCATTTACTCTGTCCTTCAATGCATAGAAAAAATAGTTTCAGAATTACACCAGCAATACCTCAACCAACAACCAACCTACTAACTTAAATTCAAAATGTCTTTGCAGTTCTTAGTCAGAAAATGTCGTATTAAAGATATATGGTCAGAATACTATGTCCAAAGTTACTTAAATTAATGATTTTCTCTGTGCAGTTATATCATACCTACCACGCCTATGATACACACTAAGATTTATTAGCTTCTATTTATGTCAAATTTAGGGTTTGCTTTTTAAAAATCCTTTGGATTTAATTTTATTTTTGGCTATATGAAACATTCCAAATCGAAATTATGTAAAAAGGTAAATTTGTAGATGCCTCGCTGTCCTCCTCATCCCCTTCTCCCTGTCCTCCCATTTTTATTAGCTTCTAGTTTATTGCTCCTATTTCCTTTTGCAAAGCTAAGCATACATGTATATGCTTATACATGTATCTTACACAAAACATAGAATATATTTGATGGTCTTTTGTATTCTGTTTGTTTTTCTTAATAATATATATCTGGAAATTGCTCCATGTCCATTCGTAGGCATTTTCTTCATTCATTTCTGATTCCATAGAGTTTCACTGAATGGATGTACTATAGTTTATATTCAACTAGTTTATGAATGATCATTCGTGTTGTTTTCAATATTTTGCAATTATGAATGATCCTGCCTTTTGCTTTGTTGTTTCATATTTGTAGGTAGATTCCTAGATGTGGGATTGCTGGGTCCACGTGTAAATCCATATACAGTTACGGCTTCCATAGGGTAGTACCAACAGATGAACTTTCGCCAAAGCGGGCTGTAAAGAAATTCATCACTTCCTTGGCAGCCATAACAGAGGACCTCTGGTGGGGCCTGTGGAACTCAGTCCTGGCATTGGGCAAATCCAAACGTTAACTCTCTTATGTCCTCCACTCACAGATTTCCTTATGCAAAGACCCACTGGAGGATACAGGGAAGCAAGAGAGTGTCATTGCTGAGCCCCTCCTGGAACTCAGTGGTCCTTTCAGAGTCTTTTCAGCAGTCTTATCAGCATCTAGATTTTACCCACACTTGCTTTTTCTTTCTCTACAAGCCTGCTGTTCACCCAGCTTCCAGCAATGGCTTTCATAATTCATGATTATTTTGGACAAAAATAAAACTTCAGTCTATGCTGTCTTTAAATCTGACGTTTTTTGGGAAACCTCAGATGATCTTTTCCAATTGAACTGAATCTCATAACCCAGAAAAACTCCCAGTCTGGAGCACACTTTGTACATGAGGGAGAGAAAAATGACCCCTTTGTGTCTGCCTGGAGATGGCCCCAATTTGGGATTAGGGCCAGCTATGTTTTCACCCAGGGCTGAAGCCCCAAATGGAGGGTCCCCTGGCCCCACCCTGCTGGGGGCAGTTCCACCCAGATTCTTGGAAGCTGGGATCCTGTGGACATGGAGAGACTGGGTCATCTCACACTATACAGACAGATGTAATACGTGCATAGGAAAGAGGTCTGCAGAGACCACTGTCAGAATGTCAGCAGTGGTTGTCTCTGGGAGGTGTGTTCCCAAGAAATTTTAATTTTCTTCTTTATGTTTATTGTTATTTTGTTGTTATTGTTTGAAAGCAATCATCTTTCACTGGTGTCATTTGAAATATTTTATTTAAAAATATTAGCTAAAATGTCGTTGACTTCTCCTGGCTCACATGTGCCATGAGATAGAAAAATAGATCCATTCAAAGGCAGCAAGTTTCCACCAGGCATAAGTCCAAGTTGAATTACTAAGTTGGTAGTGCCACCCCCTCCCAACGGCAGGATGTATGTTTCTGTTCCTTGTCATCTCTGTCACCATCGGCAACAAAACTTTTTTGTGCATCTACCCCATGCCTGGAGCTGTGCTGGAGCCGACCATGATGGGTTCCTGTCCCTAGGATGGTGGCAGTTGAGCATCAGGGCAGATGTACAGAAATCACTGCTGGGTGTAGAGAGAGAAGTGTCCTAGAGAGAGCAGGGCTAGCTTTGTCCGAGGTGGAGGCAAGGTGAACGACTCCTGGGAAGAGGAGTGATGCCCAGCAGGAGGTGAGAAAGAGGACCATGGCGGGTTGTCCAGGCAGTGTGAAAATTAGAGAATATGAGATGCAGAAGATGTGGTGGCAGGAGGGCTCATGAACTAGGCCAGACCCAGATCCTGAAGGTCTTGGCTGAGAGCATGGGCATTATGACTTCATCCTATGCGGCGAGAAGGGAGTCAAGATTTAAAGATCTAAAATGCAGGCAAGCCATGATCAGATTTACATTTTAGAAGAAAATATTTTGGCAGCAGAGTAGAAAATGGATTCAGGCGGTGCGGGGCTTGGGACGAGAGACAGGGAGACCAACTGACAGAGTAATCCAGGGCGAGATGATGAGGGCTTGATTTGAGTGGTGCCCGTGGGCTGAAGAGGAGCGATTGTGGACGTCTGTGGGGTCTGGCAACCACCAGGGTGTGAGAACGAGGTGGGGGCAGGCCAAGTTGCTTATGCTGCACCGCAAGCTCTGTGAGGGCACTGGCTGCGTGTATTTGAGTCTGGCACAGTGCCTGGCACATACGAGGGGCTCAATGAATATTTGCATGTAAATGATGAAAAACCAGGCTGCCACACAAGCCAGTCTTAGCACAGGGCTGTGTCCAGAGAAACTTCAGTACAACATCCCAAAATAATTGCAAGCAAATTAAAACTTTCCTACTGTCTCTCAGCAAAATGCAAAGAGAGACATTTATACTATCCAGCAAAACTTTAAAAAATCCTTTTATTCTTGTCATTGCCTACCTAACCACCACTCTCATTTTCTGTATTCACGGTGGCCACATCCAACATCTCTCTTCTCTCTTTCCAGATTTACAGTTTCTTTTTAGTGTCTGTTCTTTTTTTTTTCTTTCCACTTTCACCTTTTAGATTAAGGCTGCTTTTTTCTTTTTCCTTTTTTTAACTCTGGTGAGAATGATAGTTCTGTTTCCCACATGCATCAGCTGGTCTCCAGCTTCTCCAGTTGTGTGTGTGCGCACATGCGTTCTATCCTTTATCTCCATTAATATCATAGAAACACGAGCACAAGTATGCACAGAGAAGCATCTTTTTAGGAGCAAGGAGATGGGAAGACTACACACACTTATAAATTAATGTCGTTTATTTAGTTATTGCATGTTGAATAAATAAGTGAACGTTTCCAGCAGATTTTGGGAATATTGATCCTTTGTATTTGGTGGCATTGAACAGAGTAGAAAATACTTTCACAAATATTATTCTATGTACTCATCCAAAAGACCCTGTGGGATGCTATGAATATCCTCACTTTGCAAATGAGAAAACTGAGGTGTAGAGAGGTAATGTGACTTGAAATTTTATAATTCGTTGAGCAAATAGATGGAGATTTGTGGTTTATTAGGACTCCCAACAGCAGTGAGATTTCTTAAGTTGGTTGGGCTCAATCATGTGTTTTTTTGCCAATCCTTGCTGGGATCAGGGAGAGTCAGGGCCTGACTGATCAGAGATGTTGAGTTACTTGCACAAGAGCACACAGCTAGGCAGAGGATTGCTGAGAATCTAGATTCTCAGATTCTCCAGATCCCAGGTTCTAAACTCCAGGGTCTGTGCACTGTCCTGGGCCACTGCCAGCCCAGGAGAGTGGACCATGGAGCTCTTGGTACCCTTGAATTTGATGGACTGGTTAGAGTTCTTAGGCTGCAAGCAACAGAGACTGGGTCTGGCTATTGAAGCAATAAAAAGGACTGTACTAGAAGGATATGGGGCTGCTCATAGAATCACCAGAGAAGCTGATCAACCAGACCTTGGAGAGAACAGGATCTCGCACTGAGGGTCTCAAGGAGAGGTAATTCCTCAGAGCAAAAATAGGTGCTGCCACAGTAGAAGGAGAATGGATCCTGGGCAGATGCAAACCACCATGTCCCCCTCAGGAGTTGTCTACCCCTCTGCAAACCGAGTATTGGATGCTGTAGGAGCCACTGTTTACTCAACGTCTATTTCCCCTTATTCCTTTTGGGAAGAGCCTTGATTTTGCTCATCCTCATGGTAGAGGACCCTGTCCCCAGCTCAGGGGTAAACCCAGATCCATCCAGGCCTTTGGAAGTAATCCCATTGTCCTTGCCCGTGATTGGTTCTGACTTCAGAGTGGTCACGTGATCTAGTTCTGTCCAATGAGAAGTGAGGAGAGGTTGACTTGGGGGAATTCTGGAAAGAAAGACCCTCAGGAAGACATACCATCTTCTTCCTCTGCATACTTAATGCCTAAATAGGACAAGGGAACTGCAGCAGCCATCTTGCTGCCCTCCCCAGGTCAAGCCACAGCAGAACTGGGCAGGGCCAGGGAGATGGAGAGAGCCACCTACAAATTGCTTGTTATTGAGTCAAGATCTTTTATTATTTGCAGCTGCACGTATCCTGATTTATTCCATATTACTCCAGAGGTTGGAACTAGGCCCAGAGGATGACATTATGGGGGAGACATTTCAAATATGAAGGAAGAGCTTGCTGACATTATTGCTCTGAGATAGGAGAATGTGCTACGTCTTCAGGTACTGAGTGCCCTTCAAGGGAGGCATTCAAACAAGCTGGCTGGCTGGGGTGCGGCCGAAAGGATTTCTGCATGGAGCAGAAGTTCCTTCTGACCTTGAACTTCCAGGATCCTGTGGTCAGGAACAAGGATCTAGAATTAGCTTGGGTCTCCATCCCAAAGCATTCCACAGGGGCAGACTTTTCTATTTTCTACTCATCTGAGTTCAACCTCTTAATTTTTTTGACTTTAAATTTAATTTTTCTGATTGTTTGAAAAACTTGAGCAAGCTCCTTCCGTTGCTGTCTATTCCTAGAGTCTTTGAAAAACGTTTTACAAACATATTTTCTCTCTTTCTCTAACACACACAGACAATCACACATGTATCCACAAATGCACTTACACACAGTTAACACCCAAATTAGCCACAGGCAAGGATTCTAAGCAGAGTGTATAACGGCCCTACCCTGGCCGCCAACCATATTCCAGTAACCTCTGACTTGCTTGTCATGGAGCTGTCTAGTAGGATGAGGCCTGGACTTGAAGTGAGATCTGGCTTTGAATTCCAGGTGTTCCACCTCCTGGCTGGGTGGTCCTGCGCAAGTCATCTGTTCTCTCTCGACCTCCGCTGAGATATCAGCCAGTAAAGTAGCTATCCCAGGGCCTGGCACATGGTAGGTGGTCAATAACCTGCAACTGAATTCGTGGAACATTGTCTCGAGGAGGCCTGGACACATACAGAGAAGGGGACCAAGAGTGGGGTGAGGGTACACACAGTTAGCTACATTCTCAGAAGATGAGACATGGGCTTTGATTTGAAGGGTAGCCTGGAGGTTTCCAAAGAGACTGAAGGCCACAAACCCAGGTACCCTCTTCCTTGAATGGTGTTAGGCACCTAGCACTGAGAAATGTCTTTCTGTCCCGACCCTCTGTGTCTAAACCACCTATCCCACTTCTGTTGATTCAACTTTAAAGCTTCATCTATTGATTTTATTCTGATTATAAAGGAACAACATATTATCTGTTGAAAATGTGTGCGTGGGGGTATAATAAAAATAAAAATCACTAGTAATCTTACTGTATAGAAATTACCACTGTTAATATGTTAGCGTCTTTCCTTTACGTCTGTTAAATGCATATATAGCCATTATAGATAGATGGAGAAATAGATCAATGTGATTTGTATGTATGTGGATATGAGGATATGTTAATATGATCACTCAGTCTATAATCTATAATAACCGCACAGGTGCACTCAGCATAGCCCTAAGTGAGCGATTCCCAGGCTGGGCCCTGATCCTCCGCCCTGTCACTCAGAACCTGGGAGGGCCAGCCCACAGGAGGGCTGCTTCTCCCAGGGAGCCCCCCGCTATTAACCCAGCTTGGGGAACACAGAACACCAAGGCACCTATTCCCATGGAGAGCCT
Organism: Equus caballus; assembly: GCF_041296265.1. Taxonomy (NCBI): domain Eukaryota; kingdom Metazoa; phylum Chordata; class Mammalia; order Perissodactyla; family Equidae; genus Equus; species Equus caballus. The sequence goes on from NC_091684.1 coordinate 16,180,437, forward strand.
GGGGAGTCCTGTGGGCCTCCTCCCATTTGCCCCTCTGCCCCAGGGTGAGCCACACTGGGACAGACACTGCTTGGTCCCCAGCCAGAAAGCTGGTCAGGGTCCCAGGTCTCAAACTTCTTTGCTGACCAGCCTTGAGCAAGTTACTGAATTTTTCCTGTGCCTCAGTTTCCTCATCTGCAATAGGATAATACTAGTACCTTCCTCTAGGATGGTTGGGAGATTAAGTGAATTAAGCATAACCCACAATAATCCATACTGAGCTATGCACTCCACGGAGAAGGCCTGGAACCATGCCTGGCATCTAGTAAGCACTCAGTAAATACTAACTTTGCATATCGGCACAGTTTATACCGGCCCAACCACAGTTCATTGGAAATTGTATTTTCTTGTTTCCTGTCTATTCCCAGACACTGTGATCTCCTTTAGGGCAGGGTTTGAGCTTTCCCTACATTGTATTTATCTTCCTGTAATGCACACTTGTTTTAGTGCACAGATGAGTGAATGAATGAATGAGCTCCCACCATGTAGCTCTATGAGCTCCTCAAAATGATTTGCACAGGCCGAGCATTTCTCAGATTCCCAAAGGGGCACATGACCCAGAATGGGCTGAGAGGTGCCCACTGGCCTTGGGACCAGGGTGGAGTAAGCCCTGCCCTGTGTGAGCCGGTGCCCAGGGGGCACCTGGTGCTGGGGCCAGCAAGCTCCGGGAAGGGCAGTCCCTCTGAGCTCACTCTTGGGGCCTCAGAGGGCCTTTTGTGGGGACAGACACTTCCTGTCCAAATGTGAAATTCCTTGGCCCCAGTGCAGAGTTGAATGTGTTTGCTCTAAATGAAGTATTTACTGGATCTTGTTTGCTGTCTGATCTCACACGCACGCCAGCCGGTTTGAGGGCTGCAGTTTTAAGAAACCGCAACACGACTGAGGAACCCAATCGAATGGCGAGGCTGGCGATGGAGTTGTGGTGGAGGCAGCACACAGCTCCACAGCTTTCCCGGGATGCGACAGACCTTCCCTGGCGGAGTTTAGAGATAGAGGGAGATAGAAAAAACTGATAAAGCGTTAAAGGAAATCTGGAAAGGACGAAATCCTCCCTCGTTGTCTGATCACCTTAGCACAACTGTTTGATTTTTCTGCATGTCAGTGTCTGTCCGTATGCAGCCTAATTTTAGTATACTTATTTACATATTATGTATATGTATATACATTTACATAACGTCCATATACATGATTTTGTGTATACATACTTTTTCAGCTTCTTTTCACTTAATATTCTATTGTGACATTTTTCCATGTGGCTACACCACCTTTGTATTTATATTTGTAATTTTATTCAATTGTACTCCTTGCATGAAATAACGTTTAAAAACACATGGATAAATATAGTTGTTTTCTTTTGACTTAGGTAAATTTCTGAGAGAAAGATTCATAGATCAAGTGTTTTTAATGGTACTGTATGATTTTCCAAAGTGTGAAACTACTTGGTTTATGATGGCACTATCTATGTATGTATGAAAGTATAGATTTTCCCACAATCTCATCATCATTCAACATTATTGTTTCACTGTTCTATAATTTACTCATATTTTATACGTGTTTAACTGTGTATACTCATGCATAAGTTACTGACGAGATTAATAATTTTTCATGTGCTTGTTTAACTGTTTATTTTCTTCTTGGGGATATTTCTTTGTGACTTTTGTGTGTTTGGCTCTGGATTTTGAGAAACAGACACTCACATGCCTGTTAGATCACGGGTAATTCCACCTATTTTCTCATCTATTTTCCTTCTCATTCTCAACTAGCTTTGTTTCTAAAAAACAGAAACTTAACTTTTTAAAATTTTTTATTTTTAATTTTTTTTTTTTGTTGAGGAAGATTCGTCCTGAACTAACATTGGTGCCAATCTTCCTTTATTTTGTATGTGGGATGCTTCCACAGCATGGCTGATGAGTGGTGTAGGTCCATGCCTGGGGTCTGAACCCATGAACCTGGGCTGCTGAAGTGGAGCATGTGAACTCAACCCCTACGCCACTGGGCTGGCCTGAAACTTAACTTTTTTAAGTACAATATTGTGATTTTCTAAAAGAAATTTCTCCTCCTGCTCCAACCTTAGAATTTTATCAGGACACTAGACAAAGTAGGAAGTGAATAAATGACAAGCTTTTGGGGGGTAAGATAATCATGTGCTCTTACCTCTACCCAGACCTCAGCACTTTCCATCCCCAGGGAGAGCCAGGGGTTCAGACTGTGTGTCTTCTCCCTGTTGTACAGATGAAGACTGTCCAGGTGCAGACTTGTTAAGGAGGAGCCTTCTTCCTTTTCATCCTTCCCACTTCCCTGCCACCTGGGAAAGCCTTTGGTGGAGCAGTTTTGGGCCATGACCTGTCTGTAGCCCTTGGTGACTAAATTGCATGTCGCGGACCCCTGCTGGGGTGGGGCAGAGAGAGCCTGGCTGATGGACCCACCATATGCTGCTCCCTGTGCTGCACACGAGGCTGTCTCTTGTGAAATGAAGTACCACAAGCTGGGCGCTTGGCTTAGCGCCCAGCATGAGATGACCAAACACAGAAGGGGACTGATGATGATGATGATTAAACTCAGTGTTACAGTCATTCTTTACCTTGGAGCATCCATTCTCTATCACTGAGCACTTTCGATGTGGCAGCCCCTGGGCCAAGCGATCTACCTACATTGCCTCATTTAACCTTCACGACAGCACTGGAAAGTGGGTGCAATAACTATTCCCATTACACAGATGAGGGAAGTCAGGCTTAGAGTAATGAAGATCACAAAATAAGAAGTGGCAAAGCTTGGATTCCATTCCAGGGCCGTGACATGCAGGCTGAGGCAGGAGGAATAAGTATGATTTTCATCCACATTGTACAAGTGGGGAGACGGCATCAGAGAGATTGGTGATCTGCCCAAGCCCACGCAGCAGCTATGTGGCAGAGTCTGGCTTTGGAGTCAGGGGTCCTGATACCAGGTCTGGTGCTTGTCCCACTACTGACATGGTGATGGCCACTGTGAGCAAGCTGCACACCGTGTGTCAGGTGTCCTTCAGGGGACTTCTTGGTCCTCATCAACCCAGAGAGGCTGGACGGGCCCCAGGATTGCCTGAGCCTGAAGCTGTCACTCTGGCCACCCCAGACCTGCTGCTCCGGGGGGGCGTTAACCCTGCAGGATCATGTAATGTGTGCCAGCGTGCCAGTGCGGGGCTGGGAAACAGCAGGGCATCTTTGTGCTTGCTCCATTGACCACCAGATTGTTCTTCTCACATGTGGCCAACATCTTTGGCTAGCTGAGTAGGGAAAGCTGAGAAACTTTATTTTTTATTTTATTTATTTTCCAAATTTACAGACTTTCCGAGGAGAGGGTGATTAAGAGAAACATCCTACTGGGAAATGCGTACATTCTTTTACAAAGCTTCTGTCTCACTCAGGCAAGCTGGGACTCTTTACTGAGAGCTGGTTAGGAGTAATAGCCAATTGTAATGGCTGACATTGAAGGAAAGCTTCCTTTGTTGAAGAAACTGGGCTAAGCATTATCTAATGCAATGCTCTAACTGCTCGGCTCGAGTATGTGGGGTTTTATCAACTCCCTTTTACAAGTGAATCAGAGAGGGTAGGTGACTTACCCAAGGCCACACAGCTAGGGAGGGATAGAGCTGGGATTCGAACCCAAGTATCATTCAGCTGCCAAACCCATACCCCTTAGCTCCTCTGCTCCCTGCCCTTCAGGGCCTTGCTTCTTGATGGAAGAGACAGAGGATAGGTGAGGCCCAGAACATTTCCCTTATAAATTTTGCATGCCTGGGTACTGGTCAAGGTCTGCCTTCAATTTCGATTATGCCTGTCTGTTTCTCTCCTTTCCCCTGAGGCTGGGAACTCCTCGAGGGTTGGGTGCGTGTCTGGCTAGACTTTGGGTCGCAGCACAGCGAGGGGCCTACATGTGTCTGATGGAACCGGAGAATGACTGAGAACAAATGAGGGAGAGGATGGATGGATGCCCAGGTATCCTGGCTGATTAGGAGCGAGATGCTTTTGGAAGTGGTGCCACTTTAACGCAAACTTCACGTGTAAAAGGAAGAGGGCGTGGACCTGTTTCCGTGACGTGTTTCAGAGCATGTACGTCACCTCCAGGTGGTTAAGCTGGCCAGCTCGGGGCGACGCCTGACTCTGCCCCTTCCAGCTCCAAGACTTCTAGCAGGTGACTTGACTTCACGACCCTCAATGTCCCCATCTGAAGTATAGGCCAATATTAGTTTGTACTTCGTAGAGGAAGGGCTGTGAAAATTAAATGAACATATTTACACATAAAGTGTAAACGACAGCCACTGTGATTTCTTCCCAGGAGAGTTAATCACATAAAGAGTTGGTTTTTAAAAATTAAGGAACTTGGGTGATGGGTACCTGGGGGTTCAGTATATCATTCTCTCTACTTTTGTGGATGCTTGAAATTTCCACCTATCATCTTATTGACATTTTAAAGACAATTAATAGAAACTTAAGGTGTTAGTTTTGTTTAGGAAACAAATGCAGATATATCATGGGATAGACTGCAAAATGTACATGCACTTTTTAAATAAAACACAAGATTCGAAATAAACGAATGGCTTAAAGCAGCCACTTAGAATTTTGACCTCAGACAAAGGCTGCTCATGATCTCACAGGGCCCTTAATTTTCTCATCTTGGAAAAATCAGGAATAGTGGTGCTTCCCTCCGTGCGCTCTGATTCAAGCCGGAGAAGAGATGTGAGGGTGCTTTGTCAACTGTAATTCCAGCTTCCGATCTGATTTGTTCACTCATTTGACACGTTTCTTGAGGCCCTGCCATGTGCCGGGTGCCAGGCTAGGCCTGGGACACAGCCCTGCACAACTGTCCCTGGGATGCAGGACGGACCTGGGCGCCCTGCTGAGATCAGACCGCCCAGTGCAAATTCTGACTGCCACTCAGTCCTTGGGTAACCGTGGCGGGCCTCAGTTTCCTTGTCTGTAAAATGGGGACAATAATAGTGTAGCTCTTTCTGCACTGTTGAAAAGAGTGAAGGGGACAATAGAAGTAAAGAGCCTAGAGCAAGGTCTAGCATGCAGCAAGTGCCTAATAAATGTTCATGATTACTGCTGCCCACAGGGAGGTTACAGCCTAGTAGGGGAGGCTCACAATAAACAAATAAGCAAAATGACTTTAAAGTGTGTATGTGCCATGGAGAAATGGGGTGGCGTGATGTGACAGGAGCAACAGGTGGGGCCAGGGAGGGCCTATCCAAGGAGCTGACCTTTAAGGTGAGTCAGTCGGATGATATAAAGCAGGGCCAGAGGTGGGGACGGAGGTCAGCAGATGGCGAGGTGGGAAGAGCTGGGCCTGCTAAAGAACCAGCAAAGGCCGAGTAGTCTCAAGGTACTGGATACAGTTGGTCAGGTTGTAAACGGTTCAACCCTGAGGGGCATCTTAGACATTGTGGATCTGCATTTTTCTTTTTACCCCCATATTCTTTTTTTTTTTTTGGCACCTGGGCTAACAACTGTTGTCAATCTTCCTTTTTTTTTTTTCAAAGATTGGCACCTGGGCTAACAACTGCTGCCAATTTTTTTTTTTCTGCTTTATCTTCCCAAACCCCCCCCTGTACACAGTTGTATATCTTAGTTGCACATCCTTCTAGTTGTGGGATATGGGATGCCGCCTCAACGTGGCCTGACGAGCGATGCCATGTGCGAGCCCAGGATCCGAACCCTGGGCCACCCCAGTGGAGTGCACGAACTTAACCACTCCGCCACGGAGCCGGCCCCTTACCCCCATATTCTGGCAGATGAAATGAGTATGTTATTTCAACTAAGTCAGGATATTATGCTGGTTTTCCAGAAGCTGGAAGTGAAGTGTCTTGGGGGAGGGGCTCCTTGTTCTAATTGTTGTGAATGTGTCATTTGAGTTAGCGGAAGCCCAGGAGTTGGGGGATGGGACAGGGGTGTGACTCGGGGTGAGGCTGGCAGGGTGGCTGTAGTCACATCCTGCAGGGCCTTATAGGTCTGAGAAACAGGTTGGAGTTTGATCCTAATTCCAGCGGAAAGTCTTTGGAGGGGTTATGGATGGAGGAAACGTGGGTGTCTACAAACTTCCCAGCCATCCCTCAGGTGGCTTCGGGGGCTGGACTGAAGGGGGCGCAAGAGTAGCAGCTGGAGGCCCGGGAGACCCTAGCTGATGAGAGATGCAAGAGGTGGTCTGTGCCAGCATGACAGTGGTGGCCATGGAGAGAAGTGAGGCTCATCACGCATTTGCTACTGAGGAAAAGGGAAAGTAAACACCAAAGGGAGACGGGGAGAAGGTAGGGCTTGGAAGATATTTTGTAGCCACCGGCTACTCTCCCCGCCCCCCCTCCCCAATCCCCAAATCCTCGAAGACCCCTTCCATTTCTCCATTTCCTTTTTCTGGTTAAGATGCCTGTGCTTGATTCCCACACAGCCTGGAGCATTGTCCAGATTGGAAATCCATCGCAAGCATGTGGATCTGGGATTTTGTAATACAGGGAGTGAGGATGAGCAAACCTCTGGGGCTCGGCCTGGGGGAGGTGCAGGCGGGAGGGCCAGCCTGGGTGCAGTGGTCCAGCTTGTGTCAGCCTCAGCTGCCATCTAGGGAGTGCTGGCTCTGAGCCCTGAGCCCTCCACCTGCACTGCCCCCATTGATCTTACCCTGTGAAGTGGGGGCATCACTATTCCCATTTCAGAGGGAGAGGTGGAGGTTCTGAGAAGGTTGGTAACTTGCCCGGGTCACCCAGGCCTGCCTGACGCCAGAGCCCTCCCCTGCCCCTGCCATTCACAAGCCACATCCTGACCAGGTCTGGCCTCTTCTGCTCTGTGCACCCAGTGGAAAAGCCGCCATTTTGTTTAGTTGCTAAGTGGTGGAGGTTTTGGACTTTGGTTCTTAATCTGGGGTCTAAGGATCCCTGGCTGGGCTTCAGGGTGTTGAGACCCTGGAACTATATGGTGGGGACATACTTTCCCCCAAAATAAAGGTACAGTCTTGCTGGCCAAGGGTATAAATGTTGGCTGTTGCTTCCTCCAGGCTTAGAGCAGCGTCTGGTACATAGTAAAACCCCACTAAAGATCTGTGGAAGGAGTAAATGAATCCTATGATTAATGGCCTTCTCTATTTTTTCTTCCTGGGTCTATGGCTTCCAGGACAGAAGGACATCTTTTCATGGGCTCTTAGGGAAGATTTGAAGGCCCTCTAACATATCCTCCCCACTTCACAGGTGACAAAACTGAGGCCCAGAAACAAGCTCCCACGGGGCTGAGCTCAGGAACCTGGTGACCCAAAGACAGATCTCCTTTCCCTGAGCCCGGTGCCGCCTTCCTCTCTGCTCCTGCAGATACTGTGACGATGCGCCTGCCACCAGGAAGAAAACACACAACTGTGCAGACCCACAGGGCACAGCAGCCTGGCTCTATCTAGGATGTGCAAATCTTCCTGTGATGGGGTAGAACCATCTAGACAGGCAGCTCTAGGATTGCAGGTGACCAGGCGGCACCATGATTAAGAGTGATTTGATTTTTCAAGAGCTTTCCCTGGCATTTGAGGCTGGATCCACTCAGATTTATCTTTGCACAGTGCAGAATGCTCTCTTTGCCCATTATAGAATTCCAGAAGGTTAGAGAGGAGAGTCCTGGAGGTCAGCATCATGATATGGATGCCTTAGTCCACGTTCCCTACAGGGGACAGACATCGCTAATCCTCACCGCACTCATCTCCACTCAGCTAGAAAGGGTGCTGGCGTTTCCAAGAGCCTCCCAGTCAGTCATCACCAATCAATCTCAGTTAGCATGAGCCATCTCCTGCTAGCCTTTTGCAGGAGGAACACTGAGGGTCGAGCTGAGCTGGGAGGCAGGGGGCTGGAGTTTGGCCCCAGCTCTGTGGCTAATTGTGTGACTTTGCACAAGAGACTTAGCTTCTCTGGGCCCTGGTTTCCACTTTATTATTTATTTACTTGGCCGTTCATTCATTTCTCCAACAAACATTTATTAAGCACCTATTGTGAGCCAGGCACTGAGCTGTGAGTTGCAAGAAGTAGTTTTTCTCTATAACATGAAACCTTTTGGCAGTAGTAGTCTGTAGTTCATTGCAGCCCCGTAAAAGCTCTCCTGGTCATGCAATCATTCAGTGTTCCTTCTCCGGGCCTTGTCTCACTTTGCACTGTCCTCCTTGAGATGAGGCTTCCAGAATGTCCCATCTTTTTATAAACTGGGAGCTTGCAGAGCCAGAGTTCAAGCAGTTTTGAGAACATTGCTGAGAGAGTAACCATACACGTTTGCTCTGCTGTTTGAAATACTTACAAAAAATATTTGGATAACCCTTCGTTACCTGGGCAGACATTTCTAAAGTTTACATCACAGGCCCAAGTGATTGTGATATTTCGAGAAGTAATTTTTTCTGGCCCTTGAATTTTTTCTCTGGAAGAGTCATGTGGCAGCCCATGTTGTATATGTGAAGTATGTTTTGGAATGTTAATGGAGAGGCTGATTTACACCAGATGGGTTGGAAACCCAAGGGAAAAGAATGTATAAACGGGACACCGTGACTCAGCTCTGAGGCTACATTTTCTAAATATACTAAAGGTCAGAGATCAAGAACCCCGACATCTACCTGGGCTTTCCCTGTGAGTTTTACATTGGCTCAGCTCATCTGAATCTTGGTCCTGTTATAAAGGAGTCACTTTTATGATACTCAGCTTATAGACGAAATTCTGGTGGCATATCGTAAAGTCCAAAGCAGCTTTCACTGGAAGCTTCCTACATAAAAGCTCAGATTTGGATTAGTGTCAGTGTTTCTCAAATTGAAAAAAATTTTTTGGATAAACATTAAAAAAAATTGCTACTCACCCCCCTATCTTCTGTGCATCCTTCACCAGCCAAGAAAATTTTGCCTAGATCCCTTCTGTAATTTATAATACACAAGGAATAGGTATTTTTTTGGTCCAAATTTGCACATTAAATAACAAGTCCTATTTACTGCAGGGTATGTAGCCTGGCCTTATGCTGAGTGTTTTACATATATTATCTGCCATAATTATCCTACCTACGACTATTAACTCCTTTTACAGATGAAGAAACACACCCAGAGAGGTGTGTCCCCAGGTCACCTGAAGGCAGGGAGGCAGGGAGTGGCTCAGCCCAGATTTGAACCCTGGTCTGGCTGACCCCATGGGACCCTATGCTCTTTTCTACTCCACTTGATCCCATTGTCCATCCCCTGTCCCTGTCCTGATGCCCCCCCAGGATCAGCACCCTCAGCAGCAGATCCATCAGCAAATGTTCTGCCGTTTCACATGAACTGGCAGCTGGAGGACTCAGCCACCTCCCCCTGCCCCCACTCCCCATCCACAGTCGATGGCTGGTGCAGGTGACAGGGTATCCTGGTGGAGTAGTTAGCTGGGCCAGCCTCCAGGTTCTGGCTTCTATTTGCATGAATTGATATTGGAGGAGGGAAGGTGTGCCTTTGGGTGCTGAAGGACAAACAGGGAGGCTGTCGGCAGGGAGGTGTCTGTGGGCTGGTGGGCGAGATCCCAGAGAGGATGAGAAAGATGAGGGCCTGAAGCTGGGGAGGCTGTTTTCCTTCAATATTTAACTATTTGTTCCAGAGTCTGGGGGGTCCCCAAAGTGGACATGGCTGACCCATCTGGGGAGCTTGCAGCTGGAGGGGGAGATGGGCAACCCTGAAGTTGGAGAGACCTGAGTTCTAGTCTCAGAGTTTCTACTCTCAGCTCTGCAGCTTGCTAGCTGAGTGACCTTTCTGGGCCTCTAGTTTGTGATAGGTACAATGGGTTAATAATAATACTGACCCCAGAGTTGTTGTGATAAATGCTATGATAGGAGCCGGGCTCAGAGGAGAGGGGGGCCTCACGCTGTCTTGGAGGGCCGGGTGGTTTCCTGGAATAAGCGACTTCTAAGCTGAGACCCGGAGGAGGAGAAGAGTTTACCTGGCAGAGCAAGGGGAGAATGGGCTCCCAGTGGAGGCATCGGCTCTTTCAGGACCTGGGGACAAACCCATGTGGCTGGAGTGACTATCGTGAGGGGACTGGAACATGGCAACTTGGCTCTGGGCTGGGCCTCTTTTGGGGACTCAAGTGTCCACTTGAGTACTGATGGGGGTGGGGACATTCTCACTGCCCAGCACCACGGACTGCACCCTCGGCCCCAGAGGCCCAGAGGGTAGAGTCGAGATTATATGGAGGGTGCTGTAAGGAGTCCACAGGGAGCATTGTGAGGAGGAGTCTTTGGAGGGGGGCTTGAGGGGACTTGCTGCAGAGTGACCTCCCACCAGTCTAGGCATGCTCTGAAATGGCTGGGGGAGCCCCAGGAGTCACTGTAATGTCCCTGTAGCCGCTTGGTCCTCCTAGCTGGGCAAAGCCTGTCGTGTTCCTGTTTCTCTGACTGAGTCAGTCCGTCCACCATCAAGCATGTATGGAGTGCCTGCCATGTGCCAGGCACTGTTCGAGGATCTAGAGGATATCCCGGGGTGTAGAGGTGAGCAACACAGTCCATGATCCTCTTGTGCAGCTTACTTCCTAGCGCTGTGAGGCAGCAGTTTTAGATAGAATGGTCTGGGAAGGTGACATTTCCCAAGGTACGTGAGAGAGCAAGCCTTGTGATTCTCTCGAGGAATGTGTCCCGGGCAGGGTGACCTGCTAGAGCAGAGCCCCTGAGGTGAGACCAGATTTAGCATGTTCTAGTGGGTGACGTGTGTTTGGCTTGAGGGATGAGAGAATGGAAGGAGTGAGAGTCAAGAGGCACCGGGGGGCCAATTCATGTAGGACCCAGTAGCAGAAAAGTGACATGATCCCACTCTGGCTGCTGTTGGGGAAGAGACTATAGGTATCTAGGGAGGACAGAGGGAGCCCTTCCTTGATGTCCAGTGACAGGAGACGGGCCTGGCCTTGGATCCAGCCCTGCGACTAACGGCCTGTGGGAACCTGAGCGGGCGCCTCAGCCTGCGTGTGCTTCCATTTCCTCTCCTGTAGAATGGCGAGGGCCATTGTGAGAATTCACTGAGACCACGCATGCAGATACCCATCAGCGGTGCCTGGTTGGCTAAGTGTGTACTCACCAGGGCGATTCTTAATTACCATGATGATCATGAAAGCCACGAGGGCAAACCCAGAGTGTGCGTTGTCTTCCATGCTTCCTGAAAATCAAGACCCGCTGCTCTCTGCCCCTAGCCCGGGGCCTGCATGTCATCGCCCATCCTCCTCACATGCCCTCATGTCACTGTGACTAGCGGTCAGCAGAAAGGCAGATGGTACCCAAGGCCTTTCCACTACAGGCGGCAGGATGGAGGGGGCTTTGGTGTTCCTGCTAGTTCTGGCAGGCTGCCAAGGCTGATGTCTTGATGCAGGGGTGGGGGGTGGGCAGGACCTTGATGGAGAGGGACAGGGTGCCATGAGGACCCTGAGGAGGGCCACCCAGGCTAGAATGGGTGTGCAGAAGGCTTCCTGGAGTGGAGAGGTCCATGTTGAGTTCTCCAGGTTGCTGGTGGTAGTGGGACGAGGACAGGCATGGTCTAGACATCAAACATATTTTAAGGTGTTTGAAATCACAGCATAAGAGCAGGGGTGAGTGGGTGGGATTGAAAGAAGTCAGGGGGAGAGATGCAGCTGGAGGCTAGATTCACAAAGAATGGACTGAGGGGGTCAGATAGGAACCAGGGGACTGGTGAGGGGCTCTGCACACACGCAGGCAGTGAGAGATGATGGGACCTGGACAAGGATGGTGGCAGTGAGGATGGAGAGATTTCTGAGGTCAACTGGGCGATGCTTGACTTGGAGATTGACTGAACTTGGATGGACACAGAGGGAGGAGTGAAAACTGATGCCCAGGTGCGTGGCTTGGCAACTGGTGGGTGGTGCTGCCTTTACTGAGATCCGGCACCCAGGAGGGAGGGCAGGAGAGGATGAACTGGGCTTTGGTTGAGTGGAGGCCCTGAGAGGCACCCTGGGGAGACTCTCAGGAGGTCTGGAGCCCTGGAGGAAGGTCCAGCCCTGGGTGTGGAGGTGGGTGTCCCTGCAGATAGACAGAGGAGCCTCTTGGGTGTTGAGCTGCCTGGACAGCAGAGTGTAGAGGGAGGAGAAAAATAAAGAGGGGTGTGATTGTGCAGAATACCCTGGGAGCCTGGAGGTGGTGGTGGGGGGTCCTAGGTTTCCCTGGGTAGGTGGCCTTGGATGTGGGCAGGTAGAGGAGCAAAGTGAAGGGGGTGCCAACATGGAGATAGACACAGCTTGTAACTATGGTCAAAGAAGGTGGGAGAGAGACTACAGGAGAGGAAGTTTGGGGTCACTATTGTCAAAGGTGTTGAATGTGTCACTAAAGAGGTGGGGCTTCTTCCGACAGATGAGGGAAGCCCAGCATGGTTTTGAGCACAAGAGAGACTCACTCAGAGCTGTGTTTAATAGAACGCTCCTTCTGGCATCACTACCCAGGCATGTGTCCATGTGACACTGGTGTGCAGTGGACTGAGGGCTGGTGGCTGTCCCTGCCCTCTCCTGTTCCAATCTATGTAGCCTCGGCCCGGCCAGCTTCACTCAATGGGGATGTATGAGCAGAAGTGGGAAGGCAGCTAAAGGCTTGATGCACAGCCAGGGTAGGCCCTTCCATTCCCCATCCTGAATCTGCTTGGCCAGGCTGTCACCTGGACAATTGCCTCAGCCCGCCCTCCTGCCTGCCTTTAGGCATCACATGCTCTTGGCCTCCAGGCCATCTCTTGGGTCTGCCTCTGAGATGGCGGGGTGTTTTCTAAGCAAGCAAGCAGCCTTGGTAGGCAGAGGGCACTCTCTGGGAAAACTGTTCCCCACTCTGGCAGTACACCCCACCCCGGCCATGTGCCCCCACTGCTCACTGCCCTGCCCAACTGGCCATTGTTCACTGTTAAACGGGTGCCCGTGACAATAATATCATATACTGTTCGGACTGCTTATCGTGTGCCAGAGCCCAAGTGAAGCATGTTGCATGCATCATCTCATCTAATCCTCTTCAGTCTTATGAAGCGAGTTCTCCTGTTGTACCCATTTCACACTGAGGCTCAGAGAGGTGAACTAACTTGCTCATGGTCTCACACACAGCCAGAAACTGTACATTTGGGATTTTTAATGTATGTAGATGTAGGACAAGCACATCCTTTTAACTCAACACCCTCCCATCACTTTCTGAGCAAATCCTGGTCTCTGGGCTCTCCCGGCGGCCCTCTGCTGACCCCCTCCTCCATAACCCGGCTGCATGAAGCTTTCCCTAGGTGCCTTTTGGGAGTTGTGACTCATCTCAGGGCGTGAGGGATAGCTGGTGGTTATGACCTGGGTGGGGATTCCCCCTTGGCCGCTTCCTTGCTGTGTGTGTTCTGGGTATCGTCACTTAACCCCCTCAAACCTCAGTTTCCTTAAGTGCAAAATGGGGACCACTAGTCCCCACCTCTTAGAGTTATGTGGAGAAAATGAGATAAGGCTCCTAAGCACTTAGCATAGTGCCAGGCACACGGGAAGGACCCAGTAACTGTGGTCATTAGATTCTTCTCACTGCCCTCGTTGCCTCCAGGCATAGCGGACCCAGAAGCCACCTGGTCAGGCCTGAACAGGTGCCAGGGGCGCGTGTGGGTGGAGGAGCCCGAGGACAGGGAGGATGAATCATTGACCCCCGGAAACTCTGCATTATTAATGTCGTTATTCTCAGACTTTTAACGAGGACCCCGGGCGAGATCCCATATATGGAAGGCGCGACGCAGCCTCCGCGGCAAGCGCCTTCCAGGGTCGCGAGTTGCCATGGAGTCCTGCAGGCTGCCTGGAGGCTGACGCCCGCGGCGGTGCCCAGAGCACGGCCCGGCGCAGGTCCGCGCTCTGCGGCTTGAATCCTGGCCGCACCGGGTTCTGCCTTCGCGCGGGCCCTTGATCGCTCTTCTGGGACCCTGGGGGAGAGAAATAAACTGGCGGGGAGGGGAGCGGACTTCCCCGGGAGAGTAGGTTTGTGTGCGTTGCTTGCTGCAGGGCTTTGGTCCCCTGCCATTCCAAAGAGAGGGCGCGCAGAGGGGCCGAAGGGGCCTGAAATCCAGCCCCCGCCGCTCGCCGAGCCGTGCGCCCTGCGCGCGCCTAAGTCCGACCGGCTGGTGAGCCGCGGAGACCCGGCCGCGCCACCACCCGCGCCGCGGCCGGCTCAGGGGAGAGCCGGAGAGGAGGGGCTGGGCCTCGGAGCGGCGGGCGGGCAGGCGAGGGGCTCCCTGGCCGGGCCCTCCGCCGCGCCTGCCTTTCCCGGCCTTGCCAAGCCGGCCGCGGCTCCGCGGCGCGGGGCGGGGCGCGGGGCGCGGGGCGCGGGGCGGGCCCGGGAGGAGCACGGGGAGGAGCCCGGGCTGCGGCGGCGGCCGCGTCAGAGCAGTGCTCCCGCTGCCCGGAGGCTCAGACCCGGCCCGAGCGCCCCCGAGGACGCGGACAGGGACCTGCTCGGACACGGGCGCTGCGCCGGAGGCTCTTCTCGCTGGCCGGGGCTGCGCGACCATGGCGGACAAGGAGGCGGGCGGCAGCGACACGGGGCCCCGAGGTGAGCGCAGGGAGCGGGTCCTGCGGCTGCTGCGGGGCAGGCGGGGGTGGGGGTATGAGGCGCGCTCGGCCCGGCGCCCCGCAGCTCCCTCGCTGGCCGCGGGAAAGTGGGCGCCCCCGCCCCACCCTGCCCTAGCGGGTGGGGCCGGGGTCAGCGCCGCGGTGGGGCCGGGGGTCCAGGGGGCAGGAGGCGGCTGGCCAGTCACGTGCTCCGCTCCGGGTCCGGGTGCGGACACTGCGGCGGGAACTGCAGCCCCCGCCCGGCATCCTGGCCGTCCCCGCCGCGGAGTTGCGCCTCCTGCGGGGCCCGGTGGGAGTCCGAGTGAGAGCCGGCCCTCATGTCCATCCCCTGCGCGCTGTGCGGGGACACCCGCGCTTGCCCGGTAAAGGGCCGGCCGCGGGGTGGCCGCACATCCCCAGCGGCTCATTTCAGTGACTCAGCGAGGCGGGGGTGGGAACCTGAGGGAAATCGAAGATTTGGACCTGTCCCCCGTCACCCCGCCGAGGCCGGACGTACGCGCCTGGAGCAAGGCTGCAGCTCTGGGCCGAGCTGCATCCCACTGCCCTCCCGGCCCATCCCCAGGGATTCTCTGGGCTGAGGAGGGACGGAGCGGCTGGAGCTCGACTGTCCCCTCCTTGCCCAGGCATGGGGGAGGGAGGTGGCGCACAGTGCGGAGGACGGACGCTCGTATTTTCCAAGTGTGCCAGGGCTGCCTTCTTTGGGGAGAGTGGTCAGGGCTCGGATGCATGGGGGTTAGGGGGGTGAGGGGGTAAAGAGTGAGAGAGGACCCGGGAGCGGGGGAAAGAGGAAGAGCAGCTCTTGGAGCCCAGGGCTGTAAATCATGGCTTCCCCAGCGGAGGGGACGCGCTGGCCAGGATTGTGGGTCCCAAGTGCGGAAAGTTGGGCGCGCGGAGGCGCTGCGGGTCTCTGACCTGCAGGGTCTTCGGCAGGAGCAGCCGCTGGAGGGGAGTGTGGCCCGGCGGCTTTCCCAGGAGCGACAGACCTAGCGAGGATGAAATTAAAATGCTCAGGACGTGAGGGAAATTCATTCAGGGAAGGCGCGCTCAGCTCTGCAGGACCCGGAAGCCGGGGAAACTGAGTCAGGCGGCAGCCCAACCACCGTGCGCGACGCGTTCGCTGTCCTGCTGTTTGTGGTCGCAGCCCCCGCCCTCTGCTGCGCTCCGAGCGGCACCTGCCCCCTCCCCAGCCCATTGTTCCTGCGGATCTGGGAGGTGCCGTACGGCACTGCAGTGGTGGGGGAGTGCAGGGGGAGGGGGAGATCCTGCCAAGGCTCGCTCCAGGGAGGGACCGTGGAGAACCGATCGGGCTCAAACAGGCATCCCGGATCTGCCCCGCTCCCCTGCCCTTCCCCAGCTGGCAAACGCGGGCCATGGGCCGGGGGGGTGGGGGGGGGGCTGTCTTTGTTTGAACAGCACTCAGCAACTGGATTGATTCTTTTTCTCCCCACTCTTTTCCTTTAAATTGGAAAAAAAAATGGGATGGAAGGGTGGGGCATCTAAATTATTAAGAATTGCTAAAGCTTAAGTTAAGTGAGCCAGTTTCTTGCCTGTCTTGCTGGGACAAAAGTTGTTGGCTGTATCGAATGCAAGGTTGGCCAAAGGATTTGTTAAATCAAAAGAGTGAGCAGGGATGTGCACCCCCCCCTCACTATTTTGTCTTATAAAATCGAATGCAGCACCCCTACCCTCCTCAGACCCCCCACCCCCTCGCCCCTCACTTCCACACCAGGGCACTGTGTGATTGTCTCTTCTCAGGCTGGGAAAGCTCCCCATCCAGGATGGAGAAACACATGCTGGGTGTGCTGGGCCACCTGCCACTGCCTGCCTGTGTCTATTCTAGAGTGTTTCTTCACTTCTAGTGATCTGCAGTTCAAGGCAGCCTGTGAGAGCAGGCTGTCCCGACAGCTCACTGCTTCTCTCTGGGCTCCCATCTCTTCATCTGTAAAATGGGAGATATTAATAGTATCTTACTGGAGCAGAGCCTGCTCACCTCCCCCCGCCCCCCCCTCCCCCCAGCCCCATCTATCTAAGGTTTCCTCATTGTAAATTCTGTGCTGGGCGATGAACATGCATTATTTTCCTTTTTAAAGCCTCACAGCAAACCTTTTACCAGCATTCTGTTTTTACTGGGTAGGAAATCTAAAGAGAGGTTGAATGACCTATCCAAGGTCACACATCTAGAGAGTATTGATTTGGACCCAGGCCAGCTGATTCCAGGGCTCCAGCCCTTCACCACCATGCTGTGGAGCCCCCATAGGTGTGGTTGGTAGTTGCCATTCTATCAGGGACGTCAAAATGGTTGTTCTTCAGGGGACTATTTCAAGGATGCTCTTGGTGCAAAAGAGTGAGTGCCACAGGCATCACACTGTTGGGACTTGTGAGCAGTGGGAGCCCCAGGTGGTGGGGTGTGCCAGAAAGGCTGGCCATATAGTCTTTCCCCTACACATCATGTAGGGGTGGGGTGGGGAGTGGGTGGAGGTGCCTATGAAGAGGGACTGGTGGAATGTTGGTAGTTGTTGAAGCTGGGTGATGGGTATATGGCGGTTCATTACTATTCTGTTTACTTTGTGTATGTTTGCAAGTTTCCTTAATTTACAAAATCTGGAGGGCCACCCTTTAATCTCTGGAGCTTTGGACAGCAAAGGCTGAGAGGAACTTCAGTCCTGCCCCTATCTCCCAAGACCCGAGTTGGTGGACATATGGAGCCCGAGAAGGATGACGTAAATTGGGAGGGGGCATGGATGGTTCAGGCTGGGCCAGCTCCAGTGGTGATGGAGTCAGGGCTAGGTGTGGGCCGTGGAAACCTGGTCATTTTCTCTAGTGTGGGGGCGTTTAAGGAGAGGAACAGCAGGCAGGGGGTTTTGCCTGGGTTGGGGGTGCCTCTGGAAGCACTGCTTTGGGCTTTGGAGGTGGGAGTCTTAGCATCCTGGCAATTAATCATAGTAAAAATAAACATTTTAAACGTTGACATCTATTGAGGACTTAGTTTATGCTGAAATCTGGGAATACTGAATTATCTTATTTAGCCCTGACCACATTTATTACTGAATGAACGACTGTAGGAGGGGGCCCTGTTACCCCCTTTCACCAAGGAGAAAGCTTCCAGGCCCAGCGTGACACAGCTGGAAAGGGGCCGAGTGAGGGTTAGGAGGTGGTCAAGCTGTAGGGCCTCTCCTGGCACGTGTCTGGCGTGTCACAGGCCCTCAGGGAATTGCATCGAGTGTCCGAGTGAATGAGTACATGACTAATGGACTGTGGCTGTCCCACTTCCTATGGCTACCAAGCTACAGATGGAAGTGGAAGGGAGCTGAGTGTGTCACCCAAAGGAGCCAAGAAAAAGTCGAAGCAACACTCTGCGTACCACTGGTTAGGGCTCTGGCAATGGGATCCACTTCCCTGTCCACATCTGTCTCTGGAGCTGTGTCCTCTGCCACTGTGGTCCCTACATACCCCCTGGGCATGCTTTCCATACCATGTCTTGTGTTTCCCCCAGCCCAGTTATCTCCTGTGGCCCTCATGCAGTTCCCCCTGCCTGGAACATTCTCCCTTTGTCTAGCAAACTCCTACTCATCCTTCAAAACTCATTTCAGGTATCACTTCTCAGGAAGCCTTCCTGGACTCATCCATGTGGGTGAGATCTCACCTGTGTGGTCCCAAACCCTTCCGTACTAACTGTTGGTAATCCCACCTAGTGTTCTCTGAGTGCTTATGACATTCCAATTTTATGTGCATATCTTCCATTGATTCCTCCGACAACCCTTTGAGGCTGCTGTTATTATGACCCCATTTTGCTGATGAGACAATTGAGGCCTTGAAAAATTTGGTAACTTGCCCAGCCAGTGAATCGAATCACCCAGCCCATGAATGCTGGAGTCGGGATATAAGTCAGTCACAGAGCCTAAAAGATTATGCTCTTTCTCTCAATGCCTTTTCTCCCAACAAGGGCGGGGACTGTCTCTTTCATTTGCATATTCATAGAAAGGACTCATAGTAGGTGTTCGATAAATGTCCGACTGTGTGTTGAGTAAATATCAGTCAGCAAGACAGGAGGGAACATAGCAGTGGGGAATGGCATCCACATTCTGCCCACTCCACCCTGGGGTGGTGCTTCTGGAAACAAGGATGCTCAGAAGTGGGCAGAAGCTGAGGGGGAGGCGGATGGGGCTCAGTCAATCCCTGAAGAGATGTGACTTTGATTCCAACAAGGCTTTGAGTGACGACTCAATCCGTGGGGGCGAAATGCTATCTCATCGCATAAATAGGCCTCTTTGGTAAGGGAGAAAGCTTCTTTATTATCGCTGCGCATAACTAGAATGGCAGGGAGGAACCAGCTTTCCTGAATGAGCAGCATGTGGCAGGGCACGAGCGCCTCCCACCCGCAGGCACGCGGGGTCTGAGCATCCCCCCGGAGAGCAGGGTGAGGCAGGGAGACCACCAAGAAGTGCAGGCACTGCTCAGAAATGACACTGGCCCCACTGCAGCAGGCTGTGCAAATCCTTGCTGCCTTCCTTTTCTTGCAAATAACTCCCAGTCCTGCTCTTCTCTGAGATGTGCTGTACCAGGTGACGAGGGGTAGCAGAGCAGAGTGGCTTTGGAGCCCAAAGACTGCGTGTCCACTCCAGCTAAGCTTTCCTTTCCTGGTCTGTGAGAGGGGCGCATGGTGCCCGCCTAGGTCTGTTGTGGGAACAGTGGGGATAATGGATGGGCAGGAAGCAGTTCTTTAATTTATCACATTCTTTCCCCAAAGGAGGAAGGGAGAGGTGGCCTTCCTGCCTCTACCGCTGAGATGCCCACCGGGATTGCGGTTGCCTTGCGTGCTGTGGGCGGGTCCAGCTGCTCTATGTTTTTTTGGAGGCTTTAGGAGGAGGGCAGATTCTGCTCTGATTTTTCTGACTTGGGGTTACATGGGGAATGTGTTCAGGTCCCGATGCCTTTAGACTTTCAGTATTCCACTCTGAAGCAAGACCCTGGGAAGCTATGAACTCTTCTTTCCTGGCGAACACATCAGCCCTCCTCATGTGCCTTCTCCCATCTCTGCAGATTCCACTGGTGGGAAGTAAGAGTGATGGTCGCTGTGGGCTGGTCCTGGAGCGTGCAGTGTCGGGAGCTACACTTTTTGGCCACTGGAGATCCCCTGGGGTTAGTTACCAGAGTGGTTCTTTTTTTTTTTTTAAGATTTTATTTTTCCTTTTTCTCCCCAAAGCCCCCCAGTAGATAGTTGTATATTTTTAGCTGTGGATCCTTCTAGTTGTGGCATGTGGGATGCTGCCTCAGCATGGCCTGACGAGCGGTATCACGTCCACACCCAGGATCCGAAACGGTGAAACCCTGGGCAGCCAAAGCAAAGTGTGCAAACTTAACCACTTGGCCACGGGGCCAGCCCCACCACAGTGGTTCTTAATCCTGGCTGCCTGTTGGAATCACCTGGAGAGTTTTTTTTTAAAAGTCTTGGTGCGTAGGCCTCACTCCAGAACGGTTATATCAGGACCCCTTCGAGTGAACAGCCAAGTTTGAGTATCAGTGAGTTACTACATATCTGGATTTCAGACTTGGGACCCCAGCACGTGGGGGGTGGGCGGGGAACAGCAGACACGGTTCACTCCCTGGTGCTGGGCTGAGTCAGCACAGAGTTGTTGAGCAGCAGCTCTGTGTTAAATGCTTCGCCTGCAGGCTCATTTACCCTTCGTAAACACTCCATGAAGGGGGTGGTTTTACACAAGGGGAAACTGAGGCTCAGAGGAATTAAGTACCTCCCCCAGGGTGACAGGGCTCATGGGGGTGATGCTAGAACAGAGCTCAGGGCTGTCAAGAAAGCTTCCACAGGCACATTTTTTTTTTTTTTAAAGATTGGCACCTGAGCTAACAACTGTTGCCAATATTTTTTTTTCTACTGCTTTTTCTCCCCAAATCCCCCCAGCATATAGTTGTATGTTTTAGTTGTGGCATGTGGAACACTGCCTCAGCGTGGCCTGATGAATGGTGCCATGTCGGCGCCCAGGATCCGAACCAGTGAAACTCTGGGCCGCGAAGTGGAGTGCGGGAACTTAACCACGTGGCGGCGTGGCCGGCCCCCACAGGCACATCTTATCCATAGGGAACTATTTTTCAATCTTCAGCCACTTGAGGTTCACCTTCCTGATTCCACCGTATGTACTAAACACCTAAATCGTCATCTGTTGATTATTTCTAAAATTAATCCACTGTTTTTTAAACAAAAAAAACATTTATTTTAAGAGTCTTATTTATGTCAGTTTCATAAATAGAAAACCTGTGTCACTTGCCACAAACAGAAGGTAACCACAGCAAAAATGCGTGGAAGCCCAAGCGAGGTTAGTCGACTTTAGGCAGACGCTGTTGACCGCGGAAGGCTTTGTGCTGAGGCTGCGCTCTGGATGCAGGAAGAGACTAGGCAGTTTTAGAGGAGGTCAAGGACACAGGAGCACCAGACTGAGACTTTCTCTCTATTGGAAATCAGGCTCCAAAGGGACTTGAACAGGAAGGGAAAAGCTTTAGGAATCACCTGGGGGAGGTTGTTACAATTCTCATTCCCAGAGCTCCTGGAATTAGACCATCCAGGGAAATGTATTTGCAGAGCCTGCCAATGAGTCTTATAATCTAGCGAGAACTAGTGCCTGGTCCCCCGGGCCACCAGTCATCTCTGGCCCACCAGGGGAATGGGATCCCCCTCCAGGGACCTTGGACTAGAATGTGCTGTGTTAGATTGGCCAGGTGGGGAAGAGAGAATGTTCCAGGGGAGTTTACAGGGGCAGTCATCTTGGAATCCAGTTCCAGCTTTACCACTTACCAGCCATGGGATTCTGGGCAAGTCACTTAGCCACCCCCGCCCACCTCAGTTTCCTCATCTGTAAAGTGGGATTAATCATAGTACCTGTTTGAGAATGGATTTTATTTACTCTCATAACCCCTGGTTAGTGCTGATACACTTCCTGGCTCATTTGCTGTTGTCTGCTATTATTATTTATTGTTATGAATCCTGTGGACGTATGTAGGGCAGTTACCTGCATTTCATCCAGCAGGCTCAGAAGGCAGAAGGGCTGGTGCAAGATCCCACGGCTTGGAGGGGGCAGACCCCAGCCTGAGCCTCCGGTGACGTGGCCTCTTGTCCAGCAGGCCCAGAACTTTGGAGGAAAGCTGGATGTCTCAGGCTGTTGGCCCCATTTGACTCCCACTTGGCCCTTTGCCAAGGCTCTGAGCTCCCCACTGTGTTTCCTGTCTGGGGCACCAGTGAAGTTCAAGGTCTCTTTGCATCCCTGGACTCTTTCCAGAGCTGCAAGACCTCTGCCCTCAGATGGAATGCCAGCCCCCCATCGGACAGGCTCCTCCTGCAGTGCTGAGACCCCAGATCTAGAGCTTTGTAGATACTGCTCTGAGCTCTGCCGGACCACCCCTCCTCTTCCAGCCTTGACCATGACCTGGCAGCCGAGGACATCTGGTGGGGCTGACCGCTGCTCCACAGTGGCCCTTCTGGGGAACCCTGAACTGCAGAGTATGGACCCCGGTTTCAGTCCCCTTATCTTCAGGGTGGCCAATGTGGTGTCCTGGTTTGCTGAGACAGTTCTGGGTTATGCCTCCTGTCTCAGTGAAATTATTAACAGTGACTCCTTTCACTTTCTAAGTATCCTTGTGTAGAAGAGATGTTATGTGCTTGTGCTACTTATCTCTGTCCTCTTAGCCGTCTGGGCCTCAAGTGGGATGAGGGAGGCAGTAGGGTGTGTGGTTAAACCCAGCCTCTGGGCTCAGCCACTCTGGGTTCAGATATGTTTAACCTCTGGGGGTAATATTGCTGTGCCTCAATTTCTTCAGCTGTAAACAAAGATGATTAATAATCCTGCTCCATTGGGATGCTGTGCGAGTTAAGTGAGAGAACATATATCCCATGCTAAGCGTGAGCCTGGTCCAGATAAGGTGCTCAGTAAGTGGCTGTTATTATCGTCGGTTTGATTTGGGAGAGGTAGTGGGGAGCTTGGGAACTGGAGCCACACTGCCTGGGTTCAACTCTGGGCTATGTCATTTCCCTGCTCCGGGGTCCTGGCAAGTGACTCAACCTCTTAAAGCCTCAGTTTTCTCATCTGTAAAATATGGATTATAATAACCTTCTTCATGTGGTTTTTGTGAGGATTAAATGAATTTATACAAGAAAAGCACTTAGAACAGGGCCAGTCACAAAGTAGATACTGAATTATTGTTAGCTGTTATTATTAGCTGCTATTGTTGTTATGAATAATAGTCCTAAGTTACATTCTTGTAGGCAGGGGGAATTATCTAGTGTATTAGTTTCCCATTGCCATCGTAAGAATTACTACAAACTCAGTGGCATAAATCAACCCAAATTTATTATCTTATAGTCTGGAGGTTGGAAGTAAGTCCAAAAGGGGTCTAACTGAGCTAAAATCAAGGTGTTGGCAGAATGTGTCCATTCTGGAGGCTGTAGGGGAGAACCCATTTCCTTGCATTGTCCAGCTTCTAGAAGTCACCTGCATTCCTTGGCTCATGGTCCCTTCTTCTGTCTTCCAAGTGCATCACTTCAGCCTCTGCTTTCGTTGTTCCATCTCCTCTCTGACTCTGCCACTCCTGCTTCCCTCTTATCAGGACTCATGTATAAGGACCTCTTATAAGGCATGCCTGGATGATCCAGAATAATCTCGCCACCTCAGGATTCTTAATTTAATCACATCTGCAAAATCTCTTCTGTCATGTAAGGTGACATATTCTTGGGTTTCAGGGATTAGGACGTGGGCATATTGGGAGGGGGTCTCATTCAGCCTGCCACAGCCAGGCAGACTGGGATCTTTAGGATTTAGGGCTGTTAGTTATGAGAGCCTTCGGTCTCCCCCAGAAGTCATCTGAATGTTAGAAGTGGTTCCTCCTCGGTGTTTCACGTTAGTTAGGTTCCTCTTGAACTTGCTGCATGATGCTGCATGATGCCTTCCCGGAGTTTGGGTTGTTGGTCAGTCCTTGACTTTCATTCAGTCTGGATCCTTGAGAGTCCTTGGAGACAATGCTACTTTTGAGGCTGGTTTAGCCCCTTCTCAGGGCTATGGAATCATTGAGAGGTGAATAAAAGGTTTATTGGCTCCCAAGTGGGGAAAGCTATTAAATTATTAAAGAATTAGTGAAGTGCCTACAAACTGTCACATTATATTTGCTTTTGCTATTTAACAAACCATCCCAAAATTTAATGGCTTGAAACAGTAGCCGTTTTATTCACTCATGATTCTGTAAGCAAGTCTCTGCCGGGTGGTTCTTTGCTGGTCTTGCCTGGGGTCACTCATGTGCCTGCCACCATCTGATGGCTCAGCTGGGCTGGAGAGTCCAGATGGCCTCACTCACGGGTCTGGGGCTTGGTGCTGGCTGTCAGCTGGGCTTGTTTCTCCACGTTGTCCTTTATCCTCCAGGAGGCTAGCTGGGGCTTCTGTATGTGGTGGTCTCAGAGCAGCGAGAAGAGGAGAGGAGAGGCTGCAAGTCCTCTTGAGCCCTTCCTGAGAAGTCATGCAGTGTCACTTCTGCTGCATTCTAGTGATCACAGCAAGTCACAAGGCCAGTCCAGACACAAGGGGTGGAGAAATAGACTCCACCTCTTAATGGGAAGTGCTACAAAGCATTTGTGGCTATTTTTAATTTAACAGAGTCAGCTTGACTAAAATGGTAAGAGTACAAACTTTAAAAAATTGTATTTTGGAGCCAGCCCTGATCACCTAGTGGTTAAAGTTCAGCATGCTCCGCTTGGGTGGCCTGAGTTCATTCCTGGGCATGGAACCACACCACTCGTCTCTCAGTAGCCATGCTGTGGTGGCGTCCTACATAGAAGAACTAGAAGGACTTATAACTAGAATATACAGCTATGTACTGGGGCTTTGGGGAGGAAAAAAAGAGAGAGGAAGATTGGCAACGGATGTTAGCTCAGAGTGAAACTTTCCCAGCCGAAAAAAAGATGTATTTTGTTTTAAAACAACTTGCAGGTTAGATTTACTCACTTCTTAAGACTTTCTGTGAGTGTATAATGTCAAGAAATCAGCACATGGTAAATCAGACATTATCCATAGTTAAATTATCTTAAAAGCAACTTCCCATTATCTTACACTTAAAATTGTTTGCTTGTTGGTCTACAACATGTTTTTGTATGGTTGTTAAATGGGGGGATCGTGCTGCTATGTGTGGAAGTTGTGTTGGCTCACCGGCAGTTTTTCCCGGTGCAGTTATGTTTTGGTAGATCAGGATGTACTTTCTCATGAGTAAAGAGCAATGAGTGAAGAACTAAGAAAAAAACTGAAAAATCTGTGGATGTACCTCTCCTTAGTGTAAGCTGTGGCCATTTTAGTATCTTTCTATCCCCTTAAGCCATATGGGGAAGCTGAGAGGGCGGATGCAGGAGCTGGAAGGCACTGCTCTGTAAGAAAACAGTGGGTGCAAGTGACACCCTGGATAGGGTTTTTAGTTTTGATGACAGTGGTCTCTGTAAGAAGTGAGTGACCCCAAGCCCCTTCATCTCTAAGGAGGAGCAGGAGCCAACACTTACTCACTGTGGCATTGGGTCCAGGGGCCAGCGCGCTTCCTGTGCTAGGATATTTCTAGAGCGGCTTCTGTTTTTGGAAATGCTCAGGTAACAAGCTTCCGTAGGTGTTGAGTGATATGCACCAACCTTATTTTTCCCATGAATTCTATTATTTTTAGTGTGTGATTTTGCAGAAAGTGAAGATTTTCAGGAAAATATACTAGCTTATAGCTGAAACGCTTGTGTTTCTGTTTGCTGTAGGATGAGTTTCCATTTAAAAATATTTGCCCTGTTACGGGGTGGGGCCTCCAATGACTCAGCCGGTGGAGCTTCTGGTCCCTTCTCTTATCTTCACCTCCTTTCGGAGTACATAGCTCAACTTTTGAGACTGTTTTATGTCCCAGGTGTTTAGCATGTTTTCTGCATAGTTTTCCCTACCTTGTTCCAATTTTACCATCAGAAAACTGAGGCTTCAGGAAGGGAGTAAGTTCTGTAGGATGGAGCTCCTGTTCCGTCGATCCATCTAGCACCCCAGATCTCAGACGGAATAGGTTTTGCCAGTGTGTTTTGTTTCCCATAAACTGGCAAAAAAGTGATCTTCTTTGTTGCTTTCTGGATTTTTTTTTTTTTTTTTAAGATTTTATTATTTCCTTTTTCTCCCCAAAGCCCCCCGGTACATAGTTGTTTATTCTTCGTTGTGGGTTCTTCTAGTTGTGGCATGTGGGACGCTGCCTCAGCGTGGTCTGATGAGCAGTGCCATGTCCGCGCCCAGGATTCGAACCAACGAAACACTGGGCCGCCTGCAGCGGAGCGCGCGAACTTAACCACTCGGCCACGGGGCCAGCCCCGCTTTCTGGATTTTTTTGTAGGTCAGACCCTGTGGTCTTGTTGGTTTCTCTGCGACTGCGAATGATGGTTTCTGTGCCAGACTCCTGACTCCCGTTTGGGACACAGAAGATGTAGGTGTTGGGATTCGAGCCTCCTGGCTCAGAGACCTCAGGCTGGCCTCTGTTTGTTCCCCAGATTTCCATGAGCTAAAGACTAAATTTCTCTAGTCATTTCCTTCCTTTCTGTTCCTTTTCTCATTGTCCTTGAGAGACCGTCTCTGCCAATTGGAATAGAAAACTGTTTACAGCACAAATGTCAGGAGTCCTATTCCCAAATTGGAGACGGCAGTTGTTGAGAAAACAGAGCTTGTAGGAAGCATCAGCAGCCAGGTGGGAGCTGGGTTGTCAAAGGGTGGGCTAGGCCTACCTTCCCATTTTACAGATGGGCACATTGAGGTCAGGGAAGGGAAGAGACTGCCTCCAAACACTTGGCAAAGCCAGGGTAAGAATCCAGGTCTGCTTCCTTTACGCGCTTTCTAGGTAAACCCAGAGATGGCCTCAGAGTCCTTCTCAACACAGCAGTCCAGCCAGCCACTCTGAGTCAGTCAGAGGTGGCACACAGATCTAATCTCTCTGCCATTAATAAATTAGTGACTTGTCTCTGGCTGCATGATTTACATTTCAAAAGAGTGTTTGAAGAAGTCGGGTTTGACTCAGAGGAATGAGGTGCCAAATCTAATTGCTGTGAATAAGAGAGTCCTTAATGGTGGAACCCCAGGCACTGGCTTTTCTCTTTCAGCTTTCTTGCATATTCCCTCAGTTGACATAGGTGGTGGCCCAGCTTTTGTGCCCTGGCCCTTGGCAGAATGCCAAGGAGTAGTAAGTCTAAAAGAGTACTAAGTAGGGCTTTTGGTTGCAGATAACCAAAGCTTTTCTAGCCAGAGGAAGCCCAAAAGGAGATTCTATAGTGAGGGTCTTGGGCTGGCCCTGGAACCCAGGCTTGCTGCCGGGTCTCAGCGGGAGAGAGCAGAGCACCTGGCACTTCTTCTTTGCCCCCATCTCTTCCTTCTGCTTTGCTCTGCTTGTCACCGTCCTTCCTTCCCTGCAGGCCCTCCTTCATGTGCTCCCCAGTCTGTCTTTCTCACATTCCCAGAGGAGGCCCCTAGGTTCAGGTATGATTAGCTACCTGACCTGGAACAGTCGCCCCTGGCCAGGGCACAGGGTCACCTTGCTGGGAGAGGGGCGCTGGGGGAGCATTGTCCACTGGTCAGAGAGTGATTGTCTTCTACAGATAGTTACAGTGCCAGCAACTGAATCAGTCATGGCAGGAAATGGTTCCTAGGTGAGGGCTGTGCATGTAGATGGGGAGTAAATGCACAACCCATCGGAAATTTGACTCTTTTGTTCTTTCTTGGAGAAAATTGCTTTCTCCCATGTAAGTATTTCACACTGTGTAGGGTAATTGACCACTGGGTCCCTCCCATGAAAATACAGACCCCTCCTGGGGTGTTCTCCCAGTGCATGCTGGGTAGAGGTCAGACCATGTGACTCAGCACGTGGCATGGTCCCCGTTTGAAGGGACCGTGGGCATCAGGTCAAGCTGTGGTTTCCCTGGGCCAGCAGTTAGAGTGCAGCAGAAGGGACACATCATTGTCTAATGATGCCTAATACATCATCCGATGCATTTGCTTCAGTGCCTGCTGGCTACATGCAAGGACTGATGCCAAAACCCTCCAGGGAGGCCTGAGTGGTCAGCTGTGGGAGGGCCTGTCCAGGATGTACCACCAGCTGAGTCCACAAAGGCCCACCTGTGGGACACTGGAGCAGGCTGTGGGAACACAGCTCAGGGCATGTGCTTTCCTCCCCACACCAGCTCCCTTAGCTTCTCCTGCAGGAAACACTGGGGAACTGGGAGGATGGGAGTAGTGTTGGCCCTCATCTGGAAAGCCCTATGGGCCCAGTCTCTTCACAGCCATGTTCGTGGGGCTTCACAGATGCCCATGAAAGGCCTTTACCTCACAGCTTTAGTCTCAGAACAACCTTACAACCTTGGCAAGATGTCTTTTAAGATAATAGTGACAGTCCATCCCTTGGGGGTGGGCCTCTGGTAGTCTTGGCCAGGACACCTGCTAGGACAGGTCTAGAGAAGATGGGGGAGGGGAGAGTAGTCACCTGGAGCCAGGCAGTCCCTTTGGAGAGGGCCTAGCAGGTGGAATGGGGTGTGAGGGACCCCAGGCCTCCTTCATGGCCAGTAAGGCAAAATGGGCTTTAGAACCAGACAGTACTTCATTCAAATCCTGGTGTTACCTCTTACTAGCTGTGTGACCACAGGCAAATCCTTTAGCCTCTCTGGGCCTCAAGTGTAAAAAAACACCCAACACACCCTGCCTGGTGGCGAGTGTTGGATGGGAATTTAGTGGAGTGAAACAGGCTTAACTAAGTTAGAGAGTCCTGATCTGAGTCCTGGCTCCCACACGGCACCTGGCTGGTCGTGTGACCTTGACCTGAGCGGGTGACCGTATCTGTAAAGTGTGGGTAATAACATCCCACAGGGTGGTCCTGAGAATCAGGTGAGGTCAAGTACACATAGGATTTTCCCTGCACACAAAACATGCACGTTCAGTGTTAGGCGTGTTTATTATTTAAAGCACGTACCTGGCACACACTGGGTGCTCAGAAAGGTCGTATAAGGGGGTGGAACTAGCTAAGCAGGTGTCGTGTGGTTCCCTGCTGGGGAGGTTTTTAACGTCAAGTTTACTGAGGTATAATTTACATGAGGTAAAGCTCACACTTTTTTAGGTGTACAAGCTGATGAGTTTTGATGTCCAGTCAGGTAACCACCATCACATCAATACATAGAACATTTCCAAGGTGGGATTTTGTCATCCAGAAATCTTGCATACAGGATCCTTCTGGTTGAGGGGGACCCCATCTCAGACGGTGAGGGAACTCAGCCTGTACTTTGGACCCCTTACCTGCGGGCCCAGGGGTGGGGCTTCAGCGGCTCTTCCCAGCCGGCTCCGCATTGGCTCTGAGAAGGGAGGGACGGAGCCTGCAGGGTGCCGAGGTCAGTCCTGGGGCTGGGCGGTGCTGCCAGGCAGAGGCTGATGGTGCCCACGTTCCTGTGACGTGCCCAGAGGGCCAGGCCTGGTGAGGGTTGGCCCGAAGTGAGAGTCCCATGGTCCTGCTCACCAATGGCCGGCTGTGCGGGGATTTGAGGTCCTTTGGCCCAGGAGGCTCACTGCCCTGCGGTTGTGGGTTGAGGGTGAAGGAAGGCTCCCCACACCTGCCGCTGACCGCCATGCCTGGAGGTCCACCAGGAGGGAGCCTTTTACTCATGCAGACTTGATTTGCTGCCATGTTCCTTTGGGTTAAGCATTACTTCTCCAATGTCCTCATCTATTGTACTAAGAAAAAACAACTTTTAACTCCAAAATTTAGTGGCTTAAAATAACAACCACTTGTGTGCACAAAACTCTGCAATTTGGGTTTTTCTCACCTGGGGTCAACTCATGCAGCTAACATCTTCTGAAGGCTTGACTGGGGCTAGACGGTCCAAGATGGCCTCACTCACTGTGTCTGATGCAATAGAAACTGATGCAGTACTATTTTCCTTTCTTTTATGAATTGAATATAAAGCAGATGATAGGTTTAATAAAAAGAAGCTTTCATGTCTGTTCTTGGCAAAATAAAAACTTGACAACACTACGCCAGGCCCACAGGTTGGGGGGAATTTGATTGTGTGATAAATTGAGCCATCGTGGAACCAGAATTCATGGGGAGCTGAGGGAGGAGTTGCTGTGCAGATTTGGGTCTTTATCAGCCATTAGCACTCAGTTAGTGTGACTTCGGTGATCAGAGTGAGAAATGGGTGAAGCTGGAGGGTGCCGGTGGGGGCTTTTAGCTCTGTGAGCCAAGTGCTTCATTTTCCAGATGAAGAAACGATCCTGGAAAGTGGCGGGGACTTTACAAGCGCACAGTGACCTAGTGGCAGAACAAGGTGAGGCTGTCCCTCAGAGCAAGCTCAGACTCTGCCTGTCTGGGTTGGCATACTGGGGATGAAGTGTGGCTGAGGTTAGGGACATTGGGGTGGGCCTGGGGGTTCCAGGGACACCCCTGGAGGAGACTCGGGAATCAGGAGATTGTCTGCCCTAGGGCACCAAGTTTTTAGGGGCACAGGGAGTGGTGAGCAGTGGTGCCAGACACCCAGTAAAGACCTGATACTGCTGGGGCTTGATGGGTCCTGCCAGACCTGTCTCGGGAGAGACTGATAGGAGTGTGTGTGTGTATGCGAATGTGTACACACATAAGTATGTGTGTGCATGCGGGCATGGAGAGAGAGGGAGAGGAGCAACAGAGATGGAGGAGGGGAAGGGAGAGAGACAGACAGAGACAGACACAGGAAGGAAGAGACTAGAGATGTTAGAAGCTTCTGGTAGGTCTTCCCTTGGGGTTTGTATCATTCATTAAAACATGAACCCATGAGGACTTAGCTGGTCATGGCCATTGATTCTGCCCCAACTCTGCACTCCTTGGGTCTTCCCTGAACATTGGCTAGTGCGATCCCAAAGTGCCACATGCTGGAGGATAGATCCTGAGGTTCTCGGGAAGGAAGACAAGCCAGCAGGATGGGGTTTAGTGGGAACAGTAGGAATGGGAGACTTCACTTTGTCCTGTGTGTTTTTTGCATGTAAACCTTGTGTGTTAAGTGAATATTGATATAGAAAGATAGACTTCCTCACCGAGTTATGGTATGAAATGGGCTTGGATTCCTGTGAGGCCCTAAGATGGAATACAAACATGGTGAGGAGTGCAGCTGGGGTCCTGATAAGACCGGCCCTCAAAAATCTTAGTGTGTAGGGGGTGTAGGGGACGGCAGAGCCGCTTTCTAATGAAATACTAGCAATGAGACTGAAGGAAGTGGCAAAACACAAACACAGAAGCCAAAAATACAATTACTGTGGCAGAGGGATGGCCCGGTGCATCCTGTGACTCACTAAGGAGCAGTCAGGGATCTTGTGTGCCAAGCTAGCAGCCCCTCCATCTCCTTCTGCCAGCCGAGCTCCTCCCTCACCACACCTCTCGCCAGCCCTGAGTTCACAAGTGGTTTGGCCCTCAGAGAGAATTCGTAAATTGGTTTCCATTGGTGAATGTGCTTACAACTCAAGGTGACCCTCCCTGCCCCCTTCCCTCGAGCCCTCAGGGCCTAGAGCTCATTGGGGGCCATATGGTCATCCCATGCACACTGCCGGCTCCAGGCTTATTCCCAAATTTGGCAACTGAACACCAGGACTCTGACCTGACTTAAATGATTAAAGCCCAGGGCAGTGCTGATTGGGAAGGTCAGAACCCAGCGATGGAGCCAGGGTGAGGCCTGGGACCCAAGCAGGGCACCCTCCCACCCTGCAGGGGGGTGGGATTTCTGCACCGAGGATGGCCCACTTCAGACAGAGGACATTTGGGGACTTTTGGGGGTTGAGTATTGGAGCCAGAAGAAACACCCACAGAGTGTAGCTCCTCTCCTGGGCCTGGAGGAAGCTGAGAGACCAAGGCATTTGGAGACCCCCTTCCAGGTGGGGTCCCTGTTTTCTCTCTAGGAGGCAGTGTGGTATTGTGGGACGAGCCCAAGTCCTGGATTCGAGTCTCTGCTCTGTGGTGTACCCGCTGTGAGGCCTCAGGCAGGCCTGGAAACCTCCCTGAGCTTCCGTCTCCTAAACTGTGGGGTGGAGCTGAGAAATAAAGCCTATTCCACAGGGTCGCTGGGGAGATTTGCTGGGCAGAGAGTTGGCCCCCAGGGTGTGGGAACCAGGTGATCACTGGGAGCTGGTCGGGGCTAAGGGTCCTGGTGTAGGAAACAGGGGCAGACAAGGACCTCGGGTGGGACCAGTGCTGTGGCCGGGCAGCTGGGTGTCCAGTGAGCCTCAGGAGGTGATGGGTGAAAGCCGACCTCGCATTCTTCTCACCGTGCCCCACCCGACCATCTCCTCTGTCCCCTCGCTGTCCTGGGCAGGTCCTGGGTAAACAAGATAACTGGTTCTCATGACAAAAGCATTACATGTTCATTATGGAAAATATAATCCAGAGGAAGAAAGGAGGAAACAGCCAGGACCCCACACCCAGAGGCAGCCCCTTGGTGTTCAGCCTTCCAGGCTTGCTGGGCATAACGAGACAGCTAATAGATGGGCTTTCACAGAACCCGGCACCGAGGGGCAGGGCGAGTTACCCTCCTATTACAGATGAGGACAGAGGCTCAGAGCTTATGGTTCTTGGTTAAGGTCCCAAGGGGAGAGATTGCGTGGTGGACATGATGGTTTCTGAGCCCGAAGTATGTGTCCTTCAAGAATCCTTGCCCTGGACAATATCTGTAATACTCCCTTACATGCCTTGTCCCAACCCCAAGAAAGCCACTCCCCATGGCCCCTGACTCCCTAACACTGAACAGCCAGGGAGCAGGATGAGGTGGGCATGCCCCAGTGCAGGGCTCTGTGCAGGCAGGGTGGGTGTGGCTACTTGGGAAGTAGCCAAGCTGGCTCTTCCTGGAGTCTGGAGCTGGTGCTGCCTGAGGCGCCTCGGCTGGGTCCCTCCCAGCATGCAGGGCTCAGTGGAGCTCTGCTAGAACCTGGACACGGTGACTTCAGATATTGGGGTGTTGTCATGGGCCTCAGGTGGGCATCCAGCAAAATGGCAAATGGGCCTGGAAGCCCTAGGCCTTCTCTTTGGAGGTACCTTGGCAGTGGGAGCAGCTGGGGGCTGAGGAGCAGGCAGAGCTGCTCACTGTAGAGCTGGCCTCTGGTCCCATCTGGAATGTGTGCGCGCAGCAGGCAGGAGGCCTCATTACAGCTGCTTTGTCGTCTCCCTCTAGGAGCTGTCAGGTCCCTTCTCACAGGGGCAGCTTTGCTTCTTCCTTCCAGCAGGTTCACCACAGGCACCCCATGCCCTGCAGAGAACAGAGCCAGGTTCTGCCGGGGCAAGGCTGCTGCTTGCTGGCGGGCATGGCGGAGTGGATGAGAGGGGTAGGGTGGGGTATGTGAGGTGGCAGGCTGGCGGCCTGGGGACAAATATTTGCTCATCCATTTGAGTTCATTGCCTATAATTAAAATGAATGAGAGATTTCACATAAAAATCTGGATTTCTGCCTTCTCTGTTGGGTGGAGCCAAAGAACCATTGCCTTTCTAGACAGGGCACGGGGTCTCCAGGTTGCACAGTCTCTTTCACTCTTACTGTCTCTGCCTTGAGTTATTTTTTCTCATGCAGTCATACCATTGTTTTTCCTAGAGCAGAATTAGGGTGAAGTTCTGCCACCCACGTTGCAATGGAAGTGGGGCATCAAAGGAAAATCCCTCTCCCTTATGCCACCTTCCTGCCACCTGTAGCAGGGGTCTTTGGTGACCTTGGGGAGCAGCTGGAACACGGGCTTGGGAGTCAGACTTGGATTCAAATTAGCTTTGCTTCTTGCCAGCTGCAAGAGAGATTGTCTCTCTCCTTACAACTCAGTTTCTGTAAAACAGGCTCATGGTGCAGGGTGGGTATGAGGATTAAGTGAGAGGGTGCCGGCAAAGCCATCCCCAGGATGTGACATCTCCAGCCCAGATTACAGGAGCCCTTCTTGTTGCTCTTTATGATTATTATTGGTCTAACTTACATACTATAAAGCATATGAATGTTCAGTGTACAGCTTGATGGATTTTTATTTACACATGTGCCCATGTGTGGTAGGCTGGATAATGGCCCCCCAAAGATGTCTATGTCCTACTCCCCTGGAACATTCACAATATGTTATCTTAATGGCAAAAGGGACTTTGCAGATGCGTTAAATTAAGGGTTTTGAGAAGGGGAGATTATCCTGGATATCCGAGTGGGCCCAATGTAATCCCAAGGATCCTTTTAAGTGAAAGAGGAAGGGAAGAAGGTCGGAGAGAGAGACTGGAAGATGCTATGCTGCTGGCTTTGAAGATGGCGGAAGGGACCTGAGCCAAGGAACGCAGATGTCCTCCAGAAGCTGGAAAAGGCAAGGAAAGAGATTTTCCCCTGGAGCCTGCAGAAGGAGCACAGACCTGCCAACACCTTGATTTTAGCCCAGGAAGACCCATTTCCGAACTCCAGAACTGTAAGGTAATAAATTTGTCTGGTTTTAAGTCACTAATGAATTGTTATCAGCTTTGTAATACCTTGTTACAGCAGCAATAGGAAGCTGATACGGTGTAACTACCTCACCAGGCAAGGTACAGGACATTTTCATCACTGCAGAAAGTTCCCTTTCCCCCATCCCAGTCTGCATCTACCCACGCTGTGAGGTAACTGCTGTTCTGACATCTTTCACTTAGATGTGCCTGTTCTTCAACTTCACCTGAAGTTGAAGTGGAATCAGAGTGGGTCCTCTGTCACATCTGGGGTCTTTACTCAACACAGTGCTTTTTTTTTTTAAGATTTTATTTTTTTCCTTTTTCTCCCCAAAGCCCCCCGGTACATAGTTGTATATTCTTCGTTGTGGGTCCTTCTAGCTGTGGCATGTGGGACGCTACCTCAGCGTGGTTTCACGAGCAGTGCCATGTCTGCACCCAGGATTTGAACCAACGAAACACTGGGCTGCCTGCAGCGGAGCGCGCGAACTTAACCACTCGGCCACGGGGCCAGCCCTCAACACAGTGCTTTTGAGGTTCATTCACACTGTGGGGTGTGTTGGTCTTCTGTTTCCTTTTTATTGCCGAGTAGTATTTCATTGTACAGCTGTACCACACTTTATCCATTCTCCTGTTGATGGATATTTATATTGTTTCTGGTTTTGGAAGATTATGAAAAGAACTGCTATGAACATTCTAAACAAATCTTTTTTGCATATATTTACACTCATTTCTCTTGAGTAAAATCCTAGGAGAGGGGTTGCTGGGTCATAGAGTAGGGATATGTTCAGCTTGGGTAGAAATGCTGGAGCTGTGATGTGGGAGCACCAGTGAGCCTGGGCTGCCTTGGGGACTGGGGGCTGATGGCCTCCCTGCTTGTCTTTAGTGGTTTCTAGGGGTGTACACATGACAGTGTGGGGGTCCAGGGCAGGGGGCTTCGTGGCCCTCAGGTGGGAGATTCAGGTGGAAAAGCTCAGCCAGCACATGTGTGCTCTGGGTCTCCAAATGGCAGGTGAGCCTGTGCTTCTTGAGCACCTTCTCTGTAGCCAGCACAGTGCTGGAGTTTTCCTGTAGGTCTCCCCTTGTAGTCTCCACGCAGCCCTGTGGGGGAACAGTCGTTAGTCTGGTTTGCAGCTGTGGAAACTGAGGCCCGGGGCAGAGTCCTGTCTGTGGCAGAGCTGGTGAGGGGGGAATCGGGTATCCTCCTCAGGCCCAGCTAACTCTGGGTCCTCCATCCCATCTCCCACCCCTGGAAGAGTAGCTGGGGTCTGTGCCTGGTTGGAGGGCAGCCATGAGGGTCAGCTTCTCCCGTGGGAAGGACAGCAAGGCCTTTTCTCCCTGCAGACCCGCGCACGAGACAGGCCTGGGGGATGGCAGATGGCTTCCCAGATGGCAGAGAACACAGTCCAGCTGGTCCAGGGGGTTGTATGGGGGCAGTAATGATGAAGGGGCAGTGGCCAGTGGCTAAGGGAGGTGTCTGATTGGTTAAGGAGTTCCATCTGTTATGAAGGGTAATAGAGAGTCATAGTAGGTGCTTGAGGCTGGGAGTGACCTGATGAAGCTGGTGGTTTTGATGTGATCCAGGGGAGCAGCCTGGAGGCAGAGTGCAAGGCCCTCTGGGAAGCTCTCCACACTGCTCTGCCTTTGCTCCTGCTGTCCCCTCCCCATCCTGTTCACTCAGCGAACTTGCCCTTCAAGACGCCAGTCAAGCATCACCACTGTGGGGCTGCCTTCCCCACCACTAACCCCCTGAGGCACTTACCGCAGTGTCTAATAAAGAGTTCATGTGCAAAATAGAATTTTAGATGGTTCTTAATTACAATATTTAGATTGAAATCACTTGCTCTGTTTTGACCTGAGAGCTCATAGTCGGATTCCCATGAATTAAATACACACGTCATGCATGTCCCCTGGACAGGACTAGAGGCAGCCTGATGGGGATGGGGCAGAGGTGGGCACAGATAGACACACCGGGGGGATAGGGGGCTGTTTTGTGTGGCCCTGTTCTTCCTGTTGATGAACTTTCCAGGTAATGCTGAAGTATTTGCTCTGTGGCCAGCCTCCTGCTTCCCCACTGTGTGTTTAGTTTCCAGAATTCTTCTTGTCCACTAACCCAGAATGTCCCCAGAATTGTATCCACGCTTTTGGGATCTTCCTGGACTAGATCTGTGGAGAGAGAGAAGTGGGGAGACATTGGCGGGGAGAATGGGTCTGTGCGGGTGTCCCTGTGACCAGCTCCCACTTTTCCCAGGCTGAGCATTCCTGTGGACACCTCCTGGAGGTCACCGCCCTGTGCTCAGACATTCCAGGCTCAGTGGGGTGTGCCTGCAGGGAGTCAGGCTGGTCACTCTGCGTCTGGAATATTCTGCTCTGCAGAGGAGGAGACTGCTGATTAATTGAGTTCCAGACAGAGCTGTTAAAGATAACAGTGAAGTCAGAGAAGCTGTCAGGGCACATGGTTAGGCTTAATGAAGCGGGCAGGCCTGCGTCCTTGGAGGGAGAGGCCCATGGGACAGTAGTAATGAAAAGCCACAGACAGATCACCTGGGCTTCTGGACGCCCCAGATGTCCTTCCTATGCCTGAGCTTGGGTGGTTGGCCGTCCACAGGTGGTGGTGAGGGTGCAAAGTCTCATTCCCTGGACCTCGGTTCTTGCCGGTCCGGGCACTGCAGGAGCTGGAACAAGGGGTCCTGGAGGCCAAGTGTATGGAAGCCCACTCATGTGCATATAACATGCACACACCAGGGTGTGTGGGCACCCCTGATGAGTCTGAATATTTTGGCAGCCGGGGCCATCTGTGTGGCCTCCCCTGGCCCCTAAACATAGAATGTGTGTTCTTTTCTGGGATTCACATAGGGCCTCAAGGGGGAGGCTCTGCCGCCTCACAGCTTCTTGGCCTAAGATGGGCCACGGGAGGCTCTGGGGACCCCTGGGGCCCGTGGCTTGGAGTCTCCCCTCTTTCTGTGGAGTACCCTGGGGAGGCAACCCCATGCCCCAGAAATTGCCTCTATTTTCCTTGGGAAAAGACCGAGCAAATTCGGTCCTCAGGGGAACTAGTCATTGTGGTTTTTTTGTTTTTATCTCCCTTTCCCGCTCTGGAAGGAAATGTTCTATCTCAGCTCCTTTCAAGAGTGATTACTCTTGATGTTTTGCCGCAGATACTTAACTTAGCAAAGTCTAGAGTTAGTCACCATCTTCACCCAGTTTACTAATTCTTTCTAAGAATGTCAATTCATCATCGAGGGTTTTGTATTAAAAAAGTAAGAATGAAGGATTTTAAACTTAAGAAGTTTTAAGAAGTCTCTGCCAGGACTTTCTCTCCTTCCTGCTCAAGTGGAAGTCTTCACCCACCCTGCGAGGAATGCTCTGCATGTGGGTGCCAGGGCCGCTTGTGCCGAGAGGGCATTTGGTTCCTGGGAGTGTCCCAGCCTCCTGGGCCACTCCCCCCGACGTGTCACCCCACGGAAGGCCCTTCCGTGCTGCAGTGGCCTCCCCAGGGGCATTTTTGAGCCACTTGTGGCATTTGCCTTCTCTTTTCCTTTATCTTCTGGAAGCAGCAATTTCTCAGGCAGGTTCCTGAATACCTCCCGGCCCCAGGACCCTGGCTCAGTGGCAGCGGCACCTGCAGACAGTTAGACTGAAGAATGTCTAATGCTGGTACATGGGTCCCCTTCACAAGATGGGGCTGTGACTCCTGCCCAGGGCTGGTACTGGCAGCAGGGTAGTGGCATCTTCTCTTGGTCTTTATTGCAGAATATCTCGAAACTGGTCATCCTTGGGGAAAGCACTAAGTCCTCCGTCCACAGCTCCCCATCGGAATGGACCTTGGCATTCAGCTCTGGCCAGCCAGCCTCAGAGCATCTAGGGGAAAAGTGAAAACACAGCTGGTGACTGGGCTGTGAATTCTTGTGTTGCTAAAGAGGAGGGTGTCTGGGGAGACACCAGTGCCAGCATTTGCCCCTGGCCCCAGTTGTCGGAGAGTCTGGAATCGGCCAGCAGCCAGCTTCACCACTGAATGGTCCCTGGAGAACCGCTGCACACTTGGCTTCTGCCCAGGGCAGGTGGGTGGGAGCGACTGATGTCCACCCCCAGGGAGGAGGGCTGTGCTCCTCAGGGCAGGCAGGACGGGGACAGTTTTCCTTACAAGGTGGCTTCCTGCAGCTCTTTGATTTTTTTTTATTGAGATATAATTCGCATATCATAAAATTCACCATTTTAAATTATACAATTCCATGGCTTTAGTATATTCACAACATTGTGCAACCAGCACCG